>NC_140379.1:6620000-7225000 GCF_054491055.1 Hypomesus nipponensis
TTAGTGTGAGCTGGAGATACATATTTTTCTCATCTTCTATCGTCTCTGACTGTCTCTCTTTTGTTACCCTCTGTCTCCATCCTCCGTTCTATAGCCATTCTGCGCTTAAACCTCTACTGCTTTCTCGGAAACATCTCATTTCCAATCTTCATCTCCTTCCCCGAAAACCCCCGCCCACTCTACACTCACTTACCCAGTCAACACCCCCCACCGCTGTCTATCTCTCCCTCTCTCTCTCCATCCTTCCATAACTCGCTCTGAAGTGGAGGCAGACCGAGCGAGGCTAGGCCCTGCAGTCAGCCCGCCGTCCACAGTGAACACGATTAGCCCGAGCAGTGATTCATCTGCGCTGGCCTGTAATTCCTCTTTACTTCTTTAATGGATGTTATCTCCTTCCACGGCAAACTTATCTTGCTGATCGGGCCAGAGGAGGAAAAATGTGGGGATGAATAAATAACGGAAAGAAAAATGGGGTGAAAGAAGGCGGCTAAGAGGATCAGACAGATTCATCTCAGCAAAGCGCTCTCGCTTGTTTTCTAGCTAAAATGATAGGGGGCACTTCCACCCCGCAATGCAGTGAAGTTGTCAATGACGGCATTCACGGACACCCAACAAATCTTCAAAATTGGAAAATGAAACAATGCAAATCAGCAAAAATGTATATTTTTATTTTCTTCCCATCTCTCACAAAACAAAGCAAATTATGTATGTTCTGTAGATAATTACAAATGTAACGGGGGTGGTGTCGTGTCTGAGGAGTTTGTTCTAGGAAGTGTAGAGATGATCAGAGCAGGAACTGTGACTCATGCCTTTAGTAAACCTGAACTCAGTCAGCCCTGAGCCTTTTGGCTCTGCTCACCATTCACTGTGTGAACTCTGATGACATGAACCGCCACGCCTCTGTTTTACCACGATAATAACATACATCCTGTTTATCGAGAAATCATTAGAAATACTCACACAGAAAATGTATGAGCAATAATTATGATGTATGAGACAGAAATAAAAGGATATGGCTGAGGAGTTCCTGTGTGTTGTTTATAAAGACACAAAGTAATACAATATGGCTTGACAGGCTGAGCTAGTGCCTTCAGCCATTAATAAAATGTGCGGTTGTGTTTCATATTGAATGCGTGTGCGTGTGTTATTGTGTGTGTGTGGAAGTGTGTCCATCAATATCTCCACGTATGTGTGTCTGTGTACGTCTCAGGCCGTGTACACAGGTGTGCATGTGTGTGTGTGCGTGCATACGCCTTTTAGAGTGTTAGTGTCTGCAGAATTTGGCTGGGAAAAGGTTAAAAAAGACCCTTGATCTGTCTGTCTGTCTATCAGCCATCCATCAATCATCTGTATCCATCTATCCATCTATCCACCTATCTTTCTAACTATCTTTCTACCTATCTTTCTATCCGCTTGCACCACAGGCTCTCCTCCAAGCGATGCGGAGGCTGAATCTGTCACCCAGCCTATCGCCACAGGGAGTCCATTCAGCACCTTCCATCCTCGGGATACCAAGCCCCGGGCCGCCCTGGCTGCCCTGGCTGCAGGTAACACCGATGCTGCCTCCCAGCCATATCTGCCGTGAAATGCTCTAAAGGGGTTTAAGTATTTACCCAGAACACTATCAGGTGCCGGCGAGAAATTCAGCTTACCCCGTTGAAGAAGTACTTCAAAGAGAATCGCAAATGCCTTCGCCCGCGACTTAGACTACGTTCTCTCTCGCTCTCTCTCTTCCCTTCCTCTTTCTCTCCTCATTTTGTATTTGCACCAGCGTGCCGCTCGGCGATGTAAAATGTATTATCAGCCGTATATTTCCTCTTTAAATGAATAATAACAATAATCTCAGAGTAATTTCTTTTTTATGTGGCGCCGTCTAAATGGGGCCGAAGCCTGTGTGCTAGTAGAGAGCTGGAGGTAAACAGTGCCGTGTTATAATGAACGCGTGGATTAAGACACTGTATTCTATGTTTGGTGATAAGGAGAAACAGGTCTTACTAGGCAGGTAGCTGACTGTCAGTGAAGGATAAACTACTGGGCGGTTCTCTCCTATTCATACACACATGCACGTACACACACACACACTAACGATATAAGTCACACACATACAAAACAGCCAACACAATTTTAAAATGCCAACAACTTCACCCAGAATTGTAGCATGCAGTGCACATTGTCACAAAACGAAACTAGCATAAACACACAGAAATGTAGCACAGATAATGAACGGTTTTATAATAAGCTATAAAAGCGCTCTTTAAACTATTTACTGAATAGTTCACACTTAACAATTAATCTGGCCAGCATGTGTGCACATAAAATTGTTATAAAACGCAAGTAATGTAGAAGACAAGCAAAGAACTGAAACACAGCACTGAAACATCTGCAGAATAATTCTGCTGAAGCCTCAAGCCCTCTGAAGACATCCTGCTCTCCCCTCCTTCACCCGAGCAGTGAAAAAGAAGCACAGCGAATGGAAAAGAATTCCCTCGGAAAAATTATTTACGGTGAAACGCACAACAGAACCATAACATTTATAATGTTTTACAAACCCATCAAATAAGTGGATAGGGATTAATTGCCCAGGCCGACCTTAAAATAATTATATGAACAGTGCAACTCTAAACTCCAATGAAATTGATACACTTTAATAATTAGATTCTTGGCTCTGACCCGCTGAAGTCAATAAAGGTTATTAAGGCCAATTGCTGTCTAAAGGCATTACAGGCGGAGTAAACTGGCGGGCGGAGGCCCCCTCCACTCCAGCGCCAATATGATAATCCATTCTCTGTCTTGGGGTTTCTCCCCTTGTGCCTGTGTCTGCACTCTGCCATACAAAACCAGATTGGATTCGCTTAACCTTTCCTGGGCTTTGATCAAATGAGCTCACACTGCAATAACATTTACATTGACCCCCGCCCCCCCTCTCTCTCACTCTCTCTCTCTCTCTCTTTCTCTCTCTCTCTCTCTCTCTCTCTCTCTCTGTCTCTCTCTCTCTCTCTACCTCTACCCCAGCAGCCCCATCCTCCTCTCCTACCATCCTGCTAGGTCAATAACCTAATCAGCTATCGATGGCAAGCGGGCTAGACTGCATGTGATTGCACTGCGCTCCCCCTCAGCTCTTCTGATTGGTCCAAAGGACCACCATTAAAGAGAGGGAAGAAGGAAGATATGGTCACCGTGCGCATCCCCACACACACACACACACGCGTGTGGGTCTTCCAACACACGCATGTCTTTGTTGCTACTTTCAGACTGTGTGAGTGTGTCTGGGAATATAAGTGACTGTGATGGTGTGTAGGTTTGTGTGTGTGCGTGTGTGTGTGTGTATGCGTGTGTGTGTATAAAAAAAACTGTGGATGACAGCGTGTTACTGTGTGTTTTACTGTTTGTGTGTGGCCAAGCCCAGGAAGAGGAGAGAGTCAGGATAGGTGGAGAGAGCCTGGGAGACAGAGCCCTGCTCCCACTTCCTGTTTAGTACATCTTCAAGTATACAAATATATTCAAGTGTGTGGATTATATTTATTGTGAGGGTAGATTAATTTTCTTGATACGTACTGAACAGATTTGCATCTACAAGACTCGTTCCCCTGTCAGACGAGGAAGAGCGAGCGACAGAAAGACAGAGGGAGGGGAAAAGGAGAGCAAGAGAGAGAGAGAGAGAACAGTGAAATCTCTTCACATCCCAGCGCTTTTGAAGTTGTTAGATGAGCAGTCACAGAAGTCGGGAAAAAGACAAATTAGGGTAAAAAAGCCGTAGTGTGCGAGCAGAGCTGGTAAATCAATTAAAGTCACACAGAGTGCATATATTAGCATCAGCTGCACACACAAGACGAAGATGGGATGTGCTCTCTCTCTCTTCTGTCGCTTTTCCCCCACAGCAAATCAAAGAAAGATAAAAAAAAAAAAAAAAATGAAAAAGAATGCCACACCGTTATTTAAAATATTCTGCATAAAGGCTGACTGTCTCTTTTGTTAGCCAGGAGGAAGCTATTCATTGTTGCTGGTTTAAGGAAATGTCATTATTGTATGATATCTCTGATAGGGTGTCCTCAAGGGATGTAGGCCCTGGTCCAGGCCAGTCCAAACGGGTTTCGGCGGCCCCGCTCTGTATCACTAGGGAACGTCGCCTTTACACCCCTGTCCTTTAACCACAGACGGCCACCCTGTACCACCCCCCCCCACACACACACACACAGCCTCGGAGAGATAGAGAACCCAGAAGCCCCCCGCTCACTCATTCACTCACACCTTAAATCTGATAACCATTCCAATTCCTTAAGGTAGCACAAATATGCATGAAACAAATAAACACTCGCTCTCACACACATACCCACACACACACTCTCATCTAAATACACTTCATACAGTGGCCCTCTGCCGCTCGGTGCCTTTGTTTCTATTAGGAAACGCTTCGATTCCTGAGGTAACAGTTTGGAGAGAAAGGCGAGAGAGGAGCGCTGGACGTGGTTTTTTTTTATTTTTATCAGAATGTCATTCAAATGGAAGGGTGAACATTAGCATGACAACAGTCTGGAGGGGCAAGAGGGGGCCCCAGGGGGAAGGGGCCCCGGCATCCAGAAACAGCAGCCGCCACACTATAAGAATATACAGAGTATACACACACACACACACACACACACAGTCGGACACACACCAAAACAGACACACACCTACATTGTTGAAAAAGTAAAACATTTTACATTGGAGTTCTCTTCGTTGGATATCCAAAATAGATAGTGTTTGATTTATAGATACATTAAATTCATATTATATGAAAAATATACACAATATAAAAAAGAGCTTAGGTTAAAATGACTGTGCTACATGAGTAGTCTAGTAGTAGTCGTAGTGACTTAGTGAGTAAAAGGTTCTATATTTTACAGAAAAGTATGTGGACATGGTAAAATGTGAACAATATGAGTGAACAAAAACATGATTTAAAAAAAAGAAAAAAAAATCTCAACTGTAGCAAAGTCAATACATGACGGATTTGTTCTAATGAAAACTGCCTCTTTAGTCACAGAGTGGAATTGGAGTCAAATCTATCTAGGAGTATTGCTTATGAAGCCAATATTGAAACCTGCATTTATATTGACCAGTATTGCTTTTTATTTATGTGATCTCATTTTCACAAATGATCATTGCCTTATTTCAGTCTAGGGGTCAGATAGAAGCCCTTCCTAGAATCAATTTTTGTATTCATATATTTCAATTAGAATGTAGCCTAGTATTTGTGCCAGTCGAACAATGTTACTATGGAGGGAAACGCCTATAGTGTATACAGGCTTCAAAGTGGAAAATAATGTAAGAGCTGGTAGAGAAGAAAGCACAAATGTTCTTTGTTCTACTACTGTGAATATGACTAGTAAAATTAATCAAATACATTAATTAACATTATTGATTAAAATATCACGTACATTCAAGGAATTGTTGTTGCACTGTGGGTCCACTATGTGTCCTTTCCAAAATATGCATATACATATATATTCATTGTGCACAAATGCAAATACCCACACACTACCCCCCCCCCCCCCCCCCACACACACACACACACACACACACACAAACCCGCCAACAGCGCTGAGTGGGGTCTGGTTGCCCATCAGAGAGCAAGCCTTCACATCTCACTCATGCTCCTCTCTAAATACAGGCCCAAATCACACCCTTCATCTGGACCCAGAGGTGGAGCTCCAGAGGAGCCCCCCGCCCCCACCCAGCCACCCTTCCTCCAAGGCCCCATCTCCTGGCTCTGGAGCGGAGAGACAGAGAGCCTGGCTGCCGGGCTAAGACACGGCACCAGTGTGCTCCAGCTCCTCTCTCCCTCTCTCTCTCTCTCTCTCTCTCTCTCTCTTTATCCCCGCCTGAGCATTAGATGTGATTACTGCTCAGCGCTAGCCAGTGACAGAGACAGAGAGTACGGAGAGAGAGAGAGAGAGAGAGAGAGAGAGAGAGAGAGAGAGAGAGAGGGCCGATGAAGAGAGGGAGTGAGAGTGAGCTGAGCTCTGGAGCTGGGTGCTACAGTGGTACAAGAGTGCCCCCTGCTGGCGAGCTTTCTCGAGTTTCCCCTAAACATTCCCTGTCACGACAGAAGGTAGCGGACAGTAGACAACACACGTGCGCGCCCACGCAAACACACAGGAACAGAAGGCAGTGGAGACAATGGGGACTTTACTGTGAGCCCTCTAATCTGGAAGGCTGCAATAACGAAGTGAATTGTTCAAGCCATGGCAAGAAGTAGACTCAAGCCAATTCCTCTGCACTCCCCACCCTCATACTCACACACACACACACACACACACACACACACACACACACACGCACTGTGCTTCTCTGATGAACAGATGAGTCAGACCAGAGTGAAATAGATGACACATGCTTCTGAATATGATACGGCCTATACAGTGTTTCACAACCTCATTTGGTAAACTGACAATAAAGTTGCTTCTGCAGATGTGTTGGGTACCTTGTGCAATAAGCTCAGGCACAGGCATGTTTAAAGTGACCTAAATTTAGGAAGAGTGAACTTTTGTGTGTGTGTACAGTACTGTATGTGTGCGTAAGAAGTGTCTGTGTGTGTGTGTGTGTGTGTGTGTGTACAGTACTGTATGTGTGCGTAAGAAGTGTCTGTGTGTGTGTGTGTGGGTGGGTGTGGTGTGAACTGTGTGTGTGGGTGGGTGTGGTGTGAACTGTGTGGGTGGGTGTGTGTGCGCTCGCGTGCATGCGTGTACTGTATGTGTGTGCATAAATAGTGCGTACACTGCGTGCGTGTGTGTGTGGTAGCAGACAGTTGTGTCTGTATCAAGGCCCTGAGTGGTGTGTCTAGACTCACCATGAGCTCCATGTGTCTCCAGTCTGTCTCCAGTCTCTCCATGGGGCCGCTCCACCAGCTGCAGAAACGGGTGTAGCGCTGGCCCTGGAACCAGAACTGCCTCAGCCACTCAAACTCCACCTTGGCAGGCACACACAGACACACAAATCAAACGATTCGAACATTTGTGGTAAGTGACAGATCGTATAGATGTAGTAAGTCTGAATAATGTACCCCATAAAGATGAACTTTCTGTGGATTTTTTTTTATTTTTGAATTATCTGTATAGCATGACTTATGTTAAAGAGTATTGTAAATTCAAGACTCAAGTGACAAATGACCATCGCTCCTGTCCAGTCTTGGTGCCTTATTTTACGTCACTTTAAAGTACGTTTTACTTGCTTTTTTTATTTAACTCTCCCACAATGTCAGTTAAGACACTGAGGTCTAGCTGTCAAGCAGAAACTCTAGGCCTCCATGATGTGCAAAACAAGAGAGAGGGATTGAATAATAGGTTCAAGTTTGGGATTGTTGCCAAATTAGCACAATGTAAGGAGAGCGAGGGAATGAAGGGGCGGGGGAGCGGGAGGAAGATGTCCCAGAGTGCATTGCCAGAAACATGAATATGCAGATGGTCATTCCTCGGAGAACAGGTAAACACACTCCGCTTGGCCCCTCGACCCCCACTGTCTGCACACACACACACACACTCACAAGCACTCACTAAGACACAGACAAACACACGGAAACAAACAGGCACACACCTCACCCCCACATGGCTCCACCCTCTCTCCCCCCCTCCCTCCCTCCCCCCTCCCTCCCTCCCTCCCTCCCCCCCCCTCCCTCCCTCCCCCCCCCCCCCCCTCCCTCCCTCCCTCCCTCCATCTGGGGAATGGCAGTTTACGCGGCTGAGCCCCTCACCTCTCCTCCAGCGAGGCTGACGTGGCTTCCTGCTCTTTTGAAGTGCTGGTTTAATCCTCACGAGACTGCTTCATCAAGCCAGGTGTATGTACGCATGCATGTATGTCTGAATGTCGGAGCGTGTGTGTTTCTCTGTATGTTACTAAGTAGCGCGTGTGTGTGTTAGCCACATCGATGTGCTATTGTGTGTGTGTGCATGTGTGCATGTCAAAGATTGCCACAAATGTCGATGATGCAAAAGAAAGCCCCTCTGACTTGCCCTTCCCCCAAACCCCCAACAGCTCCCCCTCCTCCCCCTCCTCCCCCGGCCCCCCCAGCCCCCCGCTCTCCCTCTAACAAAACCTGCCCCCGCTCCTTTGACATAGACAACTGCATCACACGCAAGCACTCCGGTACAAAAGAGCCTGCATATCAAATGCCCGTGAAAAGAGACGAGAGCTCGTCGTTCCTTTCCTCCGACTGCTCCGTTTATTGTTTCTTTTCACGGGGCATTATGTCGTGTACGGTGGCGTCTTACACCGACAATATCACACCACCAACGAAAAACCCAGAGGCACCAGATCGGTCCATTATAGTCTAGGTGGTTCTCTGCCTTCCAGTTGCTATGGAGAGAGGCGGTACAGAGCAGTGGAGGCCGGAGCCTTCTTTGGGGAAGCAGAGGCTCCCCTGATCTCTGCAGTGTTCCATGCAGGGGCCGGGCCTTGTTAAGGGGGACGACACAGGCCCCGGGGCCCCTGTTCAGCATCCTCACAAGCACTCCATACAACAGCACCTTCAAAGAAATGTCAGGCTCTCTGTCTGCTTCACCCTCTCTTCGATCACGACAGCTTTAACACAGTACAAAGCCAGATAGGGACACATACTGGATGTCCCTTTTCCCTCCCCCCTCTGCTCACCCTCTCTTTCGCTCTCTTTCTCTCGCTGTTATTGTCCGTCTGTCCTTTACCAAGGGGAGACTGCCCGTGGCTCTGCTTTGAGCCAACATGGCAGCAGCTTCCTGCCGTGCAGGCCGCCGGGAGCCACAAAGCCGGCGACTGGGGAGCGTGGCATTTAGAGGCCCCAGAGCAGGCCCACTGCCACTTACTGAGAGCTGACTAAAGGCCGCCTATCCAGGTTAAGAGGAGGAGAGAGAGAGAAAGGGAAACACAGTGAGAGAAAGAGTGAGAGAGAGAGAGAGGGAGGGCAGGGGCTGATGAAGAGAGGGAGTGAGAGTGAGGGGGGAGTGAGCCATCGAACGCAAGAAAAACTGAGAACAAGAGAGAGAGAGAGAGAGAGAGAGAGAGAGAGAGAGAGAGAGAGAGAGAGAGAGAGAGAGACAGAGAGAGAGAGACAGAGAGAGAGAGAGAGAGAGAGAGAGAGAGAGAGAGAGAGAGAGAGAGAGAGAGAGAGAGAGAGAGAGAGAGAGAGAGAGAGAGAGAGAGAGAGAGATATTGGTGGGTTCTGGGTGAGCTCCCCAGAGGCGCCCACCTGTCATCTCCCCAGGTGACGGATGTGCTAACTGCACATTAGCCTCCGCTCACCGGCCGCCTGCCCACCGCCCGCCACCCCTCGCCACACCGACCCCGGATTCAACACCAACCAGCTCATTTTTCCCATTTAATGAGGTGCGATTTTTTTCCAACACCTCCCAGTAGTCCCTGAGCAGGTCCCGATCAATTTGGGCCGTGGCCCCCGAGGTGGGAGGGCTGATGGTGGGGAGGATGTGTGTGTGTGACTGTGTCAGGGTGGGTCGATAGCAGCCTGACTCTCACCGCACTGCCATCAACCAGGAATTCTGGCCCTGGTCCCGCACCCTGGAGAGGACCTGTGCACCCTGGAGAGGACCTGTGCACCCTGGAGAGGACCTGTGCACCCTGGAGAGGACCAGTGCACCCGGTGACCTGTGCACCCTGAAGAGGACCTGTGCACCCAGGAGAGGACCTGTGCACCCTGGAGAGGACCTGTGCACCCAGGAGAGGACCTGTGCACCCAGGAGAGGACCTGTGCACCCAGGAGAGGACCTGTGCACCCAGGAGAGGACCTGTGCACCCAGGAGAGGACCTGTGCACCCAGGAGAGGACCTGTGCACCCAGGAGAGGACCTGTGCACCCTGGAGAGGACCTGTGCACCCAGGAGAGGACCTGTGCACCCAGGAGAGGACCTGTGCACCCTGGAGAGGACCTGTGCACCCAGGAGAGGACCTGTGCACCCAGGAGAGGACCTGTGCACCCAGGAGAGGACCTGTGCACCCAGGAGAGGACCTGTGCACCCAGGAGAGGACCTGTGCACCCAGGAGAGGACCTGTGCACCCAGGAGAGGACCTGTGCACCCAGGAGAGGACCTGTGCACCCTGGAGAGGACCTGTGCACCCTGAAGAGGACCTGTGCACCCTGGAGAGGACCTGTGCACCCTGAAGAGGACCTGTGCACCCTGGAGAGGACCTGTGCACCCAGGAGAGGACCTGTGCACCCTGGCAAGAGCTTCGAGGGGCGGGCTGGTGGACACATATACTGTAGGCTAAAGTATATATACACATGTGTACACTCTCTCTCTCTCACATACAGGTGATGTGTACACACATGGTGCCATGTAAACAATCCTCAAACACACACTAAAAAAAAACATATATTTGTCCAGTCCTGTTATTTCCTGTTCTACCATAATCCTTGCCACAGATTCATTTCTCAACTATCCGAAACAAAACTAGAAACTCTCCCCAACCACTCCGCGCTCTCTCTGCATGTCTGTCTTTGATGCCGTTGCTGTGAGCAGTGTGGGAGTATGTTCAGAAGTGAATCCTTGTTCTCTCTTGCCTCTCTATCTCTCCATATCTTTCTGTCTCTCTCTCTCTTATTCTCTCTCTCTCTCGTTCTGTCATTGGGGACAAGCCTAGCCTGGAAAGCAGGACATTGCAAGGTCACAATCTGCTGATTTCACTCTGAGTTGAGTTTCCTCCTGGTGAAACATGTGGGACCTAAGTCTGTCCCTCCTTCCAATATTTACTGTTGGGGGGGGGGGGGGCAGGCCTTGTTTGTGAGGGGGGGCCCCCTGGGCACACTGTCACACCCCCACCTGGGCTGTGACACGGTGGCTTGAAATGAGACAAGACGTTAGCATTAGCATTTCAAAGCCGACGACACCAGGGCCGCGTGGCGACGCTAGCCCCCGCCCCCCCCCCCCCCCCCCCACCGCCCCCCTTCCTGTAGAGTACAGACAGCAGGAGGCATTCAAGAAGAGGGACCAGGCCCTAGCATCCCGAGGTGGGATTGCTTTTGCCTATGTGTCTCTCTGCCTTTCTTGTCTTTCTCTCTCCATCTCGCTCTCCCAACCCGTCTCCCCTGTTCTTTCCAATCACCCCCTGTTTCACCCCCCCGCCCCCCCCTCCTTGAACACAGGTACTCAGATGGCAGACGTTCAGCTTCATCATCATCAGACCCCCAATACGCCCTCCCACTTCCCCCCAATCCCCTCCCACTTCCCCCCATCCCCTCCCTTCCCCCGCCCTCTCCCCCGGAACAACTGTCAAACCAGCTCTCTCTCTCTGCACGCCAGCCCCTGCAATCAGCCCATCCACAAGCCTGTTTAGCACCTTTTAAGGACACGCCCGGAAGGTGCTGGTCGGGTCAGGCCACCGGCGCGCCTCTCGCTTGTTCGCTCCTCAGTCGTCCATGTCAAACACGACCCGCCGCGAGCATGCACCCGCCGCCAACAGCTAACTGGGCCTCCATCGTAAATAACTCCGCCAACAATACATCATTTAAGTGGATGTTCTGCCCTTGTGGGCAACTCACAACAAATGGCTCAATCGATCATCGCAGAGCCAGGTAGAGAGGGGCCAGAGCCCCTGAGAACCTACCCCCCTCTCTCATACACACACAGAACATACCCCCACACACACATCATAAACACATATGCTCGCCCCCTTAACACAACTCCACTCTTTTTCCTAAATAGCGTCCTGTTTCCCTGACTCTACGGCGCGGGCGCCCGGCGGGGGCCGAGGCAGGGCTAGAGGCAGGGCTAATCCTGTGGTGAGCAGGTGTTGCTCCATACCGGGAGGCACCCGGGGGAGGCCGAGGCGCCTTGCCCGCCGCGCCCGACGCCGCCTCCATTGTTTGGCGGCGTGAATAATTAATGTTCTGTACAACCTTTAAACAACCTCACGCCGGGCTCATCTGTCATGGCCGCCCGCCGCGACAGGGGTGGGTGCCGCGGTTACCTGGAGGAGGCCGGGGTCAGGAGCACCCCGGAACGCCTGGACCGAGGGGAGGGGGCGAGGGGGGGGAGGGGTGAAACGCTATTTTGGCGGTTAGCCTCTGGCACGCTGGAGCAGGTTGGGGCAGGTTACCACTGTGAACGGACCCAACTACGCCCCTCCCCCCTCCACCCCCCCTCCAGCCAGATCCGCTGCTCGCCGCGTGCGAACAAGACCGCCGCCCCCCACCCAGAGACGGCATATGGAGGAGCGATTGACTCACGATCCATCATAGGCTGGAAGACTAATGAGAACAACCTGGATTTCACTTACCAAACATTTCCCCCACCAGAAACAAACACGTAAGCTGTGGGCTCCACCTGCGTGGGCGGCGGCCTCACATTCTGATCGTCCGCCTCGCAGAGGGCTCCCAGACAGCACAGGGCTCTCGGCCAAGGCCTCTACAACAAGCTACACACACGGAGCCCCAGAGAAGGAGCTACAGCTAAAGGTGTGGACGTTAGAGATGAAGGGGACAATACTGTAATAGTTGCAGTCCCCGCTGACTGTCGTTCCTCACCTAGTGCCCTCCTCCACACTGCTGTAGCACGGCTGTGCGTGGGGTGGGGCTTGTGGGTGGGGCGCTTGGTGTGAGGGGTGGGGCGTTTGGTGTGAGGGGTGGGGCTTGTGGGTGGGGCGTTTGGTGTGAGGGGTGGGGCTTAGGGGTGGGGCGTTTGGTGTGAGGGGTGGGGCTTGTGGATGGGACGTTTGGTGTGAGGGGTGACGTGTGTGTGGTGCGTGTCCTGCGTGCAGTCTTGTGTGTGTGTGTGTGCGTGGGGCGGCCTCACCTCGTTGTGGATCTCCTCACAGTGCTGGAAGGTGGAGGGCAGCAGGGACAGCAGGCTGTGGGAGCTGCCGTCCGCCTCCACGCGCAGGTAGGACAGGGCCTCGCGACACCGCGCCTCGATGTAGGCCAGGGTGCCTGTGGAGCACTGGGGAGAGAGGGAGAGGGAGAGGGAGAGGGAGGGAGGGAGAGAGAGAGAGAGAGAGAGAGAGAGAGAGAGAGAGAGAGAGAGAGAGAGAGAGAGAGAGAGAGAGAGAGAGAGAGAGAGAGAGAGAGAGAGAGAGAGAGAGAGAGAGAGAGAGAGAGAGAGAGAGAGAGAGAGAGAGAGAGAGAGAGAGAGAGAGAGAGAGAGAGAGAGAGAGAGAGAGAGAGAGAGAGAGAGAGAGAGAGAGAGAGAGAGAGAGAGAGAGAGAGAGAGAGAGAGAGAGAGAGAGAGAGAGAGAGAGAGAGAGAGAGAGAGAGAGAGAGAGAGAGAGAGAGAGAGAGAGAGAGAGAGAGAGAGAGAGAGAGAGAGAGAGAGAGAGAGAGAGAGAGAGAGAGAGAGAGAGAGAGAGAGAGAGAGAGAGAGAGAGATCAGGCGCCAGCCTGCTGGTGGATATCAAGGTGGGGTGAGCGTGGCAGGGGTGGTGCTCACCTCCGCCACCCGGTGGGTGGAGCTGAAGCGAGGCATGTCTCCGGTCAGGACGCAGTGCTGGTGGCTCCTGTTCAGGTCGTCTGGAGGGAGGAAACGTGAGGAACAACTCGCGGTCACATGGAACTCACGGAGCGCACGACTATACCCTGCAGTCCCACCCACTACAACCCTGACTGAGTCGTCCCGGTGAAAACTGAGACAATGAACTGTATGCCGTGATCCTCCCTTCCCTTGATGGCTGAGTCGTGGTCTGTGGACTACATGAACAGCCTGTCTTCATTGTTCTAATGCCCTGGAAGCATTTGGTGGAGTGGGCCATTCTGCTATCACCAAACACTCCCAAATCACATGCGATCTGTCAAGACGGAGCAGGGGCGGCGCAGCAATAAACATTTGTCCAATATTAAAGGGATTGTTGAGAATTAACCAAACTGCTGTTCCCGGCCTAGTGGCCCGTGTGGTAGTCTGTTTGCTTGGCTGGATGTCGCAGTGTTCGTCTGATACTTGCTTCATACCCGTAATTAATTTAGGTGCGACAGGAGACGGGCACTAATGCATGTGATCGGAAAGTCAACAGACTGTTTTCCTAAGAAGACATTAATATGTGTTTTTTTATATTTTTTGGGGTGGGCGGGGGGGGGGGGGGACAAGGGATAGGGGGGTTTAGGATGACAAACAAAACATGTTGTCCGTGTTTTGCTGTCTCCTTCCTTGATGAGATTGTGAGGGATTAGCTCCTGTGGCAGAATGACTCCCGTCCTTAAGACAGTTTAGATCCAATAATAAATGATCTCCATCAATCTGCACCTCCTGCTCCACGCGGATCGCTGGGACTCAAACTCGATTCCTGTCATAAATATTTCTCTTTCTTTCACCCCCTCGTCTGGTGCCACTTGTCCTTTTCCCCTAGCGGGAAGTGGGCCTTTTAAATATATTGGGTCAACTCTTTCTTCTGCTCCCCTGTGCATTCAGAGCTGGAAACCAGATTACCAAACACACCCGGTGTCAGGACTTTCATTGTTCTTTTTTTTTTACCGCAGAAATTCCATTTGGTGGAAATAAGGTTGATTTGATTTGCTCCCAGCACAGCAGACATTAGCGGTTCAAAGGGCGAGGCCGTGACAAATAGTGGTAACAAAAGAAGAAGACGAACGGAACAAGAAAACAACGGTGCCTGGTGCAGGAGCACGGCAGCACTCTCTACGACACTCCGGGCTTCTGAAGCCAGGTCGGGTTTTGAGGAATTTGCTCCAGATGATGGACAGTGTGTGTTATGGGTGTCTGTGTCCATGTGCATGTTTGTGTGTGTGTGTGTGTGTGTGTGTGTGTGTGTGTTCTAGGGGCAGAGAGAAGTTGGGATGTCAGGGGTACAATCACCAACAGGAGCATGAATCCCCAATTCAGGTCTCATTCCAGGCAGCCCATATCTGGGCTAAAAGGGACATTCTGGGGCTGTAAATATCACCCAGACAGGCACAGCGCCCTTCTCTGGGCCCGGCAAGAGGCAACGACTGCAGTTTGACAGCGCAAGTGAAACATCACGGATTGCATAACCATGAACATGCTTTAAGCGGGTGTCAGATGAGCTTGTGTTCATATGTGTGTGTGTGTCTGTGTCTGTGTGTGTGTGTGTGCATGTGTTACAAATACCAATGTCATACTATGTCTTTTTTTTTGACACCACACACTAAACACAAAGGAGAAGATGGGTCTGCTGGAGTCATCAGCTGTGGGGCGTGATTTACACCCTCATGGCCCACTGCCTGTCCTCTCCAGTGAGACCGCACCAGCCCCGGGTCACAAGACTTCACAAAATAACATTTGGTTTTCTTAACCTCTCTAATGCACACAATTTCATGGAACCTTAAGGCTCCATGAGCCAAAGAAGCCCAGCTGTGGAGTAGCTACACTGACATCCAGCCGGAGATGTGAGATCAGAGGAGCTGGTGAGAGGGAGAGAGAGCGATAGAGAGACAGAGAGAGCGCCAGGCAGAGACAGAGAGAGAGAGAGACAGAGAGAGAGAGAGAAAGTCTGTAGCGCATCCTGCTTCCATGGGTCATTTGGGACAGAGCAAAGCAAACACTAAAAACACAGTCATAAAGTGTTGCTACCTCCGGACACAGCTGACATCATGTCCATGTCTGTGTGTGTCTGTGTGTGTGTGTGTGTGTGTGTGTGCGTCTAAACATGTCCTGGGGTACCTCTCAAGTAGTAGCAGTCTCCAGACTGCAGGGGGAGGGTGAGGCCGGGCGTGTGGATGTCCCAGGCCACCTTCAGTCCAATCCTCCAGCAGCCCTTCTCCCCACTGCTCTCCTCCGGGCTCACACCTGTCAATCACACGCAGCCACGCCTCTGTGGGTCACCTTGCCGTCGGCATCACTGAACATCGCATTTTACACTGGCATATGAGTTGTGACAAGCTGTTATACTAGAGAGCACAAACTGGTGCTGGCGTGTGTTTGTTCGTCGTTCGTACAAGGAGGGTTCTTATATTAAAAGCTTTTGATGTTCGGTGATGTGTGTGAGGCAGTGTTGTTTGGGTCTTTTGACCCGGTCGTCATCCAGTCTTTTTCAGCCTCCCCCATGCTCCCTAGCTTGACCCAGTCTCAACCCAGCCTCCCCCATCCCCCCCAGACTCTGCATCCGCTACCAGCCTTTAGGCTCCAGCTGACTACCCCAGCCCCCATCTGAAGGTACTATGAGCCAAATACTGGCCAACACCCTTCATCTCAATCAATACTAACGTCTTCCCGGCCTTCTCCTCCCCCCCACGTCTGCCTTTCTCTTTGCTCAGCACCGATAAATAGTAACTTCATTTCCCGCCAGTGCTTTGTGTGAGAGCCGCTAATGACACCTTCCCCCCGAGGCCCCCTCAGAAAGGAGGAGGGCTTTCGGCCGGGCGGCAGATGCCCCTCCTCCACGACAGACTCTTCCGGAAAGCACGCCAGCTGACTCTGTAATAGAGACTCTGGCGAAGGGATACCGTGCCGGGTTTGGCTGGGTTGTTCAGACATGAGAAAGGCCGTTGAGGGAAGGCAGGCGGCGATGCTAACGCACTCGCACGGTCATCGTTCGACGACGACACGTCTGAAACAGGTTGAGGTCGACGGCTCAATCGCTGCGTCAAAAAGAGCCTGAACACAGAACCATATAGAAATACCCCCCCCCCCCCGCCCTCCCTCATAAAAGAACATTCCACACCGCAACACTTCCACTTGCTCGGTTCTGGGAGTCCTCACAGCTATTGGGTCGGAGTGAAGGCAGCGTTTGCAGCCTAGCGCTGAGGGGTTCACTGCTGTGAAAGTCCGGATTGAGGCCTTCTCCCTCTGAAGTCTGTGGCGATGGGGTCAGCGGGGCCTACAAAGACGCAGCTGCAGGGTCCCCCCCCCACCCCCGAACAGCCGAGCCTCGGCGTTTGAAGCCGTCGTTCCCGGGGGTCAAGGTTCAAGCGGGTCGGAACAAATCATCTCAGCAGACCCCTTGAAGCAGGTGGTTCTGTTTAGTACCTAACCCTTCTGAGAACGACCACGTCGGCTGTGGAAATATGAGCGTTCTATGTGCTGGGATGATGAGATGATGGGAAAACTGGGAGGACCAGAGGTGCTTTATCGAATGAATAAAAATACATCAAATTATGTTTGTTTGTTTTTTTACCTGCTCTTGCAATTTGTACACAGTCATTAGCAATGACTGTTCTTGACTTAACAACCATAAACGATACGGCACGGCCCTTGAGGAACAGACAAAACACCAATGATGTGTTTTATCTAGGCGCAGTACTGTCTAGGAGCAGTTCTCCAACTAGGCCTTCATTTCTCCATATCAGATAATTACACATTGATCATTTCTAGGGGGCGGAGGAGTTAGATGAGAGGTGTGATAAGGTCTATTTATTGAAGTGAGTGCGTGTACGTGTGTGCACGCGTGTGTGTGTGTGTGTGTGTGTGTACGTGTGTGTGTGGATGCTAGTCCCCGTGTCTCGGTGATCTGCCTCATAGCGCTGGTGATAAGCGAGGCCCCATCAGAAACAGAGCCTGCGATGACATTTGATAAAGCTTCGACACTATCGGGCAGGCAGATCTTGGGGCTGGCCAACCGGAGGCCTCGCCTGAGATGCGAGCTTCCCCCGCAGCTCCTCTGATCCACCACAGAGACACCCAGATAAACGTGAGACCACATTACAATGACAGAGATCACTGATACTGCGCACTTTTCCAGGAACACGAGACAGAATATATAGGTTGTGGGGGGAGGGGGGCGGGGGGGGGGCGTGGTTTTGAGAATGTGCGCGCATTTACAAAACCCGCTCTTGCTGCCGTGAGCTCTGACCCCTCACCTTTGTTGTCGTGGCAGCTGTAGCTGTACACAGCCACGGGAGACCTGGTGACCAGGTTCTCGTCGTGGTGCCACCCCACCGCCATCTTGCCCATCCCATAGTAAGGCTCTTCCTTCAGCTGGCCTATGGCAGACGGGTCCATGTAGTTGAGCAAGGTGACGTTGAAGTGGGCGGGGCCGGGGCATGGTGCTTGGGGGGGGGCAGAACAACCCTGGCCACTCTGCTCCTCCTCCTCCTCCTCATCTTGGATGTGGTAGCTAGACAGACTGTGCTTCAGTTCGGCCACAGGTTTCTCCTGGCATCCCAGCATCGCCCCCTCGGCCTCTGTGCCCCTGCCTGACGCAGGGTTTGAACCTGTGCATTTTCCTTCACTGCGTGGATTTGACTCCGGGACCCCAAGCTTGCTCTGCCTGGCCTCTGGCTCTCCTTCATCGCTGTGTTTGGACTCCGTTTCCCAGTAGGCCCCCTGCTTGGACTCGGAGCAGCCCTCATCACTGTGCCGAGACTCAATATCCCACTCCTCGCTGTGTTTGGACTCTGTGTCTCCCTCTTCGCTCTGCTTGGACTCCGAGGTTCCCCCTTCAGTGTTTTTGGACTCGTCGCTCTGTCGGGAGCCCTTGTCGTCGTCCTCGCTCAGTTTGGCTTCCGCGTCCGCTTCTTTCCTGTACTGCGTAAAGGCGTCGCCCTCCTTCCTCTCGCCCACGTCAGACGAGAAGAAGTGGTTGAGCTCCCAGAGGGCCTTGCAGGCGGCCCTCAGGTCGGCGTTGCAGCACGACTGACCGTCTACTCCTACCGTCGCATCAACGCCGCCGCCGTCGCCCTCCTGATCCTCGCTGTGCCAGGGGATGGCGAAGAGACGGGTGTCCAGGTAGCGGTAGGTGGTGCCAGGCTGGCCCAGCAAGGCCCGGGACACGGCAGTCAGGACGTCGCGGTCCCGGACCCGGACCAGGTCTCTGAGGAGGCAGCCCCTCCGCCTCAGGGTGAGGAGGGCGGTCTGGACCCGACCGTGGAGCTCTGTGGGCAGGGAGCAGGACCGCCGCACCACCAGGCCCGAGTAGCTGGACTCCCACTGGGGGAACACACCACAACACAGCGGTCACATTGCTGTCCCACACATCGACCTGAGCCGGCAGTTTATCTGTGGGAACTTGTAGGATCTCCAGTATCTGGAGCAGACAGGAGGAAACTAGACGTGGTGTGAAGTAGGTTGAGACTGCGTCTGAGGGACTCACCAGCTGTTGGAAACCCTGGTCTCCAGGCCCCAGGAAGGGAATCTTCTGGTCTCCCAACTCCTGTATCAGCCTGCGCCTCTGGGAGAGACAAGACAACAGAGCACACAGGTGGTGAGCCCAGGAAAAACAACACAACACGCCACACGGCTATAGCGAGCAACACAGGGGCACGTTTCTGTTCTTCTACTTTTGTGCGAAGTCTTCATGATGAATGAGTAGGGTATTTGGGGGAGTCAAAGAAACGACGTATAAAACCCAGGCACAGGGAGAGATTTCCCATTCGATCTAACCTTCACAGTCTCCCAATGACTCCCATAGTCCTTCACTGTCGTCTCGCATTTTTATGATTTTTGGAGGCTACAGCGGGGTTCCTCACAACCTTATAAAAGATGCCCCGCACCGTACGTGCATCCCCCCCCCCCCGCCCCAGTAAAACCCCCAACCTGGTGGACAGATCAAAGCACCTTTCATTGGGCCGCATTCCATTCCGACCTGTAAATCCAACGGCAACCAGCGTAAAACCTGTGATACCCAAATAAATTTCACACAAGTGCCTCCCCTCCCTCCTTCCTTCCCTCACTCTTTCTTTCCATTTTCTCCCTCCCTCTCTCTACCAACGTACCCTTATCCCTGAGCCCCCTGCACCTCTATTTCAGGTGCACGCTGTTCCACACTCCACAGAGAGGGGGCATGGGAAGTTGGGGAGGGTGGGGGGGTGGGGGGGAGGATCCTGCTGTTAAGACACCGGCCAGAAAGCCAGTCCCTGGTCCCCAGGAGGGGGCTGGAGGGAGGGAGTGGGCGGGGGCGCAGGGTATGTGATGTTTTAAGGTGAGCGAGAGCCCTCGTATATATTTTCCCAGACATTTACTACACACGTGTGGCATTTCCACCGCCCTAATAACGCCATGGAGGGAGGGAGGGAGGGAGGGGAGGGAGGGAGGGAGGGAGGGAGGGAGGGAGGGAGGGAGGGAGGGAGGGAGGGAGGGAGGGAGGGAGGGAGGGAGGGAGGGAGGGAGGGAGGGAGGGAGGGAGGGAGGGAGGGAGGGAGGGAGGGAGGGAGGGAGGGAGGGAGGGAGGGAGGGAGGGAGGGAGGGAGGGAGGGAGGGAGGGAGGGAGGGAGGGAGGCCAAAATATGTCCTGACTTTGAGAGTGAAAAAAAATGACATTAACATTAAAGTAAACATTTGGTAAAAAAAAAGAAAAAAGAAAATAAGGCTGCGGCCCCATTTTAAAGAAAGGTATATCAAAAAGACGACTAACAGGAGGAAAAGCACAAACTACACAGAGGAGAGGTGCATTGTGGGGAGTAGCAGGGAAGCGGGCTTCTGATGTGAGCAGCCGCAGGGCTTCCCCCTCAGGGAGAGGCAGCTTCACCTGGGGCTCCAACAACACAACACCTGCTGCAACTGTCTTTACAGGCTGCGCCGAGTGGACGGCCCCTCCTAACTTATTCTATTTAGAGTGGAACAAACAAAAAGCAAGAAAAAGCAGGCCCCAGACAGTTGGAATCTACAAAACAAAACAACATGCACTATTCATGGCCAGCCTCTGTTCAAAGAGCCCAGAGGAAGAACGAAGGAAAACTGACAACCTGACACACATTCACTGGTGTCAAATTCTAGCTCATGGCAGAGACTCAGCCTGGGGTGGTGTGTGTGTGTCTGTATGTGTGTGTGTGTGTGTGTGTATGTATGTATAGGACCTGCTGTGTGTTTGCATGTATGTGTAATGTGTGCGTAGTCGATACTGTTCACGTAAGCACAAGTGTGTGTATTTGAATGTGTGCGCAGGACTGGTTGATAGGCCATTGCCAACTTGACCAAAGCTCACAAGCTCCCGGTGTGTGATGTGCACACCAAAACACACACAGACGGACATAGACACACACACACACACACGCAGCTGGGCCGGATGGTGCGTTGCCTTTGCTACGATCGCACACCAGCGGGCTGTCACGCACATGTCAAATACATCAAGCCACTCACAAATTCCAACTCCCAAAAAAATAGAAAATTGGGGGAGGACAAGCTTGGCCCTATGAAGCAGATGGGCTTGTCCTCCACCAGAGCCCAGAGAAGAATATGGAAAGGGAATAGAGAGAGAGATAAGAAAGAGAGAGAGAGGGAGAGACTGGGAACATTCAGATACTGTAGATGAAGAGATAGAGAAAAAGAGAGACACACCCAGACGACAAATGGGATAAAAGACAGACAAAAAGAGAGAGACAAAGAGAAAGGGGGGGGTGGGGGGGGGGGGGGGGGGGGGAAGAAAACAACAAGGCAGAAAAAAAAACGGAGCCTGCGTTTCCTCTCAGACCAGAGCAAACAGGATTACCCATCCCATAATGACACGGATACCGCGGCGAAACCGTGCCAGCCGTCTGCGCTGAGTGATATATCTGATGTTGTTTTTAATCTCCCTCTCTTGATAGAATTATTCCCTCGGCCAGACTGTTTATCATCTAAAACATATGAGTGAGAACAGGACTCTATTGGAGCAATGCTCTGTGCTCTGGGCATATGACGGAAATCAAACAGGAGGAGGGTGATTCTCTCTCTCTCTCTCTCTGTGACACTTTAATGACCACCTTCAAAGCGCTGTGTGGAGAGTAGATTAATGTCCAGAGCTTAGATCACAATGGCTCCAAATAACTTCCAGTGTGTCTGGGCCTTCTACATTAGAATACCAGCTGGGTAGCGGAGCAAAAGCATTTCCTCTGAGGGACGGCAGTATCAGCTCCATATACATGTCCATGTTTACGAAATGACTGATTGCATACAAGGTTCTCGATGGACTGGTTGAGCTCTGTGCTTTGGAGTCGGATTCAATGGTGGTCCTTGTCCTCCATGCACTGGAGGGCAGTCAGATTGATCTAACGTTTCATGAACACCGATATTGCCCCCGTATGTTGGCCTTAGCCCTGACCACAGGGCCTATCCATTCTCAAGGCCCAGGCCAAAGCAAGCTTCATCTCAGTCCTAGTTTTTCCAGCCTCATCCTCCAACCCGGCCCCAGGGATGACGCATTGAGAGGCAGCTGCCTAATAGAGCTCCTTGTTTAGAAAGCAAACTATTGGTGCTTGTGTGACACCCGATTCAAGAACTGGGCCCCTCCTGCAAAAGTGACGGTGAATCAAATATTTTGACAGGTCGTCTGTAAAACATCGGCCTCAAACAGGGCGACGAGACAGGACATCAAACACGCTTCCGTCCACGTTCATTTGGCACGCCGTCGCGGAATGTAGGGAGCTGGTGCGGGGCGGCCCTGGTGAGGGAGGGTGGCGGGACAGGCATGGGGAGTCCACCTGGGGGGGTGTGGAGGGGGACCCGACAGGCGGGCCTCACACCTGGGTAAACAGGCTGGCTGTGAGGAGCAGCCCTGAAATCCAACCCCCCCCCCCCCCCCCCACCACCACCACCAGTAATTTACAGGGTGTAGCTCATGCACGGGGCATGTCTCTGACTGCCTCGAACCACAGTGAGATAACACAGCAGGTAGGTGCCAGCACACACACACACACACACAGACACACACACACAGACACACTGACCTGCCCTCCTCGTGTCAAACCACCATCAGCCTCTCATTTGATCGCACGCACATTTGGGTTGTTTTAACTTTTGAGCCCCGAGGGGCTTAAATACAACCTCAGAGCTATCTTTGGGAGAGGAGCAAAACTTTAACCAGCTTTCACTGGGGCTTCGCTACATTAGCTATCCGTTTGCACCTATTTGCAGCACAATCCACTTGAGGAATAAAGCCATGCGTCACTGAGAGGTGTAAAGGTTAGGTACATAATAGGGAAAAGGTAGTTATAGGTGACTGAACACTGCATTCAATGGCTAACTGATTGAAGACCCTCCGGATGCTCCACAGAACAAGGACAGCAGTAATGAACACACACACACACACACACACGGACACACACACACCCTACTGCATATTCATTAGTGTGAGAATTGCCCTGTACACCCTGCTCAGCTAGCCTCAATGTTATCGTGTCATGGTGGTGACAGTAGAATCATTTGTCAGTATTGACCGAACTGAAAGGGAGGAGGTCTAGGTACAAACACACACAGGCATCTCTTTTCTGGTCTAGTCTGCTCACCACGTCGAGGATGAGAAATGACCAGGAGGCCGACGCTCTCTCACTAATTGTTGTTTGGGGCTGAAGGGGACATTGTTCATTTCACTTAACAGCAGGTCAGGGGAAGCAGGAGTCATCAATACTGGGGTGCGTCCATCCATCTGAACATGGGGCCAGTCGTTCCAGGGCCCGGCAACCTGGCAGGCCCTCCACGCCCTATTTGGGATACTCATCTAATCACATTACCAGCACTGCAGGGTCATCACACACACTCATTAATTAGCCTCTCTCATCTCACACACACACACAAACACACACTACGAGAAGATCCACACACACTGCACATAAAGTGTGTGTGCTCATTCCGTACATATACCCCCCCCCCCCCCCAACAAACACAATGAGATTCTACAGACAATTCCAATAAGAATCAGATGAATAGAAACTCGATTCGTCACAGCACTCAGGAACGCCGTAAACTGAGAAAAGTCGATGGAAAAAAAGATGCCATCGAACGATCTCCCGTGAGCTCGTCTTATTCTGTCCCACCAGCGGGCACACGACGTCCAGGCCGCCCTCTGTCACGGCCCTGGCAGGTGGAGCACTGTCAGCCAGGGCCACATGCACCCAAATCTCCAGATCAATCATCCCAAAGTATTTACAAATGCACTGAGGGTAAGCTCCCACACTGACAGGTTGGCACATACAAGGCCTGTCCGTTTAAGTGCTCTTCAATGTGTCTGCGGTGTTGACATCTATTTCACACTCATCCACACCTAAATGCACCAACAAAAAAATGTTTGCATGACCTTTAGGGGGTGTCAAGTCTGAAGAGGGGGGAGAGAAAGAGGGGGGGGGGGGGGAGACGGGTTTAAGATGCCCATGCATGCCTTACATAAGCAGAAATGCTGGAGTGTTAGCCTTCTTTGCCTTTAATTGTGATTCTGCGGCCAGAGCCTAACATTTCCATTAGGGTTATGTCGATACAGAAGGCTTTTTAGTTTTCACCTTCAAATTACAACATGGTTTCATGAGGTCAGCTTTTTTCCAGGCGGAATGGAGCGTTTTAACACTGACACAGTCCCTTGGTATTCCGACATGGACTGGTTTGTTACAGAAGGGGGGGGGAGGGAGGTAGGTGTGTGTGTGGGGGGGGAAGATATGCAGGGAGTGAGGGAGAAGGGTAGCGTTGATTGAAAGACTGTGATTAGCGTTTCTCTGCGGGGGTGCACTGGGGCCCCCCCATGTTGGACTAACAGCGTTGTCGCGTCCGGAGGTGCAGTCAAGGAGAAGTCAGTGCTTACGAAAGCTCAGTCTCTCTCTCTCTCTCTCTCTCTCTCTCTCTCTCCACCCCCCCCCTCTCTCTCCCAGCAGCCAGCCACACTCCTCTGCCTTTCCACAAAATCAATATGGCCGTGCAAAGTGCAGGGACGGCCCGGGGGAGGGCTGAGGGGGCTGAGAGGAGGAAGTGAAGCGTCCTCCAGGCCTGTCCCATGGGCAGTGTCAAGGACAGACCCAGGGCCAGGGGGCCGGGGGGCTGGGGGGCTGGGGGGCCGGCGGGCTGGGGGGCCGGGGGGCCTTGCCGCCGCCCACCCCCGGATCTGGTCAGGGCGGAGGGGATCGATAAGCAGGCAGAGCATTAAATTCCCTGTCACGCTCCTCGGGGCCCGAGGAGGGCGGGACGCGCCACAAGCCATGCCGCCGCTCCTCACCTGGACATTTTATTCCTGACAGCGAGGGGATTGGAAATCTCTGACAACAAACGATTCAATAACACTTAGGAGGCATTTTTGTGGAGCCCGACCACAGTCGTCACACGTGTTTTCCCAACAGCACGCATGACAATGGCACTCAAGCACATCAGAAGTCTAGCCACTGGCTCTGTCTGGTACACAGTCTGGACATGGTAGTACCAGCCAAGGCCCTAAAATACTATTCACCAATCATCTGTATAGCGAGTATAATCCCCACGCGTCACTACAGAAAGTACAGTTTAGCGTCTACTGTACTCCTGCCTTTAGTCATTGTCAGCCCTTCTCATTTCAATACAGCGGGGTGCGCTAACAACAGGCTCCCGGATGACGTCTTTACGGAGTGTGACGGATTTCCATCTGTCTGTCCGTGTGCGTGTGAGGTGTGAGTGGTGGATAACGGTGGCGGTGGCGTTGTGTTTCTAATCCGGTACCACTGTACGACAGGGTAAAGAGGCGGCTAGGCACAGCACTGAGCAGGGTGATCAAGGAGCTCAGCTGACAGCTGAAACCATCCAATCAGGCTGCTGTCCCGCCTGGGCGCGTCCTTCAGGATCCATGCGTACAGGACGTGATCTCCAGGCTGTCGCTTCCTTGCGGATAAAGGCGATTAAGCACCCCGACGCAGATGAGGGAAATAAGGGGAAATCAGGGGGCGGGGGAATGACTTCCCTGACACGATGACAATCGCAATGCTGTAGATAACATGCATTCAAACTAACCATATCATTCATTTGCATATTGAAAACATCAAGGTGTTGGTTGCTTATGTAGGCCTCAGTTATTGGACGATTGCATGACGTAAGTTCCCAATGTCAATTGTAACAACAAGCCTTTGCAGCATTGAGAGATCCTTGAATTTCCTGTATTTAGCTATAATGAATGATCAGATTGCTACTGAATGATGTTTAGATATCAGAAGAGACTGTTTACATAGCAGCTGAATGCCTTCCTGGAATTCTGGAGCCAGATAAGTTGTATATAATGGCATTAGTCAAATCCCCACATATGGCAGAAGGCATTTTGACTTGCTTCAGATACTAACCCCATTCTTTATTTATTTATCCTTCACTCATTGTGAACAAAGGCAAATATTCTACCAGGAGCTAAATGGACTAATCCTCTTCAAGCTCTTCCCAGTAGCCTGAACAGTGACAGATTAACATCCGGGAGGTTTACAAACCTACCCATTTGAAAATGTAATTGCTGGTGGCATGCTGGGTTGCATGCGTTTAAGTGGCAGGTTAATATGAAGCCAGTGGAAATGGCGGTGGGAGTCGATGAGGTCCGGGCTGGGCTGGGCTGAGCTGAGCTGGGCCGGGCTGGCTCACCATGACTGGGAAAGAGGATTCTTTCACGTACGGGGGAGGGGGGCTGAATGTGTTCTATCCCCTACTCGAGCCAGACGCCATGGTTACTGTTCACTTTTTTGCTAATTATTACAGCCAATCAGAGGGGTTAACGGGGCGGAGCCTCAACGGGTCATGTTCTGGGGCATTTAGCAGTTGGCAGGAACGGAGGTGAATGCATTACACACTGGCCTCGGCCAATGAAAATAAAACACTCTTGACATCTGAAGTGTACTTAACACAAAGGGGAGCGAGCGAGGGTGAGGGAGGGAGGGAGGGAGGGAGGGAGGGAGGGAGGGAGGGAGGGAGGGAGGGAGGGAGGGAGGGAGGGAGGGAGGGAGGGAGGGAGGGAGGGAGGGAGGGAGGGAGGGAGGGAGGGAGGGAGGGAGGGAGGGAGGGAGGGAGGGAGGGAGGGAGGGAGGGAGGGAGGGAGGGAGGGAGGGAGGGAGGGAGGGCCATCACATTCAGTGATGTCCAAGTGCCACCTAGTGACAACTGCATGCTCCTCTCGTCCTCCAGGCTGTAAAAGGCCTACCTAGGACAGGACCTGGACTGGACCTCACGTCTCCCACACCTGGAGCTTAGCCCAACACAGAGAACCTGACCCACAGAACCCCTGACGGACCAGGTGAACCATCACTGGGCATTACACTCATTTTTCAATCATCTAACAACAACATGCTACTCATATGTCAATCAGAACAACTAGTCTTTTTTACTTTGGTTTTCACATTGTGAGGATCCGAACCCCAGGAACACAGGCTGATTCCACCTCCAGTACTATGGGCATTGTTTCAGGCCCGTCCCATGGCTCTGGCCGTCGAGTGTTTGTTGTGCTGGGGAGGGGAGGCCAGGGAAGGGGACCCCTAGTATAAATCACAGGCCTGCCAGGACCCAGAGGTGAGGGAGATGAGTGGAGGTGAGCCTGAAATAATGCTTATGTCACGCCGGGTCAGCCCTCCATTATGGCCGTTTCAGAAACTATTAATCTTGCTTGTAGTCAGTGGCCTATAAATAATGACTTCATCTCACCTATGTAATACAGCATGACCAGCAGTCGAGCCTGGTCAATTTGAAGCAAGGTTCCAGTTGGGGGAGGAGAGCCATAAATGACCATGTCTCCTTGTCGCTTGCTACTTGGTGAGTGATGTCCCACTCGCTCTCGGTATGACCTTTACACTCTGCCACTGATTTAGATAGATACACACACACACACCAGCGTGGGGAGAGTTTCACCTCAACCGAATGAGGAATTAGCAGCTGTTTTGAAAAAAGTCAAATATGTCCCAAATAAAACAGGCCCATCTCAACCACTAACCTGAGCTGGCCTGGGTCACTAAGTCCAGAACGCAGCATTTCACCAAGAAACCCCCCAAAACATCTAGTTTTCAAGTGCCACCAGGGCAGCCGGCCTTCACCTCCCTCGCATCTGCTCAACAGCGCCCCCTGGAGCAGCAGAGCAGCCGTAAGAACCAACCCCCCCCCCCCCCCCGCCTCCAAACCGGGGACGGCACAATAAAGATGGCTATTGTAAAAACACACAGCACATATAAAAAGAGCCATGGTGGCCGTCCCCTTCTATAAATGTCACAGGAAGTATGTATGGAATGACATAAATAAATATAACCCTCCGGTGCTTGTCACAGCTGGCATCCCAGGTGCAAATTTAATTAGTCAGGGTGAAGTCTCCCTTGTTGTCAGGGGGTCCTCGGCACGCGGCACTGTAAACATGCGCTATATCCTAATCAGGTGTCAACGCCGCGTTTGATCAGCCTGCGAAAACTTGTCACAAATCCCCCGGCATGGAGTGGGCCGGGGGGGCGGAGGGGGGAGAGAACAAAGAGAAGGAGCTGTCACTGGAGGAGGAGGGGGGGGGGAGGTAACGGGGACGAGGAGAGTTTGCCCATTAGTAGTCTTCCTTTCCTACCCTGTATTTCTACCTTCTCTCTCTCTCCCTCTCTCTCTCTCTCTCTCTCTCTCTCTCTCTCTGTGGCTGCCCACGTAGATGAGTCCCTGACAGGCAGCACAGGCCCTGTGATATCCCCCAACAGCACACACCCCAGTTAGAACACACCCGATGCGTACACCTGATCACCTACCACATACCCTAACTAAAGTAGTTACACTGGTTTAATAGTTTACCCCCCCCCAAAAAAAGAAAAACACTGCTTCAAGCTGCACCCCTTTTTCTTCAAACGCACGCTCAATGGCGTGTCCTGTTAAAAACAAGGCGAGCGAATCAGAGACAAGCGCGACATCCTCCCACCCCTCGCCTCCGAGCTGAATGAGGAAGACAGCAGAGGAAGCAGGCGGCACAGAAACACAAGCACCATTAGATTCTGTTTACCTTTCATTTATGTTGATATTGAATACATTAGCCGATTGAACCTGCTAAGAACACAGGCGAGTGACAAGCGTGAATCGTCTTTGCAAACTACCATGGCAACCGAGATTATCATGAATGAGAGGTTGAAAAAAATATAGAAAACCTCAATAGACGATACATAAATTAATTAAAGGACAAAAAAAACAAGTGGAGAATTAAACTTGGAACATCTGTCAGCGACTTAGCTTCCCATCGTAATACCAGTGTTAGAACATTTATACCCTTGAAGTTAATGATCCCCTCTTTAATTGACAGTCAACGAAAAGTGGCTGCTGCAGCATCCTGGAAACGACGATAAGAAAGCTTTTCCCCCTCTCCGAAAAACCAGGAGAAAAAAAAAACAGTTTAAAGAACCTTGGCACTAATCCCTATTGTCATCCTGGTGCAGTAGAGGGAC
Source organism: Hypomesus nipponensis (assembly GCF_054491055.1). NCBI lineage: Eukaryota > Metazoa > Chordata > Actinopteri > Osmeriformes > Osmeridae > Hypomesus > Hypomesus nipponensis. The sequence goes on from NC_140379.1 coordinate 6,648,921, forward strand.
TTACAAATACAGATAACTCCGCAGAAGCTGTCTGTTCTGCTGGAGTTACGGGGGACGACGCAGTCGCGGCGCGTCCAAAATCAGTCACTTAGATTAATACAATCCCTATGTGCTGTCAGTCACATGGCACACCAGGCTGACACTGCATTTACATGAGTCCATCCCATCCTGATAACAATGGCTGGTAGAGGGGTCCACTCTCTCACTCACTCACTCACTCACTCAGAGACAGTAGCCTGCCTCGCTGGGGTGGGATTAAGCTCATGGGTACCTTCCCTCTTCAGTGACACTGCAACAACAAGTTTGTCGAGCTTTAAGTATCACAGTCTTTACATACGGAATGTGTGGGACCAACTGTCATTCAGGAAGCACACATGGGATGCAAAAACAAGAGCAACGGTAAAAAATAATAATAAAAAAACGTGTAGACTAAAGACTGTTTGCTGAGATAAGACTGAGTTGTTGTCACCTCACCTGGTGTTCTAACTATGTAAGACTATAAAATCCTACAAGGAGAGTAAACAATGTCTATTCAAAACATACAGCACGTCCAATAGGCACACTGATTTCAAAGACAGCTGTGGGACACTGCAACTTTGGATACCTGGGAACGTGAGGATAATATAGAGAGCAGGTGAGCTACAAAAGAGGTCATCTCAAATGAAGCTCATTTTAATTAGCCCGGATCAAAAACTCACCAACATTGCTTGAGCCACAATTAAGCCACAATTAAGCCTAATTAGCACTAATGACATTGTGAAGACTTTTGAGGGTATCTTACTAAGTGTTTCTAGCTACTCCTGAGCTTCAGTGCTTAGTCTTTGCTGTTGCCCGACTTTCACTCCAACAGTACAACAAATGACAGTGGCTGCCCTCAACATTACAGGGTCAGGTCACACATGACACAGGGGCTGACAAGTGAACCAACACCCACACACAAACACACACAAAAACCAAAAAACAGCCTTGACACGACCACCTAGTACATCCCACTCTCCCTATCCCTCCTCCTCTCATTCTCTCTCCATCTCACGAGAGACAACACTCAATTCAGGCCCTTTACCCAGGCAAGTGGATCTGACCTGCTGCCCCCCAGTCAAGCTCATCTGAATAAACAGAACAGGGAGACAGGGAGAGGAGGGGAAATCTGCCTATATTATGATGGGAGGAGAGGAGAGAAGAAGAGAGTAGGAGAGAGGATTTGGTCCGGGGGCTTCTTCTTTATGCACGTTTGATCATGTGGTTGACAGCGCCGGTGGATGGAATTACGGACTGTTGAACAAAAGGTTGGGGGGCTCCTGGGTGAGTGGGCTTTCGGAGGCCTGACAGTGCAGGGCTCATGACAAGCCCGCCGTGCCGCGTGCACGCCCGCTTCGGAAGTCCGTCACTCAGAGCAGGCCCGTGCTGGGGAGGGCCGAGCGTGGTGGGGAATGAGGAGGGAGGGGTGGGTGGGGGATGAGAGAGGGCTGGTCAGAGGTTAAGCGCAGAGAAGACAGCGATGAAAGGCAACTGTCATGCACCAGTGCTCGCTCAGGAGCCGCCTGTCTCATGGAGAACATGCAAAGTGCACTTGCCGCGTCCTGACAACCACCCCCCCCCCCCCCCCACACCCGCTCCCCCGCCTCAGTTCTCTCAAAACAGGCCGGCGCCACGGAATGGCAGCCAATGCCTGACAGCGTGCCAGTCAAACTGTCGGCCTTTCCACATATGCAAGAAAAAGTTAAATTATGTAGGCTCATGAACAAAAACACACAGACTCCAAGGAACAACTGCCAACGAATGGAGGAGTTACCCGAGGCAGCCATTTAACAAAACTTTAGACATCAACAGGTAGGCCTTATGTAGAATGTCACGGCTGGGAAGTGGTAATCTAATTAACGAGCCTCGGCAAGAATTACATTTTGCATTTGACAACTACTGGCCGCCAAGTCAGTCACTGGAACTGTAGTGAATGGCGGTTGTTGAGAAAGGCTTCTATCCAGCTGGCTATGCTAAGCTATGTTATGCTATGCTAATGCAAAAATTGGTTCGTGAGAAGGGGGCACTACCCGCTCTCTCAGTAGTCTCCCCTGGGCAATAAGCTTACATGCCAGGTACTTTCACACACTTTCATTACACACGTTTATGGAAAGGAACTTATGATGTACAAATTAACAGTTACAATTTACAGGGCCCAGTGAAAGTGGACTCCTGCAGCTTTTGTGAATGAAGGGGTTTGGACTTCTCATCAGAACCAGATGTTGGCTAAGGCTAGCGCTAGGTACTTCCATTTTATTAGAAAGGTAAACCATTAAAAAGGAAAATCAATTTCCGAATAAACAGCAACAGAATCCTCCCACCACAGTAAATAGAGCAGGTGCTTTAAGAAGTCAAATTAGCCTTTTTTTGAGCTAGCCTAGTAAACGCTTGGCTAAAACATTATTGTTGCCATGCCTAGACAACTAATAAAACCACTAGAGTCTGGTACATGATGTTAAAAATAAGTTTACAGCCGCACAATTGCCATCAAGCACTTCACTTAAATTGATGGTACAGGAGTGTCAATATCTGTCACACAGCTATACCCCCTCAACATTGAAACACATCATGAAACAACATATTTTTAGATGTGGCCTTTTGGGCTTTATAGTTTGTTCAGTCAAACGCTGACGTGCACACACACACACACACACACACACACACACACCTTGGGACACCAACCAAATTCAAATGAAGACAATGACGTTCTAAGATTATAGCCTCAAGTAGCTAATGACCCCCCCTGAGGCTATGGCCTCTCTGTCTGAGGTGAGGAGGTCATTCCCATGTTTATTCAGGACCGCTCCGCCGCAACCTATTGATTGGATTGATTATTTCATGTTGGCCTATATCACTTCTGATAGGGCTCTGTGTGACACATGAACCCTGCTAGTAAGGGTCGCAGTCAACGTAAATTCATCGACATTGACGGTTGATCAAGCCAACCAGTTAAGATGATCCATGTCACAGGGCTCGTTTGCGAAAAGGCTAGCTAACACCTAAATACAAACTGCTATAGGCTCATGATGGCTCATGCTCTGTCAAAGGAGCTTCTTTTTAGGCCAGCACTATACCTAAAAATAGATTAAAAAGGATTGATAATAATAATAATAATAATAATATAAAAAGCTGGACCGCTCACAGCAAAACCCAACCTGGATTGTGTGCAATCAGGCCAACCGCTCAATATAGTGAGACATCAATTAAAAGCAACAGTCAATCTGTCAGGGAGAACCCTTGCAGAGGTAGCCTGAGACCAACTCTGGGATTCTACAGAGCTTCACATTGACATTGCTTATGGCAGTTTTACAGCCAGTGTTTCCAGTGTTCACTTAGGACAAAGCCCTGTATGGATGAATCCCCACGCTGAGCCAAAAAAGTGCTTTCTATAACTCACTCTAGTGGTCTATCAGATGGCTGTGATGACTTACATAAGGCCACCCCCCCCACCCCTGGTTTCTGACTCTGGATGTTTAGTAGGATCACAGATGCTCTTAAACACATCCCAGGGCCCTGGCAGAGCAGCAGACATGTGACCTAAGACATAGCAGTGGACTGGGCTGTAAAAACCGATAGGCTTCCAGATGCAAACCAAATGTAGACATCATGCAACTCTAAAATGTCATGAATTTAATGCAGATCATTGTAAAACTTGTAAGAATAAGAGATTAGACCTATGCACAGACACGATATGTACAACTGTATGTTTGATTTTAGGAGATAATTAGATTACCAGCCGAGAGGATCTCAAATATGAGTTGCCAACATTCATTTTTTAGGTTATGTTTTTCTTAAAGGCAAGTCTTGATGTTAGTCTCTATATTCTATGCTATGATCAGAGACCACTAAGCCTATAGCCTTGGAAAAAACTATCTGAACCTAAGCACAACAGCACCTGAAGCCCTTCCATCAATCAATGACACATTGTCATGTCCTCTGCTTGAAGGGTGGCTTGGTTAGCCAAGCTGATCTATAATGGACGCATGCTAAACACAGCAAGTGAAAGCTCAAATAACCACAACAAGGTGAAAAGACAGACAGGCAGGACAGCAGCTTAGCTGTAAAGCCCCCCACCATCCCCCCAACCCACCCCGCCCCCCGCCCCCCGCCCCCCGCCCCCCCCCCCCCCCCATCCACATATCCAATCAATGAAGGACCCAGGGCCTTGGGCACGCACTATATTACAAACCAAACTTCATATTCATTCATTGATTTACTTCTTGGAATAGTATATCATTGAACTCCAATGGGAGCAAAAACATAGGCCGGGGCTGGGGTCAACCCTCGCGTGGACGGATGTTTGCACAATATTGATGGCGCACGCAGAAAGAAATGACTAAATACCTGGATCAATAGCTAGTTTCCCTAGCCATGACAGCTCAAGCCAGATGGAAATACAGAAATACATCTTTACGGCTACAGGAGTAGACCTGATGAAGACGGGGCTAAATACTCTCGGCCTGGGGGCAAACTCTGATCAGCAGGGGGCCAGAGGGGACTGGTGGGGGGATGATAAAGATGCCACAGCACACAGTCCGGGGGATGCTAATGGGCACAGGGAGGCCAGGGATACCACAGGTCACACACCCTGGGCTTAACTGTCTGTGCTACCTGGCCCTCTGTTCATTTGTAATGTTAATGGCATACATCATTCTCAGCCAAGAAAGACTAATCCATAGCATACCATGATGATGGACGAAAAAGGGGGGGGGGGGGGGGGGGGGCTCTGACCATTTCTAGACCTAATCTACTGTGAATCAACCATTGGCCAACCAGAGCCACATCTCCAGATCCAGCCTCGGCCCTGGCCCCAGCCTCAGCCCCAGTCCTGAGCCCTCATAGTGATGTGTGCTGCTAATGACGCAGAAGGATGGAGCTAAGCTACCGGCTCTTATTTACAGAACAGCTCAATTACAGAGGACAGCACCAGGCTCATCGCTTCCCTGCCCCACACTGGTCAACAGAACCATAAAGAGAACCAGATCGTTCCCTGCTCCTTAATTAAATGAAAGCTATTGAAGAAACTCCACCCACATACCCCACCACCCCTTAAAAGCCAGGAAAAGCAAAGCAGTGACACATCGAGGACACCAGACACTCCCAGACACCGTCCCTGCTTGGCCTTAAATCACAGGCGAGTAAACAGGCTCGTTGGGTTTCGGACACCCTTCATCCCTGCATCCTGCCCCACCCCCCCCCGTGGCCCGGCGTGGGCCACAACGGGAGCGACACCTTGGCAGCGATAAGTAATTCTGCAAAGGATTAGCAGCATGATGATCTGATCAATACAGGGTGCTCAGGCCATTAGGAATGCAGCGAGGAAATGGCCCCCTCTGGTAATAAAGCAGCCCGTCTAGGTTCTCCTTCATTTGCCGGCTCCATTAGTGTAATGGTATCATTATCAGCCACAACCGTATTTTTCCAGGCTCTTTTCCCCCAGTCCGGACCAGCAGGGGTCTGATGAACTCAGGCTAGCTCCCACGCGGAGCGCCCTTCCACTCCCCGGGCCCGGATGTAAATCTATCTGCTCTGCTGTAGCTGGTACTAGTGGTGGTGGTGCTTGTATGTTTCCAGCTTAAGTATTCCTACCCGTGTTTTATGTCGGTGCCCAACACTATTTCTCAATTATTGACTCATTAATAGAGACGGCAGCACATGTAGCGTGGCTAACAGGGAGAAAAGATGGCTGGCGGAGTGCAAAAGTTGCTGAATGGGCTGAATTTGACACCACCTCCTGCTAGAACACCAGGGCTGACATGACAGGACAGCGGCATTAGTCGCCATAAATCGTTACTTTTACACTAATTCACCAGGCTAACATTTTCTGTGGGGGAATTGATTAACCATGTCTAGATGTGTGGCCACATAATCAGCTTTACCTCTCTAGTTGTTAATTTAACAGAATTGCCAAGGGAAACACAAACCATTTTAATGAGTGTTCAGGAATTAAATACCCTAAACAGCTTGCGCGAGCTGCCAGGGATAGCCAATGAGGCTGATCTGAGTGATAGGGCCTGAGCCAGGACCTCGTGAACATCTGGTGACCCTATGGGATCATTACTTAGCTTGCTGCTCTGACACATTCCCTGCTTTTATCCGTTACCGCTACACTTTATACATGTCATCACCGGACAAACACATATCCTCAAAGGCACCGACAGTGAAGCAAGGCCAGGGTCAACTGCATTTCTACACGTGTCAGTACACGTCATCAACTGCAGTTGAAAAGCAGAATATAATTCATGGACATTTTGTAAAATACTACAATGGAACTATAAAACTGGCCCAAGATACAACATAGTCTAGTGCACATATTGTATAACGGTGTTTAAGAAACAACATGCAGCATTGCAGGCTAATGTTAAAAGACCTAGAGTGCTTCTGTATTTGATCAGCCATGATGAATATCTTTGCTACCATCTTCATAACAAGACGATGGGAAAAATCACAACACATTTTAATGATTGCGTCTTACTGCAAACATGATCACTTACAAGACAATGGTCTTATCCTCGTTATTAATCATCATGATGAACCAGTCTCCTTATAACAAGCCACCAGGACGAATGGGAGACTCCTCTAATTGGGCTGTTCTGTGCTTTTTCAACCATTTTACCATTGCAATCAATCTGGTTCATCCTTGTATTTGTCTTAAAAGAGAGGCAGAGCTGTTAGACCTTTGTGCAGGGCAGTCTGCCCACGGGCCAGCTGGAATGAGTTCTCTCTCGGAGCGGCTCATCTGGTCGCCATGGCCGCGTTCGTAAACAGGAGGAACCACGTCCTACATAGTTTCTGTTCTGTCAGACATGATCCAAACATGTGCCATGGCAGACTGTGGCCAAGCTGGAGAGAGACGGGAGAGGAAAGAAAAGAGTGAGAGAGGGTGAAAGAAAGATAAAGAGATGGGTAAAAAAGAAAAAGAGAATATATAGGCTAGCCTATATATAGATAGAGAGGGAGACAGACCGAGAGAGAGAGAGAGAGAGACAGAGAGACAGAGACAGAGACAGAGAGAGAGAGAGAGAGAGAGAGAGAGAGAGAGAGAGAGAGAGAGAGAGAGAGAAGAGAGAAAGAGAGGACAGAGAGAGACAGATGTCTGGACCCAGAATGGCAGATCATGTCTGGAGAACAGACATGATCTTTTACATTTTCTTTTACTTCCTCCAAATAAACATCCCATCATCTCTGTCTTCCTTTCCATCACACAACCCTAACCTGAAGTACCGTTGCCTATAGCCCAGGAGGGCAGAAGAAAAAGGTCAATGATAAGACCACTCTAGCTTTGAGTCCCAACAGTTACTGAATAAGCACTTTCCTTCGCAGGACTAGTCAATATTATAGGAAAGAGATAGGGAAATGGAGTAAAAGGTATGGAAATACAACATACACTTGTAGGCAATGTGTAGAAAGACAATGTGCACACAGTACCTTTGACTTAATTTCATTTAACTGTAAGTCTTTAGCATCACACATGGACTAACCAACTGGCAGGCAGCCAATTAGTTGACTGACAGGAACACTCAGCATACAGTTGTCTACAGACTGACAGACTTTAACTTGACCTATTGAAGGAACTAACGTGACGTATGATAATGACAAAACAAATGCGTAGATAACTGTATGTTTAATTGCAAACATGTGTCTGCCAATTCGTTATAGTGTGAAGGAGAATATAGGGGACAAGCATGTTAAAGTATCGTACAACTGACTGTTTTAACTATTAAAAATGTAATGATTTCGTCATTTTGACTCAAAATAGTCACGAGGATGGCTGCTGAGAAGGAGGCACTTACGAGACTAATGTTCTTAATTCAGACCGCACAACTCAGAAAGCAGTGTCTGATAATTAACTGCATCACGTTTGATGTTGTTAATAATACAACCTTATAGCTGAATGAAAAGAGAAAAACACAATGAAGGAAAGAAGCAACGTGATGTTTGCATTGGAAAATGCAGTTCCCTATCTTTCAAAATGCAACCAGCATCAACACAAATGGGACACAAACTCCCCAACGAACGACTCGACTTGGAATTTGCCCGACCTAACGGAGAAAAACGCTATCAATACCTTTCTTCTCTTCTCCCTCTCACTGTCACCCGATCTTTTCATGTTCCTAGAGTTGTGTTTACACTACCACGCTCTAACTTGAGGTTATGTTGGTAGTTGTAGTTTACCAGTAAGTAACATCATGTATATGGACTTTATGACCACGTATGACCTTCAAGTATTTTTTTAAGTGGTAGTATAGTTGTAGAAGCATGGATATATTACATGAAAAAAATATACATATCTATAAACGGACATTATAGCGATCTACAGGTATTATACAGAACTACATTTCCCACAACCGACTATAGCTTCTGACCCAGTCGTAACCTGACGCAAACGTGAAATCTTGTCGTGATGACGCGGCTCAACACTGTGCTGATTTGTAAATTATGTGTATCCTTTAGTGCTGGGATAGAGCTATGAGAAAGTTGTAGAAATCGATGCAAACGCACAACTTGATGTTTGTGAAAGCCCCATTGACTTGCAGAGACTGGCACTTTAGAAGAAATAATGGACAATAAGTAGGCTAATCAAATGTTCTACTTTAGCAAATGTCAACACTTTAGATTGAAATACCAGATGTCGTATTTTATATCCAAACGGTTGTGCAGCCGACATTTTAAAACAAGAATAAAGTAGTCACATATTTTTTACGTTATTCGTTTTTTAATCATTTTTTATTTAAAGCATACTTTAAAAATCAATGTGTAAATAGCAATCATGCTATTGCGCCAACATTATATATGCGCCAACATTTTACACTACCAGTGCTGTTTCAGGTATCGCATCTCAAATCCAGGTGCTTTACCCGTCCCTGTGGCTTCAGAGCAGACCGACCGCGGTCTTCCACCAAGACAACCTTTTCAACTCACCACCGACTGTGAAAGCAGACCATCAGCACACGGTGTATGTTTTTGCGTTCATGTCTCACATGACGTGTGGATACAGGTACCTTCTCCCTTGGGTTCACCCAGATACCTCATAACATATTTTGAATAGTGTTGAAATGTGCTCTGTCCATTATTCCTATCAAAGCACACATGTGAAAGACTTGAGCTTCACAGGGGAAGTGTGTGGGGTGGGGGGTGGGGGGTGGTGAGTTAGGGGGAAAACACCTGCTATGTATTACTATTACAGACTTTGATCAGTGTCTTCATTAGTTTCCTTTGTAATCTCCTTTCTTTTATGGTAGAGCTGACCCAAGCAAACCAGGTACAGTGATTTAACACACATGTTCCTTTCACCTGTCTTGTAAAAAGCTCAAAAGCTCTCCTGCTTTCAAAGATGTACGTGTCTCTGGCATCTTGTAGCCATAAACAGGAGTTCTTTTGATTCCTATTTATAACCTACATTTCCTCCCTTCTCTGTTCTCTTAAGAAGAGTATATGTTTGAAAAATATCTTCAGAAACACATTGCCAGAACTGGACCCATATGCATATCTCCTATAGACCATAAACATATGGTAGCATGTAGGGCTTTTCAGAACAGTATGAAAAAAAGTTGTAACAATGTTATTAATAATTTCCCTTTAACTGGTTTATGTCTTGAAACCCTGTCCTCATCTCAATCCATCATTACATTCCCTGTGTGTGCAAACAACTATCCCTCACACACATCCTGTCAATCATACCTCTGAAAGAAAAGGGAGAAAAAAATCAAAGAAAAGAAGGGTTCTGCGTTCCAATTTTTGGTCTGTCAGGTTGTCAGGACACCATAAGTGTCAGGCACTGGAAGTGATCCTAATACGCAGGTTCTTCATAGTGAAATGGCCAATTACCTCTGTCAACAATACTCCGTCACTTGTCCCTCTGTGAATCAGGATATTTACTATATTGACTTCAAGCATGTCCATTCCAGAGGGTTCAGCAGAGGGCAGGGGCAGCTCTGTACACTCAGATGTGGTATGCTTACTCTGGGATGGAGAAGAAAAAAAAGGACTTTGAACTTTTGTAGCTCATCATACTGTACAGCATGTCCCTGTCTGTAGTCAGGCCAAGATAGTGAAGCACACGGTGGGAGTATGTTTTCTGTTAATGCACATCACATCAGCTCTGGATGACCCATTGACAAGACTCCTCTTTTGTGATATAATGAGCGTATAAAAAGCTGGGGAGAAATCAAAGGTGAGGACGGTGCGGTGCCAGAAATGCAGTTGAGCACATTAAAGGAAGACAGACACTATTGTACAGTTGTTGTATTAAAACCAGAGCTCTGACCCAGCATTCAGTTTCAGCCAATTCCTCAAACTATGGCAAGGCCTGAAAATAAATTCATAGAGACAGGCTCTTTTGTGAATGATGATATGTTTCCTCTGTGGGAGTTTAAATTGGGCCACCTACACATATTATTGCATTATCAAATTGTTGTGTGGTTTCCACAGACTAAAAGACAGGACCAGTGAAAAACTACTGGAAATTCTGCAAACAATGGTCCGGGTTAGTCTTGTACTGTGAGTGAACTTTGCTCAAGGTACTATTTGAAACCAACAGATTTCAGCCACCAAGACTCTTGCCATGATTTACCCTTAGCATATTGTGGTGCATCCATGAAGACAAGGGGGTTTTGATTTTTATTTGTATTGAATGAGCATATGGAGAGAGTATGTGCCTTCTTAGCTTGCTAGCCGTCAATAATAAGCCTTAGGAAACAGTTATTTGTCAGTGCTATAAAGCAGATTGCTGCCCAGTGGTTTCAATTAACATCAAAGAGCTCTTCACAGGCAGTAATAGTTATATCAAAACCTGAAATGTATTATTTAGGTTCCGCGCTGGAGTCCTCCAAACGATTATGTCCCCCTTTCAAAAGAGATTTTCTTTTCTTGCTGACTTTTACATTCCATCTGTTCAGCCTTTTCTTTTTTCTTCCAGTGCCCTCTTTCTTTGAAGCGGCCCACCTCAGCCCCATCACAGCCTCTTTGTGCCACCAGGGTACCTGGTTGAGAATGGCTGGCCAATTAGCTGGGTTACAGATTTCAATAAGAAGACACTGTCCTCTGCTCGTGTGAGAGAGTCCAAGTGAGTACAAATTCAAAGCAGGCCTATACTGAATATTTTTGTTCTAACTCTAGCTTCATGTCAAATGACTAGCTACAATAGCATTTATGTAATGTCCATGTTCTCTAAAGTACTGTACGCCACACAAACAGGCCTTAAAATATAACCACGTTTGGCCAAAATTTTGTTTTTTGAGGTTTTGCATGTCATCGGTATTGCAAACCTCTACAATTATATTGTCAATGTTTCAGCACACGAGACCAGCAATGACTATAGGGAGTATGTTTAGGTCAGTTTGTTATTCCCCTTCCATCCAGTAGTCCAGTCAGATAAACTTTCAATATTTGACTTTATCTGACGCTATGCACTGGCTTCAGCTGTAGAACCAACATGGGAATATTACATTCACATTTAGTCATTTCGCAGACACTCTTATCCAGAGCGACTTACAGTAAGTACAAGGACATTCTCCTCGAGGCAAGTAGGGTGAAGTGTCTTGCCCAAGGACACAAGGTCAGTTGGCACGACCTTCTGATTAATAACCCGACTCCCAGACCGCTCAGCCATCAGCCATCTTACCATGAGAACCACACGTGCAAGTCAGAGGACTTAAGCAAACTCCCTTCTGTCTTTGTTTTAGTGAAACTAATGCTCAAACCCAGAAACAGAGCTCTGCCGGGTTACAGCTTTTCCCTATGTCTGCTTTGGTGGCCCCTAGCCGGAATGGCGTTAAAGCCCTGGCAACCCCTCGGCCAAGGCTAGCAGGCCCCCATAAAATGATTCACAAAGTACATACACCATTCGATACATGTTGATTAAGCCTCAATAAATGATCAGACAGCACCGCAAGAAAAAGCCCCTGTGGTTAGTGAACAGAGAGAGCGTGCAGCCCCTGGTCTAAGATGTGGTATACCTCCGAGGACGGGATCGTTTCCAGACACCGTCAGCAGGAAGTGCTTCGCTATTGCTGTGATTTGAATACCATGATCACTGAAGAGTTTTATAGGAAACCCATTTAAAAGTGAGGTTTGACATACAAAAGAGCCCCTGTTTAAATCTCACGCACAACGTCAGGCTGAAAGACATTATGAAAGTATCTATGGAAGCGTCCATCTCTTAGTGTGTGTCCATGCCTTTGTGAGTCGGCATCGCAGGGAAAATCTTTTATGGGGATGGAGATGATTCCACTTTAGAGGATGGTTTTATCACTCAACGCCACGTTGGAAATTAATCTCACTTTCTGATGCATAGGATGAGCTTAACTTTTATTCAAGTGTGTCTGGAAAGTTAAAGGATCTAACAAGTATAAGAGTTTCAGTAGAATCATTTAAGACACAATGACCCACAATGACCCTTAACCCCATGCTCGTCATAGTTGTGCTTATAAACTGCCATCTCTTCCCATTAATACTCTAATTCGGTCTGAGGTATAGTTGACAAGCACATCAAAGGACCTGGGTGAACAATAGCTAAAATGGCATTAATATGATATGTAAGAGTCCAACGAATATTGGGAGTGATCCCTTTGAAGAAAGCATGTTTTGCATTACAGATTTTTATTGGGGCTTTTCTGGTCTTTAATGTGCATGTTTTCCCCCTGACTCAGTGTTACTGGGTTTTGGCCTCTTCGGTGGTTGTCTATTTTAGGTCATGCTCAGTTTGTCCTGGTGCAGACCAGCTCAGCTTCTAGAGGCCATACAAGTCTCTCTACTATTTACTCAAACCTCAAACCTCAGGACATACCAGCATCTGACATTTAAGTCAGTTAGACTTTGGTATAACATTTAGAGTGACCATACAGTATAGCCTAGTCATACACTCTTATTCTCGGTGTCTGTATGAGTAGTAGGAATGACAGATACATATAGTATCCCCTTTTTTGTTTATTTATTCGTGAGATTCTGTACTTTTTCATTCATGGTATGGTAGATTGGCATGTGGAATGTTCTCATGCTCACCTCACCTATAATAATGCTTGACTGGGAGATAAAAAGTTATTTGTGACACATGTTCAATCCCCCTTACCTCACCCCAAAGTCTGAAATTCAAATAAGACATTGTTGTCGGCTGAGCTGCAAATGAAATTGTTTTTCTATTGTCACTCCTGATTAAAACTTCTACACTTCAATTCTAAGGAGATTCATTTATGTCCCAGTTCAGTTTAAAATCGATCAACCCAGTGAGCTTGCACTGGGTGGAGCAAGTGTGTCCAAGTGGGGTGCAATCCTCATGCTCTGTGTATTCAACATATTGTGAATGCTTTTTAGACCCTGCGCAACATGTGTCTAATTGTCTGTTTGGTTTGGCCTTACAAAGACAGCAGCTTCTGGTTATCCAGAGCCCCATTAATGGCTTTGATCTCAGATCCCAAATACGCCTTGTTTTCATTTAAGATGTGTTCCGTGGCTGTGTTGTTGCAGACGGATTGTGAACACTCAGAGGCTCTGTGATTCCTCCTCTTGTTCAACATGATGCCTCATTAGCGGAAGATTTTCAGCTCATGCTAGCAGTTCAGGACTATAAGACTGACAAAAATGTCATGTGTTTAGTCAGTGTTACTGTTCTTATCATCTTTGTCATGCTCCCTGTCATCTTCATCATCGTCCTTGTAATCGCAATCCTCCTCATCATCACCACCATGAACTGTTACTTTACTCTCTCTCATGGCATTCGGATTGGATGTTCTCCCCAGATAGAGTCTTGTATATGACTGAAACCTTGCTCAGTTGTCGATGAGCAACATGCTGATTAAAGACTAATAAACATTTCAGGGATGACGCAGACAAGCTTGAGACACACAGTGATTTGTGCTCTTTGTGTTGATATTGCTACGTCAAGCTAACAGCTTGACCTCTTGAAGAGTGCACCCCACGTATCACCCTGCCCACACACCTAGAACTAATACTTTCCAGCCAGCCGTCTGTCGGCCACACCAAAGCCGTCTCCAGCCATCATCTGCAACCATTAAGCAGTTTTTGCAAATTATGTTGTTTTGTGCTCTTAGTGCTGAGCCAGATTAATAAAAGAATGTGTGACTGCATTAGCGCACAGAAGACAAAGGTCTTGACAACAGCGCTGTCTGTCTTGAAATTGCCACAGCTTTTTAACATGCAAGTATCACATCTCAGGGAGCCAAGTCACCCATTTCTACATTGTTCCAGAGACAGCTCTTGGACAGCATCCCAGGCTTTTTGCTTATTTGTCTTTTATAAAAAAATGAAATACAAAAAATTCTAAAGGACAACTATCAGAGCTGTGCCAAAGCACCCCAGGGCCTTTGATATGCGAAAGACCCAAAAGTAGAGACTGCTCTCCTCCCTAGTCAGCTGGTACCCAGATGTGTGTGTGGAGGGAGCCCGCTGTCTGAACCAAACACAGATTAGTGACTAGTTTTTTTTCTATCCCTAATAAATAAAGCCCCAGTGCATGCTGGGGTATGTGTGAGGGGAAAATAACAGCACCCTCCAATCAGTAGCAGGTGGGGCAGCTTGGTGGCCGCTTATAATGCTTTTCTTATCATAAAATAACAGCACTTTTATCTTTAATTGTGGTTGAGGAGCTTGGGTTTGGGGTAGAGCTGCATAAAAAGGGTGTTTTCATATTTTATTATTTTTCCAATTGTGTGGGGATACTTTTACTACATTTGTGATGATGGCCAAGCCACTTATTTCCAACAAACGTTTCCAGATATGCTGTTTATTGTTTAACTTTCACCAGAGTAATTGAAACAACCAATTTGCCTCTAAGAGAATGACAAGAAAATATTGATGAGGTGATGGTCATTACCTCAGTTCTGTTCTCTGAGTGTGTGTGTGTGTGTGTGTGTGTGTGTGTGTGTGTGTGTGTGTGTGTGTGTTTGTGCTAATGCAATCCTTTGGGCATGTGACCTAGAATATTCACATCAATGACAAAAGAGGAAACAGCTGTGTGAAAGACAACAATGCAGTCAGTCGGGTCAAAGGTGGACAGGAAGTGACCATGTGGTGTCAGCCCACGACACACGTCCAGCTACACCTCACTGCTGCAAGCCACGAACACCTCATGAAGGTATACAGTACCGTATGTCCTTCACGTTTGCCGTCTTACACTCCTGACCTGGAGAAACAGAACATTCATGCTATAAAAACTATGGCACACAAGTCAATACTGTTAGACTGAAGTGGGTCATAGGTAGAAACAGCAGGAGATGTTCTCTGCTGTGTAGAACGATGGCCTCCTGGACAGTTTTTTCTAAACATGGAGGAGGGAAGCCATGATGAAAGGACCAGAGAATGAGATGACACGCACTGTCTGGATAATTCCCTGCCTCCCTATGAACAGAGGCATTAGCTAGCTTTTGGTTCCGTCACAGCAGACAATACCTTCATGTGACTCAGTCCACTCAGGTGTCTCGCATGTATGTCATCAGAGGCCTGCAACATCATCAAATTACCTCGTTTAAATGAGACCAGACACTGTGTGGTTCATAGTCAAAAACACTCTACAGCATGGAACAGTATGGAATCTTGTATGTTCTCTGGTTAGAAATCTACACCATAACTCTGATGCTGTGGTACACTGCCATGCACGTCAGTTTTAGGTGAGGATGTTGGTTTACCGCATATTCTGACCAACACCCAACTGCGGACCAAAGTTCATGTCTATTTTTGATACACTGAAATAGAAAGAAAGTTAAACCCATTATGACCCTTCCTCACATGTGACCCCAGTTTCACGCCTTGTAAATCAACTGTCATTAAAAAAGTGCTATAAAAGCAGTTGTTCCAAATGTGGAGCCACAAAAACATAAGACAGCCATTTGGGGGTTTTCCCATAGCCCTTAGCTGTTGGTAATTAGTCAGCACTCAGAGATAAAACATGTGATTGGAAGAGGGACACAACGTGGCTATGGCAGACTGTGGTTTCTGAATCACAAATACCTCAGGGAGACGCAAGTCTGTCACAGAGGGAAGCGACTGATTTAAGGCGTTGTTTCTAGTAAATTACGTGCTTTGAGACAGCACAGAGGGTTTTAATTGCTAACATGAAATTACAGAGCAAAATTGTGGCGCATATGTATTTAGGTAGAGACAAACTCTAAGTTGTATTTCAGTGCCTAATATACTTATGTGCAGCCTTTATCATGGAGGCCTTGAAGTGTTTTAAAAAATCATTTTATTCAGCACTTACTGTACCTGTGTTTCAATGTGGGATATTTTGACAGACAACAATGGTCATTCCATCTACTGTACAAATTGTACAATACAATTACGTACACCTTAGCTATATGCGTACATTTGTGCAGTGAGATTAATCTACCTAAGTCCAAGGCAACACCATACTACACTCCTGAATTTGAAAACAATTCAATTTTCTTAAAATGTACACTTTGTGCAACTTGTGTTACGTACTACGCCAAACTCTAAAATGACTCCCCAAGTTGTATTTGTATGTTATTGTGGCTGCGCTAATCTTTCAAAGGCACCAAACAGGCTTGTTTCCCTGCTGTTTCTGGCTTGGCCTTGTTTCGTGATGATCTTGCGGACAGATGTGTGTGTTTCTGAGTGTATGGGTCCGTATGGATGCACGATATGTGTGTGTGTGTGTGGGTTTAAGTCAGTGTGTGATTTACTTTCAGTGTGTGTGCATGCAAATGTGCCAGCAAGTGTGTGTGTGGGTAACACGCCTGTTGAGGGGAAGAACGACGCAATGTCAACAAACAACAAACAACAACAACAGGAGTCGCGCTAGCTGCCACTGAGCCTCAGCTATGTTGTAATTATAATGGGATGAAAACGTGGGGCCAACCGGGCTCTTAACCATAACCAAACAGTTCTCTGAGGCGCAGGATTACAGGAAGAAATTGAATGAGGTCTGAGTTTGTTCTCCTCTGCCTGCCACATGTCACTGTTCCCTGGTCACTGATCCTACTGCCTGCTCTTCTGCCACCGGCCATCAGGTCTGCACACCAGATGTGAGCTGTGGTCACAGTCTACCATAGCTGTGATTCACCCTGGGTGTGCACTCTGGGTGTGTGTGTGTGTGTGTGTGTGTGTGTATATGTGTCTTTTAGAACTCCTATTATCTTCCAGTCTATGCTGCCTCCCCCTGGCTGAGTGTGATATTACTAACTTACTGCGTGTGTGTGTGTGTGTTAGAGAAAAATAACTTTTAGAACGTACAACATCCCCGAGAACTATCTTGGGCAGAGAGCAGAGTATTCTTGTGTTTGAAAACTCTTAAATGAAAATCCAGACTTCCCAGACAGAGTGATTCACAGCGAGCTATTGGTCACTCAATAACAAGGAATTTTTATGTGAATAATCTTTCACTCATCAGTTTGAGGAGATATGTCCCCACAAAAGCCATGTCTAACAGTGCACTAAGTGAATATTCAGCTTTGGTTTTCACTGTCATTATCCTGCAACAGGAACACATCTGAGCAGTTCTTATAAACAGCCAACCCTTATCATATGTAGCCTAAACTTGCGACACAATTAACGTAAGCCCCCTGCCTGAGAAACAGAAGAAATGCCAATGTTGTGGAAAGTGTTCCGTCTCTGTGGGTATACATTGCAATATATCTTGTCCAATTATAGAAGCTGGGGGCTTCATCCAATTTGCTGAGTCACTCAAGTTTCAATAAAAAGCCTGGTCTGTTAAACCCCAGTAAAGCTGGAGCCAGGGGCATTATTGTGACCTGCTAATTGTTCCCCTTCTCTTCTTTCCTGCCCAGCACATCTCAAGCTGACCTCTGCGTAGCATCCTGATGATAGATATCAAATTTAACACTTTAATTGGCTGCAATAAAACAACACAAAGCCGGCCTTTGTTTTTTTTTTTCAAACACCCCTGCCAAATAAGGGGAGAATGCAGCCAGCAGCTTTGAGGGCTCTGGGATGCTGGAGCAGAGCCCCCCGGGTGGGCGGGATGGGGGGGTTAGGGGGTGCTTGTTGAGGTCTGCAAGACTCATACCCCAGCCTACTCCTCATGCTCCCCTCCAGGGAGATGGGTCAGGTGGGAGAGTGTCCTGGGCCCCCCTCCAGGAGAGAGAGAAAAAGAGGGGGACCCGTGTGTGTGTGTGTGGGGGGGGGGGGGGGGGGGGCTGGTTGTATGTGGACAGAATGGTTTTGTCAGCAGCCTGTTGCTTGAGTTTGTTTGGAGCTGCGGTCCCCGTTGGAATATGTAACCAAATTCCTTCCCCTGTCCCACAATCGGAGTGCACTGCCAGATTCCCTGGCAACGAGGCCCTGAATTAGGGCCAGTCCTCCTGCTCATCCCACAAAGCCTTTCATGTTCCCAAACCACAGGCTGAGAGAGGCGCCTCGGTTTCAACAGCAGCAGACCAGCATATGTTTGCCTAATTCCTGAGACATGATGACAGTGGTCTCCGAGCCACGAGAAGACTGCTTCGGGATTTCTTCTTTATTTTTTTTTACGCCTTAATTATTATTTTCTGTTGTTGATGACTTCCAATAGTCACATGCCACATGTTTTCTCATTACATGTGTTATTATATGTACCCCCCCTCCTGTGCGCCCACGCACCCATCCCTACTACCACTACCCGGCCTTCCCACAAGGCCGAGCCACACCATGACCCTGTGAGGGGGGAAACCAAGGAGCCGCGGGGGAGGTGTTTCATTGGCCAACGGGAGACAGAATTATGGTTGGGTATTACCCACAACTGCAGGGTGCTGGACGACATCACACATCCGAGAGGTGGACACGCTTAGCCTTCCCGCCGCAGGTCGCAATAGATGACCTAGAACCACCCCTTGGTGATATAAAGAGTGGGGCGTCAAGAAAACCAACGCCCAACATCACGCCACAATGCCTTTTTGACCTCCTGTTCACACTTACTGCCTGATGTCTCCAGACTGCACTGTTAGAGAGTTAGAGCTCGTCTCTTGTGGCACAGTGACCTCAGAGACCATAGTGGCTGGCTGGAATTAATTCATAATGCTGGAAATCTACCAATCTAAAGCTCGGTACCAGTAAGCACTCGACCTATGGAGGAGTTAGGCTAAACACAGAGCCAGATAGAGCTCCTGGAGTCAGAAGAAAGGTCTATTCAGCCAAGGGAAACAAGCAACAGTATAAAGGGAAAATAATCTGAATTCAGTGGCATATAATGGTTTGCTTTGAATGGGGAAGGTATTCATATATTCTGCTCTTGATTCCACTTATCTGTGGCCCTGCTGTTCTCTCTCTCTCTCCCTTCGGGCTCGTCTTTGGGAGTTAAGAGTATTTGGCTTGCGTGGACGGCCTGTGGCTGTCATTGCATGTGTTCAGTTTCACCACCAGTTTCCTATGGCTTACTGAGCCCATGCTAGCCTGTGTGATGGCGTGTGACACACACTTATCCCCCGGCAAATCTGCCGGCCTTGCCCTGCCAACTCAAACAGCCCTCTGTATACCGCTGACGTCCAAGCCAATATCTTTGGACTTTTAAAGGCGTGTAGTTTTTTTTTTTTTTTTTGCGTCGTTTTCATGTACAAAATCTGACCATAGTTTCAAATACTCAATCATTAAATCCTCAGAACTGCTCGCAGAAACAGCCAGAGTTTATTTTATTCCTGGATGTACAGACAGCCGCAGCACATTTTTAGAAACCGTGGCAGCAGCCGTGTGTATTTTAACGCGCTGGGCCATATGTGGCACACTGACCCCTTCCATAAACAGGGCTGTCTGCTGCACACCATGGGCCTCGTTCACCCCTTAAAGAAGGGATGAGGATGGGGAGGGGGGGCTTGGTGAGGAGAGGTGGTTTGGGACTGCCTTTGGGAGGGGCGCTCTGGGGCCGTTTGTTTGAGAGTCATGCTGGAGCGGTTTCCCTTTGTGGAGTGGTGGGCAGCACTTAAAACTCCTTAGTTTGACTGGGCTCCAGTTCGTTCTTGTGTCAGTCCCAGCCAAAGAACCCCATCCTTCTGTTCACCAGAAGGTTGCTCAAATTAACATGAAAAGCTTTTCCTGTTCTTTGACCATTAGACAGCCACCGAATCCAAACATGTGACTGTACCAATTCCAGACCCTATCCATTCATCCACCATTGGGGCTGCAGGCAGAATGGTGGTTCACTAATATCAGGTTTGGGTAGATGAAATGGTCCTCTTCTCAAAATGGATCTGAGATGCTGTCTTTGTTGCAGGCCCTTCGTGATGTTGGTGGCCAGAGTTGAAAGGCTGTGGGGAGGGGGAGTGGGGCCCCCAGGTCGGAGGTGGGGGAGTGGGGCCCCCAGGTCGGAGGTGGGGGGCTGGGGCCCCAGGGGTGGAGTGTCTCCTCCAGGCTGCCCTACCTGTGGGTATCAGGTGTTGGGCGAACTGGGAGGCTGGGCAGAACCCGGGGTAATTACACGTGCATGTGAGGGGAGGGCTCTGGGGTGTAATGAGGGCTGGAGGATGTCGCCGTCTTTGCGGGTGGTCCCTCTCCTCGACACTGATCCCTCTGCTCCTCTGTCTGCGTGTGCTCACGCGAAACACCCCGTGTCCCCCTGTCCCCCCCACCACCCGACCCCCACCCCCAACCCAAACTCCCGCCCTGGGACCAACGGACCCTACGAGCTGCCCCCCGTCTCACACCCCCGTCCCCCCAGCCAGCCTTACTCCCCACCAGCCCCCAGGCATTTCATCACATTACATCAGATCAAAAGCAATAAGCTAATTACAAACGACTGTGGGCACGCAAGCAGTAAATACAGAATCAACATAATTGATTTAATCCTCTCAGTGCTAAGTGAAAAACTTGTCAATGCCTTGGCCAAAATTACAGCCTTCTTTTCCGGAGCAACTGCGACAATTGGCTGTATTAAAAGGATCACATGGAGTTCATTCAACCCAAGTAAACTAGCGAGGTACCAATGTGAGCCATGCAGTGATGCTCAACAAAATTAAAAAAAGACAGAGACATAATCATGGGCCTTGGCAATGCGCTGAAGACACTTCTAGTCTTCCTTGTTTATTTGTTATTCTGTTTTTTTTTCATTCTCAAAGGGTTTTTTTATGCGTATGAACTGTCTTCAATCATTCATTGCGGCGATAGAGGATGAAAAATGTTTTATGCATAGCGCAATAAGCATCTTAAAAGCAAAAGCATTACGAAAGATACTGGAAATGCAAAAGGTTCGGTCCATCTTTACTTATTCATGACGTTCTGAGGAAAAGAAGCGTGTTTTAGAGCAAATCCGTGTTATCGCTGGAGAAGCATCTTCACCAGCAGTCGTTTCCCACCTGAGGACATGGCCCTTAATGACAGTTTGAGGTGCAGTGCCAGTACATACTGCATGCTCATGACACATGCAACAGTATAGGGTTTTCTCCATAGACTTCTGAGTTATAATAAAAAGACTGACTCATCTCACTTATAACCCTAGACACAGGGTCTGTCCTCCAGTAATCATAGCTGAGCTCTTTGGTGCAGATCCATGTACTATCAGTGGCCTAGAGTGGGTGACACTCACTGCTCAAGCCTGCCCAAATGTCAGCCTATTATTATAAAAATGGATTTGATTTCACTGGGGAGATCAAATCGGTGTGGAAAATGTGGAGTTGTCCTCAAGTTTCCTCTTGTGTTCTCTAAAAGTACACTTTGACTGATTCATCTAGTGCCAGATTTGTCGTCTTTTACCAGTAGTTTTAAGAGGTCGCTGGCTCCTATCTCGACAAGATTATCGGCCATATGTACGCTATGTACAGGACCTTGAACATCTTAGGTGGTGCCCTTCACAGAGGAAAACATTGATGGAGCACGTCATGATTATATGTCAAGAGCCTTGTGCTTTGAGAGTGTGTGTGCGTGTGTGTGTGCGTGTGCGTGTGTGTGTGTGTGTCTGCAGTGTGATCTGTGGGATGTCTGATAGCTCCAGTCATAGGGTTGGCAGTCCTCTCTCTGACCTCTCAAATGTCACATATTGCTCCAGCATTGTTTTCCCTGTAATATGTAGGCTCTTGCCCCATGTTGAACTACGCCCCAACCCCAGAGATGAGAGCAGAGTTTGCTGTGCAAGTAAGCCATCTAATGGACAACAATGGAACAAGGACCTAACAGAATGTACTAAAAGCTCCTTGACTGCATAAACAGCAAAGTTCTTTCTCTTCAGGCATGAACCTCAGGAGAAAGCAGATCTGTGTTTCCTTCACAAGGACACGCCACGATCGTTCTCATCTCTGACGGTGGAACTTAAATAGAAACAAATGGAAAAAGATAGACTTTCCCCATCACTGTTTATTCTGGACTTGTCTACTAGTGTAAATTCAGATAAAAACAGTTGTGGACTCTCTGTCCTCCCCAGGTTCTCCATGCAGCAATGTGTCTGTCCTGCCCTCTGGGTCCGCAACAGAGCTGTCTGGGACTCGTTACATGGTCGTTTCTCCTGTGTAAATAACCTCAAGTTATCGATTAAAAAGCGGGACACCATGGAATTCTTCCTACCTCATCTGGGTCTGATTAATGCTTTTTTACGGCTTGGAATTAAATGTGCTGGAGACACGACCCTCGCATGTATGGGCTCTGGCTGGGGGAAAGCTGCTGGGCCTAGTGGGAAAATTCTCCGTATTTTTTAGGGACATGTTCCTTAACCACTTCCATGTGGCCTCAGTCAGTCTGGAAGTGTAGAGTGAGGTGGCAACAGTTAATAACACAAATGAAACGCATGGCAGTTGGGAGAAACATACCAGCCAGCCTGTTTGAAATCTATAGTCATCACTCAATGTGAAGAGAGTACTGAATCTCATGGGCTGTGTATTCGACCTATTGGGTTTAAAGTACATTCGGTGCTGATGATGTTGGGCTCTTGACTGACTGGTTCAACTAGCATTGGCTGTATTGTTTATGCAGCACAGCTTGACAGAGTTTTATATCCTGGGTCATGTGTGTGTATTTCAAAGAGGCATGTACAGTAGCAGGTGGCTAATGCCTCCATTTTGGTTATTCAACACAAAAGTCCATTATGGTCGGCGAGCCGTGAGAAGACGAGGGGAAACAGCTTCTCGAAAATGGAATCTTTAATTTCACAGAGCTCTTGCTATTCCACTGCATGGGAGATTGTGTGACAGAAAAGAGGAATCAAGGCTTTTGAAAGCACATTAACCAGAAAGCAATTAACCGACATACAGTAGTTAATTTTGTATTAATACTTCAACAGCTGGAGCAGATTGGTCCGTCAGTTTATCTCCTCTCCAGCTGTTCTTTTACTGACAAGGACAGTAAAGAGGATTTGTCTCTAATAAAGTGGTTCCATATATAGATGTTTCTCTTAGCAGAGACCAGAGGGAATGTGGATTTACATAGAAAACTCAGAGAAAATGGACATCTTTTTCAATACCCTGCTGGTCTTCCTTTCAGCATGCACACCCAATAGAGAGCCACTTCAAGTGTTTTTTTTCTGTTTGCAGAGTGTTGTCGTTGGTGTACATTTCAAGAGCCTTTAATGGCATCTACGGCAGATGTGTAGCTCTGAGCAACATTTGTTATGCTGTGAATTGGGGAGTAAAGGGTACAACCAGGAATGTCTGATTAATGTTCCTACATCTGGCTAGACTGAATCCCAATGCATGCACTCGTCGAGTACCCTGGTTCTATTATGAAAAGCCAGAAGGCAGGAAAAAATGAAATTAAAGTTGTTTTTTTATGATTTTCTTTGGGGCAACAGCTTTCCATATTTAAAGGATAATGTGGGTTCTATTTCTGTATTTGTTTTTGGATCTGTGGATGCCAGAGCGCCTGGCTGCCCACGGGGTCTTAGTCGACTGTCAAAACAAACAAGGCAGGAACAAGTAGAAAGAGGCTGCCACTGGTGCCACATCCGTCCTGTCTGCAACCAGCTTCAACCACAAGACATGTAGTTCTGCGCCCAGGCAGTTACCCCCCCCCATGCCACATGCCTGCCTGATTAAGTGAGTGTTGCGCACGGCTGAGCGACAAGCCTTAGGCTGTGGAAGAGCTCTCCTCTCTCCTCTCCTCTGCTCTCCTCATCTCTCCCCTCTCCTCTTCTCTGCTCTCCTCATCTCTCCCCTCTCCTCTCCTCTCCTCTGCTCTCCTCATCTCTCCCCTCTCCTCTTCTCTGCTCTCCTCATCTCTCCCCTCTCCTCTTCTCGACTCTTCTCTTCTCTCCTCTGCTCTCCTCATCTCTCCCCTCTCCTCTTCTCGACTCTTCTCTCCTCTCCTCTGCTCTCCTCATCTCTCCCCTCTCCTCTTCTCTGCTCTCCTCATCTCTCCGCTCTCCTCTTTGCTGCTCTCCTACGCTCTCCTCTCTTCAGCCCACAGTGCTTCTTCCTGGGATTCTCAGATGTCAGGCACTTGTATGCTAGTCTAAAGAGGTAAACCAGTTGATTGGTTGCAGGTGGTTCTATGTATCTCCTGGAGAAGGTTGGCCTTCAGTATATCCAGTCAAAGGTTTCGGTTTGACACAAGAGCCAATCAGCATTCGTGAGTCTGATGTTCCCAGCCCTTTCCAGGAAGAATGAATGGCAAACTTGTTTGTGTGTGTGGCATCATGGTGAACTACAAATTGATGGATGTGATTTGCATGTGACACTGCATGCGCTAGGCTGGTGTAATCCAAAGATTTTTGTTCAAATAAAGCTTGTAAGGTAATAGTTAATAGTTCATGAGGAAATTCTGAACATTGAATTCATATATTCACATTGAATAAAGTAATTCAGACAAAGAAAAATGGCCTTGATTGGGACCATTATGACTTTACCAGAAACATTTGGAGAAAATATCCACTGGTCTAGAAATAACATCATAAGGAACATCTGTATCTTTTATACCCACATTTAAAAGCACTGCTCCATTTAGTCTCATTACATTCAATGTTTTACACAGGAAAAATGAATCCCTTTTGCAAGGCCATCTCACTCACACATGCCATATTTGTTTTGTTGCTGGGATACTTAAAGAAAAAAAGAGAAGTAAAGAAAGTTTTGGAGAGTAAAATAAGTGGCAAACATTATGTGAGTGAAAACCATTAAAAGGTCTTAATTTATGATTCGGGTCTGTTTGTCATTTGGCTTGGCTACTGCATTGTTTCACAAGACTTGAGTGGATTAATTACATTCACATTCATTATAAAAGACCAGTGTGGGAAGAGGAGGAGCGGGGAGGAAAAGGGTTCGTGGAAAAGGAAAAAGAGAAAGATAAGGACTGAGATTGAGGAGGAGATGGAACAGAATAGGGGGAGAGGGTGAAAGAGGGTGGGATAGAAGAAGAGATAGAGGGAAGCAGACAAGCTACAGAAAGAGGGGTAAATGGAGGCATTCTGTGGCTGAAGAGAAGGATTGAGGAGGATTGAGGAGGTACTCTCATGCTTCTCAGATGTGTGGTGAGGCTGTGGACCTGTGTGTTCCCATTTTACTGTAAACACACAGGGAGAGGGACGAGGCCTGTCACTACAGCAGTTCTAGCACCACTGAGGACCGTAGCATCTCTCTCTCTCTCTTTCCCTCTCTTTTCTCTCTATGTAAATATCATTTTCCTTCTCTTCTCTCTCTCATTCTCAATTTTTGTCTCACACACACACTCACCATCAAACACTTGTGTCATACACACACACACACACAACCCACTCACATGAGACAGAAAGAGAACCAAGCTCACGTTGGACACAGTTTGCACATTGTGGCAGAAACTTTTACAGGGACAGTCAGGGAAAGTGAAGCTGTCTGTTCAACTTGTGCTAGTGCCTCAATTGATTTACAGTTGACATGTTACCTGATTTCACCCCACCTGCACACACACACACAAACATTACCCCCACACACACCATCTCCCCCCACCCTCTGTCGGGTATCATTCATGTGACTGGGATGGAGCTGTGAGAGGCTGTCCAGTGTCTGGCAGGAAGAGTTCTCCTCAGCTGAAGAGAATGGTTCGACACCTCCATACTCCATAAAGCTGTTCCCTCACTAGCCTCCAGCACCACCGTGAAGCACAGGATATCCAGCCTGCCGGGGTGGATGGGACTTGGGGGAACCAGGTGTTACTTCCTCCTGTGCCTTTCTTCTCCTCCCCTGGAGGACGGAGGTGGAAGTTGCGGTCTGCAGGATGGAAGGCATTAAGACCGGGTACGACCTGAAACTTGACCGCCGGTTCGCCCAGCTGCTCAACATGAGAGCGCGGCACGACTCAGGAAACTGGAAGTTATATCAAAAGCATAGCAACACATTTACTAGCTATTTCCACAAAAAAGACCCACACGCTCAATTTGAACTGGAATAGCCCTATATGGAACATGAAAGCATTGTCTGAAGATTGGAGTATTTTTGTAAATACGTATAAAAATATGTTTATGAGGGATCAAGATGGTTCTCATACATTTTTGTCACCTTCTTGATTTTTTTAAATGTCACTTTCTTTGGCTGTTATGTCCCATAAATGATTTTATTGGGTCCACTGTGCCAGCCAGTGTTCTCACATTTTAGTTGCTTTGCAAAGAATGATGGAAATACAGGCTTTTGTGTGTAATCTGCCTCTGGGAAATATCTCTGACACGGGTACAAGGCCCGCTACCACACACACACACACACTCAAAGCATGTTGACTTTTAACAGTGGTGCTGCTGTGCATCACAGTGTTTCTAAAGATTAAGACACACAAATGAAAGAAAAACAACACCATGGCGGTGCCCATACGAGACAAGAGGACAAAGCCCCCACCCCCCGTCTCCTGTTCCTCGCCTCGTGCCACTCACAGACGTCCACCCTCCAGATACCCTTCAGCAGGGGTGAGGCACAGTGGCCTTCTTCCCTCAGAGTCCTTGTCACACACCCCACTGGTCTCATATCCCTCTGGTGTTGTGTAAAGGTCTTTTATAGGCCTCTGTGAATTAACGCCCAACATGCCAGAACAGTTTGCCCTCTCTGTTTCCTGTCAGCAGCTCACTAAGTCTTCAGTACAGTACCTACGCAGGGCTGGTTCTCTTCACCAAGCTGCCTCCCTGACCCTTCTGTGATCATCCGTATTACAGGAGAGGGCCTTTGAAGGGACGACTCACCAGCTGAAATTATAATTATGTTCCAAGATCCAGAACATGGCGTAGGAATATGCTCAAGAGCTCGCGTTTTGTTCGAAAAAGGCTTTCCTTTGATTTTTCCATTTCGAGTCTGGTATCGTACAAATATGCCCCCCTGCCCTAACCCCCCCCATCCTCCCCCGATTTGATACATGCTGCTCTCATCAATGAAGAAAAGAGCAAATCCATAATAACTTGCACATGTTGCGCTTTTGTCTTTGTGGTTTTCATTCGGCTATAAATTGAAGGTAGAAACATTTTTTTTCCCCTCTACTTTTAGGTGACGTGTAAGACAGGTTTAAATGGGTGTAATTTCGCTTTGAAGCGACTGACTGTGTGACTCATTAAATGGTGCCCGCTTGCGTGTACACATCGTCGTGGTTTTGGAAACCGTGCACATGCAGGCCCTGCGAGTCACCGCTCCCGCTCCGTGTCCTAGCTTCGCAGAAACACATCTGGCGGCCATTCCATTGAACAGGCTAGCGCCAACACGAACACATTAGGCGTTAGACCAACGCTTTCAACCCTCATCTAACACCGAGCGCATGACAACCGAAATCGAAACCTTTCGGGGGAGCTTCGACATTTGCACTTCGTTTTCAGATTTCGACTTTCCCCTTAAAAGATCATCCTTGACGCCACACAGCATTCTCTGTAGTGAAACGGATCCTTATTGAATTAGGGAGAAGACATCGCACAACCATGTAGCACAGCCACTCTTAAATCTGCTGTGGTCGGGATAAAGGGAACTGTTCATTTGTACATTATACAGACTGGAGGTAATCTGATGAGTGGCATGCTGTCACTTGCTCACAGCTGACCTCTGGAGTTCATGTTTCTGATTGGTAGAAGGCCAGTTCCATGCAAGGCCTCATACTCTACAGCGGACCTCAGGCA
Organism: Hypomesus nipponensis; assembly: GCF_054491055.1. NCBI lineage: Eukaryota > Metazoa > Chordata > Actinopteri > Osmeriformes > Osmeridae > Hypomesus > Hypomesus nipponensis. The sequence continues at coordinate 6,676,870 of NC_140379.1, forward strand.
ACATTCCCCCTATTCAATGATTAGAATACAAACACATCTTTTATTTTTCTTGCTCTCCCACAGGAATGCTCTTTGGTTATTTGTCTGCAATTCCCCTTACCTTAGCAGAAGTTGTCCCTGAACATTTACATGTGCAAGCTTTCTCAGGGAAACAGTATTCTCTGACTATTAATTACCATACTTACCACAAAGGACTGTACCCAGTCCTTTCAGAACTGTTTGCGGTTTTGAACACTGCCATGTATGGGGACAGACTGTTTATATAAAACTATAATCCCTCATAAACCCTGGCTCCGCACATTTAGCTATGAAACAGCATTTTTTTTAAGCCCAACAGACTTTTCCATTCATTTATGATAGGAAGAAAACTCATTAAACTACTGGAATAAATGATTGAAATATGTAACTGTACACAAGGTGCAGGAGTGTCACTGTGGGACTTTCAAAAGCCTGTCATGGCGCATTCTTGACAAACGTTGACAAACCTCACATCTCAGAACTGCTGGGATCATACATTGTTCAAGTTTACCATCTCTTTTAGTTCATTGCATCTTTCCATTAGCTCTGATACAGTACTTGGAAAAATAAAACACATCAAACATAAGACAAATACAAAATAGAACGTATCCAGATATGAGCTTTAGAAAACACAAAAGTATGTGCCTGCGCTAGGGTTTTATGGCTGTCATAAAAGCATTAGGTTGAAGCTGTTGCATCTGGCAGTCACAGTTCCTCAACAGTGACCATGTTACATCATGGTGCCTTTCTTTGAGTGCTAAAGAGGGTTGACTCATTTCTGATAAACATCTGCATCATAAAGACCAGCCTTGCTCCCCTCGCTTCTATGGTACAGTGAATATCTGTAATGCGGCCACAGCATTTTCGAAGGAGATGAGATGATCAGAAGCATGCACAGCTGCCAGGTGATGTATTGGGTGCAGATTGAGTGAGTTCAGGCCTCCTTTCCATGTAGGGCTTGTGCAGATTATAGCACTGTCATAACGTAATGTCACCAATTGTTATTCTCAATGACCCTACCGTTACTGCTTTATAGTTGTTCCTTACCATATTTACATTGCACAGGCCCACTGGAGCATAGTTTACAATGAGTATATGTCAGGAAGAAAAGGATTGAATGGAAGACTCTGGCAAAATATGGTTTTAGAAAAGTTCCTGAAATTACTCTTTATGAGGTTACTTTTGATTAATTGAGAAATAGAAAAGCACATACAGAATTCTCCATCTTACTGTCTACTTTACAATAAGATGAATACGCCTCTGGAAATGAATGTGCTTATAGCATTAAAAGGACCCCTGGTGATTATCCCCCCTCCAAATCATTCCAGACTAAAAAGGTTTAGTCAGATTGAGTATGGAAGCAAAAGTCAATAACATTACTTACAGACTGCTTGCTAAATGAGACTTGAGTTTCAGCAGTCTTAAATAAAACATTGTGTCCTTGCTCTGCAGCAATACATTATCTCTCCCATAATGGTAGACACATTTCGAGAAACTGTTTCATCCAGTGTGGTTATCAATAGCTGTCGTTTTTCTTTTTTCTTTATTTTTCTCATTAGTTTGTTTGGCTGTTTGTTGTTGCTCAGCTACATTTACAGGGTGCCTGTTTCCAGACTGTTTATGTGTCACAAAGGTTGCTGCCTTGTTTGAATCAGCATTGTATCATAGGCCAGTCCCCTGTGGAATTCTCTAACAACAGTTCCCAACATGGAGCCCAGGACTTGGTGATGAAGCGACAACACTCTGTTCTCAGTTCTGAAAAGCTGCCTCTGTCACCAGCCAACACTTTTGTTCTACAAGTGGAAACCTCACTACAATTAGGCCCCACCGGTTTGGTTTAGTGCGGTAATATGGCAGAAGCTCTCTACTGGCTCTCTCTCTCTCTCTGTCTCTGTCTCTGTCTGTCTCTCTCTCTCTCTCTCTCTCTCTCTCTCTCTCTCTCTCTCTCTCTCTCTCTCTCTCTCTCTCTATCTCTCTCTCTCTCTCTCTCTCTCTCTCTCTGTCTCTCTCTCTGTCTCTCTCTCTCTCTCTCTCTCTCTCTCTCTCTCTCTCTCTCTCTCTCTCTCTCTCTCTCTCTCTCTCTCTCTCTCTCTCCCTCTATCTCTGGTTTTTCCACAATTCAAAATGAAAACTAAACTAACTAGAACCAAACTAAAAAGAAACATACTCAGACAAGAGAGCTGACGTCCCTTGAAAACCCAGTGACAAGGGTGAGAGTTTCCATTACCAGCAGCCAATGGAACCAGGGACACAGTATTTTTCGCGTAATTGGGAGATTAGTGGCCGACCTTGGTAACACGTGTGGAGGTAAAAGATGTTGGGTTCTGAAGGAAGTTTGGCACGCGCGCAGCTGTGTGCTTGCAGCCGCTGCTCGTCTGTTTGATCTCCGGTACTCAGGTGTGACAGTGCTTTGGCAGGCTGGTGCTGGCTGTGGCCCCCTGGGCTCACTTGTATGCTCCATACGAGAGCGTGAGAAAGGGCACCTGCCATGCTCGCAGAACAATGATACGTTTTAACGTTTTGATAGAGGTCAGAAGAACAACCAAATGCATACGATATTACTCTCCCTGAATTTGACATGTTTAGATTGTATGTCTTGGAGGACTTCGCAAGACGAACAAACTACCAGTTACAACACTACCTTCCATCAAAATTTGTACAGTACTTCGTTTATTCTTTTGATGCCAATGGTCAACTACGATTTCATTCAGGCATCGCCCGCTCAGCAAATTCAAAGATCTTTTTGGAACCCTGCATTGTCAATAAATCAGTCCAGGCAAGGATTTATGAAAATGACTGCCCGGGTGAACCCAGAGGTCGAACCACGGTTTAATATGGTCCTTGGCAATAAATCCGGGCCATTCCTTAACTGTTGTTTAATGTCCATTTACAGTTGTAGAATATGACCACAAGAATACAAGCTTGAATATCAGGATACATAAAAGGAAACCAAATATTATTTTTATGTGCCGTCTGCAGGACACACCTATTTTTTTATAAAAGCATACGTTTTATTTTATCCTATAAACCTTGTCTGCAAAATAGGAAATTAGCCTATTACCCTTTTGGTTAATGAGTTGCATATTTTTTTCAGGAATCCGAGCGAACAGTTATTGCCATTTTGTCATGGTTTGGCGGCCTGTGTCCCAGCTCTGTGCTGTATTATTTATTATGGGCTAATTAAGACATTAGCCATTATAGAATTCCTCCACACTCTCTGGGGAGGTAAGGGCTTCTCTTTAGAGTTGTTCCAGCTTCCCTGTTCCTCTGCACAGGCATCGCCTCTCGTTCCACTGCAGCTGAGATGTCTGGAGGAGAGACAGGAGTCACCGACCCCTCTGAACTCATCCACCCTGTCAGTTCCAAAGTAGACGACAACCTGGAGAACGGAACAGCTGTACCCAACCCCAACGCTGCTCTAACCTTGATAAAACGTACGGTTCTTTCAGTGAATCTCAACTAGAGTTTGTTCATTCACTTGGTTTGCTGTGCGATTTTTCCAAAGGTCACTGTCTGTGTATTTTTCATTAGCATCTCAGCGGTGCTCTTTGCTCCACACGGATAATGAGAACCATTGCTTTGGAAGAACAGGAGAAACATTCTGGTGTCAGCAAATGTCGCAGCTTGATGGCATACAAATGTAATTTATCAGCGTGTTTATGTTGCCGGTTTAGCAGGACAGTTTTATGCCTCACCAGAGCAGGGATGCAGTGTCAGTGCATAATGACAATGTCACTTCTAATAACACAGATTTGGTATTTGCGGCGTCATCCTCGTAAAGTTGCTCTGAACATTTTGTGAACTGTGACAACTTTATAGCTTTATTTTACTGTCTGAAGCTGACAGTAACTTTCAACATGAACAAATGATAATCATCTATTGTGGAGCGGAGCTGCAGAACTGGGCCTAGGTCATGTTCATTTTGATGTCTTAGACTTTTTTATAGTTGGTTTTTGGACAGGCTTAACTAGTAGGCTACTATAGTTCTACCGAAGGTAAGAGAAACGATCTGTGTCCCCGATCAATCTTACTTGCAATAACTGCAATGTGCCAAACCACACTCCATGCAAAACAAACCCGACCACATTCATTCTCATGTGGAGTTTATTTGTTGAGCTTGTCTGGGAAGGACTCGTCTACTTCATTAATGCTTCTCATGTCACATATTTGTGCCTGGTTTTAGATTTATATAGATCTGATAAGTTATTTACTCAGTAGTTTTATAACATGTTATTTGCTTGTGTGTGTGTCTGTGCGCGCGTATGTGTGTGTACCAAATGAGGACCGAGTAATGGAAATGAGACAATCTGTGTTTTCTCATAGATTTGGCGAGGACTGCCTCCCACTTTCCTCCACTACCCCTCTTCCATGTAACATGGCTGTAGATTCTGTTGTTAGCCATTGAAGTCTTTTTTTACGTCAGTTTTTAACAATGTGTTCTGCAGAGGTTTGGAGCTCTCTCCCTCCCACATAATGACCGCGTGAGGGAAGAGTGGGGTATTTTTATGGTAACTCTAAAACATGTTGGCTTTTCTTGCTCTGTTTCACCCCCTCGGGAAAAAAACAATGCTTTGATACAGCTCAACGCGCTTGTTTTTTGTTTTGACTTTACAGAATCACCAAGTAATTGTCAGACTTTATCAATGTATCTTTTCACCTAAGACCTCCTGCGGATAACTGGTTTCCAGAGTTTCAGCCTTGTGGCATTACTTGGGCACGTCCCTTCAGTACCTGGCCAAAGAGCCTTGTCAATGCCAATTACAATGACCGACTGCTCAGAGCATTTAGGACAATCCCTGGTACATCATGAGTTGCAAGGGTTATCCCAATATGCAAACTAAACCAAGTAAATATGTTTACACTGCATACTGATGTCTTGGCCAACACCGAGATTCTAGATGTGTCACGCTTGGAGTCCCTCCACTGGACCCATGAAGGAGCATGATAACAGGGCCCATTTGAATGTTCTCATCTTGCACTAAAGCTTCTGCATGCCAGCTCCTCCATGAGGTATTCATTCCCTATGGATGCAGTCATCACTTGAGCTAGGTGGATTTCACATGGGTGATCACCACTCTATCAGAAACAGATTGCTCCAACAATTATCACTTGCCTCTCCCAGCAACTGAAATGCACCGGAGACTCACAATATAACAGGAATCAAGAAACAAAGAATAAAGTCTTTGAGTCTCATCCCGGGGGTGGGGGAGGGGGAGATGCAAACCAAAGGAATCATATGCAACTGGGGCACATTTGTGCACAGAATAAAGATTCTGCAGTGAGCCATCTATGAAACATATTGCTTCATACTACGTGATTTGCAGATTTTCAGTGGAAGTGAAAAAACGAAAGCACGTTCATAGCTGCAGCCTGATGATGAGTTATGCACATGCGCTCTTAAAATAGAGACTAATATTTCAGTTTCAAGCCCATAAATGTGTTGTAAACCACAACACGTGTGTGTCCTCCGTTAATCACAAAGTCAGACCAAGACTTGCAGACTGGCTTCTGCAACCAAAGTTGCCCGTGCCACAGACAGACAGACAGACAGACAGACACAGTGTCATGTCCACGGCAAAACATAACAAAGACCAGAACTTGGAGAGTTTGTCTCGTCATGTTCTTCCCTGACCACCAGCCCATCATTTCAGAGCCAAGTCATCTCTTCTGGCCAACAGAGCATGGCCACAAACGTGTGACACATCGTTTTCAGATGACAGGATCACAGAAGAACAATATTTTTAGACAAGGGTGTAACATATTTCAGAGATCCACAGTTCCCCAAAGACATCAGTTGATCAATCGTCAAGTTTATGCAGCTAACCCTGACTTGGAGATTGGCTTGCTGAACAATCATGGCAAAACACTTCTGTGGGGTATCGCTTGATTTTAGAACAGTTAAGTAATTGCTCTGTTCTGGGTTGGCTGACATACTGTAGTTTTGTGATCATATTATTGCAAAGCTCTGTCTTCACTGCACTGCTAATGGTCTGACAATTGTTAATCCATAAACCTTTCGCCAAAGGAAAGAACCAAGACAAATAAAGACCATCCTTGTACAAGCAGGCAGCTTTCATATTAGGTTGTAGCACAGTTAAAGTGAGCCTACTGCGGTGCTCACTGACAGCAGCTAATGGACAAGGCTCTGGTGAGGAAGAAGGAAGTAGAAGGCTGACAGCAGGCTCCTGACGGCATCGACGCTTGCTGACACTGAGCTACATGGCATCAGTATCTACTCTGAGCTGTTGCATCTGTAGCCATGTAGACTTCCATATATCGCCTTACTGACAGCCTGCATAGAACCCTGTTGAGATTCTCATACTGCAACACTTTATCAGCCTCAAGGTCATAATTGTATTCAGCACTGGCAATCAGGTTTGCCAATGGAGAAGTTGATCTGGCAACTGGTCTGGATGGATGGATACTCTCCTAGTCTGTCAGTCTTGCCCTCTGCCAGGTCGGCCAAAAAGGAGTTTACAGAACACAGAGAACATTCCCAGAGACAATGTGGAGGTATAGTTTAAGAATTGTGTTTGAATAAAAGGCACATTTTATTTTATTTTTCTCTTGTTTTACTCTTGTGCCAGAATATACACAAAACATCTACCCTAATACATTTCCCAAACCCGATATAGCCACCTGCATAATTGACCTATGTCAAAAAACTGGAGACGTCATAAATGTTCTACAAGAAAGAGAGATCAACACAGCAGTGGATATCCATGTTGTACAAAGAGTAACACCTGGGGATACATGCTGCAGTCCCATCACAGTGTGTTGGATATGAATCTTAACAAAGCGTTGGGGACCCATCCTCGTCCCTTAAGAGGGCATTATCCACAGGAAGAGAGGTAAGATGGAGGACAAGCAATGCTAGAGAGAACCTGTGTTTCCTTTAAGGAAATATTTTTACCACTGCACTTCATGTAGATTGTTAAGAATTTCCTGGGATGCTAAATGCCTTTGTTCTCTTTCTAAGAAACATGCAAAGCAGTTACTTATGTTGCCTTTTGTACCTATTAATACCGGTTGATGTTTACATTGTAATACTTATGAATATACAAAAGAAACTATCAAAGGAAGACTTGTTTCTGAAGTTATGTATGATTAGGGTATTCAATTTGGCTTTCAAATCCCTACTCAGATACTTTCACCACTGTTAAACTACGCAGAGAAAATTTGAAAGAAACTTTTGTAATTGCGTTCTCTCAACTAGCCGCTCAAGGCTAAGTCGTCTTTCTGGTGCTTGAAATGTGCCCAGGGCAGGTACAGGTTAGACACTCAAGCAAACCCCTGAACTCCTACCTATACTCTTGTGGCTGGCAACAAGCTCTGATGTATTTATGAGTTCAGTACATCTTGGTCCCCCTCTCTTTAGTCCCCCCCCCCCCCCCCTCACAGCACTCCAGCCTCAGTAAAGTTGACAAGCCTGTTTGTTGCCGTTGGAGCATGTGTGACGGCTCCGATGCCTGATCAGACCGCCATCTCTGGGGTTCGATGTGGGCTCCCTCGCTACGCCAACCAATCAGGTGAAACAATAAATGGATGCGCTGCAGGCATGACGGCTTGAGGAGCAGAGCACGGACGAGGCGGTGCGGCGGCGCGGCGGCTACTCACCGGACTAATTAACCAGGCAGACAGGGCTCGGCGCCACAGCCCTAGACAATTCCAATCTGAGGAGCTGTAATTGAAGTGACAAGTTAATTACAGCGCGATATTATCATGCTCTCCTTGTATGCCTCCATTGCTCCCCTCCTTCCCCCCAAAACACACACACATACATACACATTCTCTCTCTGTCTCTCTGTCTATCTCTCTCTTTCTCTCCCTCTCTCTAGTCTAATATTTCAGAGAAGTTCATCAAAGAAGGTCCGCCAACAGGTTCTGATTCGAGACGTACGCGTCCCCCCTCTCACCCTTTTCACCACTGCTAGTTTTATAATTAAAGGGAGATAAGTTCACCGTGTCTCATTTTAATTTACAACATTGATGAGCTGCACTTTGTAGACACCCTCCCCCCCCCGCCCCCACTTGCCCACTCCCTCCTCCATTACACAGCCCACCATCAACAACAACCACCATCCCACCCAGGCCCTCACTCCTCTGCGCTCTCCCCTCCCCATCTCCCTCCCCATCTCCCTCCCCATCTCCCTCCCCTCTCCAAGGCTCTGTAATTAGTGTTAGCATCTTTCTTTTAAACAAGCTACATAAAGTTTAGTGGCAGGATTAAATCGCGTCATTACCATAATATGGCCGTGCGATTTGCCCCTATCTCCCTGCTTTTCCGCCACATCAAAGCTCGATGGAGCGCTGGTGTAATTGGGCCATGCAGTCTTGTCAAGATGATTCAGGCTGATGGCTGCTCCTCTCCCTGAAAACCTCCTGGGCATGATAATTAATGGAGAAGAAAGTCAAGGGAACGTGAAGAGCAGAAGACGAAGAGATGAGAAAAAAAACTTTGGACAGCTCAGCATGAATATTTGACATGTTTGAGTTATCCAGGGTTAACATAATCAATTTGATGTATAATGCATTGATTAAGAGCTTTGTTCCTTCCCCAGACTTCAAAAATGGACATTTGCTTTGTCCTGGAGCGCTTTCTAAACGATATCATGTGTGTTTTGTTCTATGTCTCCTTTGAATACCAACACTTGAGTCCTGTGGGTGATTCCAAAGATGCGGTGTTCATGACAAGTGATAACTATCTGTTTGGATGAAAAATTATAATAGATAATAGAGAGTTTCAGATTGACATTGTCTCTTTTGTTGATGTTCTTGTCTTAGGACAGCTGTCCCTCAGCATGTTCAGATGCATTTCATGTCGAGGCGGCTATGCATGTAGACTTCCAGCCACAATCCTAGTCTACCATTCCCACATTAATCTTCTCATCTATTTGTCTCTTCAGACCATCGCATAGCATTACTACATCTTCCAGACAAACCAGTGATTATTTATTTTAGCAAGTCACATATTCACAAGCATCCTATACATCCAACTTTCTTTACAGGCCTGTGGTGCCCTGTTGTTGTTGTTGTTGTTTAATAAACTTTGAAGTGGTGATGAACAAGGCAAGACTTCAATCCCAGACGGGTGCCAAGTGTCTTGCGTCCTTCACTATGAATTTTTGTAATAGAAGTTAGTCCGGGTCACCGTTGATTTGTTGCAAATTAGCACCATATGTTTCATCACTGTGTTTACATATGAATGAATCATTCTGACAGGAAACACAGAAGGGGAGGCTGAGGGTGGGTGATGGTCTGAATATCGATGACACCTCTGTATCGGGCGCGGGAGGGAGAGAAAAGGTCCTGTCAATCACGCGACCCGTCATCTGTTCACCCAGCCAGGGAAGGCGGACAATGCTGGTGACAGAGGGTGACAGAGAGACAGCTGGCCATCCTGCTGGCCCAGTCCCCCCACCATCACCACCACCACCACCCGCTCTCCCCTTCCATGATCTGCCACGCGGTGACACCTTCGTCAAAGAGGGAGCTCACAACTAATCAAAACAATGGGCCAGGCACCCACCCATAGACAGTGTGCGCAAGTGAAGTGTCAACGAGAGAGAGAGAGAGAGAGAGAGAGAGAGAGAGAGAGGAAAAATGGAGAGAGGGAAAAAGAGAGAGGGAAAAAGAGAGAGAGGGAAAGGGAGAAAGGTGCCAAAATATCACGTCAAACAATACCTTCTCTGTCACCACCTCCCCCCCCGTCCCTCCTCCCCCATCCCTCCTCCCTCCTCCTCAGCCAGACCTCACCCACAGTGTAGGGCACCGGGGGTTGGCAGCTAAAACCGAGTAACCTTTCCACTCGTTTCATTTCTTTTCCCCCAAATCTGAATATGAAAAGCCTCTCTTTCTTACCCAGTCAAAGACCATCACTTTAATGACATTTGGCAGTCATTTGATTTATTAGGTTTCAGAAAGGAGGGGTGGTATCCACTAAATATTTCATATGCCATGCTAATCCTTGTAATATTGCCAGCTGAAGCCATGTACCTGCATGGCAGAGAAGTGAAGCTCGCTGGAAATCTCTCTGTCGGATAGCTGGAAAAGCCTGTGAGTCTCCTGAATAATAAAATAGCCTTATTGAAATATTTAGACTTTGGTTCCCATTAAAAGAATCTTTAAAACATGAGATTTACGTTCATGCACATTTTCCTGAAGAAAAGAATAGATAAAGGAGAGACAGCGATCACAACACACTCACACAAAGAGACGCTGAAGTCATTGCCTGTAGTTGGGTTTCCATCCGTAGACCACTTTAAAATGGATTTTGGGGGGAAAAAAGCATAGCATTTAAAACAAAGAACATGCTACCATGGAGAGAACAAATAGAGTAGAGTGGTTAGAGTCGTTTTCAGAGTAGTTTTCGTGATTGTATGTGTCGTGTTGCTCAATTGTTGTGGGATAGAAAGTAGTAGTGTGGAGATAAACACATTTATAAAACATTGGATGACAAACAAGGCTTCAGAAATGGAAAAAAAGGATCTCTAGTTTCAGCAGTTTAGCTAACTCCCAGACAACATCAGCCCTGACATCGACAGCCATATGTGACATTTGACAGCAAAAACAACCGTCAGACATCACACTAAGGATGTGGCATTAGCAATGGCCCTCAGAAGGAGCCAGACACTTTGACTTGTTTTATTGTTTGACAGACAGGCAGGCAGGCAGGCAGGTAAGCAAGCAGGCAGGAAGGCAGGGAAGCAGGCGGGCAGGCAGACAGAGAAAGAGCAACTGCATATGCATCTTTCTACGCAAGCCCTTGAGCTTAGCCTGTCCTGTGTACACTCCCCAGCGGTCATGTGCATGTACTGTATCTGTGTGTGTGTGTGTGTGTGTGTCTGTGTGTGTACTGTATATGTGTGTATGTAGTGTATATATGTGTGTCTGTGTACTGTATCTGTATGTGTGTAGTGTATGTGTATGTCCAGTACCGGAGCATGTCTGGATAAATTCACTCCTATCCACAATCTCTATGCAAGAATGGTGAGGTCTTTCATATCCAGGTTCGACCCTGCCGTGACATCACCCCGGAGTCATCGATGTTAGTGGTGATGAAACCGCCCCCACCCCCCCACCCCACCCCAGCTGGCCCACCAGAACTGCGCACAAAACCAAAAGACACTTTGAACTCTCTCCCTTCTTTGTTCCAGAGCCGGGGTGGTCAGGCCCAGCGCTGCTTGCCCTCATGTGTGGCTCACATGTGGCCAGCGACTGAGTAATGCTGCCTCTCTGGTCAGACTATGTCAAGAACCAGACCGCAAATATCCCAAGACTGAAATAACAACAACTGTAACACAGTAAACGCGACATATTCCGACATGGTGACTTAACCATTCGTGTGTTCCTCAATGCTTTTTTTTTCGTTCTCCACCGCATGACTGCAGGCTATGTAATCTAAAGAAATCATGAATACCCAAAGGCATTGGAAGCAGGGAGACTAGGTTTGGCTGTTGTCTCTGGAGAAGACTCAGATCTCTCGTCTCTCTCTCACACTTTAATCGGTAAACATTTTTTGTGTGTGTGTCACAGACAGTGGCATGTGTCATAACAGTGTGTAAAGTATCCACAGATCTATACCTTCATGTATTTGCCTGTACATTATCACAAGGCTGTATAGATCTTATGGATGTGCTGGCTGTGATATGCTATAATAACTGGTTCTCTCTTGAGAGTAGTCTGTGTAACCAGAGACTTCAACATGTTCGCCTAGCCTATCACAGGACAGGATGACAGCTACCAGGAAGTAGGAACGAGGAAGTAGTAGAACTCCAGTACAGTCACTCCCAGAAGACTTTACACTGGAAGGTTCCAACTGCTGAGAGGGCGGCATTGTGGGTAATGAGGCAGGTGGCAATGAGGATACCAAATAATCCACCTCACCACCATCCTCCTCTCCACCCCCATCATTCTCTCTATCTGCTCACAGAGACAAGGATGACTGTGCGGGGGTATTTGCATGTGTGTTGTGTGTGCGTGTTACTGTTACACACACCGGCACACACACACGCACACACACAAACACACAGAGCAGGGCTAGTTAGAGGAAGCTGATCAGAGCTATAGAGAGCCTGATTGGACATAACAGGCGTCAGTTGATGCAGAGTGGGCGGGGGGAGACAGAGCCTCCTTGAAAGCATTGCTGGGTAATTTGCACACAGTGATACTCACGCCTTGACAACTGGAGGCAAACAAATGAGCCAGAGGAAGGAAGGAAGCAGCAGAGACTCCCAGCATGCCTCAATGCGCCCGCCCCCGCCCCCCCCCCCCCCCCTCTCCTGCTCTCCCCTGACTGCCAGCCTCGCCACCAGGGCCCCAACACACGGGAAGCACAATTACAGACCAGAGCGACTCCCTAAATTGTGAAGAGGAGGAGAAGTGACACCCATAAGGAGCGCATCACTGTAATGGAACCTAAATGAAGGCTGTGCATAACCAGGGAGCTGCAAGCACCTGGGCAGGGCGGAGGCCAGGCAGCCTGTCAGCACCATGTCAACACCACTGTTCTCCTCGTCCCCGCGTCCGCATGCATAATTCGACAAATCATTCTAATGTCAATGGCAATCATGTAAATAGGGGGGTTGCGATGGGGAACGCGTGTGTGTGTTTGTGTGTGTGTGCGTACATGTGTGCGCGTGTCGATGTGTGGATGAGAGCAGGCGTACCTAGACTTGGGGGAGTGAGTTGAGTTCCATGTTGTGATCAGGATGATGATGACGAAGGAGGGACGAAGGACTATGCTGTTGATCTGCATAATTGTGTGATAATGACCAATTACAGAATGATGTGGCCAAGTCAAGTTGTTCTCCGTGTGTTGAAACAATTACACTGAGTCACACACAAACACTTGTAAACATGGACACGCCATAGTTATTATTATGACGTTATGTTTCTTTTTCCTTATTTCTTATGGTTGCTGAAATGTCTTAGTCCTCCAGCCTGGTTTTACGTCATCAAGAAAGCCTGTTATCTGCTGATAGAAATGTATCCACCTTGGGGTTTATCACCCTTCTCTCTCTCTCTGTCTCTCTCTCTGTCTCTGTCTCTCTCTCTCTCCTTCTCTCTCCCTCTCTCTCTCTCTCTCTGTCCTTCTCTCTCCTTCTCTCTCTCTCTCTCTCTCTCTCTCTCTCTCTCTCTCTCTCTCTCTCTCTCTCTCTCTCTCTGTCTCTCTCTCTCTGTCTCTCTCTCTCTCTCTCTCTCTCTCTGTCTGTTTGTCTCTCTCTCTCTCTCTCTCTCTCTCTCTCTCTCTCTCTCTCTCTCTGTCTCTCTTATTCTCTCTCATCCAGGGGGTGTCTGTGCTGTGTTAGAGGGCCTAATTAGACATGTCTTGGTGGTGTGATTCAGGTTGAGCAGAATATTATCTTTAATAAAAATGAGATTTACCAGAACGGACGCCCGCAGTGGAATGAATCTAGGCACAAGGTTCACCCATGACTGTACGCAATAAGACCGTATGATTGGGCCTGGTGGGAGATGGAAATTTTGGTAATTCAGTCAAATCCACCTCTTATTGGGTCTTAGCTGAAACATTTTGTGGATTTTGGCAACGTATTGAGTCGCATTATTCTGCATGTTGGACGATTTATTTGGGTAAAATTTGAATATAATCATAATCTGGACATCCTGGACGTCCTTCACTGGGATCACAATCATTCATATTGAATGTTTCAGTTAAAAGGCCCATGTACAACTAAACGCCATTGCAGTGTTCAGATGTCCATTGTCTCCTACGAGTGTGCAATTCTGAGACACTGAGGTTCCTTGCTATGGCCAGAACATCTGTTTTCTACTGTCTCATCAGAAGTAACACAGACTGTGTTTGTTTGTGTGTGTGTGAGTGTGTGGGCATGTTGCAGGAGGTTAAATCACTGCTGTTGTCAGAGGCCGTGCCATGGTCAGGCCACACAGCATCATAATCAGCGCCTCCTGCTGCCAAAGAGCAGGCATTAAATCCCCTCCACCTCCCCTGCAATTGAGACTGTCACCGTCATTAACCTGGGCTGACATACCTGCAGGCCTCTCAGCCCACCGGCTTCCATCCCCACAGACAGCAACACACCACTCACCTGCTAGTGAGAGACACCTCCTTCCACATGACATACAGATCTGAGACTGTGCCTGTTTCTGTCACTGCTAGCAAGCTGGCTATCCGCGAGTCTCTCCCTGAGTCGGCTGCAGTACAGTGTAGTCCCAAGCTTCCCAAGGAGTTCTGCATGTGTGTTTTTGGTGGATAGTCTGATGGTCGGGTTTGTGTCATGAAGCTGTCGTGTGTGTGAAGCTGAATATATAACAACCACTGTCCTGCATCAGCACTGTGTGTCACTTATCGTGGCAAATAAAACGGAAGACTGTCCGTCATCCATTGTTTCCCAGCCAATATCCTCCACCATCCCACAAGGGCTTTTACGGACTGAACAAGGATGCTAAAAGAGAAGGTTTGTCCCTCCAGAGATCCTGTCCCCTGCTCCCTCTGGCCCACACGGCAGTCAGACGCACCACCAACACAACACCAGCTCACTGTATGGGTATATCCATTGACCTATCCCAGGGATGAAGATCAGCCGGCCTGGGGTTTCACCTGTGCAATTCAGACCCAAGGCTTTAGATTCACTGGCTTACTGCCACATTCATATCCTTGTGACTGGACGCTACCCTGTAGCCCTGCCGGTCACCGCACACGGCTCTGTTCCCTCTCAAACGGAGTTCTTTCTTTTTCTGTCAGTGAGAGATTAAAAAAAACAGCGTCGTTGCCTGGTCAGAGTGTGGACGGCGACACCCTTTTTAATGAAGGCTTGTACAGTAAAGTGTAACACATGATTTACTGACAGTGAGTTTATTTTATGGTGTTCCACTCCTGCCTGGGGCCTGATGAGGTGGCAGTGAACCGTGGGGGAAGGAGGGGGGGGCGGGGGGCGGGGGGGGGGGGGGGGCGTCTCCCGAGGCTGTGACAAGACATGGGTCTTGTCCTCTCTCTTTACCCCGACAATTATAAGCGATATTCTCCCATTCGTGTGATGGCTCTCTCATCTCCGGCAAGATATATTTATCGGAGGATAATTGGCCATTAAATCCTCACTTGACAACTGTGAAAATGCCACCCCAAGAGTAATCTGGCTGGCAGAAAATGACAACGGTTGGCAGAGCTGTAGACTGCTGGGAGTCACGTCCGGAGCGGATGGTGTGTGTGTGTGTGTCCTCACACATACACACACACGTACATTGGCATACAAACAAACACACACCACGTGCAACAGACCTGGTCATGCAAATTGAACCTGCTTCCAGCCGATCTGCTTTCCGGCCTGTGATATCTGAGAAAGAAACGGATGGATGTTGTCCTTATTTAAACACAGGCCTTTGTGCTTGGATTCGGACTGCAACATTTCCTATCGTTGTTTTCAGTGGAGAAAAGCTTTGATAGTTTTATCACAAGTACTCCATATTCAATTACTGATGTCGGCCGTTCTTTGACAGCCGTTATGTACAATTTGATTCCATTTAGCTTTGCGTTTGACTGACATAACTAGATCCTTATCAAGAGGTTCAAAGCATGCAAGCTTACCAGCGTTTCAGGGCTGTCGGGATCCCAGCCAAGGCATGTCAAAACACAAGTTTGTTGCTTTAAATTTTTGTCCCTTAGCCAGTCCAAACGCCTTGGCCATTGCTCAAGCAGCTAATGAAAATCAGACAGCAGATAGCTGTCATTATATACGCAAAAACAGAAAGAAAACAGAGCCTCAATATCATTCAAGTATGAGCCCCCTGGGTGAAACTTTCCTTTATCAATCTTGTTATCCTCATTCAAATTCATAACAGATTTTTGATTCCAGTAGTCATTTTCTCAAGTGGGGGAAGGGGACTACCAACAATGAAGCTTGCCGTTCCCTAAGAATGGCATGGCAGCATGTTGTTGGTGTTGCTCTTTATTCATATTTTCGATGAGAGCACAGCATTTTTGGGGGGGCTGACCATGTGGGAGTGTACATTCATCCTTTACAGAGATGCTCTTGAGCATCTGTCTTTCCTCTCTCATCCATTTATCTGGGGAACACATGTTGGAAATGGAAAATCTATCCAAAGATGTGTTTGTCAGTTCAGTGTTTGAGCTCCCAGTTTGCGACCCAGCCCCTGTTGGTTGGGCGTATGCTGACATCCAAACACTTGGCCCATGTCTCCATCCACCATTTTGACTCGACACAAAGGCACCTCCTTGATTGGTAGCTGTGCTGCTGTCTCTCCAGGGCAATGCAGTGGCTGTGGACAAGTCACAGGCTTTCAGACTAATTTAGCAATGGGGGGGGGGGGGTTGGTGAAGTTTTTCTGGTGTGTCCTCTGTCTGTTCAGATGTCACCGCTGTTGCACATCGAAGGGTCACTTAAGTCACAGCATCCCACTCAAACGTGTTTCTTGGAACACTCGGTCGGAGGCCCGTCAAGAGTTGAAAGCTTTCTCTGATATACAGTTGGGCTTGTAATCTGGAGATTGTCAGCGACAACGCATGAAGATGAAATAATAATAATCTTGCTAATAATGTGATTCAAAAAAAGGTATGGGATGGATGGGGGGGGGGGTCATATCTAAAAGCTCCAGACTCTGTTGTTTATTAATTCAGAGCGGTGTTTCCTTTTCACAATCCATGTTATAAAAAATTCCGACATTGTCTTGAGTGCAATACCATGTTGGAGTGAAAATGGGGCTGGGAAAACAGGTGAATGGGAGAGACCATCAACTGTTCACCAGGAAGAAAGAGACAGGGAGAGAAAGAGACAGAGGTATTTTTGTATTTTTGAATCTCTACCTGGTAACAACAGCCAAAATCGACCCACTCTACATTTTAACAGTTTGTCGAAGAGAGCTTTTGTTTGTTCCTTTTTTTTTCTTCTTTTCCTCTTCCACATCAGTCTTTTTCTCCCGAGACTTCCTTCCCTCCTCGCAAACAACAACTCCCTCCCAGTCGACTCTGTTTGATGGCCTACATTACATTCTGTGTACGTGGAGGTACAGCGGGTCTCTTACATGTTGTGTGTGCATAAAAATGTGGTGTAAATGACTCAAACAAAAGGAAAGAGCAGACGTTTGGGGAGGGAAATGAAAGCGTGTTCCGTTGTGGGGGACATGTTGCATCACGAGATGCTCAGTGTAGACTAAACATCGCCAGAGAGAGTTCATGTCATTGATGTTTTGCTGCGTGGGTGCGCCGCGTTTGCGGGAGCGCCGCTCGCGTCCCTCACACATGAAACGGCGCTAAAGCTCCTCCGGGACCTTGTCACTTCCCCCTCTGTTCCAGACGAGACAATGATCCTGTTTGAGCACCGTGAAACACAAGAGGCTGTCTCGCTGAAGGAGCATTGATCTCAAGGCACTGTCCCATCAGATGGGGAACTTTAAAACCTATCCAGAACATATCGACTCAATGACTCAGTAGAGTCTCATCTGGGCCCAGGGTGAGCATGGAGGGGAAAGGTTTGATGTTCAAGCATTGCACTGGTGCTGTGTAAGCCTTCCAGTCCGTATCAGACTAACATCATGCTCGCTTCTGGACAGCGTATATCCTTTTCAGCAGAAACACAAACTTCACATAGTAGGTTCACAAGTGCGGAACACCTACTTAATAGTGTTCCGCCGCAAGTTTGATTTCCCTATTCGTAGGCCCAGAGGGACTCTTGGAAAGTGTTGCTGGGGCACATCTGAGCTCTACCACCCCAGTGTTACACATCTCCCTGCTGTAGGACTGCTGTAATGTGCCACGCAAGTATCTGTTCGTTTCAAGTAAAACCTCACTTCTCAAAGAGTCGTCACAGGAATGAAGCCCTTGGTTCTCCTTCTGAAAACTAAAGGTTCTGGTGTTATCCGTGAAAGCGTCACTAAAGGAGAGCGCCAGTTAAGCCCCATTAGGAGCCTGTGTGCTGTGACGATCTCATTGGAAGTGCCGGATGAAAATTGCCTGGATTAATGCGTTAATCCACCTCTTTAAAATGCTAATGTCCATTTTATGCCCATTAAATCTCAGTGTGCGTTTTCTTTGATGCATGCAATTTCTATCAATTAAACACAGAGAAGAGAAACAGGCAGAAGGGAGATTAGTTCCCTTGCTCCAAGCATGAATTTCTCCATTTGGTTCCATATTTATCTTGAATAGGGAGAGGAGGGGGTGTTTAAAAAAACATGCCAGTATATGAACAAGGGCTGGGATATTAGAGCTCTCTGGGTTCCAAGAATGTGTGTGGCTTTCTAATGCAAAATATATTTCTCTGTTTCATCATATAATGTTCATAACATTGTGAGTGAACGTATGTTAGTCAAATTGGTTTGTTGCTGACTACAGCAATAGACCACCAGGTTTAATATTAAATGTCATGTAAAGTGACAAATTGATTTCAATGAAGTCTCATAATCAGTTATATGGTTTTACAGACTCAGTTTGTCATATTGTGGTACATAGTATCATGCAATTTCACAAGTAAATCTTTCTCAGGTTTTGAACGACTGTAATGAGGAAACTAAATATATACAATGTCAGAGTAGCTAAAAAGAAAAGGCTTTACCCAAATGGAAATGAACATTCGCAGGATGCAATGAATTCCAGACACATTTAAAGGTGCACAATTACGAGAAAATGATGTATGATTCAGAGGTATTATCCTATCATTGAAGAATCAATTTCCAGATTGTTCTGTGCCCTTTCTGCGGTCAGCACCACTAAGTCATGTATATTGATCATGCACCACACACACAAATGACTGAGCCGCTTCATGTGTCTGTTCAGAGCAGTCGTTGAGACAGGATAACCACGTGAATAGGAACGAATGGCGTGGTGGATCTTGTGGAATTTCCTGCCTCCACAGATGTAGGGATGACTTTCTGATGCCCTCGCTCTGTGCAGACCAGGAGTGACATGGCTGCTCCAATCACAGACTTGCAGTGTGGCTGGCCATAAACTGCTTCCAGATTTGTCACACATACACATGCACACACACAGACACACAGGCTCATTGTTCACAGTCAAAATGGTTCCAGTAAACTTGCATTTATCATGAGAGCGCTATTTTCGAGGTGGAACACTGAGAATGATTTATTGAGATATTTTGACTTCTCCCTCCCAGCAATCTCTGTCATAAGTAAAATACATTGCCGTAAAAGTAAAATGCATTTGGTGCAACATGGTATAACAACTTAAACCCATCTTTTATTTACTCTGGCATTCTGACATGCGTGAGTTCACGGTGTGCCGATGTTGTGTGTGTGTTTGTGCCTGAGTGTGTGTGTGTGTGTGTGTGTGTGTGTGGTGACTGACTGAGGCGTTATAACATGGTTTCCAACCAGATAAACTTGTGAAGGTAATTGCCCATTTAGCCTGTGGAAATGATTGAAGCCAAACCCACAGCTTTAATTGTTCCTTCTTATAAGAGCTCCCAAGTTGCTAGGCACCAAAAAGTCCTAACACCTTGCCAGTTGTTCGTTTAAGGGTTGCTGATATACCCCTGTAAGGCACACACTTACACAAACACACACACACACAGTTACCCCCCTCTAATGTTCATGTTAAAACAACTGGCCCCTCCACAGATGCAAACATTGCCTCCTCCACCAGACCATAAGCATATGTGGGCTCTTCAACAGGATGGGTCATTTATTAAAATCGACCTAATTTTCCATGATGTATTAAATCTCTGCCTCCATGATCGTGAGCCCATTTCATTGAGCGAATTAGGTGCCCACTGCTTCTGTGTGATCAGAGCCCCAGAAAATGAGTCCTGTGCTGGTATTAGACAGTGTTCACAGCCTGCTAATGGTCAGGAGATGGAATGGATTACCACGCTCTTCATTATCGTTCTCCGACAAAACTGAGCACCTAAATATGCGTGCATGGTCACAGCCATCTGTGAAGCAGCCCCAACACACACATTAGCAGTAGATGCCTCCTCAGATTACCATACACACTGTATTTATGACTGGATGGCGAAAGGCAGAAGGGAGTATAGCCGTGTTTTGATGGTTGTTGTCCATCAGCAGTGGTGAGTGTTGCCACTAATGTCTCTTACTGGCCAAATATCAAACTAGCTAATGACACGTGACTCTACAGATTGCTATTTTTCGATCCCCAGGAACCCTGGTACTATGGCAACATCCTCGGTGCCCACCTCAGCGGGAGCAATGCCCACGCGCTGCCCATGGCTGATCCCACAGGTGAGGCCTTGCTGGATGCAACTGACCGTTCATAAATGGTGGCACAGCACATCTTTCTTGGAATTGTTGTCTTTGTTTTCATGAGAACGCCTCATGGGAGGTGGCAGTGATTGAGACAGGTTTTTCTCAACTGGATGGAGAGTGGAGCAGTTGAAATAGACTGTGATCCTATCTTAATCTCAACCATGGCATTCTGAAGAAAAAACTAAACAATGTGCTGAATCGTTAGCCAAACAGAAAAGCATTTTTGTGGACTTCACATCCAGTTTATTTTCCAAAAACAGGCTAGAAGAGTGGATGGCTTAAAGCATGCCGTTTTCTGTTGCCAAACCACTCCAACCATTTGGCATAGGAGACAAACAAAGTCTAGTCATTGTCTTGTCGTTCTGCTTGTTTAGGATTGAAGCTAAATTAGCTGCCCCAGAGTTTTAGAATTCCTGGTCCAGTGGGACTGCATGCTCACCCATAGGCCAGGCCACCATTGGTTGTTATATAATTAGTCATTTCTGTTTCCCAGCAAACAGGAAGTCCTCAAAATCAGTGCAAGACAAGGAGAAAGAAGAAAAGTGTTGATCGGACTGGACAGCTCCACGCTGGGGTGGTTATCTGACATTTAGGACGTGTGTTCTCCCACTTATTTTCTGGTTGGATCCAGCAGAATCAGAAAGCCTGCCAAGCCCACAGCTACACTGTCATTCACGAGTTGATTTGCCTTGGTTGGTTTCTCTACTGAGACACAAATGCCATGCAATCCAGACTGGTCCAATACTAAACAGCCAATCACCCATGCTTGTCACAAACCGAGCAGTCACAGTGTTCCTAGCAGACTCTACTGTTAGCCATAGTAAGTACATTATGACAGTATCACATCATGGGCCAACTCCACTGTAATCTGGCCATTTCCACATTCAACAGAGGCCATATCTTAACACAATAGCTTTCAGTGCACAATGGTCCAGACACCACCACATCTAGCAATACTGTGTCTCAATGACGTACTTAAGCATTTGTCACAGAGCTCCACTGCAAGATTTTCCTCCAAGGGAGAGAAGACCATTATCTGCAGTATATACAAAAGTACAGGGGCTCCCAGTGGACATGAAGATGATTAAGGGCTAGATGTCATTTCTCATGCCTTACTATATCTCTCTAAATGACTCAATATCTCAGTGTTGCTTCTTCCATTCTCCTTGCTTCTTGAACCCCCTGCTTCTGTCTCATGAGAGGGCACAGGGACTGACAACCATGCATGGGTATTATCAGGTCCTGACCTCCGTCAGACACCAGTGCTTTGAGAAACAACCATGGAATGATAAAACTCGAGTGTAAGTCAATGTGACAATTTGAGCACATGTGGAAAACTATCAGCAAGTGCCGGACAGCCAAAAGCGAGTGGGCTTTGTGATGATGGGAAAGTATTAAAGGAATGCACACTTAAGAATCACACGCCCTTGGCTCCAGTCTGCCAAAACAATGTAGTTAACCCTGCTGGACATGGAGCCCGTCGTGCCTCATCTCCCCACTTACTCTGTGCTGTGTAAGACTGCTAGGCTTCCTGTCTAACACCATGCAAAATGACATTAGTATTCAACGAGACAGACAAACCATCAGGCTCAGGTTGCAGGCAGCACTCAGTGTTTGTGAGCATCAGATCTGAGACACAGCAACATCAATAAAGGATCTCATTTCGAGCCTCACACGAACAACTGTACTTCTTTCAACCTACACTGTGGGTATCAATTGTGCACTGAATAATAAAAGGCAATTATGTAGCTATACAAAGCCCGGCGGTAATGGGCCTTTGTTTTATTTTTGTACTTGAAATGAAGAGACATTCTGCGGCTGAGCGTGTGTTCTTTTTCTGGATGTGCCGGGTCATGCTCAGGACACACTCCACCACCAGCCTGCCTTTTATTGCGATCGTTGCCATCCAAATGAATTAGACGGCAGGCGCATGAAAAGGGAGCAGATCTGTGGAGACAATCCCACTAAAACCTTGAGGAAACAGAAGCAGGCTGCTCAGATTGTGTGTCCAGATTAATTATTCAGGCCTTGGCTTCTCTATCCAATGACCCCGGTAAAGAAGCACAAATTATTTAACATGCTGCCAGATTGGCGTTCAGTGTGGGGGCATGAAGTGACAGTTTCCCAGCGAGGTTTCAAAAGACGCATCATGTGATCCCTGCTCAGCCCGCACGCTGCATGATCGAGGGCCTCATGGGTATTCATGGGCAGAATATAGGGTACAAGGCTTTAGTTTCCATCTCAACCACTAGGCCACACAAGCCAAATGAGATAAGAAGGGTAAAATGTAAGCTTGTGTTGGCAATGGTGAGTGTCTGGGAACAGATGTAGGTGCAACTAAGCCAGCGACCTGTTCAATGTGAGATGACCTTTTTACTGAGTTCAGATGGTCGTGGGATGTTTAATGGGTGGCTCCACAGTTTTAAGAGGAGTCCTGTGTGGGTGTTTTCCACTGGAAAGATCTTCCGGGTTAACAAGAGTTTAAGAACACATAACTAAACTGTATGAGGGAAACTGAGCTCGTATAAAAATGTATTTTAAAATGTTTGATACAATTATCAGAGTGAAGGTGCCACCCTCATCTACAGTATCCACTAATTAAACATCAGGGGCATGTGGTTCTGTCTTGAGCTTTTATAACACCACATGTTGAAGCAGTTGGTGTCTATTAATGTAGATGGATCAGGATCCAGTCACTGGCCAGGGAGGCAAGAACTCTTGTCTTCGCCAATGATTCACCTATTCACACATTTAGCCACATTTGATTTTAATGGACTGAAGCGGGTAGTCAATCAATTACATCCTTCTAGTAACAGTCGATTTGGATGGATGACTGACCAAGCAATACTTTCCTGCTGTCTCAGTATTACTCACTGCTTCACAGCTATTTTCTCTGTGACACTGGTGACACTATGCCATTTCTGGAAACATAATAGTCACTGTATGCAGTTATTTCTGTGACACACCAACGTGACCCAAGATGTATGATTTCCACAGGCAGTCAAAAGGTGTGATAATTTCAGCATGTGCCCAAGAGAGAGAGCGAGAAAGAGAGAGAGACAGTGAAAAATACAGAGAGAGAGGTGTTGGAAGGAGAGTATGGAGGAGTCTGTTAGCCTTGATCTTGTTAGTGGTGATTGGGGTCTCTTAGACCTCACACTGGGCTGTGGGTGTAATTGCCTCTGGCAGGCAGGCGCGGGCGGCCCGTAACCGTGTGGAGAGGGGAGGAGAGTGCCATGCCTTTGTTTGTGGCAGTCACCACATGTCTGCCTGTGTGGCACCGCCGCAATCCTAGGCGCGGGGGCCTGGCTTCAGGGAGATGATCGTTATAGCACTGGTGTTGGCTTTTAAAAACGTTTTAATGGGAATGCATTTCACAGGCGAGAGCAGCGAGGTTTGGGAAACCAACATTACAGCGGCCGGGGCATGGGAGTTCAACGCAGAGCCAGGTGATCCATCAGTGGAGAAAGCCTGCCATCTGCTGGTGTTTCTGGACATAACAGAAGAGCTGTTGGAGAAACTCATCTCATAAACATCAGCATCTGTCCATTTGTATAAAGACAAACTCAGCATAAGAAGTTACAGTACAGTATTAGTTATCGTGTCAAATCTTCGTCGTCCTAATGATAGTGCCCTATAATTTGGTGGTAAACATCGAACGTATCCCGTGAAGATAAAAGGTAGTACATTTATGAAAGAAAATAGTGCAGCTGGAGCCTAACATTTTCTGTGGTAATATATTTATCTGAAAATAATGCAGAAGTTATTCTGTCTTTTTGATTGTGTCAAAGGGATTTTTTGGTCTGAAATCAAGGCACATGCATGTGCTCCATTTGTCTTTCCATAAATTGCACTTACACACAAACAGTGCACATGTCGTCTGTCGTGTAAACACGGTTGTAAAGTAATTACCAAAGATCCTTTCAACACATGACCTTTTCCGTTTACCTAAGGCACTTTGACGTTCTTTCTTAATGAATGAATTATGTAGTAGACTGTACGAATGAAAAGCATTTGCTGCCTAATGCGTTTGCCTCATACTCAAGAGTTGGCCTACCTTTAAGTGGATGTAGGGTAGTCCTGTTACGCCTGCGGTAAGTGTCTAGTTTAATTTAATTCAATAATCCCGATAAATGAAATAAATCCCTTTTGGGACATACATTTCTTGAGTAGTGAGATAATGAGAAATGAGGTTCACAGAGAAAAAATTAGGACATTATGGTTGATTGAGCTTTAACAAAAAGCAGAAATATTAATACTGAAATATTCTTTATGTTTATAATTTGCCTTTAATGAATGAACGCATCCATGTGGAAAACAATCAGAAACCAAAATGGATGACAATGATTGTCAAGCTTAGTGAGAAATGAATTAGCATTTTATTTCCACCCCCTATGCAAATTGTTTCACTTAAACTTTTTAAATGACATCTTGCGTTCTCACTTAACTAATTTGAATACGTTTGTAGATAAGAAATACAAGCATAGACTTAAAGACACAGTTAATACACTTTTATTTGATAGGGCTGTATTGATTCAGGTAAGATATTTTGAAAATTCAAAAAGAAAAATACATCTAAGAGAAACCATGTGTTTTTGTGCTAAAGTGTGATTTTTCCGTGTTCCTTAATATGAGTAATGTTTTTTAAATAAACATCGAAGCTTTTATTTATTGTTTGAACGCACATAAATTATGTTGGCTATCTAAAATGTTATAAAGAAGTAAAATACAAATGTTAATGGTTTAGGCTATAGAGGCCTATGTCCCTCTTCTTTGCAAGTACGATCAATCAACCGATAGTATGATTGATAAATCAAAGGATTTGATACTTGCTAGTGCAACAATGCACTACATTGACATTTTACCATAGGAGCTTAGCGTGCCTCGTGTTTGGGCCTTATGTTTATCCCTATAGCCTATGAGAGCAGCTTACTATTAAATTCGACAAAGCATCAGACAAAGGACCGTGCTTATAAATTTGTAAAATGTAGTGGTGATAATATAATTGAATTAGGCTATAATAAGAACGCCGCATCGGCCCTAGTAACCTGCTGTATCTACACTTAGTTGACAGTTATCTACTGTGTCAAACTAATCTCCTTTTAAACTATACCCTACATGGTGTCAATGAAGGTGATGCTTCCAATCTATGTTTTAAAAACCCTGACTATTTTTGCATAGACCTACCTATCCTTGTCTTAGGGCGCCCTCCAGTGATTCAAGCCGAGTTTTCAGAGATGATACCCAGCTGTGCATTCCAGGATTGAGTACACGTTTTGCGACTCCCCCTTTTCTCTGTCTCAACCTTTGACTGCCTGTGGATCATTCGGACACACCGTTGTTGGTGGCGGCATCATCATTTGCAAGGTAAAATTGAATAACGTGTCCTTGGACATCTGTTGTTGAGCCGACCCTCAAAGGTAATCACACTAATGGGTTGCTATGTGATCCACACAACCATAAATACAAATATATCTAAAGAGAGTTGCTCACGCCGACTTGTGTGCTAATCAATGGAGCAGTGGCATATGTTGATGAAGGTTTGGGAAGTGCCGAGTAAGATATACGTTAAGATCGATCGAAGCTTGGCAGTATGGACTCACCGTTCAATAAGTGACAGTCACGGCTCCACCGGGACCCAACAATTACGCACACGGACTGGCAGTCTTGGCAGTCCTGCGCAACCACACAAACACATGTCGGTCAATTTCTGCGTGACATTCACGCAGCATGCATTGACCGTGTGAGTCCATGGACAACGCTTTGATTCAAATACAGGTTACACGCTGACTTAAAATACACACAAGATGACGTTGACTTAAGTCACATTTTTAGGCAAAAGGGCTGCAATATATTTAAATAACATGTAAATGAACAGCACATGAATACACACAATGGTACTGTCTAAGAATAGGAACGCTCCTCTCCATTGAGATATCAACATATTTCCTTCAAGTGCAAAACAATCAACAGCTCTCTCATCACCAGTGAGAGTAGGACCTTCTTCAGATTCCTCAGAGACAATCTCCCTAATGTAATGCCCAGAGTGAATCGCAAATATTTTTTGTGGCTGGGCTTATAGGGAGCACAGAGAATGTCTGCATTGAGATCAGACCAAGCCAGGCTTTTTGGTGACTTCTGCAGCCGGGCAATATTCATAAATTTAATTTCCAATCCGCTTTCCTTTTATTAGTTTGGGTGTTATTAAATGAGATTGCTTCATCTTAATATATTTCCATGGCTAGGGAATGTGGCTGGGAGCTGATATTCAAATCCAATAACATGGCCTGTACTTAGTGCATGGCACTAATAAATGCCAGTGTGTTGATGCTTATGCAGACAGGGCTCATGGTGGAGTCGGAGCAGGCAATAATGCTGTGGATGTCATTCCGAGTTACAGGGCTGTCTCCCTCCACCCCCATGCTCTGCTCTGCGCTCCTCTGCATGTGTAAGCCCAGGTGACCAGGTAAAAAAGGAAGGTCTGTTGTCTAGTGAGGAAAGGAGATGGTGAGGAGATTAGAACGTGTTCCATAATACATTGACTGGACTAGATTAATTCTGGACAGTGTCTTTGACCTGTTACTGTTCACACGGAAACAAAAGATGTGCATCCAAAACTGACCTCCACAACCCTTTTGTTGGCATTGGTAAAAACAAGTCCGAAACTATAATTGTGTCTCTCTGTGTCAGTGGACATCTGTCTAGTTGTTCTGAGTTAAATTGGACATCAATACTGTCTTGCCGAGGGGAGAGACTATAACACTCTCCCTCACACAGCCATGTTGGGCTATTGGTTTGCTGCGTCCCTTTCTTGGCCCTGCAGGGTTAAAACATTGACATGCCTCTCCCTTTTCCCATTTTATCAGCCGAGCCAGACAACTGCTCGTGTAAAGGTTGCAGCTTAGGAAGCTTAGCAGTTTCAGAGAGTGACCTTTACTTTTATTATGAATATTTCTATTTCATTATTATTATATAGTGAAATCTATGCACATGATCAGCACAATGGATTTCTTTTTCATTAGTTGTGTAAAATGCCAGTCAGGAAGTGTAGGGTATCAGGGGTTGCACTCCAGATTACCCTCCTCGCTGCTCTCCCTGCTGGAGGGATCTGACAATTGGAATTAATATGCGTGGGGCTTTCTCCCTTCCGTTTGCTGGTTGAGGTTTGCTGGGTGACTTTATCAGCAGTAACATTATCGAGAGCTTTGCCAGGAGCTTCTTCATCATGCTCACATCCGAGCCTGCCCAACACTTGTCACTGTCAATCACAAGGTGATAATACACAGATGATTCTCTCATTTGGTTTAATAAAATCTGCAGGCTTATTTGAACTGCAGTCATTACAGCAAATAATTGCTGCATTGAGGTGTTGGCCAGGCCATAGCCTGAGGGATAAGACAAGACTATTGCTATATGAAGGATTTGAAGGAGTCTTTTTTTGCCTTTTCACTCCCCAGTTGCTCATATTCCTAAAATGAATATTGCATTTGAATCCATCTCTGGCTTTTCTTATTCAAACTAACATTGTTATTACTTATTATCTGGACGCGGAGTCATCCGTCCTCACTTTTTTATGTCTGTGCTGTCATAGCAGATTTCACCGGGGGCTGCCAATTGCAATTCTTAACTGTCATTTAAACAAAATTGCAGATCTGAATCGGCTGGTTTCAAACTCTCTGGAGGAATAGACTGACAGTAGATATAAATACGGAACATACTTCACCCAGAGTTCAAATTCAGGGTCCCGCTGTAGCCCACTTTGTTTGCAGGATGTACTGTACATATATTTGCAATGAATTTTTGAGGAAAACACAGATATACTGTGTGTCTCCAAACAAACTAAAGCTAACTATATGCACATTGAGCACATCTGGGTACAAGTTAATTGAAGATACACAATTTGAGGTGTCCTAATATGTGTATGATGAACAGCGTGAAGTTTCCAAATTTTACAGTTAGGCCTCGTGGTCCCTGACCTTTAGGGGGACAAAAAGAAAACGTCAATTTAGTTTATCAAGTTATCAAAGTTAGTTTAATTGTTAAAATGTAGGCTTTTCTGAAAGGCCAGTGATTGATGAGACAATAGTGAAGATGGAACAGGACACCTTACTGGCATGTTGTATCAGAATAAACACATTTGTTTGAGCTGCTTGATGGGCTCACAGTGACAGTGACCTTATAACTTCACCTTTTCATTTAGAAAATCAGCCTGAACATTTTCACCAGGATTATGATTGTTTAGCTTCAATAAGTGCTTTTGTAATTAAAAATGTAAATCCAATCTTCTATCAATTAATACTGAAATGTATGTGGCTGACCATGGAAGGTCACATTAATTGATAAGAAAAAAAACGACTGAAGGTATTCAGGGACATGACTGACTTATCTCAATGTCAATGAAGGCAAGGTTGTCACAAACTTGTTTGTGTTGATCTTTGATTTGTTTGTGTCAAAAGAGTCAGTGACCTTGCATTGTTGACTGCTTCAATCAAGAAACTGGACGTTAATTACCTTTCTCAGTGGAGTGTACGTGGGACAAAACAGAACACAGATGATAATAATTAAGTCAGTCATTTGTATTTCCTCTGAAACTCGGACCTGCCATTTCCTTCAATTAATTCAATCAGTGATGCATTAAATTAGTTTTTCTCCAGAATGATAATCAAGCGTTTTTGTCAAGAAATCAATCAATCAACAAATATCAAGGCCACTGAAGCATGGTTCACCATAAAGCAATAATGTGAAACAAACGAAAGGCTGATGATGCATTCCCCTTAATGGACTGGAGCTGTACGAGTTTGCTCTTATAACATTATTCCATATGACTAATACAAATTAAACTTAAATAATTAAATAACTGAGCCAGTGGAAGCCATTCAGTATATCTATAAAAAACGCATATTATCTAATATTTGACATTGTTTATAACCAGGAAATATTATCTTGATCCTAGTTTATAACCCTGAAACGAGGCTTAAACATAGACCTATTAGTGCTTTAAAACAAGACTTGAAAAGTCAAAGAATCATTCTCCAATTGGAACCGTAGGAAACGCCCATCATCATCATGTTAGATTGAATCCTGGTGGTTCGGCATTTGTTGTTCGTAAGAGATTACTTACTAGCTAGCCTAGCAAGCTACTAGCAATCTTCGGTAGATTCTATCTAAACAGCTGACCGATATTCAAAGAATGTCGGTGTCCCTGTAACCAGATCTGTTGTTTCTGACAGTGACTATACTTAACTGATTAATCATTTTATCAAGTTGGGCTGCAGACATCTAGTCTTAACAGCTCATCAAAAAATAAGACCTGATTTTATTTGCTGGCCGCTGCGCTGTCAAACAAGGTAAGTTTACAGCCAGCTAGCTAACGTTAGCATAATTTAGCTAGCTAGGAATGCAATGTTTTGCCACACAACAGCTGTCTTTTTCTCGCAGCAATGTTTTAATTGTCAGGCAGGGTGTTACGTTAACTTTTGTCCTAGGTACTAAGCTATACTAACGTTGTTGAGCTACTAACGTCAAGCTACCTAAGCTAGCTAGTGTATGTAGCTTGATAGCTAACTTGCGCTAACTGCAGTCGTCAACACAACCGACTGGGTGGTGCTAGCTAATGTCAATGTTGTTTTGCTTGTCAGCTAGGCTAGCTAGCTTATGTTACTTTGAAGCTTGCGGACTATTTGCATAGCAGTATATTTGTCTGTGCCCAAGATGGCAAAAGTCAATTTAATGTTAAATTCCACGCTATGTCTGTTTTGGTTTGAGCTGTTGCAATGCTGCTGAGGTAGTTTACGATTATCTGGCTGAGAAATTCCATACCATGGCCATTACTAGTTTCAAGGTTGCCATAGGGCTTACGTTTAATCAAAAGTTTGGCGTGTGAAATGGTTTATATGCGTCTCACGCCGATCAGGTGAGACTTGAGAGCCCTAGATGCAAACCTTTCCAAACTAGCTAATGAAATTATGGCATACTGTCCTGTAACTGGCAGATTGGCAGTTTTACATCAGAATCTGCACATGATGAAACGGCAGACTAGCTAGCCAGCTGTCCGTCAGCCTCAGGTTACACATTGTGTGTGTGTGTGTGTGTGTGTGCGTGTGTGTTTCACTTATCCAATCATTTGTTCTCCCAATCTAACCAGCAGAAACGACAACGGATGGCAGAGGTAACGCTTTTCGTGGGCCCGACATAGACGGACACCAATTTGGACTTTGATGAGTAATGAACCTAAATCCATTTTGGAGCATGTCTACCAATCCCGGTCGTAAGGTAAAATGACACCTGTGCTCATTCCATGAGTGGCTTTGTTACAACCCATTTTCACTGCTTGTTTGGAATGAGTTACACAACCTCAGTGTGGATTGATGAAGTGTATAGCTGTTTTAAACCTATTATTTGTCTTAAGTTTCCTAGGAATCTTGGAGGACTGGAATTTTTGTACTGATGTGTAGCCTTAACATTAAGGGGGTGGTGTGATTTCATGGCCTCTTTGGGCCTTTTCAACCATTCACAGCCAGTGACAGCCAGTATTATAATCATACTGATGAGAGTTATGGTTTAGTATACCATTACATTTAGGAGATCACAGGGGGGAGTCAGACTTGTGACTGTGAGATGATCACATGCAGAACTGGTGTAGAAGCAGCTTGTGGCATGTTCCTATCAGGAACGGCCACCAGCTATGGACCTGTTAGCAACCATGTGTGCTAGATCCCAATAGCTTGTGATTTGGCCTTAAAATGATTTGGCCTTAAAGGATATAGTTGAGCTGTGGTTAAAGAAAAGCCCCTGCTTTAGCTAACAAAGTTGTGGGAATTATTTAGGTCTTACCAGCCAAGGGACATTTAAATCAGACCTGTCAGTGGATCTGGAAACTGGTTGAGTATCGGTCTGTGCTGTGTCTACTATAACTAATCACTCTGCTATTCTTCATCTAACTGACAAAGCCTACCTGTACATAACTGAACTGTCTGACCTCCTCTGTCTCGCTACTGAACATTACATAAATAGGAGCTGACTGGCTAACCTTGTACTTAAATGGCCTGTTAAGGTTATGAAGATTGCTTAATCAATGCTAGTAAGGTACTACCTGCCTATATGGCTGTAAACACATTCCTGGTATTTTCCACTACTCAAAAGAAGGTGTGTCTCAAAAAAATGTTTAAGCGGAGCAACGGCTCTGCAATTAGCATGGGTGTGAGTACTCCCTGCCCAGTTCTCTACGAAGAGCTACTGTATGCTCATTGTACCCAGTAACTGCAAAGCATAGTGGTACATGTTTTGCTTTAAGGTCTTGCATTCCTGCTGTAGTTGCATTAGTCATATGGGGACATGCTTAGTAGTCCTGTGATGCATTCCTGGCTTCTATTCTGCTGTGAATCATCCCAACCTGCTTTGCAGGGGCCGGCGAATAGGATGTGAAGTGTATTTTAGAGTGCTGGCTGTCCCAGGCATGATCCAACGTCTGTGAAGGGAGGAAAGAGATCCCAGACGGTCACTGAAACCTGAGAAGTCGCAGCATATGGTCGTTGCCTCGGACAGTTTCTGCTGTCATACTGATGGTGTCTTATAGCAGGTTTCTGAACGTGGATCAGGGGTTGAGCATTACTAGGTTTCGTTTTGCATAGCCTACCTGGTTATCCAATAATGTTCTAAGGCACCTGCAGCTACCAGCTCGGATGTAATAGTTGACTTGTTCCTCCCCCCTTCCCCCCCCCCCCCTTTGCAAAAATGTTTCAGGTTTGTGTTGGACCGGCTGATGCCAAATAACAGACTGTCTGTTGCTCTGTGTGTGTCTGTTCAGAGATCTGATAGCGAGGAGCAGAGTGGTCAGGGCGAGCAGAGAGCCAGCCCCGCCCGGCCGCCCTTTGGAAAGAAGCAGCTGCCCGCCATCCCGAAGAACGCGGTCCCCATCACCAAGCCAGCCTCCCCTGTCGCCTCAGTCCAGGCAGCCAACGGCACACATGCCTCCTATGGCCCCTTCTACCTGGAGTACTCGCTGCTGGCTGAGTTGTAAGTACAGCCCCCCCCCAATCAGAATGGGTGCATGACCCACATTTTCCACAATCAATGTGACTTTGCCCATGTGTTTTTCTGTGGTTTGCAGCACGCTAGTGATCAAGCAGAAACTCCCAGGAATCTATGTACAGCCATCCTACAAATCAGCACTGAGTAAGAACCTCCTCTCCTATGTAGGCCTATACATAAGACGGCAAATGGCTTATGTCCCGTAGGAATGGAAGAATAAAAGGAAAGCATTCAGATTCATTGTTCATCCTCCTTGTCTCCAGTGTGGTTTGGGGTCATATTCATCAGACATGGCTTGTACCAGGACGGTGTCTTCAAATTCACTGTGTACATCCCAGACAACTACCCTGACGGGGAGTGTCCTGTGAGTATGCTCTTACTCAGTCACAGTATGTTTATCAATGGAGCTGAACGTGTCAGCTCAGTGGTAGGAACAATTGATTGCAGAGCAGAAGGCTGCAGGTCCAAATCTCCATCTGGACATCGCTTTGAAATTTAAATACAAATATGAAATCCGCTAAATGAATACGTTATTAGATAAACATTATTAACACTAAATAAACACACAAGGTCTCTATTTTGCTGCCGGTTTTTGAAGGAGGTCATGCATTGAGGAGGAAACCGGACCATGGAGTTGTTGTCAGAGAACCTCTGTATGTTTTGAATGATGATGATGACTTATTTCTGTATTTTAGAGAGTTGTCTTCGACATCCCAGTGTTCCACCCCCTAGTGGACCCAGTGTCAGGAGAGCTCGACGTCAGGAGAGCCTTCAACAAGTGGAGGTCTGGCCCATATGGTTTCTAAATTTGACACTTGGAATGTGTTGTGAATGAAGGCAATTGAGAGATTTTCCATCAGTGAAGACGTTTCCTCCATCCCAGCACATAGCCCCCAGTGCATAGCTCATCAGAATCAGAAAGGGTTTTAATTGCCATGAAAGTTTGCACAGACAAGGAATTTACTTTGGCAAGAAGGTGCATAGATTAAATGTATAGGAATCTTAAAACTTAAATACGTGGTCTTACTATACTAAAGGTTCAAAGTCTAACACTAAGGGGATTTGTATTTTTAAAACAAAATGTATATCAAATAAAATATAAAGTAGCCATTATTTACAATAAAAAAATACTAATGGTACAAAAGATACAAGTAGTGCAAATTACAATGTGACAAGGTGTCATTGTGCATTTTGTTATACGCTGTCAATGAGAAATGTCTGCTCTGAACGTATCTTAACAAGGCATCACATTGACCCTGTACTGACATACATAGAGAAGTGAGTGGTACAGTGTCTTTCCCTGAGAGGTGTGGCTGTATGAGTCATGAGTTATGACTGTCATGTGTATCTCACAAAGGCCCAGTGTTTACTGTGGCTCCCACTTTGCTCTGCCGTGCTCCTGGCCTGTTTGCTCAGCTGGACACAGCCCCTAGGCGCTCCCTGGGAGCTGGGGGGCCTCTGGCCCACATCAGCTTTGCACATGGAAATACCTGCAGTTTCTCACCAAATGCTGTAGCACACGTGGGACAGTAGTTTTGCTCTACATTGCTGTTGTTTTGAAGGGATCATCTTTTTGAATTTCCTGTATTTCAACAACAACACAATGTTTTTATTTTATTTTTATTTTTTAAGTTGTTAATTTATATGTCTCTCTTCCTGTAGACGCAATCACAACCACATCTGGCAAGTCCTGATGTACGCACGCACAGTATTCTACAAGATCAGCACCCTGGAGCCACTTAACCCAGAGGCTGCTGTGCTGTGAGTCCCTGGCTGTTCATCCCCTTTGTGCTCAGGGGCTGAACTCGGGTTGTTTATTAACACTCTTGAATGTGCTCTTAGGTATGACAAAGATGTGCAGCTGTTCAAAAGCAAGGTGGTAGACAGTGTGAAACTATGCAACAGTCACCTCTTCGACCAGCCGAAGATTGACGATCCGTATGCAATAAGGTTGTTGAATGTTCCCCGTGCCTTATGACACTGGCCACAGAGCACTGGAAATGCACAACCCTGTAAACATAAGTGTGATGACAATAAGAAACTTGTAAAATTGTTTTTTTTTAAAGCACCAAAAAAGTGTTTGTGTGATGGTCTGTGTTCTTTTGTGTTGTTTTCCCAGCTTCTCACCATGGAACCCAGCTGTCCATGACGAGGCAAAGGACCGGATGTTCACACACAAAGTGAGCATACAAAACAGGCACAGCAAGTAAAAACCCCAACACCTTTTTAAACCTGGACCTGTGGGACTCCTTCCTAGACTAGGTGTCAGTTTCCCTTCTGGCTCCCAGAAGGGTTGGCGTGAGCCAGCAAGGTTTTGATTGGTTGGGATTTGTGAGCTGTTTCCATGGTGCCAGCCAGTGTGTAATGTGTCTTTGTTGCCCTAGAGACGGCCTGAAGATCACCACAAGGGCCTGCAGGTGTCAGGACTGTCCTGGGTAAAGCCAGGAACCACACAGCCCTTCAGCAAAGATGACAACCCACCCCTAAGCTGAGCATGCAGTCCTGCCAAAAAGCCACTAGAGGGAGGCGCAGAGCAGAATACCATGCCACAGAATGCACCTCAGCTGATCATGCTAATTGGCGCTCTGAACCAGGTGGATGGACTCCATTTTTAACTCAACACTTGCTCAGCTTTATAAGCATTGTAGGCATCTGCTCAGATGGCTTCAGAACTAAAGAGTATTTATCTGTAAATGTAAAGCAACTACGACAACTGGATGTCTAGTAACACTATAGGCTGCAATGCAATCAAAGAGCTTTTTGATTTCTTTAGATCCTCGCACATGCATTGGGGTTGGTTATGATACCCTTTCAACGATAGTTGAATAAGAGCCAGAGAATAAGAATCTGCATTGATGAGAGTTGGGCTGTAATGTATGTATGGCCACAATTTTGTCTGTAGATTGATGACCACTTGTTAGTGTGTTTAGGACTGGTTATTATGGGACATTGGAATGTTATTGGAGTCCAGAGGTTGGGTGCAAAAGTCATAATTTCTTGTTTGACCACATTTATGTGTTGTCAAATTTAATTTGATTCAATTTTTATGTTTTTACTTATTTGGTTATCTACATTTTTCTATTTACTGTGTAAACTCTTGTCTTATAGTTCATAATATATATGTGATGCAGAGCAGGAATTTACGGTTTTAATTTAATTAAATAATCTCTTGTACTTTACTCATTTTAATTTGTTTTGAATATTATAAGCCTACCCTTAATTAGTTTATTGGTGTGATCTGTAAATAATGGATGCTGTGGAAATAGCTGAACTCGACAGGAATAATTTTCTTGCTGAAACTTGTCGGCTCTATACGCTGTGAATTCGGTAAAGGTATAGATTTTTTTTTTCTACTTCACATGTTGCCCTGTAGACTTTTGAACATGTGTAGGCCTACTTATTTTAACCCCCTAAAATCGAAGTCGTCATCAGTTTCTAAACGGCAGTGCTGTATTGGAAATGCGTGTTTGAAGGCTTTTCTGTCTGAAGACGAATAAACAGATTTATGCATATCCTATGGCCTTTCGTGTGCTTCATGTTAACAATGGAAGTTCTGGTTGACATATTTGAGGTTTACACTAGCTAAGTTATTTACTTCATAATGAGCCAAATGCCTGTTGTAAACTATATTTATGAATGTGTAGCCTACCTTTTAAAAAGGACCAAACCGATTATTTGACGAGTAAGGCGTCATTTTAAGCTAATATTTTCGTCTGTACTTCAACACAAGTTCCATTACGTAAAGTATTTGAATGGCTCCATGTATTTTGTGCCAGATGTTCTTCGTAGAAACGACCACGGTTCCACGTCAATACTAGTCTGAATGGAATGTGATGATAGGCCACCAGAGAGCGCCACATACTTGACAGCTGAAAGTAGTTCTCCCACTATCTCCCTCTCCTGTCAACACAGTATCCTGAGACTCAAAGACTACAGTCATAGAAGTAAAACCTCCGCGGATTGGCTTTAGCCCTTGCGCAGCCATCTTGTGTGTCCTGACGTTAAGACTACAGTTCTTTGCTATCTATAGACGTAAATGTTTCATGGGTAATGTTTTGAGGAAATATCAGTAAAATACATTTTATCTACAAGGAACCGGCTGGGAAATTGTCTCGAGACAATGAAACTTGGGCAAATTCTCAGCTGTCCAATCAGAAAGCAAGTAACTGATATGCAAATTGAGTCTTATCGTCGTCACGTCAGCATCGGTAGAGCCGCTGTGGTCGCCAGCAGCGGTGCAACTACATACAACTTCGCCGATATAAATCTCTCTTTATTATCTAAACTTTTCCGTCATTACATATTGGTCTAATATGGTAAGTACTTATCATTCTTTAAACAACTGATTCAACATTTTGCTTCCGAGGAGTAAGCCTAGCTGTCATTTTATGGATATAGAGACACTGAGCTCGGTCTGGCAGCCCAGCTGGTCACTACTGTGGCTGTGTGGGATTCCCAGTCGGACTCGGGCAAGTAGGCTA
The DNA here is from genome assembly GCF_054491055.1 of Hypomesus nipponensis. Classification (NCBI taxonomy): domain Eukaryota; kingdom Metazoa; phylum Chordata; class Actinopteri; order Osmeriformes; family Osmeridae; genus Hypomesus; species Hypomesus nipponensis. The sequence goes on from NC_140379.1 coordinate 6,713,613, forward strand.
CAAGCTAAGCGCTTTTACTCGAAAGAACACTAAAACACATGGCTTGGTTGGGTGTGTACCATTTTTAATGTATGCACTTAATGTATCTTTCACGTTGAGGTTTAATAAAGTTGAAATTATTGTAATAAGTACAAGGGTTTCGCTTTGTCGTTGTGGTGGTCGCGAATTGACAGCGACATGCTGTTTAGATGTTGCTGTGTGAGCGTGGCAAGCATCGTTATCTTTTCTTAACGCTTATTGTGCTTGTAAATTTGATTACGTGACACGTCGATAAAACGAAACTTCGTCTATAAACAGTGTCTTTTGTGATGGTTAATTTCTCGTCAATGGCTACCCAAGCCCATCCACCTCTGCCCTCCATATTCAACCAAGGCGTCACGACACCATTCAAGGGGCTTGGAAAGTAGTGATGTGGGAACACGTGTGCGATTCATGTCTTAAGCGGAACAATCTAGTAAAAAATCTTTTCCATGTTTTGCCAGTTTCAAGACGGACAAAGTTAAGGTTGACCGTTTCGTCTTCATCTTGCCACCTCTTAAAACGACTTGCTTGGGTAACACCAGTGGCGCTGGATTATCGCCTTCGGAGGTCAGGAGGAGCAGCAAGGCCGCACATTGCAACGAGATAGATGTCCAGGACAAGATAAACGCTAGCGAGGATGCTGCTGAACTCATAAGACTTATCTTGTCCAACGTCCCAGTTAGTTACTCTTGATGCATGGACAAGTAATGTACAGAATTCTATCAGCGTGTTTCACCCGTTTAGTTTCACTTGTCGTCTTGCTATTGATCGAAACACAACTTAATCTAGTTCGTCAGCGTCAATTTGCAAGCAAGAAAGTAGCGCGTGGATATAGCAATTTATATGCAAAATTATTATGATTCCTCAAGGATGCATTTACTTTATCATTAACGTGTTGAGATCAGGACAGCTAAACACAATTTAGAAAGTTAGCGTGTGTTGGGTTTTATAAATTGTATTTAATTTGTGTCTGTCCCCTTACGATTGCTCTTATCTCAGATTTGTGTTCATGGGTAATAGATCAGTCATCTGGACAACGCCTTTATATTTGTGTACATACTGTGGTGTTGAAGAAGCAAGGGTATAACGCTAGAGATCCATTTGTGGCCGTGCAAAGTCTTAGCTCATGATAAACAAAGAAGCTCGCTTGAGTAAGCAGGAAACCACAGAAACGAGGCTAATGCACGAGAGTTAGGATGGGACCTGTTGCATGTACTCAAAACTGTACGTTTTCGAGGTTTTCCTGGAGTAGCCTGACTTTTATAGTCTAATTATTTCGGTTAATTAAAAAACTGTCTGAAAATAGAATCCTTATTCATGGTTAAGTCAATTGTGGTGTGTTTTGCACTAGTCAAAATCATAGCTTTCATCCCAATCCATGATGAGGTAGGCTAAAGTTTGAGGGACATTATGAGGGACATAATGGCTGTATCATGCTGTAAACTAGGGAGTTTGTTTTCATTTGGCATTGCCATTCAATTCAATGGTCCAAGGCAAAACTGGGGAACATGCATGTGTTACTGTGCCAAAAAACACTTATCTGTCTTCAGCAAGAGGTTAGGTCAGTGTCACAAGAGATACTCCTGTCTGCAAATAATCATCCAATAGCAGAACTAGGAATTAGCTAAATAGCAAAGACATTTGCACTTCTATCCCCCTCAAGATCCATCTTCCTTTTTTAGAAATGTCCTTACACTCCTTTTAACTTGAGGTCACCAAGTCAAATGGGGACAACCTATGCACCCTCTCTCGTCAGTCAGAATACAAAATATGACAAACCAGCAATTATTCTTAGTTGTGAGTACAGTGCTGATAACTTGTACCCTATCGACTGACCATTTTGCAAATGTTGTGTAATCTCAGTCTGGGCGTTCTTGTTGGGTGCAGACCAAATGCCTGTGGACATAATTGGATAGATACAACCAATCAGAGCAACAAAACAGCATGTTGGTTGTTTACAAAAATGCCTCAAAAATTGCTTATATGTACAGTTATTGTATTAAACCCACCCCATATCAGATATACGGTTGTGATTGGCCCAGCACTTTCCTTGCCGGAAGAAAATCTGTTGGAATGGGAGGGTGTCCAGATATGCCAGAGCATATAAAGCATGAGCTCACAGATTCGTCTGGTTCCCCAGGCTAGGCCACCTGTAGCATGAGTTCTCGTCTCTGATATGTCGAGTGTGTGTGTGTGTGTGTGTTTGTAGTGAGTCAGCAGTGCTCAGCATGTCGTGACTGACCGGGGTGTTCTGTCATCTACTGGTTTGTGGTTTAAGGCTGCTTGGCTCGGTGCCTGTTAAAATGGCATCAGCTGTCTGCACCTCCCACACAGGATGCAAGAGCAGGCAGCTTCACACGACTGGGAGGATCAGTGGGCTCCAACAGAGGGAGGAGGCACCTGGCTGGTGGCTGGCAGTTGGCTTTGTTCAGCTGCTGCTTCACCACCACACATGTAGACGAGCTACCTGCTGCCAGAAATAATTGATGGTGCCAATTATCCCATTTCAGACTGACCTAACTGGCCATTACCAGGCTTTTCTGGAAGGCTCTGGTGCATCTAGACATTGGTTTGTTGTAGGTTGGGGTTATCAATTGCACAGTCATTCATCGGTACCTTTTTAGAATACTAATGAAAAAAGTTCCTGAACTCTATATACACATGTGAGCACAATAAAGAAACTCCATTTGAATTAATGACCCAGAAATATCCACAACTATGAAGCAGCTCAGTGTTTTCACTCTTCTCAAATCTAATTGAATGTTCCCCTTTCCCCCCCCCAAAAAAACAGGACCCTGTGTGATGGACTACCTGTAGCTCAGCAGCCTGTGTCGCTCCTCAGCACTAGCTAGGACCAAGCAGCAGTCTGAAGCAGGGGAGACAGGCACGTGTTCCACGACAGATCCCATCATGGACTTCTTTGATGACCCCAGCTTGTTTGTGGGAGGGCTGGAGGGGTTGGCTGAGGAGGGCTTCCCCCCAGGACCCTCGTTGGTGGATGAGCTGAACCTCAGCGCTGGCTTCGAACCCCTGCAGGTGGAGACTCTGGTCCCCGGGAAGCACCCCGGTATGCTCCCACCAACCCCTTCCACAGCCAACCCCCAGGCCATGCCCTATGGGCAGCAGATAGCTCACTATACTGCTATTAAGGCACAGAATCCTATGGCAATGCCTTTTCCTGGATCAGAGGGCCCAGTCGGAGGTGGTGGCATGATAGCCCAACAACATACTCAATACCATAGTGCCCCCATGAGCCAAGCTCCCCAGTCCAATGGGCTGTTCTCCAACAGCAGCCCCATGTGGGGCAACCAGGACCAGAATGGGAATCTTTACCACTCACATGCCCAGCAACAGCAGCAATTGCATCATCATCATCATCATCATCATCAACAACAGCAGCAGCAACTGCAAAACCAGCAGCATCACCTAAGACAGACACAGCAACACCACCCATGTCAACAAGTACCACCGCCACATCACCAACAAATGCAACAACGGCATCCACTACTCCTAAGCCAGCACCAGCAGCATTCTCTACCACAACACCACAACTTCCCCTTTCACCAGGGAAGCCTCACCCAAAGCCAGCAGTCAGTTCACCACAACCAGTTAACTATTGGGGGAGCTCATTTCCACCCCAGGCCTGTGACTAACACTGGATCTTTGCCCAAATCCTATGTGGAAACCCCCAATGCCTCTCTGGCTGGGGCTCCTCTACAGCAGCAGGGTGGATATCAAATGGCCCAGGGGGCTCAGGCCTTCCCTGGGTCAGGACAGGAGGACGCCAGCCTGTCCTTCTCCATGCAGTCCTCGTCCATGGGTCACACCCTGCCATCCTGCTCGGTCAGCTCAGCCACTGCCTACCCTTCGTCTCAGTACTCCTCTTTCCCAGGACAAGCCAACATGCCCAACCTGAGCCAGACCTTGTCTTCAGCCCCGGTGTCCATGACCACTGCCACCACAGCCCCTCACCCTTCCTCAGTGCCTGAGCTTTCCGCTGCTGGGTGTGAGTTTTCCACAGCTCCCGGTATGGGCCAGCCTCAGGTCTCTGTCAACCAGGCTGATGGGTGTCCCTTCCGGGGCATGCGCTGCACCAGACAGACCCATAGAAACTATGACTCCTCTGAGATGTTCGGGCAAGCTATGAGCTGCTACCCCAGCATAGCCAGCCAGCTGCCCCTGGAACAGGCCCAGAGCTGTGGCTCCGCTGGGGCTCCAGCTACCACCAGTAACGGCTATCAGTCCCTGGAGGACAACCTTCTTCCCGTGGAGGCCCGAGGAGGGGGCTTTGAGGGCCTGGAGGCCCCCGATCTGCTGGCTGACGAGCTTCTGCCCCAGCTGGAAGCGGCCCTCAGCCAGCAGGATGGCTCCAACTGCTCCTGGACCAACGGGAGCCCGGGCGGGGACGGCGACATGGAGGACAGGAACTCCCCAGCTATGGACCCCTATGAAGAAGAGCAGGTAAGCCAATCACGGCACACATTTGAATGAGATGTACTATTAAATTATTCTGGCCTCCCACAAGTGAACTGGGGCGTAAGTCAGGCTAGTTCAGTTGTTGAAGAGTGCCTCTTCAGGTCTGTCACCCTGGTAGAGAGATGTAAACACATTCCAATATAGGAATGATGAATGGGGAAATCATTTCTTTCTGCTAGCAGTATTTAAGATAAGAATATATAGTATTCACACGTAATCTTTGTATTTAACTATGGTACATGTTAGTCCTTTTCATTAGGATCAAATCAATCCCTTCAATTTCAATACCAATTCCATTTGACTCCCTTTTCAAACCAACATTTGCATAGGAAAGAGGAATTAGCATCTGAAATGGAATTAGCAGTTGAAATGCAATTGGCAGATTAAGAGAAATTAGTGTTTTCTGTACTGTATAGCCCAGGGCAGCAAGCCTTTGGCAGACTTGGAGTGGTAGAGAGGAGAGCGAGGTTGAGAGCTTTGACATGCTGTCCTGCATATCGTCTGGCGCCACCAGCCACCCATGTAATGTTTAACCAGCCCTGAAAGAGCACAAGCAGGTCTGTTGGAAACCAGCAATCAGAGGTGGAGAGTGGACAGGAGTGAAGTGGGGGTGTGGGGGAGGAGCCTCCTGTAAATGCTAATGATCCATCCAGCCTAGCCTCCCAGTTCTCAGACAGCAGGTAGGGCCTGATTAAGAGTGGCAGCAGTGTCTCCAGGACTTACTGTAAGCATACTTAGGGCTATATCAAGATGTGGGTCAGGCCAGCCTAGAGGCACTTGCGCACTGCATGGCTGGAGAGTGGGGGTGGTTGCTGCTGTTGTGGTTGCTATCGCAGATTTGTGTGTGCGTGCGTGTGAGTACCAGTCAGTGAAAGGGAGGGTAGAAGGATAGAGGCGGGGAGAGAGTGGGGGGGAGAGAGGGGCTGGGAGAGGGGGAAAGAGAGAGGGGGGGGGGGAGAGGGGGAGAGAGAGGGGGAGAGGGGGAGAGAGAGAGAGAGGGGGGGAGAGAGAGGGAGAGAGAGGGGGAGAGAGAGATAGGGATGAAGAACTGGAGAGCGAGTGCATTAGTTGGCTCTGACAGGCTGGAGGCGGTTTGAGGAGCTGAGCTGACCAGTAACGTAGCAGCGTCTGCAGACCTCCCTGGCCCCCCCAATGACGTATACCAGAGCCTCAGAAGCCAGAACCACCATCCAGCCTGTCAGTCTTCCTGCTCCAGGGCCCACTGCTCACACAGGAGAGTCCGTACTGGTCAACACACGCATGCGCGCGTGCACACACACACACACACACACACACACTGCTAGCAACAACTAACAAGGCCCACCGAGATCAGTATTGAGTACCCCCTACCAGCTCAGTGTTGTGCTCTAATGACACACAGGCTGGAACATCCTGTCTCTACAGCACACCACCGTTTAGGCTTTTTGGGTTGTTGTCGCTTTTATTTGTTTGCCAAGCCACACCCACTACAGAATGATGCAACCGGAAGGATCCCACTTGCCTATCCCCAGATGTTTGTAATTGAAACGGAGGAACGCTGAACACGAACGGTCGAACAAACGCCCCCCCCCCCCCCACCACCACCACCACCCCTTGTCTGTGTCAACATCCTGCCTCTTGTTGATGCTCATGGGCAGACCACACTATTCATGTGCACTGGTGTGTGAAGAGCTGACAGTCGGTGTGCTTGCTGAGCAGACAGGGCCACATCATTGGACACTGCCCACTCACACTCCCCTGCAGTGCATGGGGCTAATTAGGACTTCCGACTGTTAACGACGGGTGGATTGCCAGACTCGAGCCGATTCTCAAAGCCTCACGATCAATATTGTTTTGCTGTGGTCCTCATATCCAGGCACAAGAAGATTGCAATTTGCGGTAGATCTACAGCGTTGCTAGGTGCTTACAGCAAAGTTTAGTCCCACAGTTTGACATACCCATTTATCTTTTCAGTCATACTCAGTACTTTTATACTGAAATCTCCATTTCAACGAGCCTATATTGAAATGCCTTTTTCTACCAACCATGTCATATATTACAATGTTGTTCTTACTCCTTGCACACTGTCACAAAGATGGAGTGAGCGATGTGTGTTGTGGAGCATTAGAGATGGCCCTTCCTGTCCAAGCCCCGTCCCACAATGCTTTGCTGTGACACGGGCTGCTACCGTTCACACTTGCAGATGCAGGCTGACTTCTCTCAACAGAGACGCTTTGTTCAGTGAAGCCAAGCGATTCTTAACACTTGGGGACAGTATAACTGAAAACACAGTTTCGTTAAAATAATTTTACTTCCCACCAAATAATCTAGCATTTTAAATAAATGTTAACCCCATATTATATATGATGCCCAGCCTACTTTTAATCCATTTCCGAGATGCATCGGAAATAGTAGGCCTTTTTGTCGACTAACACTTTGCATGAGGAACAGTCTGTTTGACCAGGCCTACAATAAACGACATGAATTAATACGAAAGAACCATCATAATAGAATGGGCTCCTAACACCATGTGCTGCCACAGACTGTCTAGACTCGCACCAGGATTGGAGGAACACGTGATCGTGTGATGCAGCCGAAGCCCAGACGCTGATGGCTGAATAAGCTGATGTGCTGTGTACTGCAGGTGCCTCCTGCCTTCTGCCTGTACTGCTGGCTTAGTGTAGAACTCCCCCATCCTCTTCTCCCCTTCCCTTTCCACCACTCCGCTGGTGGGGCGAGGGGTGCATGTTTGTGAAGCCCGGGGTGTCTGGGGGCCCCCACTGAATTGCTGTCTTTGTTGCTTCCTGACCTTCCCCAGCAAGGTTTATATAACTCTCAGCCAGGCCGTGCCGCAGCCAGCCCTGAAACCTGACACCATGTCACTCTGCTGTGGGGGAGGGCCCCCCCCCTCCCCACCGCTGGGAAACCTGCCCTCTGTGTGGCCGCAAGATGATAGGCTGTCTCTCACACTCATACACCCTCCCTTTCGCTCTCGCTCTCTCTCTCTCGCTCTCTCTCTCTCTTGCTTTCTCTCGCTCTCTCTCGTTCTCTCTCTCTCTCGCTCTCTCTCGCTCTCTCTCTCTCGCTCTCGCTCGCTCTCTCTCGCTCTCGCTCTCGCTCTCTCTCGCTCTCGCTCTCTCTCTCGCTCTCTTGTGTGCTCCCAGCCTGTATCCGGCCTCATCTGCCTGTCAGTGTTGGAGGCTTGCCAGAAGGGGGCGGAGACAGTGCGGGTCAGAGGTGAAGAGGAAGCTTTTTAAAGCAGTCTTGGTGGCTGGCGGAAGGGGAGGGCTGCAGAAAGGAGAGGGGGGGGCGGGGGGGGGGGGGGGGGGGGTTGTAAGAGAGGGAGGGGTGAGTTGTACTTGGATTTAGACTGTGAGGAGCATGTGGGAACCCTTCCAGCCCAAACTGCACAGTAGGTATGAACAAAAAGCATTCTTTTTCTTCTGCTTTTCCCCCCCCTTCTTTATCTTTCTCCTTTGCTCTGTCTTTGTCTTGTCCGTTCACAAGGGATCACGTTGCTGTGACTTCTTTGGCCGAAGGTTGGTGTGTGTGTGTGTGTGTGGGGGGGAGTGCTTCTGGGAGTGTGTGTCCGTCCGCAGGCCTGTCGAGCGGTCAACGCAGGGTTTTGTGTGACTGGAATGCGAGGCTTTACGCTGGTGACTCGGCGTTACCTCCTAGAGCCCCTGTCAAGTTAACCTCTTGCGGACAAGAGCAAACTCAGCCACTGGCCGGCTGAAGATCGTGTCTCTGGGGACAATGAAGTGACGGGTTGGGAGGGACTATTTAATATAGGGCTGTCAATGAGAGGTACCGTGCCTGCTCAGAATAATCCTGGGATGTAAAAGAGGAGGAGGAAAAAAACGTAAAATTGAGCTTGCTTCATTTGTTTATACTTGGTTATTGTGCTTCAGTTTTCAAATTAGTTGGTGTTCAGTGTTTGCTTTGTCCGTAAAATGGCAGTTAGGCGATCGCATGAGTTACTGATTTGTATAAGTCGCTATGTGGCCGAGGAAACAGGTTTCTCTGGTAATTCAGTAGTAGTTGGGGAGAGTTACCAACTTTACTGGTTTCCATAGCAGCCAGTCAGGCGAGAGTTTGTGGAGAGTTTGTTTACAAAGATATAACTTCATGTCACAATATTCAAGTTCTGTGGAAAAAAAGGACAAACCTCGATAAAGAAATCAGGAATAAAGTTCAGTTGGAAACTTTGCAGTACCTGTTATACCAAAGTTACCATAATTGTAAAATGTTCTTCCAACAAATCAACTGAAGTTAATGTTTTAACATCTTAGAGGACTTGCAGTACAGAAGGAAACATGGCAATTGCTTTCCCAGAAATGATTTCCTAATTTCAGTCAGCTGATGGTTGACATTACTCTACACTGCTCGGCATTAGAAGATTGTAACAGCTAGTTGCGGGTTATAATGAGTGCACCAGGGCTACCTCATGCAATATTTCCTTTATTTTGGCCATCACCTTGACTCTCTTGGATGAGAGACTGCATGTGTCTTTCATGCTGTCATCGTGTACCCTGTGGTGACTTGCTCCCATGCATAGCCAGTGGAGGAACGGTGGGGGTGGTGGGGCTTAGCGATGGAGAGCGGAGAGACATCAAAGTTCTATGCAAACTGTCGTGACAACCAATCAGGGGAATGAATATTGGCTTCCCAATTTCTGCAACAATGTTCTTGTGCTCCCACTCCCAGCAAGCAAACACTCACCGCTAAGCATTACATTATTATGACATAGGCCTAATCATGATATGTTATTAATTGTTATAATTATGTGAATAATATATCTATTAGTCCGTCACATTGCATTTTGTCAGGATTGCCCATGCCTAGCCTCATTGTAGGCTAATTATTTGAACAAATTCCTAAACGTCTTGTTGCCATTTCCACTACATCACAAATAACAGTGGCCCATGCAAACATGGTCGCTCCAAACATCCTACCCCGTCTTCCTCCTTCAACACACAGCTTCTCATCATGCGTGACGAGAATGTCGCCTGCTAAACGGAAACACATTCACATGCGTTTTTTTAAATTTTTATCGAGCCATTGTCTCCTGTCAGCCCGTGCTCGCCTCGTGCTGAGGGAAACAGACGGCCGCCTCTTGTTCCTGGGACGAGTGCATGTTCCCATTCCGGTGCAGGTCTCTCCCTCTCTCTCCGCGCCGCTGCTGGACGTGGGCGTCCTCTTGTGACCCTGTCATTTCCCTGTCACCACCCACCTCGGCTCCCAACGCTCCCACAGATCCTGTCTCGGAGCTGCCTACGTGGCTGTGCCGCTGACGCGTGACACAGCCGGCGTGACACAGCCGGCGTGACACAGCCGGCGTGACACAGCCATCACCCAAGCAGGCCAGCTACCGGCTTATTGCATATCTCAACAACGGTTGGCCAACGAAAGTCATGGAATGGCATGTATTTTTAATTGTAATTTTTTTTGACCTTGACACCGGACTCAAAGTTGTCCAGACTTCATAGTATGGGAAGACTTCCTAAATGTTCTCAGGGTCCTCAAATAGAATGGACCATGATCTACCATGCAAGTACAACCACAGTAACTCTTGTTACTTGTCACTAATTGTTTGCCGGTGTGCCGTCACAATATAATTTATGTTCCAACATTCCGTCCATCCATCGTCGCTGTGGGATGCTGTAAATCGATTGTCAAATCAATTGTAAGCTATCAAATGCTCGTACAGTCTCTAACCAAGATGTGTCTGCATCCACAATGGTCTCTTCCCCACAGCTATGAAGCACGGCTCCTTGTGGGTGTTTGCGTCACGTTGTCTGGTGAGCCAGGCTAAGTAGTAGTGATGGAGGCCAATTTCTGACTGTCCTCAGCCTCCCTTCCTGCTCCTGTTTACAATGAGCATGCCTACTGTTTGTTTGTGTGTGTGTGTGTGTGTGTGGTGGCTCAGGCCCCTCCCCCCCTCTGTGCCCTCCAGAGCCTTCTCACAGGCACCTGTCTCCTGTTCTGGAGGAAGTGGAAATTAGAGCAGAAAAAACCCTGACTTCAACGCCCACCCCCCCCCAGGCTATCCAGCCCGCTCTGCACTTTCCCTCATTGTTGCTTTTCTCTTTCTCTTGTCTTCTCCCCCTCTCTCACACACACCCCTGTGTGGGGTGGGTCTGTGTGCCTGTACATGCTCTCTTTTTGTTGTTGTTGTTGTTGCAATGCTTCAATAATGAAGGAGCTGTAAAGGTCTGGCAGAAAAGCCCCCTGCCGCCCCCTCCCTGGTGGCTTAAGCTGCAGCCCCACAGGAACCCCCCCCCCCCCCCCCCCCCCACCCAGGGTCTGACTGCGCGTAGAAAATGGCGTCATCCTTGTGGCTCACCCATACAGTTCATCCTCTGTGCGGCAGTTCGGCTCGACAACGCCGCCTTGTCTCGGTCGTGACATGCTATCTCTGTCCCTATTTCAGCACAATCTGTCACAACACGAGAGAGGCCCGCCGCTGGAAGCCAGACTCGAATGAACCTGTCGGTCTGGCTGAGCAATGATGTGGCTGTGCTCCACTCTTACAGTCAGCCTGTGACTGTGGAGGAGGAGTCCTCCTTATAGATGGATGGGCTCCCCTCTTCTGTTTCTCTTACACACACACACCCACACACGCACACACTCTCCCACACACCCTGCTGCCTTGGCAAGCTCTTGAAATGCTCTCTTAAATCTACTTGAGTGACTGCCCTTTCTCTGAACACTGTCTTAAAATGGGACGGCCCAAAGGAAGGGTACTGCTGGACCCACCTCCCCTTTGCTCATTGGCCATTGATTCAGATTGACACGGAGCCAGGCCTATACCCTGCTCAGGACAACATTCCTTAGTAGCCTAACCTCTGAAGCTAGGCCAGGCCTATATACTGCAGTGCCTAATGGGATAATGAGTATCCTCAGCTAGCCAGACCTGCTACTTTAGACCACACAGCCCACAGTGACATGCGCTCCCAGGCAGCACAGAGCATGGCCTTGCACATTAGGCCACAGAGTGTTACTCAGGGTTTCTCATTTACGTACCAGCCTCCTGTTTATATGCCCTCTGACCTCCTGGTGGGTTTTTTTACGTAGCGGGGCTGAATCGCTTTAAACCCGACGACTGAAAATCCTCTCCAATGACCACAGACTGACCTCTTCCCTCTCCGCCACCCCCCTGCTGTCCAATGGGTTCTCTGAGATGACTCGACGCAAAGCACCCTCCTTTCCCTCTCGGTCCTAACCATAACCCCTCTTCTGTGCCCCCACTGAAATGAAAATGAAAATGGCCCACGATGTTTCTCTTCATTAAATGGAGTCAATTAGCAGAATGATTAGCTGTTATTAAACATGCGTCACAGGAAAGATAGTTTGAGGTGTGTTGGGGGGCCCCCTGCAGTGAAGACACATTTTCTGTCGCAGCCACAGCTATCCTTCTAGCGCCAACATGCTAATGGTTGCATTGGAGAGGAATTAACCTGCCAAGCTGTGTGCTCTGGCCCGGGCCGGAGAGCTTTCTAGCTGATTACTATAAATATCTCTGGACAGAGATGCGCGCACACATGCACATGCAGTGCTAGCACCCTCCTGTGTACGTGTGTAGATGGTTGTAAACCCCCCCCCCCCTCTCCTCCACCGCATGGTTGTCTGCAGCACGTGACAACATCTTGTCAGAGTTTGATCTTTTCCTTTGTTTAGCGACACAGCCCGGAACCTCCCCCGGAACCTGTGTCATCTCCATCCGCCCTTCCCCTAGCTCACCTCCCAGTGACACGGCCCAGCCTACAATGAGACATGCTGGCTAGACCTGTCCTCCGTGTCCCGCAGAGACAGCGGTGGCGTGCCGCCGCGGGGTCAGAGCGGGGCTGGGGTCAGCGTCGTAGTACTGGGTCTCTCACCAGAGCGAGTCACACCTCTGGTTACCCTCCCCCCTCCCCCCCCTCGTGTGAAGCATCATTACTGCCTGATGCTCTTTTTAATGGGTTCAGGAAGCATTGCTGTGCATCATGTCCCCTTTCATTTATCAGTCTCCCCCCTCCCCCCACCCACCCCCCTCCCCCCTTACTGCCGGGGGCCTAATTAGCGGGGCCTAATCTTTTTTTCCCCCCGGCTTGACAGCATAATCTATATTCCATTATCCAGGCCATAGGTTTGGGCTCTGGTTATGGTTGGGAGGGTGAGTGGTACACTGTTTTCGCACACAGAGCCCAATTGCACCATTCTTGGCAGCGGCACGCTTTCCAAAATGATTTTTAAGGAAGAAAAGGTGTGAATGGGTTTAGTCCATCGCCACATCTGAACTGCCTGAGAAAAGAAAGTCCCCACGTGCGTGAGGGTGTTGCTGTTTGAGAGTACGACTACATCACTGACTTTGTGCTTTGTCGTCATTGACTGTTTATTTGGGGGGGCGTCTTGCGTTGCCCGCTGGCTCTAATGTTTGCTCACAAGGTACACCGTGTTCACATCCTCGCTCCCTGACTCGTGCTTCAAACCGAAAAGCTGGAATTGCGACGCTTTTTGCTCGGTGTGAATGCTGGAGCAAGATGCTAGTTGGCTACAGACCTTGATGAACCGGTGCTTTTTAAAAAGCGCCCTCCAGCTGGGCGCCTGCCTGTGTGGCGTCTGCCTGTGTGCTCTACATCTCCCTAATGGTGCGCTAGTGGCGAGTCTCTCAGACTCGAGGTGGCAGATATGAGAGTGGCACACTAATACAGTGATGTGATGAGGTAATAATGGAGTCCTCAGAGACTGCCACCTGTGCCTCGGTCTCTGTGCGCCTCTGTCTCTCGTCCATTCTCCCTCTCTTTCATTCTCTCTCACGCGCTCCCCTTCTCACTCACGCATTTGCTCGCTGGTCCCCCCCCCCCTTAGAGGGGGAGACCACTCCCCCTCGCACAGATCTGCTCGGCCCAATTTGCATTTTAACTGTTGGGTTGCCAAGGAGTCACGGCTCGCTGGGCTATGTGACCACTCAAGCGTGTGTGTGCGTGTGCGTGCGCTGACTGTTCCCCTGTTGTCTCGCTGGCTTTCACGCACACACACACACACCTCCTTCTCACGGAAACAATACCGTGCGAGAGGCACACGCATCTAAAGAGCCTTTCTGTGTCTGGTTCTATGTGGGTGGGATTGAAGCTCCTCTGTACCTGTCCCCCTTGTCTGGCTCTGTGTCACTCCCTTTCTGTCACTGAATAGGCTGTGTCCCATTATGGAGAGGCCGCAGCCCGTTTTGAAAGGATGAAAGGATGACGGTCGCATCGTGGGCCGTCGCGGCCAGGTCGCGCTGTCCTAGTTTCGGTATTTGTACATCCAGCCTCCCTAAAACATGTCGATGGAACTGAGAATCGCTGTGATTGGACGATTCCCTGCAACAATGAGTTTTTTTTTTTTTTTTGCGACGCCGGTGCTGGCGTCGTAGCACGTGGTGCTTCGCGTAAGGAGCTGTGTGAAGCCTGCTGTATTAGCATGTGTCGTGTTCATACTACAGGGAGCCAGCCGGTGCATGCTGGGTTGCTTAGTTCCCTGCCCTTGCTCTCTCTCAACCCCCCTCCACTCCCCCTTCTCCTCCCCTCCCCTAAACACACACACACTCTCACACACACACACACGGTCCAAACTCCAAGGCCTAGTCTGTCAGCTGTTGACAAAATTGTTTGAAAGTTGCAGATGGGGGTGGTTGTAGAATTGTTCTACATAGCAGAAGCAGGGCTTTGCATTTGATCTAGTTTGTTGCTCAAGTATCAACACAAATGTCCCTCATTTTAGGCTAATAGTTAGCAGTGTATTGATTGAGATGTCATCGCTTTTGTTGAACCAAGTGATGCATAGGCCCTGGTTGTTGCTGTGTAATCCATTAATTTATGAAATGACATATGTCTATGGCTTCAATCTCCCCGTCCTTATCGCGTCGAGCACCTAGTGATCATATCAGTGGTTTGTGACAAACCTTGCACTCCTGCCAGACGGTGTGCCCTTGGTTAGCTACTTGATGTCCTGAAGCTTTATGTTCAAACTAGCAGCTTCCTCTTGACCCTTGTCCTCCTTAGCAGGCAGCTAGCTGAAGGCTGTAGATTCTACATGGTTGTCTCTGGAAACCAGAGAAGACTGTAGGTTGCTCTTGGGTTGGAAAGCGAGTTGGGTTGAAATTGCCCTTCTGTTTCCTACAAGCTGTGCAGTTTTTTTTTTTTTTTTTTTTTGCGACAGAGGTCATGCCTGTCTGTGCGGTGAGGAGTGTGTGTGTTTTATGTGTTCTAATTGGGTTCAGCGAGCTGTGTGTGTGTGTGTGTGTGTGAGGCAGGCGGCCCAGGTCGACCTTACCGTGCCCTGTGCCAGGCTCTAGGCCAGGCTGCGTGTGTGCCAGCACACTGGGACCATGTGCCAGCCGGTGCACATGGCCCCCTGCGTCACGTTTAGGTAGGCTGTGGGCCTCCTCTTTCCTCCCCTCCTCGGTCGCTAGGAGGAAGGGATATCTCAGCCAGTCCCGCCCTGGTCTCGCGCGAGCCACCAGCAGGAAGTACGGCTGGGTGGACAGCGTCTGTCTCCCTCCCTCCCTCACGGCTACTCACCAGAGTGTGTCTGAACTCCTGTGATGCTACTTCTCAGCGCCAGCTCGTGTGTGTGTGTGTGTGTGTGTGTGTGTGTGTGTGTGTGTGTGTGTGTGTGTGTGTGTGTGTGTGTGTGTGTGTGTGTGTGTGTGTGTGTGTGTGTGTGTGTGTGTGTGTGTGTGTGTGTGTGTGTGTGTGTGTGTGTGTGTGTGAGAAGGTGGCGGGGAAGGGACAGTGCTTGGGAATTTTGGCCACACGATGTTGGATCACATGTTTTTAGTTTGCTTCATATTTTTATTGTGAATTGCATCTAAGGGCTCATTTGTTTGTTTCATATGGATGATTCTAATGGCCTCTGTCTTATGTGCCGGCCACATCTCTAGCTGGGATATGGCAACATATGCAATGTAATTCTCTTTCCTTGTATGAAAATGCAGTACTTTTGGGGTTAAGTTGTGAAAGTTAATGTAATAACTGCTAGCACCATCTGCTGGCCTACTTCCTTACAAAGAGCCAAAGAGAGAGAGTGAGTGAGTGAGAGAGCGAGAGAGAGAGAGCGAGAGAAAAACGCGTCCGGATTTTAACGACATCTCTAATATTCATGCTGATGCATTTTGCTGCTTTGTGCTTTCATTTTCCACCGCTCTGCCGGAGACTCAAGCTCACCACACACGCCCCAGCCAGGGATAGGGGAGGGGAGCGAGGGAAGAGGAGGAGGAAAAAAAACAAGGGGAAAAAGGAAAACAACCAAGCGAGCAAGCCAACACAAAACCATTTTGTGTACCACAGAGTAGCCTACCTTAGCCTGAGGAAGAGCCGCAAAAAAAAGAGCGGAGAGACAAACGGAGCGAGGGAGAACGGAAAAGGAGCAAAGGGAGAGAGCGCGCGGCGGAGGGGAATCAATGAGAAGGGAGGAGAGAGGAGGCAGGAAGAGAGACTGACAACACGCGCGCGCGCCCGCACACACGGCACGGCTCAGGCGGACGGAGCCGAAGCAGGCGGTTAAGAGCAGAAGAATGAGAGCTTCCTGGACTGCCACGCACCTCCTCCACCGCCCACAGCGCTACTCCCACCGCTCCCAGTGAAGAGCCCCGGCTCCCATGCTCCTCCTGAGCCCTGCCCGCCGGGGGAGGAGGTGAAGGAGGCTCCGACACGCCACCGCCACTCCGCTGCCTGCCTGAGGAGGGCTGAGGGGGGGAGGGGGGACACGCAGCTCCAAGGAAGAGAAGACTGATCGTCGAGCGAGAGAGAGAGAGAGAGAGGGAGGGAGTGAGCGAGCGAGCGAGCAAGGGAGAGAGAAAAAACCCGGCGAAAGGGCAAGGCTTTTGTTAGCTGGTTTGAGAGGGGGAGGGAAAGGAAGAGAGAAAAAAAACATGTCTACAGTGAAGAGGCCAAGAGGAAGGGTAAGTGAGTCGCGCTGAGAGCCGGGAGGGAGGGAGGGAGGGAGGGAGGGGGAGGAGGGGCCGGCAGGAACTGAACAACCTCCTCTGCTACTGGCTCATGCTGCAGCCTCCACTGCCGCCATCTTGAACTCGTTGTTGCTTTTTTCCCCCTCTCCATACTCATTTGCTTAATGGTGCTAGGCCTTAAGGTGGCATGCTATGTTCCCTAGCTTTCTCTGCCTACGCTCATGTTATTCCTCTGTACTTCGATTCCTCTGGCTATGTGGTCCGATGCAGAGGGAGGGTGTGTGTGTGTTGTGAAAGTGTGTGTGTGTCACATGAGCTGGGAACATCATCATTCACTAGAGAGTTCATTGCGTGAAGGAGTGAGCGGGCTAGTCCAAACTGTTTCTATCCCCCCCTCTCTCTTTACCTTCAAGGGGCTGTGATAGAGCCTAGCATTTTTCATGGGAGCGTGCGGTGGGAGAGAGATTGAAATCACTGCAGTGCTGGCAGCCTGTAATTTCAGTTATTTATAGATGTATTACACAGCTGCAGTGCACTTGGTTTTGGTGCATTTCTCCACTCTCTCGCTCTCTTTCTCTCTCTCTCTCTCCGCTACCGACACTCACTTTTCATACAAGCTCTGGTTCCTGCTCTCACTCTTCTGTTCCCTCATTGCTTCATCCCCCTCGTGTTTCTTCCCCATCTTCCGCTCTTTTGCTTTAATTTCCCCCACCAATCCACCCCCCCCCCCAACTCTTTTTCACTTTGAACTTGAACGAGAACATTCCAGTGTGAAGCAATAATGTTCTCTCTAATAGCCTGAGCATAGCACACGTGTGAACCCATAATGCCGCTCTTGTGTATCTTCCAAACGAATTGCTATTTATCCCTCCCCCCTCCCCCCTCCCCCCTTGCTTTGTTTGTGTGGTTAAGTTCGAGATAATTCTCTTTTATATAGCAGTGTACGGAGCAACTGGCGATGGTGCTGCCATGGAGCCGTCCGCAACACGTTTAGATTAGGTCATCCTTTTCTAGGCTGTGGGCGCTAGCCTCATCAGAAGGGAAGCTTGCACTGTATAGGAATACATGCAGCCATGCATTATTCACGCATTATCACGTATCAGGCCGCCTTCATTATTCATGCGCGTTTGGCTCCACGTGCTCTGGCCCGTGGGCCCCCGTAGAAAGTATGTTTGGAGAAAAGGCAGCTTGGAGACGGAGTGGAAAAGTGAGTGACCAGCAGAAACAAGCCTGGCGCTTCAGCGCGTCTTCAAAGCGGAGACAGTAACGCAGCTTGCTGGGAGATGTTGGATGTAGCGGACAAAACAATGTGGTGTGTTACTGTAGCTGCTGCTTCTGGCCTTTTCTAAGAAGCCATGCTGTTTGTTAAAAGAGTTCTTATGAATATGATTCGGTGTAAAGTCTACTTCCTCTTTGATAATAAACCTTGTGCTTCCTTTATCTGTATGCCACAGTGCAATTTCAATCCTGGCCATTTCCTCCAAGGGAAATCTGATGAACAGTTACCAGCTTTTAGCTTAGCTTCATGACAACAAAAGGCCCCATTGCTCAAAGCACATTGCTTTGTCATTTTATTGCCCTCCCCACGTCACCAACCACAGCAACTGCTATAAAACTGGATTGTAAGATGGGAGTTTTTGCGCCTCTTTGACATACAATGTGCCAGAGGTCTTATTCCTTGGAAATATTCTTCAAGTCAGTGACGGTGTGTGTCAGTTATGTCAACGGGAAGATTCTTTCATTGGGGTATCGTAACAACTTCACATCAGTGGTGGTGAGATTAGTCTGGTGAAGAAGGTTATTCTGAGTTTATGCAAATCTGACAGAGAGAAGACTCAAGTTTCAGGAATTCTCTTTGGCTATTGGCTTCTGTATGGGAGAACATGACTGGCCAACAACCTGAAAAGGCATTTGTGTTGTATATTGACTTTGCTGGGAAACAATTTTAAAATCCGCGCCCCCCCCCCCCCCCCAGGACTTTCCACTTGCCTATTACTCAGATGTATTTACATTATTTAGCTATGCTGCATGACCTCACCTTCTTTGTGTTTGTGAGCCTTCATTCCAATTTATATTCTCACTCTCATTCTCAATGTGTTTTCCTCCAGCCTCGCAAGAACGCTAATGGTCCGAGCCAGGCCAGGGTCCTCAGCCCTCCGATGAAGAGCAGCTCCTCGTCCTCCTCCTCGTCCACGTCCTCCTACAGCTCCTCGTCTGAGAAGAGGTCCCAGCGGAAGCTGAGCCAGCAGCTTGCCCAGCAGCAGCAGCAGCAGCTTATGGAGGGCTCTGTGGAGGACAAGCAGGAGAAGGCCAACCGGATCATCCACGAGGCCATCGCCAAGGCCCGCCAGCGGGGGGAGAAGAACATCCCGCGGGTCATGAGCCCGGAGAGCTTCCCCAGCTCCTCGCAGCACCGGGGGCACCGCGAGAGGGAGCGAGGGGGCAAGTCCCGGCCCAAGGAGAAGGTGTCCAAGAAGGCGCGCATCGTGGCCTCGTCCAAACCCAAGCAGAAGGCCAAGATTGGGTAAGTAGCAACCTGACTGTCCCACAATTGGCAAATGTATCGTTTGGCAGTGAAGGAAGAGTGATTTGTTTTGTTGCATGTACTTCAAGGTCTTCATCTTAAACTAAGAGCTGCCAGGCCAGCTGGATCAATGTTTGTCTACATTGCTGCCACACTTTTCAAAGCCCCAGCTTCGCATTAAGAAGCCTATTTCCAGCATTCCAACAGGTCTGTTGGCTAGCTACTCCCAGTTCCCCACATCCCTGCCTGTCAACAAGATGGCAGCTCAAAGTTCAGCTTAATTTACGGCACGTTGTACTCAACAATAAACCAGCTACAGCCATGCGCACACAGACAGGGAGGAGCAACAATGGCTGCGTTTCGCATTGACTTCTCCGCCGATATGGATTTGCTTCTGAAGGACTGTTAGTGGGTTGAGGCATGTAGCGTCTATGTAAAGATAATCCTGCTCCCATCCCCCCCCACTTCTCTTCCTATGAGGCCGTGTAGTCAGTGGTAAGCCACACCCAGTGTGGGCTAATGAAAAATCTGCCGTTCCAAACCCGAGGGTGTATCACGGCATGTACTCGGCCAGGCAGGAATGCCAGGTCATTGGTGTTTGTTGGTTGGGAAGATGACCCGGAGAAGAAAAGACCGAAAATTTACACAATGGCACACAATATTGTCTGCCTGCTTCATGATTAATGATTTTATGAGCTTGGCTGCTGGAAAATGGCTGTTGCCGATAATGGATTCAGCTAGCTGTGTGTGTGTGTGTGTGTGTGTGTGTGTGTGTGGTGTGAGGGTGTTAATGTGGCAGTGGTGTGTGTGTGTGTGTGTGTGTGTGTGAGAAAGAGAGAATGTGTAAGGAGAGGTGGAGGAGATCAGGCTTCTGTCATGCTAAAGCTTCTATCTGGGGTTTAGTGCTGGTCTGCGTCAGTCTACATGGTTTATACAGGCTCAGACCTACACCCAGAAGAGATGAGAAATTACCCAGACTACACCACAGCTAGCTTACACAACAACAGGAACTAGCATCAGGTTACATTTATTGTTGGCCAAAGCCTGGGGCAGTGGACTTCTCACCATCATTAGAGTACCAAGTACGTTCTGCCAGTTTAGCATAGAAACTAGCTATACATAATAGCATGGCATAGCAAGGACCCTATCTATACATTAGCATATTTTAGCATGCAGTTTGCTTGGCTAGTATAGCTCAGAGGTTAAAGTGCTTTACGGCAGATCAACTATGCTGTTGAAAGCCCTTGCTAAACGAATACATCATTATTGCATTACTGTATTTTTCATAGTGGCATAATTTAGAATAGAGGCTAAATATACATGTACATTGTAGTATAGATTAGCAAAAGAGGCTAACTACACATTTGATTTGCATTTTAACACATTTGGCTAGCTGTACATTATAGTGTACGATTCTAGTGTACGATTATTGCCGTTGCTTAATTAAATATTGGGTCCTAAACCATATTCAATCTCACCATAGTTATTCTCAGACAGAGGTGTAATTCTGTTGAATAACACATTTCGATTAAAACATGTTCATCTCAAACCAGTCTTTTGATTGCAATGGACAGATCACACATTTGACTGAGTACATAACCTATTTTTTAACAATGCCCAACAGGGAAACTAGGCTATGTACAGGCAAGGGCGTCCACTGGTGTTTCAATGGCCTTTTCATGAAGATCGGCACGCCACACATTCCAAACATTTTGAGAAATCATTCAGTGTAATGAACTTTTAAGCTAGCTGTGTACGGTGGAATCAAGAGTAGCAATTTTTTATTTTTTTTAATCTTACTTTTAACATCTATACACTCCCTCCCTCCCAGTTACAATTTCACTATAGACCAGTGGTAGAGCTTTTAGTGTTAGGTTCAATGTGTTTAGTATGTAGTCAGTTTTAGAGTTACCTTTTATAGTATCAACAGGATACAGTAACACTTAAGGTCTGTCTTCCAGGGAGGCACGGTGGTCTGGTACTGTAACCCTGCCTTCTCCCTCATATTGACAGATAAGCCTCCGAGCCAGACAGCCTCATGTCGTGTGCGTTTGAGTGGGCGGTTTCTTTAAAGCCGGTGGTGAATTCGGTTTGCCCTCTGCGACAGTTAATGACACACCAGGGCCAGGGGCAGGGCGAGGGTTCAGGCCACACTTATACATGAAGGCGAAATAGAAGGGATCGAGAAATACATGGTGGTTTGCTTTGGCTTGCTCCTCTTCACACCAGACCTTCGACTGTTAGAGAGGGCCTGTGTTTACTAGAAGATGTTGGAGTTTGCCATGGCTGTTCTTTGGGTCCGGGAGGACCGAGGTGCTGTGTGGCTGTATTTGTGGATGGTTACTACGTTGGTGTGTTAGTATAGGCGCTACACTACTATGTGCAGTGAAGGTGGGGAAAGTGTGAGCGTGTGTGTTGAAGCGTGAGAGTGTGTATCTGTGTGTGGAATCACGCTGGTGGTGAAATATGTGGTGTCATGAAGACAGCATGAGATGAGTATATGATGAAAATCCTCTGGGGAGGTTTCTGTGTGTGTGTGTGTGTGTGTGTGCCATCGCCCAGGTTCTCCTCATGAAATATGAATGCTCAGCTCCGCTGCAGAGGCGCTAACCTTCCTCCCTCCATTACTCCTCCCTCCGTGATGGCACACCGGGTTGATGTGCGTGTTAGAAGGTGTATTGTTGTCTGTGTTGGTGTGCCAGTCTTGTGGAAGAGCAGGGGGTTTGTGCGAATGTGCGCGTGTGTCCAGGGACCAAGCATCTAATAGTGTTTTGAGGCAGCCACAGCCTGCAGGTGTGTGTGTGTGTGTGTGTGTTAGAGAGAGACCACCCCTTTGAGGGAAAGCTAAGACAAAAGGACAGGCTCTTTAGGGACACCCGCCCAGACAGTGTGTCTTCATCAGGTTGAGTTAAGTGTGCCCTCTGAAGGGTGAGGCCGAGGGCATTGCCAAGGGCCGTCTTATCGCAGCGCTCTCTGAGAATTATCCCTATGTATTTGTCCGAGCTCCCTGCAGATAAAACAACAACCAAACATTAAGAAACACCATGCTGATCAGACAAAAGCATATACAAATATTCCTCTCGCTCTCTTTCATTCTCCCCCATCCCCCTCTCCCAGCATTCTCCACATATTTCTACGGTGATCTGCGTTCTTCCTAACGTGCTTAGAGCTGCGACAAAAGGGCAAATATTTTTTTTTATTTGTATTTTTTTTTTTTTACATGCGGCCATGATCTGAATACTGGGCCAACAAACCATAATGCTGTGTACAGTGACATAAAATCAAACAAAATGGTGCCAGGGAGATCAATTACACGATAGAAAATGGGGCTTTGGGTCGAGCCTATATGCTGCAGCCTATAGCTTGTATCTCCATTCCAAGCTGCTACACACGGCTCCTATCTAATCCTTTTCACTCTCTAATTAGAAAAAAAGCCAGTCTTTTCCTTCATCAAGGTTTTTTTTTTTCTTTCTTTTTTTTCTTGTGTGTGTCTGTTTTAACCATGCATGCGTTTGTGTATGTGCCTTGGCTTGTGTGTTTCTTTGCGTGTGTGTGTTTTTTGTCTCGTGCATGCAAAGCCTAGCAGAAATGTAGATCAGTGCAGTGTATAATGTCTACTTTAGCAGGGATCCTGGCGGCGGTGCTGCTGCTGCTTGTGCAGGAGAGATTACAGCCCCATTCATATAGAGGAGGAGGTGTGTGTGGGGGGGGGGGGGTATTGGGCTAGCACCACTGCTGTCTCTCTAAGCCCCCACCCCAGGAGGTGCTCCACTCATTTAGCAACACGCTCTCTTTCTCCCTTGCTCTCCGTCTCTGTCTCTCTGTCTCTCTCTCTGTCTGTCTCTGTCTCTCTGTCTCTGTCTCTCTCTGTCTCTCTCTCTGTCTCTCTCTGTCTCTCTCTGTCTCTCTCGCTCTTCATTCAGGCACGCAGCTCTACTTAATCACACAATGATTTGGGGGTAATGACAGTGATGTGTGTGTACACAGCCACACACACCTTGTGGAGCGTGATATTTCAGGTTGCTAGCCAAGCCTCACAGGGAAGTTTGAACCACTATGCTCTGTTTTAACTGTGCCATGGCCCACAAAATGCCGACGCACTATGACTCTCTATCCCCTTTGGTGTATACACACACACGCACATCAGTGGGCCTCTGGCCAACTAGGACAGGGCAGCACTGGGGGGCTGGAGGATGGAAGCCGGGTTATTAGGCTGGATCTGAGTCTGGTAGCCAAGTAGTCCCAAAGATGGAGCCAGAGCCTTGAGGGGATGAATCACTGTAGCTCGCCCCTCGAGCTAGCCTCCTGCCTGTCAGGCCCCGCCCCACCGGGGGGCCTGACTCGCCAGCACGCAGGAGAAGAAGAGGATGCACAGCCACCAGGACTGGGAATCTAGTGTCTTATGTTCTCCCTTCCCCAAAAGCTTTTAAGTGAAAGGTCAAGGCTTTGTTTGTGTGGGCTGGTGTGCGTGCCTGTGTCGGTTGCTGCGTGTGACGTGTGTAGGGGTGGGCTGCGTGTCGCGGGTGAGGAGGGGGGGGGGGGTTGCTGCAGTGTGGGAGTCAGAGAGAGAGAGAGAGAGAGAGAGGTATTATTAAATAATGTGGCCGTGTGTTCGTAGTAGTGGCATTAAACCCTGGGTGGGCCTGTTGAGAGACGATCTGTGGTTTGACGAAAGGGGGGGGTTGTAAACCTCGGTGTCATGGGGGGAGGGGGGATGAGCTTCACGTGTGCGTCACACACCCCCCCCCTCGTCTCCTCCCATCATGCGCTCTACTCCCTCACCACGTCAGTGATGCACAGCTGTTTATTCATGCGGTCCCATTTCTGTCTGTCGATCTCACTCTATATCTCTGTGGATCTCTTAATCTATATCCATCACTCAATCCTCCGTGTGTCTATCCATCCAAATATTCTCCATCTATCCATCCTCCATCTCTCTGTCCATGTGTCATCTTTCGATCTATCTAATCGTCTTTTTGTCCACGTCACTCCATTTTCCCCTCAAATCAAGGATTGCTCACCACAGCATTCGTAGTTTCTCATCTTACCGTTTAATGTGACACCATGGCAGGAAGTGAAATGTTAGTATTTGTGGCTTGTGCCTTTTTAGCAGCCAATGCTAAAAAGGCGCCTTTTCTTAGCAGATAACAACCTTGTTATCAGTGGCGGTCTGACGACATGGGTCTCACACACTGCCAGGTCGCTACTCCAACACAGCAAACTGCTCCGCCATATAGTGTTCCCTCTGAACCTGTGAGAGTTTCAACCGCTCTGCACTGGATCATCACTCTTGGCATCCTCGCACAGCTGTTCTCGTCACGGCGACAGTCGCGCTCGCCAAAAGCGTTCGCAAGACGTGATGTCACACAGCCGCCGCCCACGCTGCCGACTTCGCTCCTGGGGGGGGGGGGGGGGGGGGGGGGGGGCGTTGCCTGGCAACCCCAAAGTGTCATTGTCGAGAGGATCGGCGAAGTGTAATATCATCCGGATCGTTTTGGAGGCGGAGACATGATTGAGACAGCCAAGCGGAACGGGAGTGCACACCCGCAGGAAGGCTCTGGTGCCCCGGCCAGGTGTTCGCCCGTCTAACAGAGCCAGCACCAGCATGCAGCCCTCTGGTTCTTTTTGTAAGAAGAGATGCCCCCATTGAGCACAGGGAGGGCACTGATGTGATAGGGTGGCCTATCATGATGGAGCAGACCCAGGCGCTGGCTTCTAACTGGGGCTGTGGTAAATGAATGTTGGCTGGCTGGCCCTGGAAGAGCTGGTTGGTTGGACAGGACTGACAGTGTCTGTGCTGGCTGGCTGGCTAGGCAGAGTTGCCAGAATGGCTGGTGTGTCAGCATTGCTGGGCATGCTGGTTGACCTGGCTGCCGGCCTGCCTGCCTGGCTTGCTGTCCTGGCCCCTCTGTTCAATCCCCCTCTGTGTTTCTGTGTCAGGGAGAGACTCACACCTTCACTTTGCTGAAGCAAAATGCCCACAGGGAAACTCAGCTCCACCAGAGAGATGGCAGTGTCACAGCAGAGTGTCTGTGTGTGTGTAATAGGAAGAGAAGGAGAGGGGGGAGAAAGAAGATACCGACTGTCTGCTTGCGTGCAAGCGTAGCAGCGAGTGTGTTTGAAACACAATCGAGCGAGTTAGACATTCTGTCCCTCTGGCTTCAGCTGGGAGGGAGGGGTGGGGTGGGGGTGGAGTGTTCCAGAACGTGATAAACTGTGGGGATGACGATAAGGAATAAGGCAGGAATGATTCAGTGTCTCCCACGTAGAGAAGACGGGCGCGGGCGGCCCTGGTCCCAGCCTTGTCAGCTCCTCCTGTTTGATCTGCAGCTGTGTGGGTGTCTGTCTCGCCCACACCTGCCTTTAGTGGAGGATTCCTCTGCCAACCCCTGCCCTCCTCCCCTACACACACACACACACACACACAGTCACTGACGTCACACATGTCCAGGCTGAGGATTCCACAGCTCGCTGAAGTGGAATTTGAGTTTTTGTCCCCACATGACGATTGTTGATCCGTTTGTTGGGTTTTTCTGCCTCCACTGACGAGAGGAGCCCCCCCCCCCACTGCGTCAGTGTCTCATGCGTTTGATGAGGGCTGTGGCTGCACAGGGGATCCAGAGTCTCTGGCTCGCTGCTGTTGAGACATTTCCATGTTTATGAGTTCACTGGGCTGTCAAGTGGAAGAGGGGGAGGGAGGGAGGGAGGGAGGAGGTTCAGTCGCTATCTCTCTCCCCTTGATCCTGTAAAATGGATGACAAATGGGGCAGTGCTTCATGTTGATGTGAGCATGGCAGACATGCACACACACACACACACACACATTGAGTGCTCAGATCAGAGGCCTATTGTATCACCTCCCAAGTGCACATCCTTGTAATTTGCAGGGAAATATGTTGAAAGAGGAAAGAGCCTTGAGTTGGAGGACTCCCTTCACCCAGCCTGCAGCCTCGCCTGAGCTCCCCAGTCCAAACGTGGTGGAGT
Source organism: Hypomesus nipponensis (assembly GCF_054491055.1). NCBI lineage: Eukaryota > Metazoa > Chordata > Actinopteri > Osmeriformes > Osmeridae > Hypomesus > Hypomesus nipponensis. The sequence goes on from NC_140379.1 coordinate 6,739,532, forward strand.
GTTGTTGGCCTCATCACCCAACACACACAGAACAACACACACAGAACAACACACACAGAACAACACACACAGAACAACACACACAGAACAACACACACAGAACAACACACAGCCCTGGGGTTCCGAATCTGACAGCGTTGTTTAAGGCCTGATCACTTTGGAAGTACATTTGATGTTGACTTTAATTATCATATCTCTAGTTATTGAATCAGTCTCTCTGTTGGGTAGAAAACGTGTGTGCACATTTTATTATATGTGAAAGATATATATATATATCTATATATATATTTCTCACATATAATGAAGCCTAATCACTTTCTTGTGAAAGTAATGACAGTAATAACAGCTGTCTGGCTTAAGTGAGGCAGAAGAGCTCTCTGCTGTGCTTCCCTTCACGAGCAGGAGTGTACAGCACAGCATGCAACACTCTGGGGGTCATTTGATTTTTGCACAACAAGGACAATATTTATATTATCGCTCATCAATTATTCAAAGTTGCCTCACAGTTTCTATTAGTTCTGAACTGCATAAGAGCCTTGTGTGCCCCCCCCCCCCCCCCCCCGATCCTCTCCTCTCTAATTAACACTCGCATCATTCCGGCTTCTCTTCTTCTCTCTTCAGGAAAATCGTCATCAAGTTTGGGAAGAAGAAGAAACGAAAGCCCGCCTCTTCTGAGGAGGATGAGTCGGATGACGACCCTCCGGCACGCCGCTCGGCTAAAGACGACGACTCGGTAAGTGGCGCCTCCCCCTCCCCCCCCCCCCGGCCACCTTCCAACCCCCTGGGCAGTGGCACTCTGACTCTAATGAGGGGAGGTGTGCCCTGGTTGCTGCGGGTGTTAAGGTCCTGCTGAGCGGTCATGTCCCCAGGGCTCCGCAGTGTTCACGCCGCCACACTGCCACTAGACAATGGTTCACAGCTGCTCTATAGAGCAAAGCGCTCGCGGGTCAGGGGCAGGTCAGGGGTCGGCCATCTTGACAACGTGATATCTTAACTGGTGTTGGAGGCTGACAGACAGGACCTGAGGGGGGGATTACTGGGTCAGATGCTTGACTAAGAGGAGACGCAGCACAGGGATCAGCGATGCTTCATTTAGCCACAGAAAACATCGTCTTGGCCTTTTCTGCCTTGCATTGATAGGTGCAGTGGCCTCGTACCTATTCATATTCAGTCGTTCTACCTGAAATATCTACGGGAGCCATACAGGGACCAACCAGATGGAAGCAGGGAGGAAGTGATGCGTGTCTGAGGTTGAGCCGCACGACTGAGCGATCACCGTTCTGATTGACGGGTGATGAGGGATTTCTGGGGACGACCAGCTTCTCTATACCCCCCCCCCCCCCTGCCTTCCTGCCTGGGAGCTTATAATTACGCTCATTAAACGGCGCCCTGGACTTAATTAAGGCTGTCTGATGATGACTCATTTAGGATGATCTTGTGGAACTAGAAGTGGCGTGTCAGGCAGCTTGGAGGAATGTACTGTGTGTGTGTGTGTGTGTGGGGGGGGGGGGGGGGTCTGTTTAGCTGTGACACACAGTGTGTGTACGGTCAGCCCTCATCCACATCCTAATACATGCAGGCCATCCCAGTGACTTCCAGGGCTAATTGTACTGTCAACCATGGCTTCTAACAGGGCCTCACAGATGTGTCAAACATATGGAGCTAAGGCAACACGTTTCCCTGTCAACCACACAGAGAAGTCGAATTACAAGGTTGAACACGCTTCAGCATTGATGGAATGTATTTCATTTATACTTTTTTAAATTTTATTTTGAAATAAATAAACAACAAGAAATGAAAGAGGACCAGCTACTATCGCCCCAGGAATGAGTGTGAAAGCATCCTAGTCTAGGATCAGTGGTGATGTTGGGTCTGTCCTCTCTGTGGTTCTGCTCCGCGTAGAAGCGGCGTTCCAACCGCCAGGTCAAGAGGAAGAAGTATTCGGAGGAGCTGGAGGCCAGGGTGTCAGATGAGGAGGTCAAGGTCATTGTGAAAGCCAAGAAGACCAGCACTGCAGCACGGAAAGACCCCGGCATGCAGCTGTTTGTCGTGAGTTCTGCCTTGCCCTTCCCTCCCTCTCTGTCTCTCTCTGTCTCTCTCTCTTTCTCCTCTTTCTCCCACACACGTACAGACTAGCTAAGAGCATTGAATAAAACATTGTTTTCTTTCATCGTGTGCATCTCATATATATGCCGGAGACCGTATGAAACTTGAATGTGAAATACAAAGGACCAATGCTAGGGAATGTTTCATTATTGATATATTCTGTTTTCTTCTTGCCTCAGGAAAACCCCAGTGAGGAAGACGCTGCTGTTGTTGACAAAATCATGTCCTCCCGCACTGTGAAGAACGAGGTACAGTCGGCCGTTCCATTCCACGTAATGACACAGAGGGCTTTGAGGATCTGGACGTTTTCCATCAGCCCTCGCAGCCTCCCCATTTCCTTCTTAATGAAAATATGCGACGTCCCTCTATTCCCTTTCAGGTCTCTCCGGGGGTTTACGTGGAATCGGAGGAGTTCTTTGTCAAATACAAAAACTAGTAAGAGTCCTCCCCTCTTCTCCCATGCACGTGTCATACGCCCGTTAGCTTATTGTGTGCTGCGTACGCCCGGGCAGAGAGACAATTGGGACTGACTCCTCGTTAGTGGTGCTGCTGGTGTGTATGCCCTGGTTGACTGTGTCTCCCCCCCAGCTCCTACCTCCACTGTGAGTGGGCCACAGAGCAGCAGCTGGAGAAGGACAAGAGGATCCAGCAGAAGATCAAACGCTTCAAGATAAAACAGGCTCAGAGGGCACACTTCTTTGCAGATGTAAGGGCTCTGTCTGTGTGTGTGTGTGTGTGTGTGTCTGTGGGCGCGCGTGTGCTTGTCTGTATTTGTGTGTTCTCTTGTCTTTTTGTGTGTGTGTGTGTGTGTGGGGGTATGCTTGAATGCTTGAATGCAAATCGGCGCTGTTGGGATCCTGTTCCAGATGGTGCGAGGGTGGCCAGATTGATTATCTCTGTTCTTGTGCTTTTCAGATGGAGGAGGACCCCTTTAACCCTGACTATGTGGAGGTAGACCGAGTACTGGAGGTGTCCTATTGTGAAGACAAGGACACAGGAGAGGTAGGGCTGCTTCCCCTTCAGAGGAATGCCTTGAAACGGAGAGATGGGGCTGTCTTTGTGTGAAGCTGTGTGTGTGTGTGCGCTTATGCCTGTGGATGTGTGTGTGAGCTCGCGTAGCCGTGGTTGTGTGTAGTCGTCCTTGTGAGTGTCTGTGTGGGTGGTTCATCTTACCCTCCCCACTTACACACACACGCACACACACACAAACACACACACACACAAATCGCTCCCTAGCCCCTGTCGAGAGATTGTCTATCGGTGTAAGAAAATGAAAGGGCGGAGATGGGCTCTTTGTGTGGGCTGATAGCAAGTGTCTGCCGCTGCTGTAGGAGGTGGTGTACTACCTGGTGAAGTGGTGCTCCTTGGCCTATGAGGACAGTACGTGGGAGCTGAAGGGGGATGTGGAGCAGAGCAAGATAGAGGAGTTTGAGCTGCTGCAGGCAGCCAAGCCAGACTCCCGCAGGATGGTAAGACAGAGAGACCCCCTCCCCACCTCTGACACACAACCCCAGCTCAATCTTTCAGTTTTGCTCTCTGTTATTCTCTCTCTCTCTCTCCTGCTCTCTCTCTCTCCTGCTCTCTCTGTCTCTTGATCTATTTTTTGTCTCCTCTCCATCTCTCTTCCCTCTCATCTCTCTGCCCCTGGGGTTCTTTCTCTTTTCCATCCTTCTTTCACATCCTTCTTTCACATTTCACATTTTCTCCCCTCACCTCTCTCTCTCTCCATCAGGAGCGGCCCCCAGCCAGCCTGTGGAAGAAGAGGGAGCAGTCCAGGGAGTACAGGAACGGCAACAGCCTCAGGGACTACCAGCTGGAAGGAGTCAACTGGCTCCTCTTCAACTGGTACAACAGGTCAGCAGAACCCTGGGCCAGACACACACACACACACACACACACAAACACAGACACTAGGCGTCCAGGCAGGTCCAGGCCCTCTGGTAAAGAGCAGGGTTATCCCAGGCAGGTCTTCTGGTAAAGAGCAGTGTTATCCCAGGCAGGTCCTCTGGTAAAGAGCAGTGTTATCCCAGGCAGGTTCTCTGGTAAAGAGCAGTGTTATCCCAGGCAGGTCCTCTGGTAAAGAGCAGTGTTATCCCAGGCAGGTCCTCTGGTAAAGAGCAGTGTTATCCCAGGCAGGTCCTCTGGTAAAAAACAGTGTTATCCCAGGCAGGTCCTCTGGTAAAGAGCAGGGTTTTCCTGGCAGGTCCTCTGGTAAAGAGCAGGGTTTTCCTGGCAGGTCCTCTGGTAAAGAGCAGGGTTATCCTGGCAGGTCCTCTGGTAAGAGCAGGGTTATCCCAGGCAGGCCAGGCTGACTGGGGCCGTCCTGTCAGTTTGCTAAGTAGTGCAGAAGAGGAGCTGGTGGAGCTGGGAGCTGACAGCACGTCTGAGCCCACACACCAGCTCTGAGACGGGGACCAGGACTCTCCCAGCCTGCACTCTGGATGGGGTCAGCCCTGCTGGAGCTCCAACCACACACACACACACACAGGAAACACATGGCTTGACGAGGATTTTTATGGATGCCATACAGAGAGTCGGATCCGACTTCTATTTTGTTTTTGAGAACTGTCTGGTTTTTTGAAGAGGGAACGGTCTGGTTTGGTGGCGTAGCACATGTCTTCTGGTTGGGGAGAGATTGTGGTGGCGCAGTGGGAGATGTAGTCACTGAATAATGGATGGGCTTTCCTGTTGTCTGTTTGGAGCATGTTGTGATTTGCCTGAGTTAACATTAGTAGCCGGGCCCCTCTAGGGCTGGTGGAATAGTCCACAGAGATGTTCACTGCTCCAGCCACATCCTCCACTTCGTTCGTGTGAGTGTGTGTGCATGCGTGATGCTCGGGAATTAAGCGTCACACTGTATGTACAAAGACATTTATCAGAGCTGGAAATATAGCTTATGAGGCCAGTGGGAGCATCTGCACATTGCAATTAACGTCAAGTGAGAACACCCCCACCCACTGGACAAGCAGATAAATGGTCTGAGCCGTGTGCAGCAGTACTAATTCTGTCTACGGCAGATCCGCAACTTGGGAGTCACTCTCATGACTGCAAAGCTTTTAATAGCTGAGGAATTTTTCTATCTCTCTCTGCTCCCCACTTTCCTCTGCCCCCCCCCCCTCCCATCCTACCTCCCATCTCTCTGCCCCTCTCTCCCTGCCAGACGGAACTGTATCCTGGCAGACGAGATGGGCTTGGGGAAGACCATCCAGTCCATCACCTTCCTGGAGGAGATCTATCGCGTGGGCATCCGGGGCCCCTTCCTCATCATCGCCCCGCTGTCCACCATCGCCAACTGGGAGCGCGAGTTCCGCACCTGGACGTTCCTCAACATCATCGTCTACCACGGCAGCGGGGTCAGCCGGCAGATGCTGCAGCAGTACGAGATGTACTTCAGGGACGCGCAGGTGAGACACCACCGGGAAAAACACACACACACACACAATGTCTATTTCTCACTGTCTTCTCACTCACACACACACATGCTCTCTCTCTTTCTCTCTGACATAAACACACACACATTATTGGGCAGACCCCGTGTGCGCCCCAATCCTACATCCTCCTAGTGTGATCAACCAAAACGTGACTCCTACTGATGAATCTGATAGCTGGGGGGGTGTGATCAGTGGATTAGAAGTCTAGACAATGAACACACTCAGTGGGAGAAGACTGCACACGACCAGACTAACATGGGAAAGATGGCCGCCTTAAATACCAGCATGCACTAGGGACTATGGCACCGCCTTAAATACCAGCCTGCACTAGGGACTATGGCACCGCCTTAAATACCAGCCTGCACTAGGGACTATGGCACCGCCTTAAATACCAGCCTGCACTAGGGACTATTGTTCCGCCTTAAACACCAGCATGCACTAGGGACTATTGCTCTGCCTTAAATACCAGCATGCATTAGGACTATTGCTCCGCCTTAAATACCAGCATGCACTAGGACTATTGCTCCACCTTAAATACCAGCATGCACTAGGGACTATGGCACCGCCTTAAATACCAGCCTGCACTAGGGACTATGGCACCGCTTTAAACAACAGCATGCACTAGGGACTATTGCTCCACCTTAAATACCAGCATGCACTAGTACTGTTGCGCCAGGTGGGCACACTCGAGGAGGGAGGTTTGAAGGGTGGCACATGTCAGTTTGGTTGGCCCCCGGGCACAAGCGTTTGTGCGTGGGATGCAGCGTGACAGTGGCAGTTGTGAGATGTTAGCATGCAGATGTACTGTAGGAGGGATGAGCCACCAGCAGGCTGTCTGACGAGACAAGCTGGGATGTCACCACCGCCCCCTGGGCCTCATCCTGACAGCGCAGATCAGACCTGCTTCAAACGACCGCACTGCTCTTGGGAAATCACAGGCGCACACACACACACACACACACACCCTTTGATAAGTTGACACAGTCTACTGTTTTATCAAATATCTATCTTATTTTGTTCCTGTCATGATATAATATCTTAGTATTTCCTGATAAATGGCCTCCGGCAGACCCACAGTGCTACTAGGGCCGTATTGATCCCTGCGGTGTGTCTCTGCACCTCCTCCCTCCAGGGTCGAGCGCTGCGCGGCGCCTACAGGTTCCAGGCGGTCATCACCACCTTCGAGATGATCCTGGGCGGTTGCCCCGAGCTCAACGCCATCGAGTGGCGCTGCGTCATCATCGACGAGGCCCACCGCCTCAAGAACAAGAACTGCAAGCTGTTAGAGGGCTTCAAGCTCATGAACCTGGTACGGAAGCCCTGGGGGAACAAACACAGGAGCGTTGTGATTCGCACACGAACAACGTTTCCAGCTGAGTTGACGTTTTTTGGGGGGCTTTCCTTGTGGTTGTGGTGCAGGAACATAAGGTCCTGCTGACGGGAACTCCCCTGCAGAACACTGTGGAGGAGCTTTTCAGCCTGCTGCACTTCCTGGAGCCCTTACGATTCCCCTCCGAGAACACCTTCATGCAGGAGTTTGGAGACCTCAAGACTGAGGAGCAGGTATGAGGCCTCGGCACCGAGCTGGAAATACGTTGTACTGTACTTTTCGACATCAGGAGAGACAAATTAGTTGTTGCATGCTATCAAGGGACTCATCCCCCACCCCCCCATCACCACACCTGGTGTTAGCACAACGAGGGGATCGAAATAGACTTGATAAAAATGAGAGCGGACAGTACAATCATGCTTTCTCAACTAGGTCATCCTGACATTTTGCTTACTTAGGCAGGGACACACACACACACACACACACAGAAACCCGGCTGATGATCAAACCCCCTTTTTTTTATTGATCATCAATGACTACCCTCTTTCCATTTGCCAAACATGTAAAACACAGTTTGAACAACTGTGTGCGCGTGTGTGTGTTTCAGGTCCAGAAGCTGCAGGCCATCCTGAAGCCCATGATGCTGCGCCGCCTGAAGGAGGACGTGGAGAAGAAGCTGGCCCCCAAGGAGGAGACCATCATCGAGGTGGAGCTCACCAACATCCAGAAGAAGTACTACCGCGCCATCCTGGAGAAGAACTTCTCCTTCCTGGCTAAAGGAGCGGGCCAGGCCAACGTGCCTAACCTGGTCAACACCATGATGGAGCTGAGGAAGTGCTGCAACCATCCCTACCTCATCAAAGGTAGCTCGTAGTGATGACCAAGGCTGAGGGCTAGTTTGAACGCTGCCCCGTCAGGGGCGAGAGCGGATGGCCGTGCGAGCGACGCTCGTGTGACGAGGCCTTTGTCGAAGGGACGTGACGCGACGTGCGCGGCTACAGCATTGCCAACTCTTTGGCTGCCTCGCGTCGGCGGCAAGGTTATTTCCTGCTGAAGTCTGGGTGTGACAATACCTCCCTATGTGTATGTGTAGGAAACGGGGAGCCAGCGTGTGGCTAAGCTCCTTCTCACACCTGGTAAAGAGGATGTGTATGTTGAAAAGCCTAGGGGGGGAATTAGCAGAGCTGAGTATCTCATTCCTCTCTCTCTCTCTCTCTCTCTCTCTCTCTCTCTCTCTCTCTGTCTCTCTGTCTCTCTGTCTCTCTGTCTCTGTCTCTGTCTCTGTCTCTCTCTGTCTCTCTCTGTCTCTCTCTGTCTCTCTCTGTCTCTCTCTGTCTCTCTCTGTCTCTCTCTCTCTCTCTCTCTCTCTCTCTCTCTGTGTCTCTCTCTCTCTCTCTGTGTCTCTCTCTCTCTCTCTGTGTGTGTCTCTCTCTCTCTCTCTCTCTCTCTCTCTGTGTCTCTCTCTCTCTCTCTGTGTGTCTCTCTCTCTCTCTGTGTCTCTCTCTGTCTCTCTCTCTCTCTCTCTCTCTCCCTCTCTCTCTCTCTCTCTCCCTCTCCCTCTCCCTCCATAACTCCATAACTCCAGTCCAAGCACTGCTCCGACTAATCCAGTGTAGTTCTGTAACATCTTACAGAACACTGGGGGTGCTGTACCCCGTGATGTTAAGTTCATTTGGTTTTAATGCGATCCAAAAAGGGAGAAGGCCCATATCAAGCATAAACACCAACCACTGATCTGCAACCGTGTTGTCTCAGGGGCCGAGGAGAAGATCCTGGAAGACTTCCGCGAGGTCTACAGCCCCGCAGCCATGGACTTCCCCCTGCAGGCCATGGTCCAGTCGGCCGGCAAACTGGTCCTCATAGACAAGCTCCTGCCCAAGATGAAGGCCGGGGGGCACAAGGTGCTCATCTTCTCCCAGATGGTCCGCTGCCTGGACATCCTGGAGGACTACCTCATCCAGAGAAGGTAACGGATGATGGCCAGGATCGGCCTGGGTCCCCCCCTCCACCACCCCTCCACCACCCCCACTCTCTCCGGTGAATCGCGGACACCCTCCAGCTTCAGTTGTCGTGTTTTTCACAGGCCCCCAAAAAAACAAAGAAGTCAGGCGTAACAAACGGACTGTGTTGCATCATTTCCCTATTTCTCAGATGTTCTCGGGTTGTTTCATGTTTTTTATCTGCTTCTGGCTGACCGCAGCTCAGCAAATGCTGACTCATTCTCCTTCCTGTCGCATCATTACGTTTGGTGGGGTTGAAAGGAAGCGCTGAATCTCTTAGCATGAGTCCTACCTAGTGAAAAAGAGTAGAGTTTAGCTGTGCAGCGCTGGCGAGAGCAGTGAGATCTTCAGGGCAGGCGAGCAAGCCAGGGTGCCAGCAGACTGTACCAAGATCCCCCTTCTCTCATTCACTGCCTTAATCCGCCTGGCTGAATGAGCTTCCTGTTTGCTGGCTAAATCAAAAGCATATTATCCACCCCGAGCTGCTGCTGCTTCTGCTGCTGCTGCTGCTGCTGCCGTGGGATGCCTGGCCTGTATATCTCTCTCCCGCTCTCTCTTTCCCTCTCTCACTCACACACACACACACACACACACACAGACTCTCCAGTCCCTACTCTCAGCTCCAGCCTCTCCCTGTCTTTTTTTTCCTTTTTTCTTTTGGCACTTAGAGCAGACCCCGAGCACCAGTGTAAACATGAAGCACAGAGCGTCCCAGAGCAGGGCTTAGCCAGGGTTCAGCGGCGGGTCACGGGGGCCCCTCTCGGGGCGCTCCCACATCAGACAGAAGGGTCTGCGGGAGGATGGAAGTGGGTCACCTTCCAGGAGAGCGGAGGCAGAACGAGCTGTGGGAGGGTGAGGGGAGGGGGAGCTGGGTGGAAGGAGGGGGGAGGCAGCCGTTCCTGGGAAAGTGATCAGTGCTCAGACCCTTCTGCTCTCTCTCTCGCTCAGAGATTGAGTTACGGTAAAGAAAGGCACAGGAAGCATACAAAGTTAATAAGACCAGAAAGGTGTTGGGGCGGGAGGGGGAACAGCAGTAGCAAAAAGCATTATTACACTTCAGGGTATTCCCTCAGATTGTGTGTCAGATGGCTGACCGGTTAGGGAGTCAGAATATTAATCAGAAGGTTGTTGGTTTAATTCCCAGCCATGCCAGATTACGTTGTGTCCTTGGGCAAGGCACTTCACCCTACTTGCCTCGGGGGAATGTCCCTGTACTTACTGTAAGTCGCTCTGGATAAGAGCGTCTGCTAAATGACCAAATGTAATGTAAATGTGCGTGCTCACTAGCTTTCTGTGCGGTCCTTTTTTTTTTTTACAGGTACCTGTATGAGCGCATTGATGGCCGGGTGCGAGGCAACATGCGCCAGGCAGCCATCGACCGCTTCAGCAAGCCAGACTCGGACCGCTTTGTCTTCCTGCTGTGCACGCGTGCCGGCGGCCTGGGCATCAACCTAACGGCTGCCGACACTTGCATCATCTTCGACTCAGACTGGAACCCACAGAACGACCTGCAGGTAAGCCCGCACGCACACGCACTTACAGGACACGCGCACACACACACTTACAGGACACGTGCGCACACACACACACACACGTATACAATTGTTTGGAAATGGAGAAGAATGCGGCGGGTAAGCCTTGTATCGTTGACGTCCTTCAGGCCCAGGCTCGCTGCCACAGGATTGGTCAGAACAAGGCAGTGAAGGTCTACCGGCTGATCACTCGCAACTCGTACGAGAGGGAGATGTTTGACCGTGCCAGCCTCAAGCTGGGCCTGGACAAGGCTGTGCTGCAGAGCATGAGCGGCCGAGAAAACAGCCTGGGAGCGGCTGCTGCAGGAGGGGGAGGAGGGGTGAGTCGAATCAAGTCCACACACACACGCACACTCTCTGAAGAATGACCAGGGCTCTTCTACCTTCATCTGCGGCCCAGATTGAAGAGGGTGTCAGACAGGGTCACCATCACAGAGAAAGCTCAAATAACCCCTCCGATCACCCAAGTGCAAGGTGTGGAGGCGTAGTCTGGCTGTGTTCTCAGGGGGGGAGTTAAGGAGAGTAGCAGGCTTCACTGAGCCGCTTTCATCTGAGGAGAGGGGTCACAAACACTCTGGCAGGATCTGCATACTAACACTGGGAGTCAGTTGAGGTGGCGCCTCACCTTCAATATTTCAAAGATCCAAAACGTGATCAAGTTCAGCTGCAGTTCATCCCAGCCCAGCCTGTCTGCCTTGGCTCACTATGGTGGTGTGTGTGTGTGTTTGTGTATGCGAGCATCTTCATGGGCTCCCTGCGTTTGTGGCCCTGGCCGGGTCTGAAAAATGGTTGCAATATCCCTTTTCCCTCCCCCCTCTCCAGCCCGTGCAGCAGCAACTGTCCAAGAAGGAGATCGAAGACCTGCTGCGCAAGGGGGCCTACGGAGCCATCATGGATGAGGAGGACGAGGGGGCCAAGTTCTGTGAGGAGGACATCGACCAGATCCTCCAGAGAAGAACCAAGACCATCACCATCGAGTCGGAGGGTCGAGGGTCCACCTTCGCCAAGGTACACACACACCCTCTTCCCTTCTGTCTGATTCTGCTACCCCCCCCCCCATCTCCATCTCTGTCAGAAGCTTTCTGTATGCACACTAATGCTGCAGGAGGCTGGCCGTGGATACGAGGCGCAAGGAGCCAACAAATCTGATTACGGCAGCCTGATGTGATTTGATGTCTGTTCCAGGCCAGTTTCGTGGCGTCCGGAAACCGCACAGACATCTCTCTGGACGACCCCAATTTCTGGGATAAGTGGGCGAAAAAGGCCGAGATCGACCTGGACACGGTCAACGGGAGGGTGAGTCTTCCTCGGTTCCGTCACGCGGTCATGTCACCATAACGGGCTTTCGTTTTGTTTTACCGTCCGCTAATGGACCGGCTGTTCGGCGATTAGCGGAAAAGGGCGCTAACTGGCGCTAACGACCTGTTGATTGGTTTGTTTTGCCCCTCGTCGCCGTGGCGCTACAGAACAGCCTGGTGATCGACACCCCCCGCGTCAGGAAGCAGACGCGTCCCTTCAGCGCCACCAAGGACGAGCTGGCCGAGCTGTCGGAGGGCGACAGCGACAGCGACGACGGCGGCGCCGGCAAGCCCAAACTCCGCCGGCCGTACGACCGCCTCAACAGCTATGGCCGCACAGAGTGCTTCAGAGTGGAAAAGAACCTGCTCGTATACGGGTAAGAGACCCAGGCGAGCCGCACTTCCTCCTCCTCCAGTCAAGTGCAAGTGATTTCTCAACCTGGCTAAAAAGACCAGGGTGATCATGTTGTCCTGTGGCCACAGTACACGGTGACAAATGTTCTGGATTAAACTGCGTGTGTGTGTGTGTGTGGTCCAGGTGGGGCCGGTGGAAGGACATCCTTCTCCACGGGCGTTTTAAGAAGCAGTTGAGCGAACGCGACGTGGAGTCCATCTGCCGGGCGCTGCTGGCCTACTGCCTGGTGCACTACCGAGGAGACGACAAGATCAAGAGCTTCATGTGGGACCTGATCGCCCCCAGCGAGGACGGCCGCACCAAGGAGCTGCAGAACCACCTGGGTGAGAAGACCCAGAGAGAGAGAGAGAGAGAGACTTCCCCTCCTGAACGCGCTTCAAAACTGCCACAAGCGAACCAGGCCTGTCCTGGGGTTCCTAACCCCTCTCCATGTGCCGTGTTCCCCCCAGGCCTTTCTACCCCGGTGCCTCGTGGCCGGAAGGGCAAGAAGATGAAGACCCAGTCCAGCACCTTCGACATCCAGAAGGCCGAGTGGATCCGGAAGCACAACCCCGAGCACATGCTGCAGGATGACGGCTACAAGAAGCACCTGAAACACCACTGCAACAAGTAGGCCACGCCCCTCTCCCGCGCTGCGCTCCAGGTGGTCAACCTGGAGACAGTTTGATGGTTCTGTATTTCAAGTTTGGTTCGAATGAACCTCTTTTTTTGTTCTCCTCTGAGAGGGTGCATTGTGAACAGGCTTGTGTTGAGTTGGAGTTGGACGAGATAATGGACATTGTTTGGTTGGCTTGCTTTCCTTATGTCTTTATAAATTAGGTATTCAAAAAGGCAAGTGAAAGAGTGATTAACCCTACTTGTTGATGTTGTCTCTAATAGATTTTGAATGCATGTGTGTAATTACATGTTTTGCCATGGCAGAAGGTGGTCTCTGACCTCACAAAACATCGTAATTATGGAGAAATTGAAACATCTATTTATCTCTTTTTCAACCATTCCCCGAATCATTACACACAGTGTATCTGATCTCAGTGGGAGCTGATATGAGTCATAATGGGACTTTAACTATGCTAATGGTCATTATTGATCTTTTATATACAAGAAAGAGAGAGAGAGACGGTGAAAAGAAAAAAACTCAAAAAGATTGCAGACCGTAAAACATTTAGAGATATATAGCTGAAATGGAATCTGATGCTTTCTAAAGAGGCGCTTGTGTCTGCCGGTTTTGGACACAGAGACCCCGGGCTCCCACAGAACCTTCCTCATTGTTCCCCAGCCAGTAGTGCTGAAGCCAGGGATCGTCCGATGTGTGACACGCCGGCCAAACAGGGACACGCACTTTGCTGAGCACTGTGTTTTTTGGCCCCTGTGGATAGGAAGGTGACACCCTGTTTCTCTTTTTTTACTCGCCCACTGGGCAGCGTAGTCCAGTCAGGGCAGTGTAGTCCAGTCAGGGCAGTGTAGTCCAGTCAGGGCAGTGTAGTCCAGTCAGGGCAGTGTAGTCCAGTCAGGGCAGTGTAGTCCAGTCAGGGCAGTGTAGTCCAGTCAGGGCAGTGTAGTCCAGTCAGGGCAGTGTAGTCCAGTCGGTGGTACATGCCCAGTTTAATGATTGATGGCGCCGCTTACGTACAGTAGCACACACAAGTGTAGCGCTGGTGTGGTTCGAACTGGTTCTGTGTGTGTGTGTATGTCAGAGAGGGGGAGAGAGAGGGGGATAGAGAGAGAGAGCTGTGTGTGGTGCAGTGAGATCATCGTGTGAGACACACAAGGGGCTGAGAGTCTGAGACCGGCACACACACCCGTAAACACCCTGGCTGTCTGTCTGGGATATGGGGAGGAGACAGGAGGGGGGGGGGGGCAGGGAGAGTGATGTAGGGCCTTGCTGACAGCCACAGGAAACAGCAGCTGCTCCTGGGAGGCTGTAGGCCACAGAGGAGAGAGGAACAGAGAGGCGGGGGGGGGTGAGAGGGAGGGAGAGAGAGAGAGAGGGAGAGAGAGACAGCGACCTGTAGCCCTGCCTTTCCCCCAGGCCTCACACCGCCTCCAGACCACACCGCCCTGGTCGTGACACTCATACATCATCGCTGGCAGGCTTAGCACCCGCTCCTTCCTGCCTGGGTCACCAGGACAGACGGAATAAACAAACACCAGCCCAGACTTGGGAGCAGCTGGGTAGACACCCGGTCTGCCCGTCGTCCAAAAGGGAGACTAGAAGCTTCTTTCCGACCGTACCCAGACTGCGTGCGAGATATGGCCTCTCCAGCCTCACCACGCCCTGCTTCTGCCCGACCAGACTGTCCTAGCCCCCTGTGACCCAGGCACTGCCTCGTTAGCCCAGACAACACAGCACACGTCTCCATGGCTCCAGGACTCTGCCTCCCAGCAGAGGGACATGGCTGCCTGGGTACTCGTGTCTCAAGTGTGTGTGCTTTGTCGTGCCATGAGTTCATGGAAGAAATTGTCCCTAACAATATGGCATGGCAAAATGTCTGAAGAAAGGTTTACGTGTCTGTGATTGTTCGGACATGTACTTCAGGGTTTTGTGAGCTTTGAAGCTTGCGTGTGTGAGTGTGTGTGTGTGTGCGCCCGTCAAAAGGAGAGACGGATAGAGTTTGTGTGAGTGAAAGCCTTTTTGCCGTGTCAGCGTTAGCGCTGTGCCAGGCTTTGTTGTGACCAGCGTGCTGTCTGTGTGCAGGGTGCTGCTGCGGGTCAGAATGCTCTACTACCTGAAACAAGAGGTGATTGGAAGCGAGTCCCAGAACGTACTAGACGGCGTGGACTGCAGGTGAGTTGAACTTTCACCTCTTTTACAAAACACTAGAGGTTCTGTAGGCTGTTCAAAGCTGTTCTTAAAGCTTTGTGGACATGAGACCTAAACCGGCCAAGGAGGATTGCTGTGTTGTATTATTTCTGTATTTAGACTAGTTATATATCGGGATATAAACATTATTTCTGCTTTCTGGAATACTGTATAATTTGTATGTAATATAGTAATATAATATTTGTCTGTCAATATGACAGAGCCACACCAGGTACTGTTGGTGTTGCAAAATCAGGAAGCTCAAACTTCCATAGCTGTTATTTGTCTTCCCTGCCTGGCAATCTTGCTGAAACCGGGATGAATGGAATATTGCAGCATAATTCTGCTTCAGAAGTTCATCTGAAGGCGGATCTAAAGAATAGGCCAGCCTGCACTGTAGGTCGCCCCCTGCTGTTCAGAGGAGGATGAGCAGCTGCTCGCCACCTGTAGAATGATGCCACCGAAGCAGCTGCTGAGCGGAGGAGAGGAAAACCAGACAGGGTTTTATATTTTTTTGGGGGGGGGGGGAGCACGATCCTAAGTGAGATACTGCTTATTTAGAGCACAAGCTGAACACGATCCTAAGTGAGATACTGCTTATTTAGAGCACAAGCTGAACGATCCTAAGTGAGATACTGCTTATTTAGAGCACAAGCTGAACACGATCCTAAGTGAGATACTGCTTATTTAGAGCACAAGCTGAACGATCCTAAGTGAGATACTGCTTATTTAGAGCACAAGCTGAACACGATCCTAAGTGAGATACTGCTTATTTAGAGCACAAGCTGAACGATCCTAAGTGAGATACTGCTTATTTAGAGCACAAGCTGAACACGATCCTAAGTGAGATACTGCTTATTTAGAGCACAAGCTGAACGATCCTAAGTGAGATACTGCTTATTTAGAGCACAAGCTGAACACGATCCTAAGTGAGATACTGCTTATTTAGAGCACAAGCTGAACGATCCTAAGTGAGATACTGCTTATTTAGAGCACAAGCTGAACACGATCCTAAGTGAGATACTGCTTATTTAGAGCACAAGCTGAACGATCCTAAGTGAGATACTGCTTATTTAGAGCACAAGCTGAACACGATCCTAAGTGAGATACTGCTTATTTAGAGCACAAGCTGAACGATCCTAAGTGAGATACTGCTTATTTAGAGCACAAGCTGAACGATCCTAAGTGAGATACTGCTTATTTAGAGCACAAGCTGAACACGATCCTAAGTGAGATACTGCTTATTTAGAGCACAAGCTGAACACGATCCTAAGTGAGATACTGCTTATTTAGAGCACAAGCTGAACACGATCCTCCTCCACCTGTGGGCGAGGGTGAAGGAAAAACCAACGTTTCAAAGCTAGGTCACCGGCCCTGAGAACCACGTGCATGAGCAGTGTCTCCATCCGTGTTTCTGTCTCGCAGTGACATCAAGATCTGGGTGCCCGACCCGGACCACTCGGAGCAGCCCGCCCTGTGGTGGGACGTGACTGCTGACAAGTGTCTGCTGCTGGGAGTCTACAAGCACGGTGAGAGACCGGGGGAACCAGCCCCACCGCCTCACACTCCCCCCCCCACCCCCCAGTACGCGCCAGGCAGCTAAACTCCAGTGTTTGTTTTGCCCCCCCCACCCCCCACCTTCTCTCAGGTTATGAGAAGTACAACACGGTTCGAGCCGACCCCGCCCTCTGCTTCCTAGAGCGGGTTGGCCGGCCGGACGAGAAGGCCATCGCTGCCGAGCAGAGAGCCAACGACTTCATGGACGGGTACGCCTCACTAGACTGTCCAGTCGGCGCGGCAGCTGTCTTTACACTCACCCAGGGAGACCTCACTCACGTTTCCAGCCATCGCACTGAAACATTATCATGACTTTAGAAGCCATCTTGTCCAGAGAGATACATTGGTCTGTGCGGAGTTCGTGGAGTGGAGGGTGGTGGAGCTGTTTCTGTTCTGCCCCCACCCCCCCGTGTGGCCTCTGACTCTGCTGACTGGCGGTTGTTATCTGTGTGCACAGGGACGTGGATGACCCAGAATACAAGCCCGCGCCAGCCTTGCTGAAGGACGATATGGAGGTGAGGCCAGGGGCCTGGCAGCCCTGATAAGACCCCCCCTGTTATACCAGGCTGTTTACGTCATGAAAGCCTTCATGAAAATGAACCATAAGGACACTGGGAACTTTGCCATTTCAAAAATAAATGTGACCTATTGTTTAAAAATATAAATAATGTGATGTTTCTCGCTCGCTCGCTCGCTCGCTCTGTGTACAGGATGACGCCTCGTCTCCAGGAGATCTGGTCGTCACTGACAACGCTGGAGGTCAGTCGCTATGCAGCTCTGGGGTCTCCAGAACCCCCCAACAACCGTCATCCAGTCATCATCGGTCACATATATCTATTGAGCACCGTGTCCCAGACTGAGCTGTGTGTGTGTGTGTCCAGACGCAGCTCCAGCGGCGGAGGGGGACGCGCCCTACTGGCCCTCGCCGTCTGTGCTGACAGCCCGGCTGAGGCGGCTCATCACTGCCTCCCAGCGCTACACCAAGAGCAGACAGATCCTCCACATCCACCAGGCACAGGCCCAGCAGTCCATCACCATGCCCTCCACGCTCTTCCCCATGCCCCCCACCCTCAACGACACCCTCAACCCCAAGATGGCCGCCAAGATCGAGCGCCAGCAGAGGTGAGGAGATCCTTCCGTCATCCCCAGAGGGATCTTAAAACTAGGATTATGCCAAGTCATCGTCGCAGCCCGACTTTCATCCTCCATTCTTCCCCTCCCTCCTCCTTCTCTCCTCGCCCAGGTGGACCAGACGAGAGGAGGCCGACTTCTACCGCGTGGTCTCCACCTTCGGCGTGGTGTTCGATCCCGACCTGGGCCGCTTCGACTGGACCAAGTTTCGGGCCATGGCCCGGCTGCACAAGAAGACAGACGAGAGCCTGCAGAAGTACCTGTGGGCCTTCACGGCTATGTGCAGGAGGGTGTGTCGCCTGCCCCCCAGGGAGGGAGGTGAGGGATCTCTCCGTCTCACGCTCTCTCTCACACACACACACACACACTTTCACACGGTCATTCCTTCTGTCTCTCTCTTACATTCATGTTGTCTCTTACACTTGGAGAATCGAACCATTCCAAATGAAAGTTTCGAACATGCCTTATTCAGTGCTCTGTTGACAAAGTGAAGCCAGCTGCAGAATCAGGGAGGGGGACCAGGTTGATGATTAGTCAGCAAGTCAACAGTGGGTCAGCAGGGGTCAAAGCACAAGGTCACTCAAGATCCAACTTCATCTGGAGAGATAGTTCTCAGCTGTCCTTACACCCTTCATCTCTCTGTCTCTCTCTTGCTGTCTCTCTGTCTCTCTGTTGCTGTCTCTTTCTCTCTCTGTCTCTTGCTGTCTCTTTCTCTGTCTCTTTCTGTCTCTCTTACTCTCTCTCTTTCTCTCTGTCTCTGACTCTGTCTCTCTGTCTCTCTCTCCAGACTCGGCAGTAGACCCGTCTCTTTCCATCCAGCCAATCACTGAGGAGCGAGCGTCGCGGACCCTGTACAGGGTGGAGTTGCTGCGTCAGGTGAGGGAGCAGGTGCTCCGCCACCCCCTGCTGTACGAGCGCCTGGCCCTGTGCCAGATGGGCTCCGACCTGCCCGTGTGGTGGGCGCCCGGCTCCCACGACCGCGACCTGCTCATCGGCGCCGCAAAGCACGGCGTAAGCCGCACAGACTACCACATCCTCCGCGACCCCGAGCTCTGCTTCATGACGGCCCAGCGCAACTACAGCCAGAGCAAGCCCCCCTCCCACCACCCCCAGTCCCGCCCCCCCGCCACCCCACTCCTCCACCCCCAGTACCAGGCCAGCTCCGCCCGGGCCGCCTCCCCACTTACAAACACTCCCGCCCCGGCCCCCGGCCCGGCCCCTACCCAGAGGGACCCGGAGCTCCCCATGGTCGTGCCCAAGCAGGAGCCGGCCTCGGAGGGGGAGGAGAACGCGGAGGGGCCGGCGGAGAGGTGGAGCCCCCCGCCGGGCCCCGCCACCCCCACGGGCCTGGAGGAGAAGCCCGGTCTGGTGAACACGGAGAGCGAGAGGAAGATGGTGGCGGCCCGCACCAAGCCCCTCACACCCAACTCTGCTGAGCGGAAACAGAAGAAGGCCAGCAAGAGGAGCCGGCGGGAGGCCAGGAGGGCCGAGGCCGCCTCCGAGTCAGACTCGGACGGCTCCTCCTCCAGCTCCTCCTCGCACTCCTCCTCCTCGTCCTCCTCCTCGTCTTCATCCTCCTCCCGCTCCGGCTCCAGCTCCTCCTCCTCCTCTTCATCCTGCTCCTCAGGCTCCTCTTCCTCCTCTTCCTCCTCCTCCTCTTCCTCGGCAGACACTGAGAGCGAGGGAGAGGAGGGGCGAGCGAGGGAGAAGAAAATTAAGGGTGAGTGTCTCGTGTGGGTTGATTGATTGATTGCATTTCCTTGAATGGCTTTCCAATATGTTAGTGCCCTCTTGACCATACATTACTTTAAGACTAGGTTTACATCCTCCCGATGTTATTAATAATACAGAATAAAAGGTTTAGTGTAAAGTTGTAAGGTTTCCTATGCGTGTGCCTCTCTCCAGTGCCCACGGTGCCCAGTGTGAAGGGATTCGACGAGGACAGCGTGGCCTCGCTCCCCACCGCCCAGGACGAGCTGCAGGATAGCCACCCGGCGGAGAACGGCGTGAGCCACTCGTCCCAGCCCTTCCAGGGAGGCTACATGCTGGCCGCATCCTACTGGCCCAAGGTAAACCAGCGCCTCTGTTTCCACCATCGGCGGATCCACCCTGAATGGAGTCGACCTGGCTCGGGGTGGACACGCACGAGCCTGGCTGTGTGTGTGAGCTGTCCGTCCATCTGTGTGCAGGACCGCGTGATGATCAACCGTCTGGACAGCGTCTGCCAGGCCGTGCTGAAGGGCAAGTGGCCAGGGGCGCGGCGGGCCTACGAGGCCGGCGGGGCCGTGGCCTCCTTCTACACCACCAAGCTGCTGGACAACGCCAACAGCCTGTGCGAGGACCCCTCCACCTCGCCGCAGGGGTCAAAGGTGAAGAAGCATGTTGCAGAAAACAAGGAGTTCTCAGTCAGACTCAATGACGTATGTTGTTTTCCGTTTCTCCCCCCCCGCCCCCGCCCCCCCCCCCCCCCGCCCTCCTCCTCCGCCCAGTTGGACTTGCAACACCTCCACAACCTACCCCCGAACACAAAAGCTAATTGCGGTGTCCAGCATGTTTTTGGTTGGGGTTCTTGGTTTGCTGGGTCAGGCTGCTCCCCTACAGCACTGATTCATTCACTACCCACCCACTGCTGCTTCTTGAGTTCGGAGCGGCTCTTGGGCTGTAATTGGGGAGAGTGCAGAAACCCCATTCAAGCGAGGAGGGTAATCAGTCATGATTTGAAGGGTTCCCGTTCATAATCTGATTGATGCAGGGGGGGGGTGTCCGACTGTGGGCTTCCTCTAATTGGCCTGCAAACTGCTGATTTCTTTCAACACTAACTGCTTCCTACTCGTTCTCCTACAGTAGAGCTGCATCGCCATAGTGACATAATATTATGGGGTGTGACTGGCGCGTCAACCCCTCCCAAACATTCTGCTTCGCCATACAACCTGGGCCCCTTCCGCTCCAGGCTTCTTCCGGCCAGAGAGCGTGGGGGTTGAACCATGACGTGAAGACGCTGACAGCTGCTACCAGTTCATTTTGTTTTGGTCGAGCTCCCCAGTAACCTCCACATCTGACTTAATGTCTTCTCCAGCTGTAAGCCTGGGATTTTAGCCTTTCCATGCTGTGTGGTTCCCCCCTGCAGATACCTCTGGGCCCAGTACAGAGTCACTACACTGCTGGAGTTTAGTGAAGGGACCAAGCAAAGACCGAGCAGTGCAGTTCACTCCTTGTTTTTTCTTGAGTTCCTTCTTGAGAAGGGCAGAGTAGCCGTGGTCACGGCTGTGTCGCTCCGTGTGTGACTCCCTGTCTGTGTCCGTGCAGCAGGAGGGCGGTTTGAAGCTGACCTTCCAGAAGCAGGGTCTCCCCCTGAAGAGGCCCCTGGAGCCTGAGGAGGCCCCCCTGGGCCAGCAGCAGTACCTGGCCCGGCTCCACGACCTCCAGAGCGCCTCCGACACAGGCCTGGCTGACTTCACCAAGCCTCAGGCCAGCTTCCCTCACGGTACGCTCCCTGGCAGCAGCGTGCCGTCCTGTCTCCATGTCTGTAGCTACATTTCATATGCTTACCCTCCTTGTTCAGCCTTTCTTGTTGTTTCATTTCTGGGTTTTTGTAACCACTAGATGGCAGCAAAACCCCTTTAAACAGTGTCTTCAACCCTTTCACACATAGGGGTCACTAACAGTGGACAGCTACTCAAACCTCTGTTTCTTGTATATGCATGGGTTTTGGTGGTTTAGTTTCACATCAGCCACTCTAGTTCATGTGGCACTCATTTGACTTTATTCTACACTAGTTACCTGATCAACCAGCTAATTATTAGATTGTTGGAGCCCAAACCTACAGGCAGGTATCTCCCCAGGAGCAGGGTTGGAGGCCCCTGTTTTAGATGTTTCTCACACCTGATTCAAATGATTGAGTTGTTATCGAGCTCAGCATAAGCCTGATAACGACCATTCATTTGAATCAGGTGTGTTGGAGCAGGGGAAACATGCAGGGCAAGGATGTCCCTAAGGACTAAGGTTGAGAACCACTAGCCTACAAGATAGGAGACAGGAGACAGGATTACAATGTGGGTGGGAGAGAGGAGAAAAGAGTGTCAGTAAAAAGGGAGAGGGAAGAGGCTGAGGAATCAGAAGAGTCTTCAAATTTCATAGCATTTCATTGAGAAAGATGGTCAATTATGTGACACGGTAGTTTTAACAGCATAATATATGATTTTTATCATTGGTTTGGTTAATCCATATTTCTTCAGTTTCTTATTTCTTCACAACCCATGCTGTCCACCTGAGTGGACCAAAACTATTGTGTATAACAAATGTGTGTATAAAATAAGTAATGTTCAACTTCATTTTTGTATGCCTAAAGAGGACTAAAAACACATGGGAAAAAATCCAAACTAAGGTTGTCATAATTCATGCCAGACCTGTGTTCCTTATCCAATGTTGATGGTGTGGATGCTGTTTCCCAGAGCCTCCAGGCCTGGCCGGTCAGATGAGGCTGAACGGGGGGATGGACGGCCAGCCGGTGGTGAAGAGGAGGAGAGGCCGGAGGAAGAATGTGGAGGGAATGGACCTGCTCTTCATGAACAAGAACAGAGTCCCGCCTGTAGAGGAACGCGTAAGGACTCACCTCTCCTTTCCTCTTTTTGGGTTCTCCCTCTTTCCCAGTCAATACTCCCTCCCTCTCTCTCCCTCTGTACCTGGCTCCCTTTCCATGCAAGCAACTCTCGCTGTGGACTCTCTCAAACCCTTATATGCCAGCGTGTGCTCCAGCAGTTTGTAGCTGCTGACTGACAGGGGGGGTTGGTGTGTGTCTCAGGTGCCCCCAGCGTGGGGCGGGATGGCGCAAGCCGGCCTCCCTGGAGCCTCCGTGCCGGGGTACGGCCAGGGCGGGCCCCAGGCCCCAGTGGACATGGAGAGCAGGGTCCCCGTCATCAACCTGAAAGACGGGACGCGCCTCGCCGGAGACGACGCCCCCTCGAGGAAAGACCTGGAACAGTGGCTGAGGGAACACCCGGGCTTTGTGGCCGACACAGGGGCCTTCATCCCTGTGAGTCCCGTCCTCACCCTCCTCCTCCCCACCCTCTGATTCACCATCCCACCTTTCGGGGCTGAGAATGGGGAGCGCACCTGCTTCAGTGAGAGGGTGTTGTGGCCCTGCGAGGCCCCGTGCTCCAGCACTAACGCCCTAAACCTCCGTCCCCAGGGCGTCAATAAGATCCAGATGCAGTTCCAGGACGGGCGGCCCAAGCAGAAGAGGCACCGCTGCAGGAACCCCAACAAGATTGACGTCAACAGCCTGACGGGCGAGGAGAGGGTGCAGATCATCAACAGGAGAAACGCCCGCAAGGTGAGGGGGGAGGGGGTTGCCCAGCACCAGTGCCTGCTCTGGGTGCACGTTTTGGGGGCTTCTTTGTGACTCACCTCGTTCCTCCCCCTTTCGCAGGTGGGCGGTGCGTTCGCCCCGCCTCTGAAGGACCTGTGCCGGTTCCTCCAGGAGAATCCGGAGTACGGCGTTCCCCCCGAGTGGGCCGATGTGGTCAAGCAGTCGGTGAGTCTGCCAGCGCTGAAGCACCAGAGCCTCTGTAGGCCTCCAGCCTTGGTTTGATCCCCTCCAGTAAAGGTCTAACCCTGTCTTTCTCCTCCCAACCCCCAGGGCTACCTCCCAGAGAGCATGTTCGACCGCATCCTCACCGGACCCATCGTTCCAGAGGAGGTGAGCCGGCGCGGTCGGCGGCCCAAGAGCGCCCTGGCCAAGGCTGCGGCTGCGGCTAACAGCGGGGCAGCCGCCCTGGGTCTCAACCCCATGCTGGCCAACGGTCTCCTCTCCGGCATGGACCTCAACAGCCTGCAGGCCTTCCAGCAGAACCTCCAGAGCCTGCAGTCCTTGCAGCTCACCGCTGGCCTCATGGGCTTACCCCCTGACGCCAGCAACCTGGCCGCCAGCAACCTGGCCGCAATGTTTCCCATGATGCTCTCTGGCATGGCCGGACTCCCCAACCTGCTGGGAATGAGCGGGCTTCTGGGCAAGCCCCCCAGGATGGGACGGGGGGGTCAGAGGACAAGAAGAAGGGAGCAGCCAGCAGTAACAGTGGAGGAGGAGAGTCTTCGGCCTCCAAAGCCCCCTCGCAGAGCCCCGCCCACACCTCCGACACCAAAGGGGACAGGACAGAGGGGCAGAGCGGGGAGCATGCCTCCACCGGTGCCAGCGAGCCCTCCACCTCCTCTGCCACCACCCCACCAAGTGCTTCTGCTGCCGCGACAGCCTCCAGCCATCCACTGTCACTTAACCCCTTGTTACTCTCCAGTATGCTTTACCCAGGGATGCTTCTTACTCCAGGCCTTAACCTCCCAGCGTCCACCTCACAGCCACAGAGCACAAACACTGACCCCACCCCATCCCCTGGCCCCTCCCACTCACCACCCCAGGAGATGGAGCGACCGGAGGAGAGGGGCCAAGATGATGAAGATGATGATGAGGAGGAGGAGGAGGGAGAGGGGGAGGAGTCTGCAGAGCAGAAGGACAGTGGTGCAGAGGGGTCGGGGAAAGCAGAGTCATCTTCATCAGAGTCGGGGAGCTCCTCTTCATCGTCTGGTGACTCAGACTCCAGCGATGAAGACTGAGCCCATGAATATATAAATATAAATATATTTATGTATCTCCTAGAAATGTACACATATATATACATATATATGGATTTTCTTGCACTTACATTGTGATTTCTTTTCATGTAAATACAGAAAACTAACGCAAACGTGTAAGAACTGAAAGAAAGAAAGAAAAAGAAAAAAAAAGGAAAAAAAAAATGACCTAAAGGAACTGAAATAAAATTTCAGTGTTTGTTCAAAGGTACAATCTTGTTTTGAGAGGCATTTTGCATGTCAAACTTTAGTAGATTTCCGAACTTTGTGAACTTGTATAACACAATGATGTACAATTGCAACAAACGGAAAAAGAAATCAGACTGGCATTATTGTAATTATCATGTTGGGATTTAATTTTATTAAAAAAAAGAGGAAAAACATTGATGCTCCAGCTGAGCTGTACTATTAATATATTTTGGAGTTGGGAGGTTGAGAAGAACTTGACAAATATTTTGTTTGGATTCCTTTTGTAAATACAGGTTTCCTCACGCATATACTTTGCAGATCGTACTTTGGGAAAGTCAGCAATAACTCGGGCAGCTAATGAATGTCACTGAAGCTGTAGATTCCTTATGTCGGCCATATTCCACTGCACATCCCAACCAAGGCCCTTGTAGTATCCACAGCCTACCACTCAACACCCTGCAGTCACCATATCAAAGCGGACTCAAACGGATTAGATATGATTTTGTCTTCTGACAGTCAAAATCCCACAAATTAATTCTGAGGTCCACTTCAGTTTCTTTGTAGAATTGCTAGCACATTTTTCTTTTTTTAATACAGTACAAGTGTCTGCCCCATGAAGCATTTGTTAGGATGGAGTGCCAAAAGCTGCCCAAGTCTAATGAGGCAGAGATTTATTCAAATAAATCTGTGTTCATAATCACAATCAGGAAGAATGTTCTGACAATGTGAAAAGAAATGACATACTGGCATGTTTAACAGCATCTTACCTCAGCTTTGCTAACAGGATTGAGTTCACTGTTCAAACGGCCCATGTCCCTCTCTGTGGCTTGTGTCCTGTGTACGTGTTCCCACTGGAACTCTATGGGTACTCTTGAGAGCTTCCACTCGCTTTGGCTGTTTGCTTTCATTGGGTCGAATGTCTGCCTATTTGGGCTGGGTAAAGTCAACTTACAGTGGATTTAACCCAAACCAGTGTATGTGTGTATGAGCGAGGGAGGGATTAATGCACTGTGTTTCTGTTGTAAGGGAAGCGAGTTGTGAGTGTTAGACTGTATGATCCCCCTGACCGGGGGTCGCATGATTAGCTGCAACTGGGATGTTAACCGGACGGTACTGCCCCTTGCCGGAACGATCCGGCCGGGCGCTGTCACCCAGAGCACACGACACACTCCGTATCTCCAGGACGAGTGTGGAGGGGTCCCAGGCCGTGGGATAGGACCTTGCCTGCTGGGTTCAAGGTCCAGGAAAGGGTTGGCTGGTCTGTAGTATTATGTGCTCCTCTCATGACGACGCTAGCTGCCGGAGCAGTCTGTGGAGCTCCATCATGCCTCCTCTCCCCCCTCCCTCTCCCCCTCTTCAGCACCTGGCTCGGTTCCAGATGACTCTGTTTCTGGAAGCAGTTGGGTGATCTCTGTTTGTGTATCAGGAAACATGTTGGGGTTGTCTCTGTATCAATTAGTTTGCAGCAGAATATAATTTTACATGAAATGTAGTTTACACCTGACAACTGTGTCAGCATCGCTACGTCTTGCAGTGATGCGAAACATCAATTAAAGTATTTGGGCTGTATGGATATAGTGTAGGCTTTCCTTTTCCAGGCTTAATATCTACCTTCCAAACAAGATGTATTGCTGACTGTGGTCTTTGTATTCCAAGGGAATTCTCTGCTTCAGGTGTCTCTTTTTAACGTAATCGGCAAGTTTTACTGATCCACTGGTGAATGGAGCTGTAGAAACGTGTAGAAGTGACCTTACAATGTATCTCTGTTCCTCTTTCTTCTATTCCCCAGTATCTGATTAAACAGATAGCTTACATGTTCTTTATTTGATGTGGTGTGTTTGTTTATGATCACTACATGGTTAATCTGGGCTCAAAAGCTGTTGTTGCAAGACTGTTGGTACACATTGGACTGCTATACACATTTCAAAATAGTTGTTTGTTTTATTGTCAACATTAAAAAAAAATACATCAAATGGACCTGTGGTAAAGAAACACATTGAGCCAATGTCTGCCTCCATGTAGATGTCAGTGTTGTTGTACTGAACCTCTGCGTCAATGTTGAAGCCCACTGAGTCATGTCAAGACTGACAAAAACACTTATCTGACACAGCTTTGACATTAGGGTGCATTTCCCTCTCAGCCTATGATGTCCTTAAGTGATTTGTTTTGTATGTGTTGAGTGGTAGCCATCTTTGTTATGCCTGCTTTTACTCCAGGCAGAGAATTCAAAGAACACCCTTCACCTGTCTTTTTTTTATACTGCAAAAACACTTTCCCTTAAACTAACTGTGCCCTTAGGCAAACGCCCATACACTGCTGCTTCCTGGTTACTAATAATACTCACCCAACTATGATTGTTTTAGCAGGCTTTATATTTTAACTCAATAGGGAGATGGGTTGGTAGTTTACTGAGAGATGAGCCTGCATTTGCAGAAGACTGGAAACCTCTACATTATTGAGAACTAAGAGGTATCTAGGGAGAGGTAGGGAGAGTTAACAATGTGAGATTTAACTAAACCTTTTGTTCATGTGGTTTGATTTGGTATTTTGGTTACTTTTTAATATATTTCCCAATACATTGAAAGTGCTGGACTCAGCCACAAGGACATTACCACCAATATGCAAACACAGAATAAGACACCATACACTACTACATGAAAGTGAATTAGTTGCTGGATTGACAAGACTAGATTATTGCCTTTGTATTTTTTTGTTTCAAGCTTGATAATATCCTAAACGTCATCTTAAAGTCGATTTCTTGTTATTTTGTTGCAATATTTGCAAGTTGTGGTCTGTAGACAAATAATGCTTTATGTAGTGGAGGAAAGGTGTCTTAAGAAGTAATTTGTAATTTATTTGATTACTTTCTATGAAGTTCTATAGAGGAAATTGAGGTTTAATTATTTTTATTAAACATATTCTGACTATCCATTAAGACTGTCTTTGTCCATTCCATCGCTATGTAGCAATTACCTTCAAGTTCTTTGGAAATATCAAGAATAATTTTAAATTGCAAGTTCTACACCATAAATATGATGATTTGTGGTAGAACTGACCTCATAGTGAAAACTGTTATTAAAATATTAAAAAGTAGTAGGCCTACTTTATTTTTTCAATCAACCTGTAAACAATGCAGTGTCATCACATTACCTTGTGGTGGCGCTACTGCATGCCTTCTCTCCCGCCAGTGCCTCAGCCTTACATGGCCTCCCTTATCATAGCAACAAGTTGCCTATGACAAGTTGGGGCATGCCTGTGAGGCAAGTGGGTTTTTTCTACCTCCGACGCCACCAGTTCCTCAAACTAAAACGCCTTTCTTTCGCTGAAAATCAAGTAGCACCTAACACCAGCTGGCGTGTTTGACGTGCAGTCACAGTCGCTTCTAGGTGCGTAGCAATAGTGTGCAATGTGAACAAATTGACCATGTTAGTCTGCAATATTTATTTTTATTAGAAAAATATGACGCGCATAATACCACGCCCACCTGTGGTCCTTTGGCATCTGACAAAGTCCGAAGAAAAGAAGACAGGGGTGTAGAGAGACAGCGCAAGGGAGAGAAGAGGGAGAAGTAGCAACCCTTTTCAAGTCAGGACTTATCAAATCTTGATCCCGAAGCTTTAACCTACCACACTGCACTCACTCAAAACTGGTACTTGTAAGTACCTTCCTTAATTGCTAATTCATTATAGTACTTTTTCTTCCTCTGTCACTTTGTCTATGTCCATCTCTCTCTCTTGTCCTGTGTCTCTCTTTTACAGACTCTGTGATAGGTGTAGGATAACAAGGATACATGATGTTGAACCTGCCCTCTTGAGGTCTGTGATGTGGGATTACATCTTTTGAATATTGATTAAATATGAGATGATGTTTGTGTGTTTCTTTTGCTGTAGACAGACTATAATATGATTTGTGAATGACAAATCCAATCATGAGACCCTAAATGAAACCGAAAGGTATAGCCAGTGTAAGGCTACTCATTTTACTACTATCAAGCTGAATGGAAAATACGTAGACTGTGTTTATAGGCGAATGCATGTGTACCCTGTACTGAAAGTATTACTGCCAGGATTTAAACATGTGTTGTTTACCAATGCGCTGATTGAGCCAGCCCTTACAGCTGTGCTGCTTATAGTGTTTTAAATATTAGTGGGCAGCTGGCAAGTTTTAACAAACCCTTCCAATGTGTGGTCATCCACACTGTTGCAATAACAAAAATATATTGTAATCTATAGTATTCAAATGATAAATGTATATAAATAATGAGTTGTGCATACTCTGTTTGTGTATTTGCATGCTCCACATGTTGGGACTTCCGTACTATAAACATGAACGTCGTTGTCTATCTCAGACAGGATGGGGCGGAACCTACTTCCTTCCTGGTGGGAGATACAGCTTACTACTAAGCCAGCCATGATGTAATTACAACTATATGTGGCTGCTGCAAAATCTTTTCCAGGGGCCAGCCAAGGCTATGGCATAATGTTGGAGAGAGGGAGAGAGCTAGAAACACTCAAGTACAGAGAGAGAGATAGACAGACAAATGGCAAGAGAGACGCTATATTTAGCAACTCAGTGAGCTGTAGCACACAGGCACATGGCAAACAAGTTGCCGTTCAGACAACTTGTTGCTCCCAGTGATCTGGATGAATGAAGCTTCCTGGTCACACATTACTGGTACTTGAGTGAGAAAACCCTTTTGGTATGCAAGTATACATGTGGTGTCACTTTCTGTTTCCATGATCCAGCATCTTTTGTAAGAACCTCGTGCTAAATTCTCCTGGGCTTCTTTACCCTGAACCTGAGAGTTCTGGATAAAGTGGCCAATTAGGTGTTGTACCAACTTGTGCCATTTGAGTGTCTTGTAAAAAAATGTTTTTCATGTAACTCATGTTATGTACTTATGTTTAGGTACACTTGTTAACTCAACCAGAGAGACAGCTGCACAAGTGTTGGTGGCGGTCGGCCGGTTGCCATGGCAACACATCCGCAAGGCATGCTGGGGCCGAGGAGATTTGGCCCCAGTGTCAGCCTGACCAACATATTCAGGTTAGCAGCACGGGCTATGGATATGTGTGTGTGCCTGCGGGTGAGTGGTGTATGGATTACGTGTGTGTGTGGGAGGGGGGGGGGGGGGTCTTATCAGTCTTTCTTGATAATTGATGGATCGGTGGAAAAGGGGTCAGGTTTGTGGGGCCATAAGAGATTCCTTCTCATGGTTCCTCTCTGGCTCGTTCCCTCAGAACCTGTGCAAAAGATCCATCTGAGACGGTAGCCTCCAGACTGAGAAACATGGCGGACATCTTTATCCAGCACTTTGAGGAACCTCCTGAGAAGAGTGGCTTGGCCGCAGGTGGGTGCTCTCACGTGCTGCGTTACATCTGAGCAATGACATTATGATGTGTGTGTGTGTGTGTGTGCAGTGGTGGACTCGGGGGCAGGAGGTTAGTCGGTCACCCCCCCTGGTGCCCCCATGAAGGCAAAAGTGCCCTCTTGGATGCCCTTATGGTAGATTAAACATGATAAAGGGTCCTGTATGGTGACCCAGTGTGCAAGAAAACATGATAGAGTCCTTTCTATGGTGCCCTACCTGTGGAAAGAATGTGATGCAGTGCCCTCTGTGTGCCCTCCCAGTGGGAAAAAAAACATGCATCGTTTTTGGACTCAAACATAATAACAACATGAGTCTGACATATTATATTACATTAAGTTATTTTTTTGCACGCAAATAATTGAGAAAAAAATTGGGAGCGCGCATGCATTTACTATTGATGTCCCTGACTAAGCTGATATCAATCCTACGTCCCTGAATGTGCTGCATAACTTAATGAAGAAGGGAAAGGTCTGTTCCTTTGTTTGACAGTCCCGCTAAAGAACGTGAGAGAGAACTTGTGACTGGGGTTAGTTCGTCTAGGAAAGACATTTGAAGCTCAGAGTTAGAGATTATGAAGGCCCTGTAAAAGCAGAGCAGAGATGTTGTGTTGCTCTCTTCGTGAGGCCATCTGGTGATGTGTTAAGAACATTCTGGATGGCGGTGAGAAGGCTGATTGAGCTTCACTGTTGTGGTCGATGAAGAGACTGCTGCATTTTGTTTTCTGTTTGTAGACACTGCAGTCCAGTACTGCCGGGAGGCAGAGGCTCTCTACTATAGTATGCTGGAGGCCATCGTTACTGAAGAGAGAAAGAGGCTGGTTGACAAGGATCTGTCTGTGAGTCTGCTGCCCTCTGCTGTACACGACTGCATCTTCACAACACCCATTGACTTGACGTTATCCACTGACATCATATCAACTTATAGCCACTGGGGGGCAATGTTTGACCATGTGATGAAGTGAAATATATTGTTTCGCTGTTGATGACACATTTCTGTTTCTCTTTCAGTGCATTCTGGGGCATGACGTGTTCCAGCGTTCCCTAGTAGCCTGCTGTGTGGAGATGGTTATGTTCTCCCATCATTTCAGGGGTAGCTTCTGTCTGGTCATCAAGATCTTCGAGATTGCACCCTACGACTTTTACAAGGTGGCCTACTAGAGTACACCTCAAATGTGTGTGTGTGTGTGTGTGCGTGTGTGTAAGAGAGAGAGAGAGAGAGAGAGAGTCATGTGAGTTAGACTTAGAGTCTGCTGTTGTGTCTCTGTTGATGTAGTATAGACTGTATATGTATTTTGTGTAAAGTTCACATAAACATTCACTATATGTTGTATGCTGTTATAGCTGCAAAAGGAAAGCCAACACCACAAGCATGCGCATGGTTTTGGAATGGGATATCCAACAAGCTCATAGGTGTGATGGTCAGGCGTCCACATAGGTTTGGTTATGTAGTCTATACTGGTGCCATTGCTGTCCAATCTTTCCCACAGAATGTGATCATATTTGTCACGGTAGCCAGATGTTGTAAACATGTCCTAGTATCGGTTAGATGTGAGTGTAGATAGGGACTTCAACAAGTAATGCGATTGTGTGTGAGAAATGTATTTGCATTCATTTGAGCGCTAAGTAGTTTTTGGAGCTTTACATAAAATAAACTCATATTAGAGTCACGTTGGACTCATATTGTTATATTTGCCAAATATATTTAACTAAGAATATTATTATATTTAACTTGAATGTATCTGTTTTGGTACCTCGAGGTCATAGAGCTGATGCTGCGCTCTGAGGAGGCCTGGCCACCAGCTGTGCCCAAGCACCTGAAGTGGGTGGAGGAGCAGGTGTTGGAGGAACTGGCCTGGAGCAGACAGTCCCCTCTGTGGGACAGCATCAGGGCTGTCCAGGGCGACCTGCCCACCTGCCTGGAGGTGTGACGCTGCACTACACCAATACCTAACCCTATGAAACCGTCATTTTTCATTTATTGCCCATTAGCTGTCTACAGAGGCCTTTGCTGTATAACAAACCAACTAAGGTGGACCATGATAAAATACTGTGTGTATGCACTTGTGCAAGGTCCTCAACCTTGAAATGTCTTGGATCTGTGTTTGTTGCAGGTGACGCCCTCACAACACCTGGGCGATAGCACAAACGCTCCTAATGTCCTTCAAAGGACCACAGGTGACATTGTAACCCATAGAGACCCAGGTAGATACGGTCACATTGGATCTCATCAATGAACAAAAGAAAGTTGTCACAAAATATTAAATACATTGTGGTTGAGAGGGGAGCTAGTGATGTTGACTTTGGCTTCTTTGTCTTTCCAAGGGATCCCTGAATCTTCTACTGGTCTTTGTGATATGTACACTTCCCCCCCTGCTGGTTCAATAATGACCTCAGACCTTGCCACATCAGTTATAGAGCCACAATTGTCCTCTGTCATGGTTACGGGCCAGATAGTGGTCACTATGGCAGCAGCCACCGTCACTACGAACAATGGACAAAGTGTCACCATACCTGTCCAAGGTACTAAGTCCACACCCTCGGTGCTAAAGCTGCGTATTATGTTTAAGTAAATACCGTAGACAATGCATACTATAGAGTTTGTACAGCTATTTTTCTTTCAAACAGGGTACAGCAACAATTGAATATTTGAATTGAAAGAAGATTATCTTTGATTCCTTTCCTGGTGTCCTTTTTCTATCAGTGCATCTAGGGGGGCTGTTTTTAATGGGACAGCCCACTACCACACGGCAAGTACCCAGTAGTACCACACAGTCGCCCCAGGCCCAGGGCCTTGACTCGGCCCCAGCCCCAGTCCCATTCCCAGCCCCAGCTTTAGTCCCAAACACAAACAAACGTCATGGAGTGGGCTCGCTGTCTCTGTTCCTCCGAAAGGTACAGAAGTTCTTTAGAAAACCAAATGTACCTTCTGTTCTTTTCAGTCTGTATTTCAGTAATGTGTTCCTTGCATAACCAGACATGTTCCACGATCTACTCTGTCTATGTCAGGTCTACCTCCTGACCAGCAGGCGCTTGCAGAACGTCTGTCCCAAGCTGAAAATCTCAGACGAGCTGCGACTGAAGATCTGGACGTGTTTAGAGTATTCTCTGGTCCACTACTCTGAGCTGATGAAAGATCGCCACCTGAACGTTCTCCTCATGTGCGCCATCTTTATTATGGCCAAGGTACTGTCCTGTGGTTGGTTCCTGACTCTTGGTCACTAGCCTGGTTTATCGTAGCTTATGTTCTGGTGATTGACACAAACACATGCTGTGTTACAAGGCTGAGATTGAACTGTAGGGTAACATTTTTACAGTAGACTGCATTGCTGATGAAAGCTAACATAGCTTGCATTGCTCATTGTGCAGGTCTCCAAAGAAGACATTTCCTTCAAGCATATCATGAACATCTTCAATGTGCCTCATGCCAGCAAGAATGTAAGACTTGAGATTGATTTAAAGTATTTGCTCTCTGGTCTGGTGAAAGAGTCCAAGACTAAGTTGTCCTTTTTTCACAGACACCCAAAGGTGTTATGACTAAAGACACAAGCACTGGGACACAAAACTCTTCCAACAAAGCCAGAGATGAGTCCAGTAAGACACCCTATTACATTTACATTTAGCAAACCTTCTTATCCAGTAAGTACAGGGACATTCCCCCCCGAGGCAAGTAGGGTGAAGTGCCTTGCCCAAGGACACAACATCATTTAGCACGGTGGGGAATCGATCCGGCAACCTTCTGATTACTAGCCTGACTCCCTCACTGCACATCCATCTGACTCCCTCACCGCACAGCCATCTGACTTATTAAATACGCCCCCCCCCACACACACACAGACACAGATACATACATGCACACTGCAGTAAGAGGAGTCCTGGGATGTTTGAGTCACCATGTCCTACAGCAGACAGGCCTCACAATGACTTTTGCCTGTTTCCTGTCCACTGCAGAATCCAGCTGTGCTGGATCTGGGGTGTCCTCCAAACCAGAGCAGGGGGAGAGGAGGGCCCTTATCCACTTCTACAACACCATCTACAGCACACATATGTACAGTTTTGCTGTGCGCTACTCTCCAGAAGCACTGACCAGAGCAGGGGTAAGTTTGCAATGTATACAGCTCAACTGAATTGAGATTATATTAGCGATCAACAATACGAGTAACATACAGTACTACTGTAGTATTGCAGCATACCGTTGCAGTATACCATATGGCAGCATACCGGTACGTTAGATATTCTAACTTCATTGAGCAGTCATTGGGTATGAAATCCTGTAGTGAAAGATATGGACGTAGATTTGTCTTTGTTTTTTGTGCAGGTTAAAACCCCTCCCTATTCTCCATTCCCCACCCTGCCATCGAAATGTCCTCACAGGCTCCGCCTCCATCGCTCTTTCTACATCTCACCCCTCTACGCTGACAAACCCCACTCCCCACCCAGCCACGCCCGTAGGGCACTCTACTTTGTAAACAGGAGTTCCCCAGAGGTGGGAGTTTGGTACTATCTAAAATTACAACTAATGTCGTTCTGTTGTGTAATGTCAGAAACCTTTCTCAAATCTAACCGCACACTCAGTCATCCAACTGCATACATGCACGCTTTCCAGTTCCATTCTCTCTCACAAGATGGTGTACCTTCTTGTTGTTGAGTTGAAGAAATCACATAACAGCAGAGCATTCTCAACCACCTCAAACTGCTCATGAGCTTTTGATGTCATGCGCTGTGACATGAGCTTGTTCAGCTTATAGTGACTGGAACCATGCAGCTTGCTGATCAAATGATTCTCCCTGTCCGGCAGTGTCTGCATGAGATCAACAACATGGTCAAGACCGCCACCAGGAGGCGTCCTACAGCTGTAGAGGCTGGGGTGGAGGAGGATGAAGAGGATGGACGGCCCCCAATGAGGAGGCGCCGAGGGGGGCCCTCAGCCTTGCAGAGACGCCTGGCAGAGCTGGCTGATGAGCAGGCCCGGAGCAGAGCACAAAGCCACCTGGCCATTCCACCAAGCATTCCTCATGTCTGAACCATAAGACTCGCTAGTGAGCACTACTTACTGGAATTTGGACCCAAACATTACAATAAATACAATACAATATATCCCGTTAACCTTTCGAGGCAAACTTTTAGCGAAAGTAAAGCAGCGTTTATACACTTTCCAGCACTCCAAAACATTTGTTGTTCAAGCCTTATGAACTAATGAGGGGTTGGGTATTCTACGTCTGCCCATGTATCGGAACATCATCTTAATTTGAAGTATACGCTAATGAATCTGATTCTGCAATTCTGTCTTTTAACCGTACAACTGTTCCCTGGCTTTTTATTGCACTTACAGACACTGTGAACTTTTGGTTTTCCCTCAGAGAGATGTGAACTGGCATTGTTAGGAGCACTTTTTTTTCTGTTTCCTGAGTGGCGGAGCAGGTTGAGAAGATAGTAGCCACTATAGTGTTAATCATGCATTCTCAATTATTGTGTTTTCTGCTTTAGAACTGTTCCAGTGTATTTGCACTAAATTAACCCTTGTGTTATCTTCGGTTATTGTGACCCTTCGGTCATTGTGACCCCCCCCCCCCTCCCCCACGTGTTGCGACAACTTTACCTCATACAAAAATAAAGTGAAGCATTTTCTTTTAACCGTCGGGCTGTCTCACAGCCCCCCCCAGTGCGAAGGTTCAAAGAAAATGCTTTTAATTTATTTTTGTATTGGGTAAAGTTGTCGCAGCACGATGGGTCGTTGTGAACACACAACGACCCATCGTGGGTTTTACAGTCGTAGAATAAGAATGCTGACACTTGAACTGTGACAGCTGGTGTATACAGTATATTGGTACATTTGAATCAACTCTATTAATATAAAATACAAATGTGTGTTGCCTATATTTAAAGCCCAAGGAATTCCATACACATGCAAAAGTGTTGTCATATGTACTGTTGGTAATCATTTGTCAGGCTAAAAGTCTACCATATTACTCTGGTTATCAGCATCATAAATATACCATCAAATGCACCTCTACCCATTTCTGTGACTAACTACCAAAAATCCAAATCCATAGTGTGAAAAATGGTTGCTATGACAATGAAGTGATTGACAAACAATCCCCGCAGTGTTTATCAGTAACCATGCCCTGGCACGCCATGAGGTTAATTCTCAACCAATGTTGCTTGGCGAACGCATCATAATAAGCCACTGGGAGCCAATCAGCAGTGGTCTGCAAAGTAAAACCTGAGAGACCAGTACACAGGTAGCTGTGCTCAACTCAACAGGAAGTCCTGCAGTTACCATGGAGACCGAAGGGTTGGGGAGGGAGAGGAGTGTTTCAACAACAGTAATTGAGCTTTTAAGGTTAAGGACAGTGTGGAAGTACTTTATACGCCTTCAGACTTTCATCAACTCAACAGCCTCAGCAGAACTCAGCTTTTAATCAGTTTGCTTCCCACTGGGTGGGACTATGGGGTGCAGCTTGAGCAGGGGGGCAGAGGTGGTCGACCCTTCCAAAAAACCAGAGGAAAGACCAGGGTCAGCCACGTCCAACAAGGTGTCTGACTCAGAGGAAGATAACGGAACAAAAGAACAAGACAAAGAGGAGAAAGAAGAAGAATCAAGCTGAAGACGATATCCATCTTGACACCCTCCCAAACTTTCCTCAAAGTAAGACCTGACAGGATTTTGACTAAACACCTAACACAGTGCTTTGTGAAAAATGGGGAGAATTCAGATGAATGATATTTAGTTAGATGAACTACTTCACAAAAAAATGCATTCTTTATTCTGCTGTCAGTGGCACAAGGATGTTTTGTAATGACTTGGCCTTAAACAGGCAATTCATGACTCTTACCTTGACTCACTTTTATCCAATCACCTCTATAACTTCACTGTGTTGTCTACCAGTGTCTATTCGACATGACAAATGGTCTGTGTGAACACTGAGATTGGCTGTGTGTGTCTGTGTCAGTGTGTCTACAGATTGGTCTGTCCGTGGGTGAAGGAGAGCCTGTCAGCATGACAGGGCAATGCTGCACAACTGTCCATCAACTGGCCTCGCATGGTGTCATCTGGATCAGCCGCGCACACACACTCACACTCACACACACACACACACTGCACAGTGTGTACTATCCACACACACACACACACACTGCAGTGTTTGGATCAGCCAACCTCCAGCTTCTCTATATTTTACCAACCCCAGGTCAATGCCAAGATAGAATATCGTGATTTCAGGAGTCTTAAAACTATTTGGATTTAAATGACCACACAGTTGTTATTAACGTTTTATATTATTGTAGGCTACACATTTTCAGTAATAGCAGACTGTATAAAAGTAAATTTCATAGTTACAATAAAGTCATGAAGATTTGTTGCTTTGCTGCTTCATCCAGCTCACACCGTATTTATCCCACCCTCTAGTCACAGCCCTCTGAACCAAGTTAAGATTTTTTCTAATGCTTCGTATTTCTACAACATGTCATTGAAATTATTTTTTAAAGCCTGCATATTTCCAGAATAGTCTAGTGCGGCATTGTTTATTGTTTATTGTTAAAAGGATCCCCATTAGCTGTCACCAAAGTGGGACGAGCTAATCTTCCTGGGGTCCAGCAAAAAGAAAACAAATACAAATTACTTAACAATGATCATGTAAAAGCAGAACCTTGGTAGACATCATTATAAACATCACCAGAAATCACTTAGAACAAATCATTACAGCACTACATTTATTTAATAAATTAATACAGTAAATATGTACATTCCCTGCTCACTACTGTAAATGGTGCATTCTCAGATGGTACCTGAAAGAGACTTTGCTATTAATTTTACGTATATCCAATGGGCAAGTATTCCAATGATTGATGGCACATAAATAACTGTTTTCTTCAAAGCATTTGATTTTGGGCATGGTAACATCATCTGGCCATCATCAGCTGACCTAGTCAAATGAGAATGAACCTGATCACACCTAACAATTTGATTATATAAGAAAACTGGTTGAGAAAAAAAGACAGTGTTTCTGAAAAATGTAGTTGTACTGAAAACCAGCCTGTTCTCTACCGTTAACCATGAGAGTCGACGGTGCATACTAACAGTGTTTGTTGTTATGGGACAATGTAATACTAACCGGTAACTATGTAATACTAACCTAGCACCTCTGTTTTGGACAGTTTGTTATACAGCGGCGTGACTTTATTACCAGCTACGACATGTTTAACTTGCATAGAATGGTTTCTTAGTAGAATGGTTAACAGTTGACCACCAGGTGGCAGTCCAGCTCTGCCCACGCAGTTCTCTCTCACGCCACCAGGGAGCAGAAGTGATCCGTCAACACCAAGGAAATCTCTTGAGGCTGGCTCCATTTGCTGAAGACATTTATCTGAAATGTATGTTGTAAGTTTATTACCAGTTAGTGAATAGAGCTGGAGGGGAATAGCCATTTCACAAAGCCATATCGCAAATAGCCATCGCAGAGGCAGCGGGAAATTACATGAAAATATTACCATTACACAAATGGAAAGTGTGATTGAATAATGTGTTTGAGAAGATGAATGAAAAGCACTTTGTTGGAAAGCGTTGTGCTAAATAGGATTTTAATTTCAGATGCGGGATAAAAGAAGCACATTTTTGCCCCAATTTCATGGCCAATTGATTAGTGGGTCTATACCTGCAGAGTGAGGTACTCTTATCATCTCATTATCAGTTAATTAATATGCATGCACATATGCCAATTATCTATCCTCCGCCATTTAGCAGAAATGAGACATTGATGTTCTAATGGTGGCAGAGGTAGGAGAGGGGTAACTTGAGGCATGGTGAGTGACACTGTCTTCAATAATTGTAAGAGATGATTGGTTTACAGTCAGAGGAATCTGTCAGAAACGGATTATTTCAACGTCATCCAATGTAATCAACCATATTCTCCTCCAATGACCTGGCTATATTGTCGATGTTTCATCACCAGTGAACAACTGCTCAAGTGCTAGGCTACATTTAAAAGCAGAGGACACAAAACTGTATACAAAAAATACATTGAAAATGTAAGTATGGATGTGTAGTATTTGAAGGACACCTAGAGTGTGGAATACGCTATTAAAAGCTCTACTCTGACATGGTTTGGTCAGGCTTTGGGCTTGGCTATTAAAGGATCCAAGGCCACACCCACTAGAGCACAACCTGGGCGAGCAAAAAAATCATAATTCATTTATGTCCTGAGCTTAATGTTCCACTGTGCATATTGTATCGGTGAAATATGAAGCCCTCTGAAAACTAGCTGGATGCGTTTCATAATAAATGCCTCTTGCGGACTCATGAAATGCTCAATATCTGTAGTGTTAGGGCCTATCGAACTTTCTTTTGCTGTGTATCACATAAAACATGTTTCTATGTATTCACTTTTACATTTAATGTAGATTGACTTTATGTGATGTAGGTTGACTACGAACATACAAGTGAAATATTTCACTACAAGTATAAGAGAATTAAGGTAATATTGGGTTTACATTACAAATAAGGATGACAATAAGGGACAGTTTTACAGCACTGCAATCTCTGTGCTAGTTCTATGCCATTTGCTATGTATAAAGGTCTGTCACAAATAAGTATTCATATTATTTTCAGCAAGCTGCTCTTTAAAGATGTGTTCTTCACAGGGCTTCCTTTATGAATTTATGATCAGACGTGTGTGACAGAGAGAGTCTTTAATCTTACACTGGCCTTGAAGAGTGTCACTGATCTCCCAAGAACCACCAGCGACACTGATCACATCCACACCACGACGTTCGATACACCACAGTATCTGTTTAGCCTATGGGGGTTTATTTATTCCAATATAAAACCACCAGATATTCATAATTGCCTGTCAAAGCCATCTGGATTGAAGTGTCACCGTGGCCTTTGCAGTGCCTGTTCATAGTCATTTTGATTGAGCGCGTATAGAGAAAAAATGCTCTTTCGATGTAACCCTCGGAACACAATAGCGATTGCGATGAACTACAGAGCGTGCCTGAGAGGTCAGTTTTCAATTGAAGAGAAGTCAGACACTACATTTTATCCCTCCATAGTCAATCCGAAGCCACCACATACTGTCAAGAATGAAATATACATACAAATAAATGATTCTTCAGGAACGGCAACTTTTTTTTAAACAAACACTGTTTGGTCTGCATGGTGGATTGTGACTTCTTCTCATGGCATTTTACTTGTGAATACGTAAACAATTGTCAGCATATTCTAATGGAAATGATCTCAGTGTCAATATCACACTCTTTCCTTAGCCTCAAAACACCTCCATCTGTCTTGATAATTACTTGTCTTGTTCACCTTTTTGAATGGCATGTGTTTGCTTCCATCTCCTTCTTTCCTTCTTCAGAAAGTTGGGGTAAGAAACGATGGCCTTGAGGAGGACAAACAGAGCAACTGCCATTGGAAACACTTAAAAAGGTGATTGATTGGCTTTGATGTACTCCATTAGACGCCAAACTCTTCAATACACAATGCACAATGGGAACTTGCCAAAGTTTATTTGCTGAAAACATTTGAAGTTTCTCAGAAGCCCGCCAGCTTTGGCTAATAGAGCATGCAGACATGCCTCCTTGAACTACAGTACCCATAATGAATATCGCTGAACCTAAAGTCTTAGACGCTAATCAGATTTATCGAGAAATTAAGCTCATGTCTCAGGAGCAGATCTTCTGTAGGGTAGGGCAAGGTAAGGTATGATGATGTGACCCTCCTGCATAAGGAGAAGTTTTAAGGATGATGTAATTCTTCAACAGGCACTATGTACTAAGACAATATATACTTCTGTTCTTCCTGCAGATCAAAGCGTCACCTGCCCTGTACTGTACTCACAGAAGTCCTTCATGCACTGTTGTGATACAAGCCACTCTATAGTACAATGCTACGGTTAGTTGATAATGAGACAAGGAAGCATGAACTGACTTATTTTATTTTACCTGTTTGTTTTACCTGCCATTCTTATCATGGGGAGTGTGGACGAGGCAAACCTCATACAGTATTGTTTCTAAGAAGTCAGCTCTTGTTCCTGGTGTGGTGCTTCAAGGTGAGGGTGGGTGGGGGTGCAGCAGAAATGGGGCGGCATGACTGAATGGGCTCTGGCAGCTGTAGTGTAATCACCCTAAACCCACCGGCGGTCCAATACAAAAGCTACTGTGGCAGGTGGAACTATTCATCCCAGCCATTTGTTTTGCTAGTATGTATTGTGAGAGGGGAGGGGAAGAGAAGAAGAAGGGAGAGAGAGTCCTTTCAAAGCAAATGGAGAAAAATAGGAAAATGTAGTCGAAATGTCATTCATTCAGCGCTGGTGTCAGGGTGACCTTAAAGAGAATCATCTCACCCTTTTGTAAATGCAGACAAGTGGATTCTGCAAAATATCAAATTTGATAAGAAATAGGAGTCCATGTGAAAGCAGGTGTGTGGTTTCTTTGATGGTGGAGTGGACAGTTGATTCAAGGTGTAAGCTTCTATATAAATGGACAGTTATATTCTGCCCTCTGTTCTTCATTTGAATAAATACAATATAGCAGATATATTTGTGTAAGTGAGTTCCAAGAGCTCCTTGTTCAGCAGTCATGCCAGGTGTAGGGTAGCTAAAAGTATCTGGGCCCCTTTGTAACTATTGCTCATAGTCTTCTGTTTTGTAAGCTAACAGCTTCCTAGAGTTACCTATGAACACATTACACATTCATGGAATGAAAATACCGAATGTATAATGTATTGAATGTATGAATACCTTCATATGAATCACTGAGAGCTGTTGTTGTGTCACATGTGCCGTGAGGTTGTGTTATGACGTTTAAAATAGATGCAATTTAAAATGCATCTATGTTTCTTTGATGAGGCTTGACTTGGTGATTAGGAAAGAATACTAGGAGTATCATGGATATCCTATTCTTTCAGTATATCTCTTCAGAGTATTTTCCATGTACATTTTGCAGTACATCCGCTGCCAAACTAATCATCCCCAGTGT
The DNA here is from genome assembly GCF_054491055.1 of Hypomesus nipponensis. Lineage (NCBI taxonomy): Eukaryota > Metazoa > Chordata > Actinopteri > Osmeriformes > Osmeridae > Hypomesus > Hypomesus nipponensis. The sequence goes on from NC_140379.1 coordinate 6,781,291, forward strand.
GATAATAATAATGTATTTCTGCTGTAGTGCACCCCCGAGTGTCTAGCCATGACAACTGTCCAAACATCTCTTAGTGGCATTGATGTTTGTCTCATGCATAAAAATGCATAATAGGCAGCAAACGGTGTTATTACTTGTTGAGTCATCACCAGCACCATAGCATTGCACGCTACATTAAAAACAGTGATGCTTCAATATGGTTGCTAATCCTCCCCCAGTTTTTTTACTGCTTAGGATATTCACATGTGTGGGTCTATTTACAGTCATTGTATCGTTATTTGTGTATTTGATTGTGCGTAGTTGATATGATTATCATTGGACCGGCATTGGATAGCTACCTCTGAGAAAGCATGTTTGTTTGTCTGCAGATCTCTGATAACAAGGCCGGTGTCTGTCATGATTGAGCGACCTGCAGTATCTGACCTCATCTCAGTGAAGATAATTAGAGGTGCTGTAGCCCAAATAGACTGAGAGGCTTTTGTCACTACTGAGACACAAAGCAACCAATGTTCTTTCCTTTGAGACCTCCCCATGAAGAATATACAGTATCAATTCTTAAACACCAATGTGAATGGGGGCTCTGGATACAGATGTGAATTTGCCCCCTCACTACATTTTCAGGAAGACATGTCATATTTCTTTTGTGAGTTTAGGCTTACAGGACCCACAGTATGCTTCTTCCCAATGGACAGATATGTCAGTTGTGAGTTATTTCATTTCTCAAAAAGATGTTTGACCACTGCAGAGGATTATGCTATTAATGCCCCATCATATATACCACAACTTGTCTCATGGCCCTCATCTCACACAACATCAGGAGTCAGAGACAGAGACATGGGCTCAATTCAAGTCCATTAAAAGTTACGTGCTGCTGAATAGCAGCTTGAGCCAAATTTTCCATTTACCCAGAATAGACATAGACTGTGTGATGTGGAATAAAAGGATACTTTATGCCTTGGATGTGTTCAAACTCGAATGCTGTATAATTGGCCATAAGGGTTACATTATGTATTTCCAGATTTGTTTTCCCATTTGATGTTTGAATTAGAAGAAATTGTATTTCAAGAACATCTTTGATGTAGGGTTGAATTAGATTTAAAGGCTAAGGATTTATGTTGCCTCTCAGAAATGATTGGTACACAGAACTGGACTCCATGCATATTTCATGGTGATTGCTTTCTTCTTGTCTAAGTCCATGCTGAGATCCATCCTGGCCTGTTTTGCATGGAGCTGCAAAATGATTCCTAATAGTCATTTGGAAACTATGTTAGTGTTTTAATTAGCTAGAAGGCCTTTAGCCAAACTACCCTCATGTTGTGGCTGTGATGCCTTGAGGAGAGCTTGTTGTAAAGTGCTGTAATTGCAGTGGCCTTAAAATCGCCCTCTGTAGGCTATGGTGCACTGCAATGGTTTGTGTGCTCATCGCTTATGGCTTTGGTTTCTTGAACATCAACAGATATGGCTTTAGATACACACTCATAAACATTACATCTGCTTGATTAGAGTATGTTCACGAAAAAGGGGCACTGTGTATTTTGTGCATGTGTGTGTAAATGTGTGTGTACATGTGTGTGCTAGGGAAATGTTCCAGTGTAGTTGTCCCTGGTCTGAAAGCCATGAGTGGCTTTCCAACAGCCACTTCCACCATAATTACACAACCATCATTAAAATGCTAATTCATTAAGCTCAAAGGGTAATTAAAAGGGTAATTAAAAAGTATTTGTTCCACTGGTCTACCTATGTGAGTACTGTGACCATGCCATATCCTGTCACCCTTTTGAGCGGCAAGATTGACTTCCTTCCTGGAGGTTCAGATAGGTGCAGTTCTGCTAGTATAGCAGGAAGACAAGCAGCTAGTATGCCAGTAGAACATACTAATACAAGTATCAGAAGAATAATGTACGTAGAGATACTGCATGGAGTACACCGTATATACACAGTAAATACAGTACATCCATACACACACACACACACACACTCACACACACATACATGTGCTGTACATTCTGTATATGCACCATGTTCACCAAGCTCATATCAGTTAAACTGGTCCAGGCGTAAAGAGATCAGATTTGAACTAGAACATATTGAAGTTAAATTCAATTGCTTTTGGGCTGAGAGGCAAACCAACTGTGACACCATCTGATGTAAATAGTCGTAGTTTGCGTGCGTACAGGGTATGACACACCGCCAAACTCTTCCCATGTGGTATCTTTTAATCCTACACAGTGGTTCTTTGTGATATCATAAACTATGGGCGCCCCGTTGAAAAGCAGCCCTGTTTATCCATTTAGAAAAGTCCACTGTCAATCCTGCCTGTGTTAATGAAAGTTAGTACAGATGGAAGCTCTAAAATGAGAAATGATGGATTCTCTCCAGCTTGCTGGGATGCTGCAGGCCCATTTGCTTTCAGGGTTGCTGAAGTGTCAGTGGTTTAATTTTATAGTGTATAGTTTTCCCTGATTTCCCACTGGAACGGAGCGCTGCCGGAGAATGCTGAACATCTGCTGCCACTCAGAGAGATACATATAAAAAACATCATTTCTATCAACGCTGCAGCAGAGTCAAGGAAGAGAGCCAAGCAGCCATTAAGATACCTGCCTCCTCTCTGTCTCATGTGGGCTCCTGGGGATTGGCAGTCTGAAACCCATTAAATTATACTCTGTTACCACAGCATTGGTAGCATTTGAAATAAGAGCCTCGAGGCAGTGCTGGAGAAGGTAGATTATCAAACAAAACAAGGGTTGGAAAAATCTGCCTTTTATTTTTTTAGGTTTCTGTTGGGTCTCAAGTGCTCATTTCTATAGTTTCTTGTAAAGTAATTTGCACACATTGCATGAATTAGACAAATTATTATTTATTTGAGTAGATGGGGCATGATTTGTATGCCGTATTGTTGGTCATAAATTGTAATTCACATTTCACTGTTCCTATTTCATTGTTCAAGAATTTGTAAGATCACTTTTTCGATCAACCACATGTGGTATTACAGCCTGTCCCTGGAACCACATAAGAAGCAATATTAGAAACAAAATACTATTCAGAGAAATAATTTCTATTCCAGTTCCGTAAACAACTTTAATCATGTCATTTCTCTGTAGTCAGATTGTGTTGCCAGGGTTTATTGCTTTTTGATTGTATTTCTTGATAGTTTTGTGTCTGTTTTTCCATTTGTTATTTATCTTATGTGCTTTGAGCGGAGTGTAATGTATTTCTTACTGCCGAGCAGAATTGAAGTCATTTGGTCTGTCATGTCTGCTCTCATTTCTTGCAAATCAGATGGAAAAGCCTGCAAGTCATTAGATGGGGATGAAGCAATAGACTGTGAAATGTAACGTAGACACATGGAGGATAGCAAACAATGACCTTCACTAGAAAGCAGAATAAAAATGAAGTCTGTCTATCTGTTGCATTATTTGCTCATTCCGTGGCTGAGTCCAAATAGCTGGCCCCTTACTGTAACCTTTGGAATCAATGTAGATTTGACCAAGAGCTGCCGTACTTGAGGTGTCCCCACTTTGGATCACAGGACTGTATACAGAACTGGCCAAATAGAATTTGGATTGGACTGTTATTCCTCACCACTAATCTCTCTCCACCTTCTAAACCCCCTCTTTTGGAGGTCCAGAGATGTGTTAGTAAATGTCAGATTGGTCATGCTGCACATAGGGAGAGGAAAGGGCGAAACAAACAGACAGCTGGTTCCAATTATGGTTTTACTAGGCGCTGATGGGCCAATAATTACGGGATTAGAGACGTGTAACTGCACACAGCTTTGGGTCCTGGTCTAAGAGCGAGCGAGGGAGGGCAGGAGAGAATGAGAGGGAAAGGCTGTGGCCAAGCCAAAAAGCTCACACAGTGATGTTTACACATTACTGCAATGGGCCTCTTAACGTCATCCGCTGCGTCGGTTGGCTGGCGAGTTGCTGAGACAGCCACGGTGGCTTTCGAGGTCTCTGTGCAGAGTGAGAAAGGCCATCAGGTCGCTAACACATGCCCAGGTGACTGCACAGAGGCACTTGGGGAGTGGGGGGGGCAGAGATGTGAGACAACTGCCAGCATTCTGCAGATAGGTAGTTGATCATTCGGCCTCTCCAAGACAGTCCGACTATTTGCAACCCTCAGTTCATCGTCGTATTCTCGCTCGCCTCAACAAAATTCTATACCGTTCCAATGCCAGGGCTTGATGGGGATGTGAATGTTCAAGGTTTGGCCCTGTCCGGGCAGGGTCTCTGACAGAATCCAGTCCCAATGTCTTTAGGGTGCTGATGTTCCAACAGGAGACAGAGAGCCGCTGGTCAGTGTCAGCCATGCTGTAGCTACCAGGCTACAATGGTGTCATATGGTGTTAACACTAGCCCACTCACAGGCCACAGGCACACATACAGAGGGGGCTGCCTGTACAATGAGTTTTCAGGAGCAGATCTACTGTCCACTCCACTCTAATCGCTCTAACCTGCTTTGTGTCCACCTCCCTGACCCCTGAAAATCCCCTCTCAATGTGTGTGTGTGTGTCTGAGGTCCAGAGTCTGATCACTGTTAGAGACCGCCTATGTGGGCAGGGAGATGGACAGACCAGTGACAGCCCCTCCAGCCTCATCAGTACCCCCCACCAATGTCTAAATCTGCTATCCTCTATCCCACCCCTCAGCCCCTCAGCCCCACAGCCTCTCTGCCTGAGGCCCCTGGTCCCAGCCCAGCCTTGTCCCCCTGGATCAGATCAGAAGGCCACAGAAGTGCAGCGTGTGTTCCAGCTCACGCTACTGTAGCTTGGAGAGGAACATATGGTTATTCTGACACACGTGGTGCAGGACACACATGCACACTGTAGCACATTTATGTGCTGTACACACACACACACACACACACACACCAACAGACACACTCCATATAAAACATTTACTGTAAAGTGAATCACCAGCTCTGCAGCAGAAGCAGCACATTCTCTTATCCCCTAAGCAACTGGAAAGGACACCGCAGCAATGCCATAGCAACCAACTGGATTAAATCCAACATAATATGTATTAGATTTGATTGAGTCAAAGCGCTGGCCACGATCTAATTAAAGCTAATGTGTTTATATTTGTGTTGTAGGCTGGTGATTGCAGTCTCGGTGGACTGGGAGAGAAAACGAACGCTGACATGATGAGGCCAGTGTTTTGGCTGCTCTGCGGCTCCCTGTAATTGAGGGCAGTGAGTTAGTTTGCCATGATCGCTCTGCTTTCCTTAAAATGAGAGGTGCTGGTTCACTGCCCCCCCCCCCCCCCCGTGATCTGGTTTTCATCAAGCTCTATTTTAAAGGGGCCAAATTTGTCCTCTCTACTCCTGGTTTGGACTGCTAAGCTTCGATTTCTGGTAATCTGAAATCCATCTGGTACGTTGGCCTTGGTGGTGTGGCTCTCATGTCTTATTCCATGTCAATTATATCTACATAGATACATACACATGTCAACTATGCTAATCTCAGTCGCTGTGTTACTAATGCAAGTGCTGTTTGATGTTTCCTTACGGTCATAAAGCACCCTTTTAGACAGTCTCTCTCCCATATCAGCAAAAAACTAGTAACGTTTTGCAAGGTAACTGGGGTATTTTTCTCCATTGTCTCCCTCACCTGTAAAACCTAGCTCTTCTTTATGGGCTTGTTACTGCCACAGGGTTACTTTGTTATTTATTAGCTGTCCACAGCGGATGGATACGTTTCTCTCTCTGCAATACATTTATAAATCCTGATTTCTACTCTGGCTCTATCAGAGATATCAGAAGAAAAAAAATCTATCCTGTGGTGCTCTTGGTGATTAAAGTTAATGAAAACAACCTGGTCTGTATTTGTGTCTACACAATTAAATTTTCAATTAAATATACATATTGCCCAATTTAGGGCATCTCTATTCTTCAAGACTTATTAGATAATTTCTAACTAAGGTATGGGTGCCAAGATACTTTCCCATAAGCACTATTTTCCTAGATAAATTAATACTTGAATAAAGATACATTAAAGACATTTAGATTGTGTTATTAGCTTCTAAAAGGTTAAGGGTGTGATCTTTTGACAGGGTACAACTTTTCCTGGCATAGAACATAATGTGTGTGTATGCACTGTGTGTGTGTTTGACTGCCATCTTAATGATAAAAAGGCTGTCTAATCTGCAATAGCACAGGATTATAGTTTATTTCCATAGCAACCCTCTCCTTGTTGTAAAGGGGTGAAATCCTTTCTGACGTGGAGCAGTTGTTTTATTTGATGCGTATTCATTTGATTCTGCCTATGCTCCAAGATAGCTGCACAGAAATAAGAGACATACAGTATTTTCTGATTGCTGGGGAATATCCTGTAGCGTCAGAACAGTTTCCCCTGATGGTTGTTTGATACTCATTCCATTCTATAGCCGAGTTCCTCTGGATTTGGACAAAGAGGCAGAGAAGAGAAGGAGAGGGAGTGAAGAAAAGAGAAGAGGTTTTTTTTGTGCACTCTCTGTTCTCTGCGATAATGAACGCTTTGTCAGGAAGAATCCATCAACGGTCACTGTGGGGGGAGCAGAATGTCAGGGAAAGTTATGGTTTGTTGGCTTTTAACCCACGTGGCCCTGCCCTGCAAAGTAATTGAAGTACAGAACATGTCATGTTGTTGTACTTCATCTATTTGTATAGCTGTCTGACTGAATGAATAGAAATATTGCTGTGGCAACCCAATGAACAACAAGTATGGTGTGTCTTTTTCTGACACCACTGCAGCCTTGCTCGTTTAAGTGTGGTGAGGAAAGAGAGATATACAAAAAAAGTACCCTACATTTTATAGACTGTAAATATTATATTAATCCCAAAACACGTGCACTAATCTTTTAGATGTGTGTTTACTACACATCTTCTCATGGGTGTACAGCTGTAGTCAAGGCTCAGACAATATACATTGTAAGTAGCACAGGCTTAACCACATAAACTACTCAGATCAGCAGCTGTCTTATTTCCTGAATCTTTTAGGGATTGAAAAATGATATTATAGCATGCTGCAGTGCATACACATTTTTCCAGATGTTGGTCAACAACTAGTAAAGTGAAGGAGTATAAAGGGGTATTCTTACTAAACACACCTCTGGCAAAGTGTGAAGCTTTATTTGCTAATCGGATAACAGAATCATCCTCTGTGGAACTCATTGACAGAGAAATGTGAGATAAGCCCAAACCCAGGTATAATTTGACACATGGATGGTCACTACACAAACAATTACAACAACTTTCACAAGCTTATCTAACCTTCACATTTAAGGCGATTCCTGTTTTTAAAACAGGAATTTACCAGGTTGCTGTTGATTTTCATCTTGTATAAAGAATTCAAACATATTATATTTTGCACTTGCCCACTTTGCCAGTGTTCATTTCTAAAGAGCCTGTGTCACATTCGCCACATAATGTGTACTAAAGAAAGAGACTTGAACTCTGAAAAGGTTTCCATTCGTTTGTTGTGTGCATCCCACAGTAGCTATGTTTTTCCACTCCACCCAGTTCATCAATAGAGAGTAAAAGCACAACTGGATTTATGTTTTAGGGGACACCAGCAGGACTCCTAGGAACATGGCTTGCCCTGCAGGAATTGACTAATCCTGCAAGTATCACATGTCCAGCACAACTTCTGCCATATGAGAATCCTAATCACCTGTACTGGAATACAACTTGTCCTACTACAAGGATCAACCAACCGGTACTCTTGCAGCAGGAAATGCTGCAGGAACCCATCTTTTCCTGTAGGATTTGTGTAATCCTGCAAGACTGTCTCAGGCCCTGTAGGACAGATATCATGTTGCTTTGCAGCATATTTAAATGTCCAACAGGACAGTAATAAGTCCTGTTGGATTCTTGTAAGACTTTAAAGTCCCACAGGATTCCTGAGTAGCACAATATGTATTATTTAATTCCTTTAAATGAAAGTAACAACAACAACAACAAAAGTAAAGAATGTCCTTCAACATTCAGGTTAATGTAAAATTCTGACATTGTAATCACAACAGTACCTCAGATATGTAAGATCGTGATTGAGTACATTCTGAAAAGGCAGGGATTCTTCAATAGATCTCCATTTGTGTCTGGCTAAATGACACGAGGATGGGGTAACCAGGGTTGGAGCTTGTTCTAATTGAAGGAGGCTGCCTGGGGTGTGTTGTGGTGCGTGGATGAACCTGCAATACGGATCCACTGTGAGGTGAGTGACTCCTCCGTGTAAGCAACAGGCTAGGATCCTCAAACTGATCAGCTCGTTTAGTTGTTCAAATGTGGCATCTCATTCCTGTTCCGAGGCCAGAAATAACTGTCAGTGTCAGTCCAGCTGGGAATGAGAAAGCCAGGCTCTTCTTTGAGCCGGGGGCTAACGTTTTATGTGAATAATGGGAGAATGTGTGAGGATTTATCTGCCTGCAATCCTATGTGCTGTTAGACTACCCTGCCCTACCAACACAAACACCTGGACTTTAACAGTTCATCGGGGTTAGTAGCGGTATTTATGTACCCTGGGAAGGGAAGAAAACAACCACATATTTCATAGCAACTTTAAAATGAGAGGACAAAAAAGGGAAAAAAACATGGGGTGACAGAATAGTGGTCTATCTTTGGAAAATGACAAGTCAAGGTCTGCAATGTCACACTATCAATGCTGTTTATGACCCAGTGTCCCCCATATTGTATGTTAAGTTTAGCACAATGATAAGATTCAAGTATTATGATTGGGCAAGGGAGTAAAAAAAATCTGCAATCTTGAGTAATTGTTCCCTGGAATGAAATTGATTCACACCCAACCGAGCATGAAATGACATTGGCAGATGACATTGCCTGTTGTGCTGTGACAGTGGCTGGAACACAACTCAGTTCTAATACAAATAATCAGCATCTTTACAGTGGCAAAGCGAGAAAAAAAGTGTTATATTTCTAAGCAATCATTACATACCAACTGCTCTTCCAAATGTGCCTGTTATGGGATGAATTAATCCTCAAATAGAACACTATGGGAATCTTGCGATTTGAATTCAGTTACAGAGAAAATTAAGTATTTCTCTTTTCAATTTGTAAGTGATTAAGAGGTTGATTATTTTTATTGTCTCATATGTTGTGAGGGAGCATTCATTTCCATCAAATCTATTTGTATTTTCGTTTCCGCCTGATTAGACAGAAAAAAATACAACTATTATGAAACACAATACAATCAAGTGTAAATGAGTTCTCTTTAACAAATAACTAATTCTCTCCCTTCAAATTCTTGTCACATGTAACCTACACAATCTTAAATATGCATGAAACTGCTGAAATGTTCACTAATTCCAAAGTGAGTATAACCATGTCTTTATTGACACCAATTTCCATAGAGCACCACCCAACATAGTTACACAATACTGGTAATCCAGTGGTTGGGGTTGTGGTGTAGAGTCGGCCATCTTGTGATCCTACTGGTTTGATTGCATGGTGAGAACAGTGCTCTCAGTCTGGCTCCCATACTGAACAACAATATTAGCTCAGTGGATCTCCGGAGGCATGGGACTACTCGACAAACAGACTGACCTCATTCTAAGGCCCCCTTGCCTGCCTTGCTGCTTGTCTCTGCTGCCACAGCCGGCCCGCTGAACTAACACTTACGACACAGTGGGCATTTGTCTGAGCGATGCTTCCCCTATTTTTCTTCTGTCCAACCAAAGGTCTGGGTAAATAGAAATGTTTGTTCAGAAGAGAGCCTGCCAGTTGATATAAATTATGCGGGTATAGATCATACACTGGTTCAGTGGAAATCAATAGGATTGATTGACTCTGTTGAAGAAAAAGAACAGTGGAAGATGCGTCCAAGCAACATGAACACAGATCACCTAATCAAATGAGCTGCATGAGGATCTCATCATTTTTTTTTTATTGAAATTATTGTATTTTTGTGTAGCCTATTTGTAGCCTATTTGTTCTGAGCAAACTTGTATCAGAGTTGCAGATCATACATAAACTGGGAAGGATTCTCAGATTATTGAAATTTACAACGTATCATATTGGCTAGCTCACAGGCCAAGATGACAGGCATCTGTATGCCAAAATCAAATCATCCTGATAGGATGTCCATGCTTCCTTGTTGATTAAAACGACTGAAAGCACACTTTCCTCACCCTCGGAGTAGAACATCTGCATATTTTTCAATAGATTCAGATGATAACATGCTCGCATTGGGCTGATTCCATGCTGGCACAGAGAGGGCGCCAAATGAAGACGCAGTGTCTGTTTTATCCCCCAGCAGGCATGCCTGTTCCCACGAGCCTTCAGTGCACTATCTCTATTGTCTCCCCGGGAAATTAGAAGGAGAGGGAATTAAGAACCAGGTTAATTAACAATGAGCTTAAATCTCAAATGCTAATCACTGCGATGTACTTGCAGTGCTCCATATTTGCAGTTTGTTCTGATGAGTGAGGGGGAGGAGAAGGATTGGAGTTAGGGAAAGGGTGCTTTAAACAATAGTTGAAGCTGATTAAGATGCTGACTATACGTTTATTCTCTTGCGTTACTCTGTTATGCATGAAGTCCAAGACACAAAAAGTGACTTTCAGGATGAAATACTAGGGTTTATTAAAGGCAGGGAGCGACAAGGAATAACTGTGGGGCCTGGTACAAGGTAACATTTGTCTGTGTGTCACTCAAATTGAGAGAAGCTGCCAAGCATATTTGGCTCTGTCAAACTTTGGCCCTAAATAATGGCAAATTACTGACCAGCCCAGTTTCTCCTGCAGGTCGAAACAGACTCGCCTAGCATGAATTCTACTGCACTTTGAGATTACCAGCCGGGGCTTGATTAGAGGTCCCATGTGGTACGCGTACAAAGATGTAATGCTCCTTATGGTACACACAGTGGAGATGGACTGTGGGAAGTATATCCATGTAGGCCCCAGGATGCACATGATTGTGCAGATATCCTGTGTGCATCTGTTTTATTGATGAAGCCATTACATTTAATCATTACAGAGGTTGATCATCATATGGTATTGCTGGTAGTGTGTGTATGTGTGTGTGTGTGTGTGTGTGTGTGTGTGTGTGTGTGTGTGTGTGTGTGTGCATACATGTTGTTTATCCTCCCCCAGTTTCATGTTTGTGGCAGGTGGGGGACAGAATCTGATATGACATGTTTAGTGTATGGCAAAGTGACCTTTCCCTGCACAATGAAAGCAAATCACATGAGATTAAAAGGGGAAAATGTCCCTGTCAGTCCAGGGGGTCTTAGTAGTTTACAGTATCAGATGAATAGAGATGACTGAACTGGACTGTGGCCTTTTTGTGTTTTTCCATTTAGGTGGATCTACAGTAGTCAGCCCCTGGGAAAGTTGCTGTCTTTTACTTCTCTTCCACTGTTCTCCAGACTGGTATCACTTGGTCTACCAGTTGGTCTACCAGAGCTCTCTCTCTCTCTCTATTCTCATATGTCTCTATCCTTCTCTCTCCCCCTCTTTCCTCCGGTGTGGGAAACCCTCCCAGGTCTGAGGAGGAAAACAAACACCTCTGAGAGGGTGGGCTGAGATAACATGAAAACAATTTAAGCCTGACCCGCGTTCTGTTGTGTGTTTAGCCTTTCACCGTGCTTGACAAATACAGTGGGGGATCCTTCTGACGAAAACACAGAGAGAACACAGTATGTTAATGAGGACAGACCAGCCTCCTTCCAGGTGACATTGGTTAAAGTTCAGCTGCTACAATGGGAGATGGGAGGCGTTCATCTGTGCTCATCAGTGTCGAATATCATTGTTGAACTGTTAATCATCACTCATCAGTCTCAGTCTTACAGTCTTAGGATGTTGACCGTCCATAAGCTCCCACAGCTTTTCTCTTTGCACTGCCCCTTTATTCACAGAACATTTTAAGCAGGAAAGGGAATCTGTATTGCACTGCATCTCAGAGTACTTTGCTCTGCTTGGAATAGGAGGACTTTAATAATGTGCCACCACCAAAAAAGTCTTGAGGACGAAATTGTCCTTTGTTTATCTCTATGGTGATAGTGGCTCAATTGTTGTATTTTTCCTCATCGTGTTTTCTCTATGTGTCTATTTTCTGCGAGCGCCCAGATACATGGGAAAATAGGAGCCTTTTTATCTCTGCTTTTATCTCCGGGCTTTGGCTCCAGCTGAGCTCTCAGCTGCTAAATCAAACCCTTAATTGACCCATATCTGACTGCTAAAAGCCTAATTAGGCAAAGTGTTTGTTGCATTTTGTGTACACTTATATAACTCTCCACTGGCGTTCATATAAGGGAACGAACAACACTCAGCCACACAGAATGGGGACCAGTGTAAGGAAGAAAACAACACAAAAAGAATCCCCTTGATGTTTGGCTGTGTTGTATGTAGCTGTGTGTGATAGGACTCTGGGGAACAGCCCTCAGATCCCACTGGGCATCACGGCGGGTGTGGGGCTGCAGTGCAGCGTGTAGAGACGGCCTCTCCTCTCTGGTAAGAAGCATGCTGATGAAGGACATTGATCTGAAGCTTTGTCCTTCAGCTCTTCTCTGGTTTCTCAATGCTCACGAGGTTCTGCTGCTAGATCCAGTCCCACCAGATGGTCCACTGTTCTGTATCTGTGGCTGTGTGGCATTGAGAACACATTGGAATGAACACCACACAACTTCTTCACCTCGCTTGCATACTGCAAAACCCCGAAATATGTTCTCCTTCTGGGGGCGACTTTGACGTTGACACTCTCCTTTTATTGCACAGTGAATACGGCAGCACCAATGTGAGATGTCTCCTGATCACAGTAGAAAAATCCCAGCCATGAGGAATTCATTTGGCAAAGATTCCTGGAACCCATTCCAAAGTCTTCCTTATGGCCCTTGTGCCATACGTGCTTGGAATAAGCCATGTGTGCTTCCAGTAGGCACCAACAGGGGGCACTGACACGTTACAAGACCCGTGCGATCCGTTCTGCTCGGCTGGCACACAGAGATGTTTGCAGTAATTTAGTTCCAGTGCCAATATATAAATAGGAATTCTGCTGTTAGCACAAAAGAGCGGGGGAAAAACATACTGCCGAGTGAATGTGAATTGCTCCCTAGCTCCCATTTCAACATCAAAGTAATCAAGGAAAACAAGCTTTTTTAATCGAAAGTATGCAATTAGAATAAAGCAGTGCTGTCCTGTGCTGCAGCCTGCCAAGGAAAAGGGACCAAAGAGAGAGGAAGAAAAAGAGACAGAGAGAGAAGGAGCGTGAGAGAGAGAGAGAGAGAGACAGAGAGAATGAGAAAGAAGGCAAGCAATCTGTGCAAGCACCCCTCTGCGAAATATAAACAGTTGAATCCCTCATATGATGCTGTTCAGCCAAATAAAGAAGTTTAAGATGGCTACATTAGGGTTGAGATGGCTGAGGTGACCATTCCTTTGGACCACAGCAGCAATGTCACTCGGTTAACAGAAACAGCAACAAAAAAAACTAAAACATGTCTCCTTGTTTACGTCCACAAGACTGTGACATAAACAATGTCGCTAGTGAATTACTCCACTGCAGAGGCCTCTCTTGTTTCCTCCCTCCCTCCATCCCTCCCTCAAAATATCTATAGGCATACCCCATGCTGTCTTATCCTATGTGATGTCAAAACAATGATAAACATTTGGCTGTCTATAGGAGAGCACTGGAAACGAGCCAGTCTGAATGGGCTGTTTTGTTTCAGGGAACAATGGCAGTACCAAAAGGAGCAAACAGCTGTGGTGTGGCCTGTGCTCACCAGAGACTGATGACAGTCAGGGGAGATAGTAGGGGAACTGTGTATGTTTTTCGTGTTGTACTTGCAGTGTGGCTCTACCACACGTATCAGGAATCATTTGATACCTCTGGCTGTTGAGTGAGGGCTGAGTGTGTCAGCTCTTCCACCGGGAAATCATTCTCTCTCTCTTTCTCTCTCTCTTTATTTCCCCTCTATCTTTCTCTCTATGACTCCTTTAAAACCGTTTTTGCAGCTACCACCAATGAAAGCAAGCAACTCTAGACCATTGTAGCATGTGTAGTACAGAGACAGCACAATGTACCAAATTCACTTTACACATGTTACACATGTTACACATGTGCTAGTCATTTTCATCAGATGTCTCCCTCTCTTTTTGGTCAAGTAAAGGATGAATACAAGAAAACACATTGAAGAGCCTTTTGTTGATGACTTGTGTACTATAGTGTGCTGGTCCACTCCACTAACAGAAATGGACTAAACAGCTGTCATTTCATATTGATTTCTCCCCATAACCCAGTGTAATAAACACTCTTGAGAAAGTCTCTGGTTTACTGGGGTGAGTGAGTGTGCAGTATGTATTTGTGTGTGTGTGTGAGTAATGAGTTTCCATCACGTCTGTGCAGTGTTGGCCTGGCATCTTCTCATCCTGTCAAGACATCACAATCCCCTGTAGGAGCCGTGTCCACGCTCCTCCCCCCCTCCCCGTGTGTGTGTCCATCATCACGGCTACAGCAGTTCATGTGTAGAGTACATCACCCCCCACTCGAACACACACAAACACACACACACCAGACCTGTGTCCAAATCCCTTTGCCCTTTGCCTTCATGCCAATCACCCCCCCACTGTCCACACACACGCACACACGCTTGTTCATTTGCACATGCATACACGCATGAGAACATCCATTCTGGACACACTCAGTACCAGGCCCACTGCAGGAAGTGTAGTTAGTCCATCACTCAGACCTGGCCTCTCTGCTGTTTTACAACCAGCCCCCCCCTGCTCCCCACTGGTCGCCCCCCCCCCCACACACACACCAATCCGTGTCACTCACTCACACTGAGCCATGACAAGGGGCCACAAGCGCTAATTAACTCGCCTCACCCAATTAGCTTCATGGTTCTGTGCATTGAAACCACCACAGTGTTTGGCTGACACCGACTGTTTTGGTAAACCAGTTCACAACCACAGTATCTTTAGATCTACTCTGTACAGTCCATCATGAGTATATGGTGTTTGATGAGTGTTTGAGTGCACTGTAACATGTTCGAATTAGAACCAGTGCAGGCAGGGGGCTAGAAGACGGAGCGTTGGGTTTGTTCCATATTCAATCCAAGCTGTTTGGAGATTGAGAAGAACAGAGAAGGCTTTTGATTTCGAAAGATCCTGAACACAGAACAGTAGAGATGTAGGCCATGCATGCTCCTCTTCTCTCCATCTCCAGCATCCCTGCTCTCCCTTATCCTAAACACACATCATCCCCCTTTTCTCTCCCGGAGTGGGGAGACCTCATTAAAACAGGTTAAGGCAACTCACTAATGGTTTCTCTCTGCGTTGATAACACTGGGTCACGTAATATTACACCCAGCGCTGTGCTCTCCCTCGTGCTATTTATCAGACATTATTAACACCCATGTATTGTCATCACACTGCCGTGATCAATGTTCTCGTGGCCCGGGTTAAGATGAGCAACCCTCGCCGTGTTAGGGTGACCTATGGGTTTGGGGGGCCGCGGTGGGGTGGGGTGGGATCTGACAGGAATACTTACGCCAGTTCTGCATCCAGTGGGGTTTTATCAATGGACAATGACGGCGACAATAGGTCATTTGACTCCATTTACATGAAGCAGGTCTGGAGTCAGGTCTCACAAACAGAGGAATGGTTGTTTGTCCTGTGGGTGTTGCTGAAAGTGAGAGAGCACTTGGAGGGGGGGGGGGGGGGGTAATTTAGTTCTTGTCATGTGGCTAGGTACTGCTGCATCATGGCAAGTAGAGAGAGGGCTTCACTGACACACAGTCAACTGCCTTGGACATTGTGACCCATCACCTAGCCTGTCAATGTGATCCAAGCCTTTTTGCACCACAAGTCCTGTTACTTGTGCATAACTGAGAGGTTTGTCTGAGAGGAGTGAATTTCAATGTCCTTATTTCTTCTCTGCTGTTACAAATACATGAAGGCCTTGGGCCAAGATCCAGTAGCCTCTCTGTGTCTGCTCTGAATACAGAGCGTGCCCTGGTAAATGAAATGCGGCCCCATGCTAGACTTTGGAAATCTTTCCTCAGTCATTGTCACTCAAAACATTGCATTGCCAAGCAGGCTTGCTGATGTGATTTAGCATAATCTGAATAATGCCATTCATGGAAATGTGCTGTGGTGATGAAATTTTAATAGAACTTGGGATAACACAACTGCTCCTCATTTACAATAACTATCACAGCTCAGAGTCCAAGGTCTCACTGGTGACTAGGCATGTTCTGGTACTGTACAATCAATGCTTTTTATTGGGAACTCTTAATTACTCAAGATGTTTCCACTGGCATTCACCCAAAACATGTTAATGAAAAGATTTTCTGCCGCGCCAACATTGAGAGCCAGTCTTACTATTTCACCCTGCCTTTAGGGATTGATGCTGACTAAAGTTGTGACACTGTCTTTTTACATTGCTGTTTGTAGAAGCCAAAATCAATATTTCAGCAGCCAGTGAGTGTGTTGCCTAGTTACATTTTTTATATGATCTGTAAGGTAAATAATTTATACGACTGGGAAAGTATGACTGGGAAAAGTAAATACAAGGTTGCCTGTTGTAGAAATGTCTGTATTATATATCAATCTGCTCAAGTCAAATCATTGACCCGACAAGTTAGACCTGTTTTAGCATTGCTACCAGTGCAGGAGCTGCAGTAAAACGTATTGGGTGCTTGTACAACACAAACCTGCCAGAGACTAAATCCTCCTTCGTATTCAAGGAGACTGCCTCTTCTTGTGTTGAGCTTGAACACATCCAAAGCAAGGCAAGCAAATAAAAACTCAAAGTTCTTGTTTTGACACAACTGGAGTCTTGTCCATCACTTACGACTGACATCTAACATATCATGTCTTTGAAAAAGGGAATAAGTTGTAGTGACATCCCATCCACATTGACATTCTATTCTCTGAAGTGTCGGGTTGTGAGCATTGAGGTACGTCGTTTGAAGTGGATAAGTACTTGGGTATTAAAAGTTGGGTCTGTACCCTGGGTCAGTTTATGTGTTTGAATTTGATACAATCTCTCCTCCAACCAGTATGGGTGTGTATAAGCCTCTCGGTTGCCTTGGTTTCCTCTGAGGTTACAACACCAATTAGTGTGCTGTTTCCTGACATCGGCCCATCAAAGCCGTGAGGAGCTTGCTTTTATTTCCCCCCACATCAAAGGCTATTATTCTTTCTTTTCTCCCTTCAAATCATCATCTACCCTCAGGATCTGTGCTACCCCCCTCCTCCCAACCCCCTCCTGCCCATCCACAGATTGTTTCTCAGCCCTGTTCATAATAGGACCGGCAATGCAACCAATGACAACAACAGAAAGTGCTGCTGGTAGTACTGTGGAGATGTCAAACAGTTTATTGTCTTTCCTTTATCTTGCCTTTGTCTTTGTCTTTGTACACTGATGCTTATTATTCTGCCACAATGTGTGAAGCGCTAACGTAAAGGCAGCAGCAGCAGCAGCTGCAGCCTGTCTGTCTGTCTGTCTGTCAATATGGCGGGGCGCACTTCTGCATCTCCCCATCTGACTGTATCAGCAGTACAGGTTTAAAAATGGATGATCTGTGTGCATTATGTATAATAATGTTTTAAATATAAGATATCTTGTGCTCCTTTGAGACAACCTACTGTACTGGCAAGCCTATCCTATTGATCTCAGTTAGGTTTGGATTTAAAATACCTGTGGAGAGATTGACATCGAGGTTGAGAAACAAAGAGAGAGTAAGAGAGAGAGAGAGAGAGAGAGAGAGAGAGAGAGAGAGAGAGAGAGAGAGAGAGAGAGAGAGAGAGAGAGAGAGAGGATATGGGGAACTGGATAGAGATTCACAAATCAGCAGATGTTACTGGAAACAAAATAAACTAGCAATCAGAGGACATTGAACAGTGTAAATACAGAGTGACGTTTCCTCATTACACACCTTGCAAGCATTCCAACACGTCTCTGAGATTGTTGCTGATGAGAGTCTGCATACATTACTGTTCCTGGGGTGTTAAAACCATTTGACACAGAGATCATAATTATCTCCCATCTCCTTTTTTGTCTCTCTCTCTCTCTCTCTCTCTCTCTCTCTCTCTCTCTCTCTCTCTCTCTCTCTCTCTCTCTCTCTCCCTCTCCCTCTCCCTCTCTCTCTCTCTCTCTCTCTCTCTCTCTCTCTCTCTCTCTCTCTCTCTCTCTCTCTCTCTTTCTCTCTCTCTGTCTCTCTCTGTCTCTGTCTCTCTCTCTCTCTCTCTCTCTCTCTTGTCTCTCTCTCTCTCACACTGTGTCACAGATATCAAAACAACTCTGTAGGCCTGGATCTGCTGAATTAAAAGTTGAGGGCAACAGAAAGAAGGGCTTTCTCACACAGTAAAGCTCATCCTGTCCTTGTATTTATATGAACCTAACCTGGCTCCCTTAAATGAATTTACTCAATGAATTAGATAGAACAGTGTGTGCAGTGTTGTTGGGAGAGCACAGAACTGCAGGACCAGGTCAATACTTCGCCCTTCACAGTGCTAGATCCAATCCCCTCTGCAGACCCTCAGAGTCCTTGCAGACAAATCATCCTACCCCTACACTGGTGGACGCTGTGAGATGATTGATCACTCCTTCTGATAGGTCTCTGAGGTTCCTGAGGGTCCTACCCCCTTCTCGTGCTAGGGCAGAGGGGGGCACCTCTACATGCAGTGCCTTGGCATGGTGTGCCAGGCAACGTCCCATTGAATCCCACTCCCTGTGCTGGTAGGGTTACTGTTTTTTCCTTGACAGCCCAGTATGGGGTGTGGATGATGACAGCTCAGATACTGCATGATAGAATGAGGGCTTCATGTAACAAAACACTGGGAGTAGATGCTCCTAGATGACCCCTTGCAGTGAAAACACTTGATCAAAAGGACAACAGGAAGATAATTCCTATTCCAATCGACATAACTGTGTGCACAAAACGGAGCCTGTATATTACAATGGACTGAGTGCTAGATTTACACCTCTAAAGTGATACAGACGCACAGCTGCGGTGTCTCTCACTTTCATACAAGCATTGACCTTTCTAAGAGAGGCTATAACCTAAGCTTCCAATTCCAGAATATACATATTAATAACAATCTTAAGGTCAGGAATTGATCATCTTTCGGTGAATGAGGTTCTTGAATTTAAAATGAAACTGTCATGGTGGAGCTACTCTCCTGGGTGACATAACGTTCCATGATGCATGTCAAAGGTCAAGGAATGCTGTCACTTCTGAATTAGAAAATGAAATATTCAATCATTTCCTGTATCTTATTAAGCTTCTCTCACGTACAGCATTTTAAAATGTTGTGTAGTATCAACTACATTCACTGCAGTCTAGCTGTTGACTGACTCATAAAAAAATATACATGTACTGTTAGCAATGCAGACTTTAGAAGTGTTTTGACTGTTTTATAAAGGTCAAACATGATTCTTGAACTCATTTTCCAATTGCCAATCCATGACCTTATCTCTATAATGAAGAGGAGTTATCTTATTGGAGAGCAGAGGAACACTGGCTATACTGTTGTAGTACATGTAATCGTATGGCAGTTGATGCACTGCCTCTTTATTACAGGACACAGCTACTTATTCCACACTGCAGGATACTTGACAACGAGGATATTGCTGACTATTTCTGTGGAACAATGGAGACCTTCGTTTTTGTACATTTGTAAGGATGAAATATGAATGAGAACAGTTAGACCTCTGGCTACTGTGAATATCGGTTCTCATAAAACTCTTATTTATTATTCTGCATTGCTCTTTAGATGTCTCAGCAGAGAGATTGGAGGGGGCGCATATCATGTGTACACATCCTGATTGGGTTATTGTGTTCCTCGTCTATGCCCTTTTTAGAACTAAATAAAAGGTATCTATTAGACAAATCAGATTTAGAGTTTTTATTAAGAAACTAACGCAAACCCATCTTGGTGATACTAGTCTTTTTGATTACAAAAGTCGACTACATTTCAGTGTAATTAAACTGATAAGATAAAAAGGGATAATATCAATAATTAACTGAAATCCAATAATTTAACTCATTTTCATACGAGCCTGAGAGGGCAGCCAACACATTCAAAGGGCTTCTATTTCCATGAAAGTTTCAAATCAGAGATGCTTGCTGATTAAATAAATAGAACAGCAATCAGTTCCAATTGCTGTTAAACCAAAAGTACATCACTCAACAAATTTGACTGAGATCCAGGCACTCATAGTCCCAAAAGTTGCATTTGAGATGATTAGCAGCAAACATCATTCAAAGTTTCTTTCTCACTGTATAAAGTACAGTAAGGTTACTGGGACATTTGACCAGCTTTAAAGAGGTCAACCTGAGCACAGCTGATGCCAGGAGTCTCTTATGTGTTAAGGAAATAGTTGGTCCTTCTCCCTAATGGTGTGGCATCACCATTATACCAACCCATGGTGCCCTGAAAGAATACCAATGAGATGCTGCAGGGTCCTTGAAGAAGCCCAGCTATAGACAGACAAACACAACCAATTAGAGGGCCCTCTTCTCTTCCAGTCATGCATTCACATGTGATTAGCAGCAGAGAAGCAATGCATCAGGCCCGGCCCAACACACAAAACAAACACTCCTCTGGGACCTTCTTTCTCTCATTTCCTTATTTATGTCAATTAAAAAGCTTTATTGTGATGTTAACCATGGGCCGTACAGAGGGGTGGGGAGGCCAGATTGGTTAGTGTGTTGTCTCTCTTGTCTCCTTCACAAATTCCCCAAGGTCCACAGGAGATTTTTTGTTTTTATTGAGTGATGGCCCGGACAAAAATTATCTGTTTATTTGGCTTCCTTGGAGACTCAGAAGTAAACTAAAAAAGCAAATTGTCCCCCTTTATTGTTGTGATCTCGGCTGCCCGGGGAGTGACAGGTGAACCCAAATGCAACACTCAGATGTTGATGGGGATATGGACCAGGTTTATTGTAGCCAAACAGAGGGTAATGATGGTGAGGTCCGTGGATTCCAGACAGGAGGAAGCAGGGTTGGAGCCGTAGGTGGTGGATGGTGGTGTCTGTAGCACACAGGGACAGAAACAAGGTTAGCATCTTCAAGGCGAGGCAAGGCAAGGCAAGGCAAATTCCTCATCCTAACAAAAATGTTGTCTCTACATTGTACTGTATATTAATACAATTACATAATACATTGATTTTCATGCCAGTCAACTATATTAATAATGTAAAAATTGCACAGGACAGAGTGATCATGTTGGGGGGGAGAGAGGGGGTGTGCTCAATGACAACCTTGTAGTTCATAAAGAGCTATTAGCCTCATCTGACTCTGCTAATTAACTAAGAAGATGGATGACAGGGGGAAAAAACATAACAGAAAAATCATGAAGTGTGACAGTGACATAGAGGGGTGGGAACAAAGAAGCCAGAGAACTGGGCTGCCAAGAGGCAGACGCTTCCTCTCACTCGCAGTCCTGCCATGCATAGCCTGCCTGACCCCAACAACTTACAGCTCTCCATTGGAAGAGACTGTATTCACTTTACTGGATTTGATTTGGTATATAAGCGTGTATGTAACTTTCTCCATTGTTACAGTATGTTCTAAAAAGAAATGCATCACCACCCATCTTCTACAGCAAGGGACATAGAAAGCAATGTATTTCAGTGACAGTTTCTACTAAATGCATTGCGTCTTTTTATCATCTAACAAAAGTATAAGATGGCTGGGCCTTCAAGATGAAAAGCACTAGGAAGGATGGATAACATTGAGGATACCATTCAAATGTGCTGTAAATGTTCTGCATTTATTTGAGTGAATGATAAAACTAACTGTGGCCCTCATTTCCCATGTGCTTTGCACTGTTCTCAGACAGTGACAAGTACTGGTCCAGGCATTGCACTAGGGCAGGTGACATCCGCTTATGTCATGATACCTGTATGACTCCACAACTTAAGTCACACAATGAGCTTGCCTGCTCACTTGACTCATTCCATTGTATCGGACGTGTCCCCAACATGTTACACTAATCTAATGAAATGTGCTTAGTATTGTTTGCACACTTTTACAAAAGGCTGTGGGTTTATTGCGGCCAGAACCAACAGAAGGCATGGCATAGGAGTCATGACAGGAATATTAAGTGATGCAGCCTGAGCTATATGGAATATAAATGAGGTTATTTTACACTGCAGAGCTTTGCAAACCGACGCAAAGACTTCTCTCTTTGTAATAAATCATTCCCATTCAGACAGCCATGCACTCTTAGGGCACTGTATAATACCATCTGCAACAGAGGGAGAAGAGTAAATTGGTTTACATGGCAAAAAAAGGTGCTGTGCTTTGGAATGGATGATATGATGATGAAAGATGGAATATATTTGACTTATTGACGATAATGAACTTGCGGAGAGAAGAATGTTGCATGGATGCTGTCGTGTGGGAGTAATATTAAAAAGGGGGAAACAGAGAGAAATCCCTGGCAAGCAGTAAATGTAGCCGAGTAAGATTTTCTGGAACAGCATTTTGGGTCCCTATCCACCCCTTACAATGAAACAACATAAAAATACAATCTCTGTGTGGGCAGTACTGAGAGATGCTTGTGTCAAGGTGAGATACATATTTAGTCAGCGAATCTGAGACCAGTAGATGAAGTGACCAGTAGATGAAGTGACCAGTAGATGAAGTTCCTCAACATACTGTGCCACTGTAGCATCATACAGTATTGTTAAAAGGCATACACCCAAACTAGAATAGCTTGTGTGTACCGCAGATATTCTCTGACATACTTCTGCTCTCAAACCCACTCAGGTTACTCAACCCTATCCACGGGTCCACAGGGGGGTGCAGCCAAGCGCTTTGTGCGCGAATAGGACAGCATGACTGAGGCTACAGCATGATCCAATATCATACAAGAGGTTGAAAAGAGAGAAAGGAGAAAACACGTTATTTTGTTGTTGCTGGAAAATTGAGAACTCTGCAGGATTGAACATTATGTCATCCATATTACAGCCGAACTAAACCTGGAGAGTTTATCCCCAACAGCATGGTTCCATGACCAGGAGGATGATGCCAAGCAGCATCAGGTGTGTGATTCAAGCACAGGTCACAAGCTATTGTATTAACTTGTTAAGGTATTTCCTGTCAAATGACATTACTCAGTAAACTCCTCATCAGTGTTTATTTTTTTTTACTATACCAGTATGGCAAGCCATCAAAAATATGTGCACAGAAATATATTGAGACCCTACAATATTAGACAAAGCACAACATGAGGTACAGTACTTGTGTCTGGGTGATTAGACACCTTGAATCGGTTGTTGGGGGATGTCTCCATGCTACATTCTGATTGGCCTTCAAAGATCTAGTGGACTGCACCAGGGGGATTCCACTACTTGCAATACCTCGGAGATGAAATTCACACCCATCTGCATGTGGGAAATGAAATAACCATCCAAAGTGTCTGCAACTGTTGAACAGGAGCCAAAATCATCTGAATTTACACAACTGGCAGTGCTAGGGATCAGTGCCTCATTATTCTCTCAGTGCTTGCACTGCCCATATCTCTCTACACACACGCATTGGCCTCAGACGGGGCCACGGACAGAGATATGACTGTGCCGCGCCACAGACTTCATTCTGATTAGATCATCTGCCTCGCCGGTTGTATTGTACTGTACTGACACTAGGATGAAATATGATTTTCAGGGTTATTGAGATTCAACCCTGTTTCATTGCATCATTATCTTTTTTGTGATGTTTGGACAGTACTTGTTGTCTGGCATAGTGTGACTAATAAAAATATAGGTAGGCCTTTGAGAGTCACATGTTTCCATTTTATCTGAGTCAAAAAGGTTTGGCTAACCATTAGCATATGACACTTGGATTAGCACAGGGTGTTATCATCAATGGACATAGACATTATTCTGTCCTTCAGTTAAACATTGATATTCATCAAGACAACATGGTGAGGATAAGTCAAACTAAATGAAGATATTATTGAGCGGTTTGGTCACTCATGTAGCTGAAGTCCCACAACACAGAACATTCTCAAGATATTTCTGTTAAAGATAGTTCCTCTCAGTATAACATTTTCTCAAAATCAATAGAAAATTGCTCCATTCCTCATACCATGTAAGGCTTTAGAGCAAAATAGGGCCATATCTCTTAGTAAGGGAATAAAACCTTTAATTTAGTCGGCTATAAAACCAAAGGGTTTAGAGAAAATGATTCTTTCCAGGACATTAATCATACAAATTTAATGGGTATCAAATATTTAATACAGTAGAATGTACAACTTGTATTACTATGACTTTCTTCAAATCGATCATGTAGGGGGAAAAAAATCCATAATTAAAATTATTCTAGCAAAGGCAAATCATTAGGATTTCTTTTCTTCCCACCCTTTAGTAAAATAAAATATGTACCCCACCAATGATGAACTGTGTATGCTATTAAAGGGAGAATGTAATTATTTCAGGGTTTTTTTAATAGAAATGAGTGCTTGATTATATTAGAAAAATATTTAAGTATGTTATTTTGAAGTATGTTATAGTATGAATGCTATGAAGCTCTGAAGTCCCATCTGTGTTCACATAGCCTGTCCTACTCAATGTGTTCTGTGTCTGGCAAAGTGATTTTTAGCCATTCATTTATCATTTTGTTTACTATTTCTCAGGAGACACAGTGCAAAATAGACACACAATGGAAACACAGAGTGTGGCTTCCAAACAGGGATAACCTAGTTGTTAGCGGTTAAGTCACATTGATGAGGTCACTTCAGAGAAACTGGTAGCAACTCTAAAGTAGTATAACCTGTCGAGGACCTGTTATTCCGTTGCTAAGAGTATCAGATAAACTGACATCACTTTCTCTCTCTCACTGTTATCTGGGTGAGTGATTTCTGATGGAAAGTATTCTAGTAGCTAGACCCAATCAGCCAAGCTCATGGCTAATCTGCCCTCTGCTCATACATTCTTTATGAACATTATATCCCTGCCCAGGTCTTGCCTGGCCAAATACAGAACGGCTAAGGTTCAAATCTATCCATACAATTTCAATGCAATGAGGTCCTGCTGGAAGGATTGCTACAGATTAAATATGGATAATGGACACGTAGGCATAATTTCGGTCTACATCATTGTCTTTTTCATCAGTGTCCATTAAAAGTCACCCTGCATTCAAGGGACATACCATATATCTAATTTCTACATTAGAGAATCCTCTTGAGGTGGAATATGTCAATCTTTGATTAATTTGACAACACCTTGTCTCCCAATCTGTGGTGGAACTCTGTTCCTCCACTTCTACCACCTCAGGCCCTGGGATGGGAACTGGGGTCAGTCCCTTTAGTATGCATTCCTCCATTCATCAACCCCCCATCTCTTTTCACTCTGTCTTTGATCACCTGGTGTTCTTCTGAGGCAAACACATCAAACAGAGAACCAGGCAAGGCTGTCATACAAGCTAGCAACTATTTTTATCTTTCCATGTGATTGATTTCATAAGCAGGATCAATACTTGTAAATAATGCATCACGTCTTGTGCCGGTGTTTTGGGATCTGAGCATCAGTGCCATTTCAAGACTTGAAAGAGTGGAACTATTCCAGCTAATGAGTGTGGACAGACTCCCTCACAATATGTGCAGTGCAGTATGGAAGGTATGAATTATTTAACAGCACTATAAAGGGTTCATACAAGAAGTGTATTATTAAACAGTTGCTTGTGTGTAAGAGTTAAGGCCACATTGAAATGTCCTTTGTAGCTGAGTGCTGGCTATATGTGACCTAGTATGAGCTACACAACAAGGAAACAATTATCGTAATAGCAGATGGCTATGGAACATTCAATTTTGTTCTCTGAAACATATCGAAACCGCATTATTATGAGCAACAACTGTGGATTGTAACTAGAAAAGGGGTATGTGTAGCATTGTGACCTGACCTCTGGTCAGAGACACAGACACTCTAGTGTCCCTAGTTTAAGCGTGGAGTGATACTGCGACAATCCTTCACTTGTGACATGTCTAATAGAGCCCTCAGTCTGCCCACTTTAAGCTGACATGTTCAATAAATCCCTATAGAGTTACCCATGATGGATATGAACTCTTATGTACTTGAGTTGTCTGTGAGCTGCTACAGTCACAGTTTTCCTTGTTGGTGTTGTTCTAATAAGTGTGAGGCAAAGTATTATACCTCCAGTCCTCCATGGTAGGGGTTCCCTGGAGGCTTGATTTCATCTTCCTTAAAAGGAACCATTAAGATGTAGTGACAGAGAAATGAATCCGTTCTAGTGGTGAGAACAGCTTCTCATCGGCAATCATTAGGTTAGCACTCCATAATCACTCTGTTCATGCTGTGTTCATCAGCCCGCTCTCTCCGATGGTGCGGCCGGGCGAGTGAGGCCACTATCGGCGAGCCAGGATGTGGAAATTGCTCCATAAAACAAAAGTAATGCCCAATAAAACAGGAGAGCAACTGGCATTTGCAACATAAAGCTGAGGGATTACCATGAAAGTACACGGTAAACATGCAGTTATTTCTCCAATGTTATCCAAATTGTAACCTTGCAATTTTGCCTGGATCCCAGTTTAGAGGCCTTGGAAGCTGTGTATTAAAATGAGGAATCGTGCGCTCAGATGAAATGCAGTTCAATAAAATACATGTTCATGTTAAAACTCCATGCTAGCAGGAGTGTCTAATTCTAAAGCGGTGCGGAGATGCAAAGGATCCTCGTGGTGTTTGTGGCGGTAAAGGAGTTTCACCAGCGGAACAATCTGTCTTCATTGAGCTCCTGACTTGATGAGGCAACCTGAAAGGTAATTAAGTTTGAAATGTTGCCTGAGCTCTACAGCCCACGCTTTGAGAGAGTAACAAGCTACAACAACAAAAAAGCAATCTTTAAGTTATGGTCTGTCATCCTGTGTTTGTTGACTGTCAGGAACTTGTAAATTCTATTTGATCCAGGTTCAACCTTAAAGGATTACAATTTCTTTGGGTTTTCGATAGTCTACACATGAATAAAACAATGCAATATTCTTCTGATATCAGAGATGGAAGAAAACCAAATAGTGTTAATAATCTCACTCAGCTCAAGCTCACTGATTACGTTTTTATTCTGTTTTCAACCATTCAAATTAATTGACAATATACTAAGTTGTCACTGTCAATTTCCCATGTTTTAATAAATGTTTCTCTTTTTAGAATGACGTGAAAACAGTGTTTGTTTGGCCTTTTTTTGCCATCAACAAGTGCAATTTAAAAAAAAATCAGTAAATAAATCATTTTGTTTAGAAAACAGATAAGTGCTCCAATGTGCATAATTCACACACATTTACATTATTCAAATGAAGCAAATGGCAACAATGAATTCTCCACTGGAATTTGGTTAGAGGTTGTTAAAGGTGGCTGCTTTTCAACATCTGTTGTGGAGCAAGCAGTTTGGTTAATACAAAACACGTCCAGCAAAGATAAAGGTATAACACAAAAAACTGAAAGCAACATGCAGTGATTTAATGTGCAACTGTACATAAATTGTTCTCCAAAAATATTCATAGGATGTTTTCTTTACAACATAATGAGTATGGTTCGCTTTTAAAACCTCCTATTTGTAAGAGTTGTGGATGAAATGGAATAGCAATGTGTTTATGTGTTACATGAGTGATGTTATATTAAAGCCGAGGCCCCAATCTATTCAAGAGCTTGTGCTGCCCTATCTTCACAATTGAGTTAGCTCTGTGCAATCGCTGTCTATTCAAGGGCTGAGAAATTGAGTTTCAAGCCTGAAGCAGTACCAGACTCATGGAAAAGAGAAAGAGAGAGACAGAGAGGGGAAAAAAGTTTTAAAATGACACAAGGTGTATGTATACATTGTAAAAACCTAGAGAGAGAAGCAACACTGTCCTTGAAGCCTAAAATGTCACTTTAGAAAGTTGGAGACAACCACAGGAAATCCTGTCTTCTCAGCTGATGGTTCCAGAACCAGTATAGTCTATTCTAAGTGAACAACTTAAGACTTAATTATTCCATTCCTCTCTATGGTCTCCAACCATTACTTGGTGTGTTAAAACTGTAAATGTATTTCTGTCCTCCTCCCCAAAAGCAACTCATTCATGGACAGACAATTTGGACATGCATGAAAAGGGAGTAACAGATTTACGTATGCTGCTATGAGCAATCAGAACTGAGATGAGGTCATGTTCAGACTGCCCATTGCATCTTTGTCATTTTAGAAATTATTATATGTAGACCATTTCACATACTGTAGGGGTCTGTTGTGGTACTGTTTTTCTAATGTTTTTAACTGATTTTATTTCTCTGGTTTTATTCACGGTCTGGACATCAGGATGACCCGTGATCACATTATACAACTGTGTGCTCCTGTTGTTTGAAGCTTTTTGGTGCAGGAGGACTGCGTCAGTGAGCCTCGCACAGATTTACTTTTGCCATTGTACTCTCAGTTTAATCTCCGTAAATCGGCCCTCTTTCTTTCCACTAGTTTGCACAGATTGGATAAACATTGTGATACAGAGCCAAATTTCCCAGAATTGTTTTCTCCTTCAGAGGCAAAATAAACTCTGGCTGTCAGAAATGACCCTCAATTTGGTTGCGTTGTCATTACGTCTGAATGGCTGGCCATATGCGTCCGCATGGCACTGGTTGTCTAAAGTGCCATATGCCATCAGTGAAAGCAGGCTGTTGCACTCATTTGAATAATATCTGTATCGCTAGCAGAGCACATGTTGGGAAATTCCATCAGCCTGGTAAAAGGCTTGTTTATCCACACAGAATTAGTATAAGTAACTGAGCTTACAAATTACATGATTGGGCCTGATTTAGTCAGACATCCATCTCCCTGAAACAATTGCTTTTTCTCATTAAGTTGATGGTGGATTTCTATGGACCTTATGTGATCTATTTTGCCAAATGGCTTTTCAGGTTGGTTGTGATCATTACACGGTATTTGTAATCTGTTGAGGTTAAGATTAGAGACCGCACCATAGCCCAATCAGATGCTAGAAAGGGGATGTCATGAAAAAGGTTAGGCCTACAGTGTCTGTGCTGCACTTCACTTTACTCAGAAGTTGACAGCAGAAAACGAATGAGTAAATAAATATATAAATAAATAAATAGATATTTGGTTTCCAAACACCCGTGGTTAATGGAAAAAGGTTCCAATCCATTCCACCTCAGGCCAATACAATCTAAGTCCCTGTCTGAGTTGATGCAGGGGTTAAAGATGGCTACCGGCAAGTCCACACCCTCATACGTGCAAACAAGGCTCTTTCTCAGAGGCACAAGGATGTTTTCCGCTTCCTCTGGGCTATAAAGGGACTGACTGAGTGTGTTTTATATGAATGTCTCAAGGTTGCTCTTCATTACTTCCTGGGCGGATGGACGTGCCGGCAGTGTGTTTACGCTGTATTTGGTTTTGTGGACTTCTAGAAATCAAACGGGAGTGTTCACAGGTCATTTGATAAAAGCCTGTTGAAGGTTTTGTTTATACAAGGCTTTAGACAAACTAGCATCCCCAAAGGTGCCCTACTTAGAGTGTGGCTAGTCTGGTTTGTTATATGTTTTAGATCTATTACTTTTATCACTTGTATTATTGTTTTTGTTGATTTTTTGTAAAGAACCTTGAGCTGCAATTCCTGTATGAAATGTGCTATATAAATAAAGTCTTACTTACTTACTTACTTGTTCTTTAAGTATGCAAACAAATCAAGAAAGCTGTTTTTGTATTGTTTGAGGAAGAAACTAAAATATAAATAAATCCCAGGGAAGAGAGAGAGAAAAGAATGCAGGGAAAAAAATTCTATTTAACAGTTTACCTGTGATATGCAGATAAGATTATCTTTGTTTATTTTGTTAAAGCTGCCATGACTAGTCCTGCATGCAAACTAATTTCAGTACATATCTGGTGTTAAATAGAAAAGTAAGTCACTGAAACTTGAATCACTGAAAAAAAGCTGTAGCAATAATGTTTCCACAGTACTACTGCTGTGGTTGTAGAGTCCTTAAAGTTAGGTTTGGCATGTTCTACACATTATGTTGTGTTCTGACATTGCAGAAGATAAATAATTCAAAAGGGATTGTGGTGTATTAAGATGAAGGTTTTGGTCAGGTAGACAGAGGTTTCTTGCCAGTCACGTCTCAAATAATATATGATAGAGCCACGAATGTCCATTGAGAATAGTTTTTTTAAAACAGAATATGAAAACATCGTGGGTTAAGGCTTTTTTGAAGAAACGACATGTACTCACAATAGACTGAGACAAGCGGACCTTTGGATTTGTTCAACCAGTTTGCATTGTACCCTGGTGCTGGGCAACACCTGACATTAATTGACAGGATCACTTTCGCCGTACTCAAGCCCTTCCTTTATCTTGGTCACATTAACTTGATGGTTTTTCCATTCATTTTGGTCCAAGTGTGACTAAGGTTTTGCTATCTTTTTGTGTAGTGCACATTCTGCTGGCAACAATAAGTGCAACTGATGAGAAACTTCTAGTAATTTCTACAATTTGTACACCAAATTGGATATACATAATGTGTGTAGTTTGGTATTTGATGGAAAAATAATATTGCTAACAAAGTTTATCACAATATTGACCGTCCATTGCTCAATACTAATTTGTGTGATGGACTTGGTATGGATGAAGGACAGCCCAGGCAAAACCCCAACTCAGGGTGACCTCTCCCCAGTCCTGTGTATTAAAGAGTCCCCCCCCACTCCCCTCCATTAGCCCAACAACACTTCCTACTTCTCTGCTGAATCTCAATTGAATCTGCTTCACTCCAGTACTCTCCATATCAACATCAATGCATTAGCTCCTCAAAGTCAATTGGGTCATGTAGCCTAACACAGGCCCACATTGATTTCCTTCACAGTGCCCTTATTTGGCCAGTGGTGATGTGCTCCTGGCTGACCTGGCAGCTGCTAAATGCTAAGGCCTCTTGTTAATTGAATTTCTGCTTGTCCCTCACTTTTCTTAGTTCTGGCTCTTTGCTGGCTATTAGGCTGAAAGTACAACTTGCAACTAAACTGAGAATCATACACACATCTTGCGGAATCAAGAAAGAGATTTATTTGGCAAGTACAATATGTACTGACAGGTTAGCCACTGTGTGCTTGAGTGCCTTGATTGTGTTTCAAGAGCCTCTGTTTGCTGTGTTGTGCCCCAGACTGGTACTCTAAACACGTCTAGATTACATCTCATAGTTATTGGTCCATGTTTGCCATCAAACATGTCAGTCAGTTCAGATTAATTCTCAAGGTCAAGCAATTCTGTAGCAATGCTGTGAAGTTCAAATGAACAAACCATCTCCAGAATAAAAAAATAACATACTTTAGCAGTAACCATGACTACAAATATGTACTGTGTGTGTAGCTTTCTCAAAATGTCAAGTGGCTAGGAAATGAACATACATGTGATATAGGCATTATTTGTCCTCAAAAGTCTGAAAAAAAAGTGGGGTGGGGGGGGGGGGGGGGGGTTCCTGCTGGGGGTTCCAGCAGGTTTGACCATGTTGGATGTGTGTCTTTAATTAGGTGGGGTCAGACTCAACCGATAAATTCTGAGAGGGAGGAGGAGCGGTTGCCATTGCTGTCATTAGGATAATCACTACTCTAAATGAGGTTTTGATGCAGTGTGTCCGACAGGTGTAGTGGCAAGATAGGGGAGGGGGGGAGGCTACGCCAAGCTGCTGCAGCTGTGTTTACACTCTTTGTCTGGAACAAAGGGCACTGTCATATCCTCCATGATTGATGCGGCTGCAGAAGAATAGTTAGAGCATATTTACATGACTCCCTGGTGAGGGAGGCCGACAGGAGCCGGGCCTCTCCTTGTCGGGCATTATTTGTCCTGCACACGCTGAGGAAGAAGTCTTGCCAAGCCGGTGTACAGTAGTCCAGCAACTCATCCAGTGCCGTTCCCCTGTGATGAAATCAGTTTACCTTTCCGACAATGATTCACTATATGGCCAAGGCAGCCAGACACTGCTGCTACCACGTCCTCGTCTATTCTCATCTACTGAGACTTTACCTAAATTGTACGATTGTGTGCAGCATGTCGCTTACTGTAAATTGTCATTTTTGAGCAGTGTAACCAAATGGCACCTCTTCCTTCATTCTGAAAGTACTCTTATAGATGATTTAGAGGACTCGGGGCAAGCAGACAGTGACATTTCAGACGTTCTCTTTTCTTGATCCTTTTGATCAAGACTCCTGGAGCAGCTCTGAGGTCCTATCTGCTCCAGGAGTCCTGGATGAGTCTCAGCATCCTGGACTGCTTTCAGGGACAATGGAGTGGAGAGGATATGTGCTGTTCTATAGACTGAATAATGAGGTTGTGTGCTTCAGAGAACGACCCTCCCCCCTGCCCCTGACAAAGACACCATCCCCCCACCTCACCACCTCCCCCAACCCTGCTTTGATGGAGACTGATATATGCATAGGCAAGGCTTTCATGGGGTGCCAAATGTGACAAGGATTGAAATGTGTCTCTACCCTTTTTTCAGTCACCCATTGCCTTCACTTTTGTGTTCATCACTTGTTATTGGGCATTGCTTCCCTGTGAAGAGTTAGTATAAGTGAAAGACTTAGAAGTGGGCTCAGACTGCAGTGAAATTAGCTAGATTACATTTCACCATCCCATGTGCTGCTCCCATTTTATAGATAAACCAACATTCTTGTCTTGTGTGTCCAAGCCGATCAATTTCGGTGATCCATAACAATCTGTAACCTTTTTCCCTCAAACGGGAGCAGTAGCTTAGCTGCTGCCCATAAAAGAGCATTCGTTCTGTTTTAATGGCTGCCAACCCACATATGGGAATATGATTCATGTAGAGCAGAGCATAGTTAAAACAGAACATTGTCTCTCCAGGCTTGAAATACCTTGGTCTTGACTAGAGCCTCCCATGGCTATAATTAGACGTCTGGAACTGAACTGAAGGTGAATCAATGTCTTAAAACATCTCGCTCCAGTGTCGTGTTCAAAGACTGTTTTCAAAAGGAGCACCTTAAGACACTCACTGTTATTGTTGAATTGGATAGTGAATTGGTGGATTTTTGTTTTATTTTATTTTGGGGGGCATTGCAATGCCCTCTTGTCTACATGTGTGTGTTCACCCCCCCCCCCCCACACACACACACACACACCCATTCACCCATTGGATTTCAAAAGTTTAAATCAAATGAAGAACCCTCCCTCTTGTGATGGGTCAAGGTTAGGCCTGAGGCTTTGAATAATAATCAAACTAATGACTTCCAGACCAAAATGAGAAAGACAGTTTGTGCAATTATATTTGCAACACTATCAATACTGGTGGATTTAAAAACTGCATTCAAACTTGGTCATACCTCAGTGTTTAATTTCAATGTCCATTTGGTGTCCTTAAAAAGCTGATTCAGTGTCATGGCTTCAATGCACAGAATTGAGAATATATCCATGCACCACTGCAACAAAAAAAAACGTAAGAAAATGTCTCTGAAGATAAATGTATACGTCCAATACCAAGACATACTTCCGATATATAGCCTGCCTGACACATATACTTGTATTACATTTTTGGCCTTCTCTCACTTTCAAATGATGTACATTTCTTGTATAAATGAAAGATTATTTACACATACATTTCCACAGCGTCAATATTTAGGATATTCATACATCAATCATAAGTTAGTACTACATATGACTAACTATTCTTTCAGGGAAAAGCATTGTACATGTAAATAAAAACTACGCCCAGTTGATCATCAGCATATTCATTTACATGATTGGTATGGAGGTTGAAGAGAGGGTGAAGGACTTTTTCTCTGGAGATTAATTCTCTACATTTAAACAAAACTCAAGGCAAGTCCACAAGGTAGACATGTTGATCAGCTGTTTAAAGGTACAGTTCAAGGAGTTTTAATTTACACTTTTTTCCAGTTTAGCTGTTGGCCTCAGGAGTAATCAAAATGCATTAAAGCTTATCTCTCATTATGAATACAATTCTTAATACAAATGAATGGAAGAAGAAAAATACCTACAGTACACCCTTGACAATCACGTTGATAAAAATTATTATCTGGGGAGTTTTTTTTTCTTTGTACATGAACTTGGATATTGACTTATGTTTGTCAAATAACTAGTGACTTTATATCGCACTGACAAAAACATAAGTTACTGCGACATATTTTCTTTGAGTCATCACCTGTCGAAAGTATCCTCCATAAGTTAAAAATTGCAAATAGCCTTGCCAATTTCTTTACAGACATGAATACTGTATGAGCCAAATTTGCTTCATGGATCTGCATGAATCTGTGATTAATACAAGAATAATGGATCTATAATGGAAATTAGCTTCTGAACATTCATGATCTGCCTCCCCATCTTTGTTCAAATACAAATGCTTCAGGCTCCAATTTTCATTTTCACTTTGAATAATGTGAATAATTGATTGAAAATTTCAGTTCAGAACAGACAGAACAAATAGTCAGGACTGAGTGAAATATTCTCTGACCTTGTTTTCCATGTAATTTCCAGATAAATACATCTGATGCAATCAAAGATTGATTCAAATGTAAATCAGCAATGTGCTGTGTTTCAAGTCAAATTGCCATTTGACTTCTCTAAACCACATGAAGCGCTCTCTTTCTGTAAGTGATACACACAGTACATGATCGTCAGAGATAACGTGAGTGGATCATCTCCAACTGTAGCACACATAATCAGGCCTTCTCTCCTGCTGTTCACCTCTAATGTGTGGAGAAAGATGCCTTTGAGGTGTATGTTTGAGGTGAAATTTATATTGTTGCTTTTACAGGAGAACCATAAAATCATGCACGAGATGTCACACACATGTAAGGTGATCTCAGATCCTGCAGAGAGAGAAGAAGGGGGAGGGGGGGCATGACGCTGATTATGAAGCAGAATTGCAATGAAAAAATCTGGAACCTTATTGAAACAGTGCAGTTCATCCTCGCACAAGCTCAAACTCCATGCCCATTTAACATCAAATGAAAAACCTGACATTTTCTGATGGACTGTGTTAAATGAAAGTCTTGATCCCTGAAACAATTCAATATCTCTCCTCAAGTAAATCCTTGTGCAGATATATTTTTATTTGAGCTATCTTTTACTCATTAAGGAAATGGCACAAATGGGAAAGACACTTCAAAGAAACGACTTCAATAACCAGAAAATGTTATTTTTAACAGTGTGATTGTTTGATTTACGAGCAAAATAATCCAAATAAGGAGTTGTTATTTATATTTAGGTAGTCTCATGTATTTGAAGGCTTCCACATCATCCTTTACTTCCAATAAAAAAAACTGCTTCAGATCCTCCCAAAGCAAGACCTGGAGGTTGGGCCCATGTATAGTTGTGTAACAACTCTCAGTGCAACAATTGGAGGTATGATTGGGGCACAGGTAACCTTAGGGGAGTGGTTGTACTAAATACACTAAAATAATATTCAGCCTACTCAGACTACACAAACTTAAATATGTGTGCTGAGTCTAGCAACAGCATTAACTTTGTTAGCATTGGCACTGCATGAAATACTATTTTCTCTTTTAAAACGTTTCGTTAATTCAACCCACATAGCCAACTATAACTTTATTTTTATGAACAGTACAGTAGTTACTACAAAAATAAATCATTGGGGTCTCACAATATGGATGTGAATTTAATAAAACTGTTCAGTAGGTCTGCTTCTCCTCAATCAACCCATCTGTTGCTGTTGGTATGTTGATATAGTGTACTGTTACTCCGGCACAACTAACAATGCCTGTCAGATGAGCTCTCCTGATTGATCAATGAGGAGCTTTCCTGATCCTGATGGTGAGCTTGATGGTCACACCCACCTCTTCAACAGGAAACTCACCACATGGAATCAGAGAAGAGAGAAGAAACAAACAGACCAGCTCCCAAAAGAGAGAGAGAGAGACACTAACAATCCTTTCAATAATTCACCAATTGCAAGGTCAGACACTGTAATTTCTGTTCTACATATTAAAATGCAACTTAACGTTAAATAACCTTTTGAGGTTTTCAGAGTTTGAGTTACAGTAAGTCTGTTTGGCTTAGCATGCTCCTGGGGCTGCATGGGATGTATTAGTAACAAACTCCCTTCACCATTACCTTCCTCATAATGTTATTGCACTTTTTATGAGATTGTTGACCTGACAGAGACCCAGTGGAATATGTGAAGCCTCCAGGGAGAAATGGCCTTGCATAAGCACTTTTCCCATTAGTACAGCACTGAAGGGCATCTGGGATCTATGCAGGTCCCTGACTACACATATACAATATATGCAGAGTTTTCAAGAGTAAGAGAACTGAATTAAATCTCATAGTTGTGAATCGGAACTAGGTATATTGCACAGAGAGTGGACTGCTCAATACGCATTGGGAGGTTGATAATTAGCTGAAAGCTATTTGTGTGTTGGCAGAGGAATGGACAAATGAACCAGTTTTTCTGCCCCCTCCACCCTCCCATTCCATTCCCTCATGGTTAATTGAACAGAATAGTTTAGCGTGCAATTAATTATGATGTGCAGCAATGATGTATGGCCCTGACAGGGCATTGTGGGTAATAAGAGGAGAGATTTATTTACTGGGATTGGGCAGGCTCTTCTCAGTCCTGTGAAATTAAACACTTTTTCAGATTCAAATTATGGAAGAAAATAGGGAGGAAATTGTGTTGGACGTGCACAAGCACACACAAAGACACACACACACAAACACGCTATACACACACATACACAAGGATATACACACACAAGGAATCAATGTTGTTCTTGTAGGGAAATTGTAAATGTAAAACGGCAGAAATGAATCATGCTAATGGCATGGCTGACAGTTGTGTTCAATATTATGATTTCAAACCCCTGAAAGATTGATTACATAACCTGCTCTTTATTTACTCGCTGGAAGAAAATGTATTGCCCTGCAGTGTTCTGGAAGAACACAGAGTTTAGGGAAAAGAGCACATTTCAAGTGTTTATGCCCAGAGTGAGAAAGAGACATAGTTTCTGGAATATTTTCTCGACTAACAAGAGGGTTGCAAGTAGCTCTCCATTACAGTAATTCAGAGGCAGAACAGGTGTGATATACAGTATTTGCACAGAGGACTACCAGTGTCTCCCCATAATGTCTAGATTTAGACAGCCTACTTCACAACATTCATGTGAACTGTGTTTGTTAGTTGATGATCTGCTGTACAGACATGGAGTGGCTGGACATCTCAATGGATGCAGATATTGTCATGGCAACTGTTGAAACAAGATAGCAAAGATAATATGCTGTTGATATAGTCAGACTAAAGTCCAAGGTGAACAAAGTCATGATGGTAGCATAACATATCATATAAGCCTTTTGTTGATTTAAAGTCCTATTGTTACATTGACAGCTATAAATAGATGGGTGAGCATTTAAATTGATTCACATATGTCTTTACACATGCACTGACTGAAGGGAAAGTTATTTAGTAAAAGCTGTGAGGAGCTGGGAATGTGTTGATTAGTCCTCTATTCTGATATTCTATTCTTCACACTTGTTAATATTCAGTCTCCGGTGTCAGTCCATGTATTTCTTTTTTTAAAGCAACTTGAGGTTGGAACACACTCCCCTTATAACAACACAAAGGAGCCTCGCCAGTTTTTTGTTTATTGTTACATGGATGGAACAAATCCCCTCTGTGTAAAGACTGATGTGGACATGGACAGGATGATTTTACTGTCGTCCTCCGGGTGCTGTTCCAACTCTGGCTGCCTGTTTTAAGAGCTTGTTTGTTTGGGGCACACATGGGCTGAAAGAGGGAATAAATGATATCTAGACATCAAGGGAGCCCAATAACTCTTCCCTAATTTCTCACAATTGGAAAATAAACTGAAAAAAGGATAACCGCAACAGTAAACACCCGTTTATGAAAACAGTTGAACATTGTTTTCCATGGGGATGTGCTCCTAATACCATCCAAACACCAGTTCCTAAATTAGGCAACAGATGTGCATGAAAATGAAAGTTCTTGGTTGGCTAAGGATTGTGCTTCATTCCAGTTACAGAGGATATCTTCATTGTACTTTAAGTATTTTGTGTCAAAAAATACCGGTGGGGGTGAGAATTTTTATGTATTACCTCATACAATAATTCAATTTGGGTTACTGTTGAACTGTGGGCTAACCATGTAATAGTTATTACTTGTATGTTTTTTTATTCCCCCAGTGTAGTGTGTCAGTGGAAAATACACTACATTCAACCCAAGGCCAGCGCGGAGTGTTAGAGCCCATCTGTTATCGATGCATAAAACATCAGTTAGCGCTGCTATTGACTCTCACACATACCATGGTGACAGCATTGTGAAGAGTAGATTAAGGTGAAATTCCTTGCCACCACTGTAAGTTCATTTGAATTCATACATCTCCCATCAGATATGTTCTTTTACAATTCCACCAGCACTCTGTTGTTAATGGAATGGTTTGGCATCAGATGAAGAAGGAATTTATTCATCTCATCAGAGATAGCTTTGCATCATACCTCTTACAAATGAAGTGCCGGCTGAAATGCGGCAGGGAAGAGTCAAAACAATCTGCAACCATCTGTTGTAGAATCCTGTATTATGATTGTTTAGCTGTGACTAACCAATGAATGAAAATATCTTGGAAAACAGCTTTAAGTAATGCAAACAGTGAACAGCCTGAATAAACATTTAGCTAGTCCTGCACATTTTGTAACCTTACAAATGTAATGTTCTATCAAATAATTGTAATCTGTCAAACTTTGAAGATATGCACCTTCATCACTGTCACAAAATTAAGGTCAGTAAGAGGACACTGTATAGGAAACATATAATTAGGGAATGTATTTATACAGTGACAAACTCTGCACTACGAATGGACTGGAATGGGTTGCAACATGTATAAAGAATCTGCAGACCTGTCTTCTACAATATTAACAATCAACCAATGTTTCCAGGATCTGAAATCCATTTCCTTTTGGGCATCAGTCTTGATTTTGGAGTTTTATGACCGATTAATGAGGTGAGGCTTTGTGATGCCGGTAGCCAGGCTGTTGCATGGGAACTTTTCAACCAGAGGCATAAAAGCCAAAACCCAAACTCAAGAACCGGGCTGAATTGATATGCTCCTAGGCTGGACTTTCATTTTACCCCCTTTCTGAGATTACACTAATTGTAAATCAAGCCTAATGATTAACTTGAACACTTTCCACAAGGTTCAGAGGCATATCAATTAACAGGCAGGCATAGTCTGAATGGAGAAAGTCTAATGAGATCCAATTGTACTGTTTGCCAAAGAAATATCATCAGTTGGTTTATATGTGTTCATGATTAATGTTTTATTCTTATTAAATTGACCAGGCTCATTATTAATCGAACACAAATGGAATACTGATACAGCACAATGTTTAATGAATCTGGGTGTTACAAGCAACCAAAGCTGTTAATATTCCCAGCATAAAATTTAATTCTCTTTTTTTTTCTTGCTCCTATTATCTTCGATTTGTACTCATCTTGAAACAAAGTTTTGATGACCATCTAATCGTAGAAGCACATTGTTTTGACTTTCATTATGCCTTTGGAGATCATACAAGAACTTGTCAGCGGCTGAATTTGTTTTCAGTAAGAGGAAACATTGATCAAAGGAAGAGGTTGAGAGTATTGTCATGAAGCTTGATTTGATCTCTTTTACATCTCTTGATTTGACTACATCTCTTTTCACCCTCACTTTCTTACGCTCTCTCCTTATTTATTTCTTTCTTTCTCTCTCTGCGCTCACTCTTTTTTCTCTTTCTCTTGATATGTGCAATGAAACACTTGATCTGGACGAAAATAAGACACCTGGTATTGTTTTGGGATTGGGAAGACCTTAGTCTCTATCACATACAAACACACCCTGGATTGAGTTCTTAGGGCAGCTTCCCTTTTTGCATCCTGTACATTTTCAATCCGTCTGGGCATCACCAAAAGCCACAAATGCAGAGGGACCATTCAGGGCGTGCACCAACATCGAACACACGTACATGGACACACACATATTCATGATATCTATGATGTGGGATGATAATTGGGGAGTGAAAGGGAACCAAAGCTAATACAAATCCAAACTCTGGTAATTTCTTGCAAAGGGAATATCAAAGCCATGTCTTTGCCAGTGGAGTGATTTAGATACAGTTGTCACAGGCAGCTGCTGGCTTAATCACATTGCAATATTTGTCAGTTGATCAGATGGGCTCTGATGAGCAGCCGTAGCTTAGCCATGTCATTATTAGATCCCCATTGTGATAAATGTTATTTATTGCTGTCAAGCAGCATTAATGTTTAATTCAGCTGTGTAAAATGGGCCAGGTACACACACACACACACACACACACAACCCAGGCGCTCACGGTCAGTTCGGACAAAGGGACTGTTGAACACCAGCCAGATGAACTTCATCGCCCCACGAAATAGAGAAGGGGAGGGGGTGAGGGGGGACAAGGGAAGGGGATAATGGACTAATTTGCATGTGTTTTAAATCTGTAATGAAGTAATATGATGTTTATCTTTTCTGAAGAGTTTAATTTCTGCTGGCCAGGACCCAGATCACACTGTGACAATACCAAACAGGGGAAAGTGGAATGAGTGTGTGTGAAAAAGAGAGAGAGCGCTAGATTGTTTTTGCGTGTGCTTGTGTGTGTGTGTTATAGTAGCAGATGTGCTGGGGTCTTTGGATAGAGTATGGGGGGGGGGGGGGGGGGCAAGAGGGGTGGAAGCTTGGGTCGGTTAGCATGCAACAATGTGGTTGAAGTGTGTATGGTTGTGTGTGTGTGTGTGTGTGTAATGGGGGTGGCACATGCTCAATGATTTATTCATCAAGATCTCTAAACAGCATCGGAGCCTTGTTGTTTGTTGACCCTCGATGGGAAGCATGCGAGACATC
This sequence comes from Hypomesus nipponensis, assembly GCF_054491055.1. NCBI lineage: Eukaryota > Metazoa > Chordata > Actinopteri > Osmeriformes > Osmeridae > Hypomesus > Hypomesus nipponensis. Next base: position 6,822,123 of record NC_140379.1, read on the forward strand.
TATATCTCCCCTGATCCATCGATCGAGGTTCTTCTCCATTATCTCTCTCTGGGATCCTTTTGGGGGCATTGCCAGCTGAAATTTGCTTCTCAAAGAGCAGTGTGGCTGATCAGATGAGGGTACAGTGCGAAATAATAATCTGCAGTACCGGTACTTCTCCCTCAGTGATCAGTCCTGATACCAGACAGAACAGCCTTGTAACACATCTCACTGCAGAAAGATTGCATGAGGTCTGTGTTCCTGAAATAAAATCATGACATAAAAGGATACGATGCTAATCGTTATTCCCTAAGTAAAATCCTAATTTATTATATAACAGATTGCATTTGTATTCAGGCCATGGAGCCTGGGTGCAGAAATGTATTTATGAATACATCCATTTGTTTTGAATTTTTGGCAACATTTTATTCTTTCCTGTCCCTGACCTAATGGACACTAATGGGAAACTCAGGAAAGATGATGTGCAATTGCATGTCCTTTACAAAGAAATGGAGAAATGAAAATTATCAAAGGAAATGTATTGATTTAATAATGTCATTTCTTTGTTCTCTTATTATCAAATATTTATCAAATATTTACTTTGATAATGAACAGACTCCTTCACTGGCTGCTGTGTGGATCCTCCTTTGGCACTGAAAGCTATTTCAATTTGAAACCCAATCTTGAGAAGAATGGAAGCCCTCATACAATGTTTTTCTCTTTTTAAGTGCATTTTAAAGTGTATTTCCAATATTTTAATTGACAGTTACTTTAAGCAGGCACAATAGTTTTTTTTAATTTTTTTTCAGGAGAGAGCTGGTGGAAAAGATTAGCCTGGCTCTACCCTCCTACGTACTACAGCTCAATTTTCATTTTGCTCCTGTGCTAGGTCTGGGCTCGGTATATTAGTCAGTTTTTGATAGAAACATTTTTGGAAGTCCAATCAGCGAACAGAGGGAGTGGCTGAGAATAATGACGTTGATGTCGCGCCATAGTTTGAGAATAGTAATGGGGGCGGAGAAAGGTGCGAGCGAAGCCATTCGGTCTGTTGTGGCATGCCGCTGAATATCCAGAAGTTAGATCCGGAGCAAGAACAATCTTTGCTGAGTTTTGTTGATAGCCATGATGTTGTGACCCTCCTCCCCACAGGGTTCGGGAAAAATTTGATTTACTTGCTAGCTCCGTTAGTGGTGAAGAATTTGGCTAAGGCTAACGCTAGCGGTTATGGCAAATCCAGATTGGCTCTGGGCAGATCCAATAGTTTTCAACTTTCAACTCAAACAGACAAAAATATAATTTCAGCACCTGTGTTAAAACAGAAACTTCAGTGTTTTTAAAGCAATTGCCTAGAAAGCAACAGTGTGAACTCTCAGTGACAAGCTCGAGAAACAGAGCAAGAGGTCAGCTGATCAAGATGGCCCTAAGCCAAGATGGAAGCTTGGTTAACCATTTCATTAACAGTAGCAAAAAAAAATCCACTTTGACAGGACAGGAGAAGATGAGGGGCAGAGGAGAGCAGAGCAGGAGTAAAGGACGGCTTCAGCCTATTTCCAGCGAAACTGGTGAAAGGTGGTGGACATAATCTAAACAGCGAGGCCTATTTGTAACCAGGCTGCCAGCTATCTTTCTATCTGTAATTGAGAGCATGTAGCTCGAGTCAGAAGTGTATCAACAGTATAAAATGTTGTTAGCTTTCTATCTAACAGGCTCTGAAGGGAATTAATAGCTATCATCTAAGAGGAAAAGAGGCCTGAGACAGGCTCAAATGGGGTTCTAGTGACAATGAAAGATGTACACCCCAGAGTTATTGTTATTACGGTGTATGTGTGTTTGTACGTGTGATATTATGTTTTTGTTTGGGGAGGTTGAGTGTTAAGGAATAGATGTGTACCTTTGAGCTGACATGCCCAAGTGCATGTGTGCATTTTTAATAACATTCTACCAACTTGTTTTTGTATTTGTACATAAATCATCAATGTTATTGTCTCAGAAAAGAAATAAAAAACATTCAAATAGACTGTGTCTACTTTCAGACTATGATAATGCTGTAAGTATACTCAGCCTAGCACTACTCGGTCGCACAAAATAATCCAAGATACATTTCCTTGCTTATTTTCATTTTCTCTAGCCACAGACATTCAAATTCCCAATGCAGCTTGACACAACATCCCAGAGCTGACCTTGGAGAATGATAGCTAGGCACTCACTAGGCATGTTAGGGGGACCTGCAACAGATCCATGATAAACACACACTCCCCTCTTGTCAAGCCATTTGCTCTCTGCCTCTACCATGCACCCCCTTACTGTGATCCTGGAATGGACTGTGGTGGAGCCAAATCCCTGACACACATCAGCTTCTGACATAAGACCATGCGATTAGAACTGAACAGTCCATGTTTACCCCTCTACCTTATGGACCATGGCAGCTCAGTCTGGACTGATCCACTGACATCCAGTTCTTTCATGTTGGAAGTAGACACTTCAGTGCAGACGTTTGCCAGACTTTATGGAAATGGTACCATTTGCCTTGTTGTTGGGTTGTTGCATCAGATATTGGCTTACTTATTATGATGATGTAAGGATGAGTCCTTTTCCGGATTAAAGAAAAGCAGTACTCTCTGTCGCAGGGGAGTGTAATGTGTTAAAACATTTCCCAATTTCACTTGGGAACAAATAGTTGTTTTGCTAAGAGAGGAAGGAAACACTGTCTGCCATGCGCAGCGATTACTTGGTAAAGCTAAACAAATGGATTAGAATGTAGGAAATGTTGGCATTTCAGGCAAGTGAGTGCACAGTGTGCCCCAGGCATTTGGCTGTTTGATATAATGGGAATTTCAGTCTTGTCTTGTTTGCCTGGGAGCTGAACTACTTCAGTGCTCTGCTTGTGTGTGCTCTAATTACAGACAAGATTAGAGCGGGCAAATTAAACTGCTACCAGCCACTGTTTGTAATTGCTACAAGCAAATGTTTGTAATTATGAACAGATTGCTTTACTGTCGATAATTAAAACAACAACACAACTTACTTAATGACTGTTTGGAGATGGAATTCTAAAATTGACAAAGTAAGCACAGAAAATCATTTTTTCACCCCTCCCTTCTGTGTTCTCTGTTGTTCATCTATCTCTCCTCCTGTTTTTCTTCTTTCTTCCTAATTTTCCATGCTCCCTCGGTGCAGATCAAACAGCTTTGCTCCAATCAGAACAAAGAGAGAAAGACTGATGTAATTAATGTAACCTCGGCAGGCTTTTTCTTTACGGTTGAGTTCTGAACGTCCACTATTTCATCCTCAGTAATGACCGTTCACTGTCCACAAGGAAAGTGATACTCCGAGTTCTCGTTATTATTAGCTACAGAGACATGCTTGTAATCCCTCCACCTGTTGTTGGATACCTCAGATTTGTCATACGATATACAGTACAGTGTGAGAAATGAAGTCTCAATGTACAGTTTGTGCTTCAAACCCTTATGTGAAATCTAAAAGTCTGCTTTCACAATTTACCAATTCCATAATACTCAAAATAAATGGATGCATGTGCATTTGAGGCTGTATTGTGGCCAGGATGATAGTTTTCTGTGTTGGCTCTCAGCAGTGTGAAAGAGCAAGGTTGGCATGGTTTATCTGAACATAGAAAGGAGCCATACTGTTCTCTTTACAGCTCTCTGATCACATTCCATTATCAGAGATATTCATTATCCTTGTTCTCATCCTGGTGTCTGTGTGATTTTTATGTTCTAATAAGGCAGTCTAGATGTGATAACAGATGGCGCTTCATTTTGCCATGCCCCCATAGCAAAGATGCCATAAGTTGTGATGTGTTTGATTTTATTAGATATGAGATTTAACGCATACATGCTACATTACTGCAACAGCACTCTCATTTCTCATCTGCAGGAGAAAATGAAACTGTGATGAAATGTAATATAGTCTCCCTCAGGCGAAACTGGAGGGACTGGGAATTGCAGCACAATAAATCTAATGGATATTACAGCACTCACCCTGCTCTCTCTCTTTCTCCTCTCTCTCTCATTCTCCTTCTCTCAGTCTCTGTCTCTCTTTTTGTTTTTCTTTTGTTTTCGACCTCTTTTCTATCTCTCCTTTTTTCTTCCTCTCTCTCTTTTGTATGTATTAAATGTGTCTGTTTGTGCATGTCAGTGGGTTCGGCTTCTGTCAGACACACATTTGGTTAAAGAACCTGCACTAGCTTCCATGAAATGTACTTATATTAGCCATCAGATACATTTGACATATTCCTAATGGATTTCAATTACCAAGTCTGAACCTCAAAGCTAATGAACTTGATGGTTCTGCCACAGAACGTATTCTAAAAAGCATGACAATTTCACAACAGAAGATAACATCTACAGTTCATTATCTCAGCAATGCAAAAATAAATGGCTTTTATACAGTCAGGGTTGGCAGAGTGAAGGACGGCTTTGCTGGGAACACTTTATATCCCTTGATGGATTTGGTTTAACTAGCCACTTAGCCTGGTGTAGCTAGCTTTTGACAGGACACAGTAAGCATGGCAACAGGGAGGGCTCCCTAGGATAGGCTAGTTCAGTCTTTTTGAGTTAAAGGATAGTGACAGGGTTATCTCTTGCTAGGAGATGACAGTTTGTTTTGAATATTGTTGAGATGGCTGTTGTCAAAAAGGAAACTTGATTTTACTTGTCTGCTCTGACAAATGTGCAATAGTGATTTTGTCAGGTTTATAAATGTACATCCAACAACATAACAGACTGGGAAAACACCGTCCTAGTTCACGTGTTCTGCCTCTCTCCTGGGGGTCAAAGAGCATGACAACATCACATACAGCTCATGTTCTTCTCTCATGAATATGAAGATTTCAGAACCTAGTGTCTGTGTTGTCTGAACAGATGGTAGAACACCTACGCATCAACAGTCAATTGCTCTTTTGTTCTCTCAAATATTTATAGCTCACTCCTCCTTCACAATCTTTGCTGTCTTCTGTAGACGAAAAGCGACTTTGAGTCAAGCAAATTTCGAATCAAATGCATCATACTCATAAAAGACGGTTATTGCATAGTTAACATTCTTTCGATGTTCTGGACCACAGCACTATAAAGGCTTCGCCGATGGTTGAAAAAAATGAGTAATCTCTGAATCTTATAATACAGGGCTTAGATATTGTCCAAACAGTTCGTTGATTGACTAATGTCTTGGTCTGCCAGCTTGTCAAGATGAACCTGGCCTGTTTTCTGATCCATCTCTGTCAGATCGAGTCAGATGATCAAGACCCAAGCTAGACGTTCCCCGGAGACAAACACGTCCCTGTCATTTCTCACCTTTGCCCTTGTCAAAAAAGGCTTGTGCACGATCCCGGATGGGAAGTGACATCATCTGTTGCCTCAAACACCTCCTGGTTGCACATGATGGAGTTATTGTATTTGTTAAATTGAGTTTACCTGGAGTGCTTATTGTGAAAGCAAGAGGCAGGCAGAGCAAAAAAGAAAGTAGCCAATTGAAGTAAATGGATACATCTCAATTATGGCCTTCTCCATAAAAGTGCAAGTGAATTGCCAGGGGGATTATTATCATAGTGGATAGAAAGATCAATGGCTGTCCTCTGCTGGACGCGCCCTGAACACCAAATCCAAAAGCATAATGGGGCTCATAGCAGTGTGTATTAAGGTTCATGTATCATTAAGGCTTCTCCCTGCTGAAACTAAAGCAATTAATGATAGAAAGTAATCATTACAAACACAGCTGCAGATCCTTAATGGAAAATATCTCTCCCATTTGTAATTTACTGTCTTTCTGCATGAGCACAAAAGCATCAACGATGCCTTGTTTAGCGAGCGCCTGTCACCATGGCAACAGTGTTTGACAGACCCTTGTCAAATGAGTGTTCAATACCTCCCTGTTGAAGAGTCTCAGTCTTTGATCATTGCACACAAGGTCAATAGATGTTTCAAATGAGAACACAGAAAAAAAATTGACAGACAAAAATAAAAAGAGAGATCTATGACACAGCCAAAAGTGTTTGACCAAAGGTTGTACTCTGAATTCAATGTCCCTCCACTGTGTGTTGCTCTCACAAGATTTCTCATTCACTCACATCGGGGGTTGTTTAGTATTCACTCAGAAGAACTCATTGGCAATTAACGAGAGATGAACTAGAAATGCCCACATTTTTTGTCACTCATTATGTTTAGTAGTAGCTACGTAAAAATTGCAGTCGCTGGCTCTTACTATTCTTTAGAATCTGTTGGTTTTTTTTTGTCTATGATACATATTTCATTGGACATCTTCATTGATGCAATGATTACATCATTGATCTGACCCGTGTATTAGCGAAACAATTACCTTTTCCTGCACTTAACTTTATAGCCATTTTAAATCAGAGTGATGTCTTCTGGAAGCTTGATGAGAATGTCTAAGAGTCGCTTTAAATCTATTCTGACTGTCAGATTTGTAATGTATGTAAGTGAATCAACCTTCCCTATACAATATGTGTTCGACAAGTAGGTACAGTATACAATAGACATTCACATCATTAATACAAAACATTAAAAGAGTCAAATGAGGGTTAAACATATGCTGATAACATTGAAAGCCAGAAAGGCATGAGAATCTAAAACAGTACACACGTAGATACTGTAACACATGCACTTTCTATCATCTATAACTATACTTCCATCTGTTTTCTGAAAAAAATCTGTTTGCACACATGACATGCATTAACACACACACACCCAGACTGACTCTGTATTTCAGATTCTCATTATATTTCTAATATGCTCCATATTTTTACATCACTTCAAAGTTTGGTTGAGGGCATTTGGGTGCTCTCAAGCAGGAAAGCCCATCTGTGGCTGATATTAGAGCATGGCTCCCAACCTGTCAATGTCGCTGACAGCTGCAGTGCTAATTAGCCCAAAAGTCTTCACTTGATTTCTAGTTAACCTATTGCCGAGCATGGAGAGTACACCATCAAAGTAGTTTTATAAAAACAAATGCGTGTCAATGTCATCCCTGCGAATGAAATCTCATTAGCTTGACTTGTTTCCCCCATTTGTATTCAATGGACGTTGCTCCCATGTAGAGTTAGGAAACTATGATGAAGTGCAGGGCAATTTTCCATCTAGTATAATCTCCCCAAGGTCGTGTTAGTGGGAGCTGTGTGTCACAGCCTCCAGTGCCCAGCTGGATAATAAAATGACTGAGATGGAGAAGAGGCAGAGAGGAAATGCTACAGTCGGATGTTGGGGGAGATCGAGGGTTGTCCAGGAGGTTAGGCAGAGAATGGGGGCTGTTGTCTGGGAGGTTAGGGAGACATTGATGGTGTTGTTCAGGAGGTTAGGGGGAGATTGGTGAGTGTTTATATAAGCCGGGCTTGGGAAAAGCAAACCCAGATCCTAAATCTGAGGAGATGGTGGACACGAGGACACAGTCCTTCTGGTGTGGTCATGTAGCACCCAGATGGCTGGCTCCATGGGGCATACGGGACCACATGACGCAAGGAACAATAACATCAGACTGCAGGATCCCTATTCAAACCTGCCACTCACATTCCACTGATCCTGCTACAGTTTGTCCATCTGTACATGAATGACTTGAGTGAGATCACTGGTTTGTGAGTATCCATTGTGAAAATGTATTCTCTTTGTGTGTTCGACACTGATGATGCAATGTTGGTGAAATCCTAAATCAAACGATTGCGTTGCCATAATTTCAATGTTTTGTAGTCCCTTTAGTCTTCTTAAAGCCACCATTTGTTGTGAGAAGTCAAATGGGCTTTTGTATTTGATCAGCTTACATGTTGGCATTGTTACATACTATCCTTCTCTACTCTTTTCCAGTGCTCAGACAATAGAGACAGATTGTTGCATTTTGATAGCTTTGAATGAAGCCATGTATACAGGGGTCAGTCAAAGGCTGGTCTAATTGCAGAAATTCAAGTGTCTTCCATTTGAATAAAGACCAACAAAAAAGGCAATCAGTCTCTCTGATTGTGGGTTAAAGTTTGACACCTAAACTACATTTGAGTTGAAAAACTGTCTGGCTGGTAAATTGTGAAGTTGCACCGATAGACAAAAAGCATCTACATAAGGAAGGCCAGCACTGTTTTATTGTTGAATAGAAAATTGAAGAAAGAAAACTGATTTGACAAGTACAATGTATGCACTCTGAGGCATCTCAGATCCATAAATCAGATCCAACTAGAATAAAGCATGATTAGATAGAGCATGATTAATTTGGCAGAGATACATATCTTTGGTAATGCTGTTAAAAGATTGTGCAACTCAATTGTTTGGTTTTGTGTAGGTTCAAAACATTGATGAAGGAAACACCTTTGTAAAGTGGCGTATCATGCAGGAACACTGATCAGAAATCCAAGAAAAACTATTCCCCCTGTCATTGTCAGGCGAATTTTATGGTTTGCCATCACTTTCTGACAGTTTGCGTGCTTCGGACGCTTGTTCCAGAACTGTGAGGGTTTGAAGGCTGGATTACAATCACTCAAAAAGGAAAATGGTGGAACAAAGCTCTCAAAGGCCCTTTCATATGTCGTCGTCGTCCTCCCCCCCATTGAAAATTTGATGAATATTCTGTCTCTGGGCTTTTGAAGTATATGCTGACTGTGCAGGTCCGACCAAACGTCTATCGTTTGCGCCAACACCACTCACCCCCTGTCTTTGTTGTCCTTCTCATTGTGCATTGCTGACCCCATGCTTTTCTAAAGGACAACATCCCACACCTCCGATTACTGCCTCATTAGCTCTTCTGCTGGCTGTGAGGAGAGCTGCTGAGACTTGCTCACATCTCTTTTGCCAGAACTCCCACACCAAACTTTCACCAGAGGAGGGAATTGTTAAGGAGCCACTGGTGCACTCCCTTTCTCACCCTTATATCTTAATCTGAGGGTCAGAGAGCAGCATCGGGACTCTCATCTGTTTAGGCTCATTATCCTGCAGTTTTTATACACGATTGTCTCACCATTCTTTCCGACTATCAATCGTAAAGCCAAAGTTGACTCTGAAGTGAAGGGCTTAATGCAGGGATTTATTTAGCATGTGTTTGGCGTGCTTGAGCAAATTGCATTATAAACTACCGGCACATGATTAAAGAGATTGTGTAACGTGAAATGTCTGTGTATGTGAAACTGAATTCAAAATCCTGACTGGTATAATTTATACTATTGATAGCCTATATTATATCACTAACACATGGACACAGTTTGATAGGTCATAAAAAATAGTGCTTGGTTGTTTGTGGAAGAGGACCATTATTCATTGTGCATGTTGAGCAACAATAGTAGGCAATGTATTCATAGGTACATGTTGTAGAACAGATGTTAGCTACAAAAAAAAAACCTTGATTGAATTTCTTTCCTCATGCATCCACTGGGTCCAAAACAACTCTGGAAATGTTGCAGCAGATCAATTACCTTCATTTCCATGGTTATATACCCCTGTTTTATTATAAAAATGCCACTGTGTTTCATTTTTAATATATAGAAATAAAGTTATCATTTATTCAGCTCTCAAGCCTCGTGTGCTGAGCTTATCATTTCACTGTTGTTTGAATTTCTCTGAGCCAGGAGAAACAAATCTCTGTCTCTCTCTCTCTCTCTCTCCCTCTCTCTCTCTCTCTCTCTCTCTCTCTCTCTCTCTCCCTCTCTCTCTCTCTCCTCTCTCTCTCTCTCTCTCTCTGTCTCTCTCTCTCTCTTTCTCTCTCTCTCTCTCTCCTCTCTCTCTCTCTCTCTCTCTCTCTCTCCCTCTTCGTTACCCCCTTGTTCTTTCCTTCTTTTCCTGTCTCCCTTTTAACTTCCATGTTATTCATATAAATATGCAGAAAATGTTATAAGCTTTTATCATGTAATTCTCTGTGGTGTCACTGTTGCACTGTTTAGTGAGTGTGTGAAGGGGCAATAAAGGATACTCTAAAATGATCTTCTCTGCACACAAAAACTAAAACAAAAGAATATCCACAACACAGCCCCAAACATAAACATATATAGAGCGTGTAACAATAGAAATCTAGAGTATGGATTAGTGGCAGTAATGCTCGCACACCACATGCTTGCCATATATTTTATTGGACTCTGTTGTTTGGGAAACAATTGCATACTGGGTTATGTGCATGTTCATTTAATTAAGAGCTGTCTAGGAGTATTTCAAACAGAATCACATTGAATTGACAACAACACAGATTTATACACTGTTCAATACAATATATTATCTTCACTGATGTATATTGATTGGATTCTGACAGATGATCAAATAGAGCGCTATGGTTGTGTTCCCTACTAAAGGTCTGCTGAGAAAGATGGTTGTTTGAGAATACTCCTCTGTCTAGTTCTACTCCCCCTGTCCTCAGGAGAGGAAACTGTACTTCAAAGCCACTGAAACAACATACTAGCTACAGAACATTGTGAATAGACTTTCAAGACAGTTTTAATGAAAAATGTGAGCTAGTGTTCGCCACAACCATTTGCACAGCTTTGCCAAGTTGCGAAGTACCACAGTATGAGCACTGTCCGTCACTCTGACTAGCTTGTCACAGGTATCAGCCATCAATTTGAAGTTTTATCTGGAACCAAAACCGTTGTTGAGTCTACTGTTTCTACAGTTCAAAATTGTATTTCAAAGAGATGGATTACATGCCACAGTATCTGTTCAATTTGAAAGTACAGAATGCAGTACAGTATGTTCTCCTCAACACATTAGAAATGTTTATTGTCCAACCTGCCAATGAAACATGTTCATTATCAAAATATTCTCTCGTCATCCTCTGAGTATTAAGTCAACTGTATCAGTCTGTTACTCTATTAAAGAACTTAATGGAACTACGATGCATGATGCCTGACTGAACGATACAAATGCTCTTTAAAAGAAACTCATAAACATGTGTTCTTTCATCTTGTTTCTGTGTACAAGCAACTGAGTCAACAAACAGTATCTCAACATTATTGAAGGCATAATTAAACATGCTGGATTTGATTGCTGAGACATTAAGTTTGAAGTACACACAGTAAAAATGAAAGGTTGCCCAACCTAGTGTACAATTTTCACAAAGCCTTACATATAGCACTATACGTACAAACAAACACGGCAGAACTGACAAGTATTCACAAGGGAAATCCTGGGCTAATGTCAATCAACAGTAACACAAGACCATGTTAGAAAACATTACAGAAGTCAAATTGCCTTTCTTCCATTGTGACTGTTAAACTATTCTTGACAGCCTGTCCTACACTCTCAGGGTCTTTCACTGCTCCATCCGCCGTCTAAATCTATCAGATAAAAGCAGGAATATTTGGAGGTGTTGCTCTGAAAGAAACGGCTCTCTTTCTAATCCCTTTTTTTCCTAAAAGAATAAAAAATTGTCATGACCCTGTCATCATGTGTATGTGTGTGTGTGTGTGTCCCTTTTTTTCCTTGTTCCTGCGGTCATTTGCTGTGCCATTAGTGCTGAAAAGCTAACCAAACGTGAATTAAAGAGAACTAGCAGTGTGGTAGATGACCTGGATGTCGGTCATAAGGGTGGAGGCCAACGGTGGTGGTAGTGGTGGTGGGAGGAGGGGGAGAGGGGAGAGGGGTTGGTTGACAGGGCTGAATCTGGCCCAGGCCAGCGTGCAGCAACAGAGGGGGTTCTGTCATCAGGGGCCCCAGACAATGGACCCCTTTGCCGCTGATGCAGCTTGACATGTGAATGACATGCTGAATGGTTGGCATGGCAACAAATGTATTTGAATTTATGCATGCATATTCCGTTGTGATTTTTCTTTTTTCTTCTTCTTTTTTTCATGGCTAGGGAGATTTGACTAATGGTGTGGTGATTTTAAACATTGTACTGAACAGTGTGAGCTGCATAGGGAGCCTCTTTCTCCAAATTCACAGAGAATTATAGGCCAGCTTAATGCTAATACCTCAGAGAAAGAGCATTAGGCTAGCTAACACAGCCAGAGCCTGGGTCTAGCTACAGAGACAGGCCATTGCATCAGGTCTTGTTGGGGGATGGGGGTTGGTGGTCTCCACTGCTAATGAGCCAATGACACTGTCGGATTCACTGTATTTGACCTTATCTCCCAACTCACCACAAGTAAACATTGATTTTTTTTTTCTTCTCTTTTTAAGTAAAGTAAGTTATGTCTTACTAGAATAATGGTTCTAGTAATCATTCATTGGTAACCATAAAGTGTATTCAACCTTAGCTTCTCATAAAGGTCACAATGTTCATAAAAGCTGGTTAATATGTACCAACAACAGTAACGTGTTATCAGAAAACATATATATGTAAGTTCCCTGAAGTTTATTTTTAGTCTATTTTTAGTCAACCAGTTGAGAGAGCAGTTTCTCTGTTTGAGTTCATGAATGTAGAATTGTTTGGCACTCCCATCACTGTCTGGGAGCTAACTCTTCCCAGGGCAGATTATATGCTGTGTCGTTGCCCACAAAACCTGCTGATGAGAGGAGAGAATCGGCACAATCTCCAACAATACCACTGTTACGCACGCACACACACATACACACCCGCACACAATGAAATTGAGCGTGTGTGCAAAATAGCCCTATAACCAATGTGACATCTGAGACATTCTTCAAGCTCCAATTTATCATTTTCATTCCTGGATAATAGAATGCAATCTTCCAACCTATGATTACACTACTCAAGAGATCATATTTCATATAAGGTAGCGACATCTAAAGTGCCAATCATATCGAGTGCATACACTCAAAAACCAATCCTGGTAAAGGATACACAACAATACATTTCCTATCTTTCTAGTGAAGGAAATGTATATTTTAATTCACCAGGCAACATTTCCTTCATATCTAGTGACAGGGACTACAAATATTTGAAGTAAGTACGCTGACAGTGTATACACAATTTCCTGCATGTTTTCAGCTGACTTTTCTGATAAGGTTAAATACATCTCCATGTGTATATTCTTGATTCATATAGGATATTTTTGATATATTGATGTTCTGCATTTGCCTTCACTTGATTGGCGGATTAACCTTTGATTCAGACCAAATGTATTTGACAAATGTATCCATAGAGTCCATAAGAATGAATAGCCATCAAATCACAGCAAATTTTATTTTTCAAAGGTCAATTAGGTTCAGCCATCATCATCAAGTCTTGAGTCTCATTGAGATCATTGTTTATGTTGAAACATACAACTTACAATACAGCAGTATTTCAGTTGTCATAGATCGTTCATAACATCATTTGTTACAGCAGTGTGTTGTGTTTACACATAGATGCTCTCAGAAAGAGAAAGAGAGAAAGATGGAGGTAGGGGGAGGGGAGGGAACACGCCATTGAATGTCCCAAGCCATTAGAACAAGGGATATTTCTGGTTGACTGAGCAATTCATTCTCGACATGTCACATTGAATTTCTTCCATTATAAAACACTGCTGCCTTCTCCACTCTAAAGGCAGATTGCCTGCACCTATTCCAGCCAGTGAAATATTGCCTCTCCACTAATACAATCTTTTTTATCCTGAAGTTGAAAGAAATTTCAAAACACAGATAAGTCTATGCTCACATTTTACACTAGTTTTTTGTGTTTCACTGACTATACATAGACTTGAAATGTAATCTTGAATACTCAATTACGCATTTTAGTGGAATTACGACGTCATGCTATTTTCTCTGAATGTCTGTTTAAAAGAAGTAAACTAAATTCACCATAGAGAGTTTCCCATGTATGCTGCAAATGTTTCATCTATACATCCAATCCAGTTGTTGTTATTCACTATTCACTCTTCCATCTTCTCCAGTATTGATGGGATATTGGACATGGCAACAAGAATCCATCTGTTCCTGTCAACCTATATAAGGCTTTAGTGCTAGTCTGAGTTTTTCACTAAACCTACCTCCTGACACATAAAGAGCAGGATTGAGTCTCTCTCCTCAGTCACCAGCAGCTTGATCTCCCCCCTCATCCTCCTAGGATCCTGGTGGTTAGCGCCAGCTCTTCACATAGCCCAGTGCTATAGGAGCACGGCTTTCCGCTGTGACTGAGACAGTTCTGACAGGCCCCTCAATACAGATTGATGTTGCCCAGATAGAAACGGGAGGAAGAATGGCAATCATGTCAGCCTCAGAGAAACATGTGTCTGTGTGTGACCGTACAAAGGGCCCTCCCTACATTGTTATCATTCTCAATAACCCAAAACTGTGTTTGTGAGTAAATGGAGTGTCTGCACAGATCTACTTTATTCTTCCCCTGTTTTCCTCTCTGTGTTCTCCTTTATCTTCAGATCTACTTTCAAAAACATACTGTTTGTGTCAGCTATTAGGTTAAAGGTAAATAATGATATAGTATACATCACATAGGAGACTAAAGACACCAAACACATAACAATACTGAAACTAACTGGCAATATTCTAATGGAGGAATCCATTCAACTAGTTTGATCAAGGTGAGATGTTCATTGTAGCATTACACAAATTAAACCTACTCTGCTGTGGCCCTCTGGTGTCATTTGTGGATCCAATGGCTCATTGCTTCACATGTAGTAATAGCAAGCTCTCAATGTTACAATTACATTTTATACTTACATGTATTCATTTAGCAGATGCTTTTATCCAATGCGACTTCCAAGAAAGAGCTTTACAAAAGTGCATAGGTCACTTATCATAACAACGAGATAGCCCCAAAACATTGCGGGTAGCCAAAACATGAAGCATACATTGTGAAAACCAAATAAGTGCCAACGGGAATAAAACATAAGAGCATGTAGTTAAACACGTTACATGTAAACAACATGAACCTCAAGTGCAAGAGTGTACCTGTAGAAAAGCAGGCAACAATAATGTAGATAATAATAATTCCAGGCTCTATCACCCAAGAGCATGTTTGACGTTGTCCAAGACTGCGACTATATACTCACATCTCTTAGTCATTGTTGCAATAACAATGTACTGTAGGACTGCTTATAGGGCATATCTACACCACTGTATACAATTGAATCACAGCTGCTGGGCAGTAGCTGATGTAACTATTAACTATAAAGTAACTAAAATAGCTGCAAACATCCAACCCGGTCATACAATCACATATGCCATGTATATACCTATGACATATACCTATGCCATCTATATAAATAATAAGTATGCATACTCTCTTAAAATATACAGAAACATCCGTTGTAAAATATCACCCAAAAAATGGACCTCCTGAGTTTGCAACTGACGCAAGCAGACCCCACAATTTCCCCAGAAATTGTACCCTTTCTAGTTCAACTTTACTAAAACTTTAAGCTTGAGTCTCCTCTACAACCGTGGCAAGTAAATACAAGGTTTCTACCATCGTACTGTAATTAAACTGTGGGAATTAAATACTACACTGAACCAAATAATCTCTACGAAGCGTCATTTTAAATTGGTTGTAACTGCAAAACGCTCTATGAAACCACAATCCACAGATAGTGTGCTGTGTACTGTCACTGTTATTTATGTTAGCATCCTGTCACTTGCGTTTGGAAGTGTTGTGTGACTGTCTCATTTATTTGGTGGCGGCGTCCTCGGATCTAAGGCCAGGGTACTGTCAGGTTGGGGCTGTGACAGGAAGTTGAGGTAAATGATAGCACGGTGGATTAGGATTGAAATTAACTACTTGCTACAAATCAAAGATGTGTCACTCAAGCGGGGACATGCTTCAGTTAATTTATCACCATGGAGATGAGGCTTTCTCTCCACCAGACTCATCTATATCAGTAAATGACACATTTATATTCAGTAGAATATGAGCTTACATTTTGTTTTACACCCGTGTTGACATTTAATTCAAAAGACAACGGCCAACAGGCCAACAGTATTCTCAAATCTGGTTTAATGTGTTTGAACATTCAGCTATTGTAAGGATGAGCCATGAGTTCATTGAGATAATGGCTGGAGGAAACACTTTTTGAATTGGTTTGTGCATAATGTTATAAACTATAAAATGAGGTTCAAAGCCGAAGGAAAAATAAAAACAGGATCCTCCTTTAAGGTGTGGGGCCATGAAGAACAAATGCAGATGTTTTTAAGAGTCGATTTTAACCGAGTTCATCACATCACATATCTTATCAATATGCACTGCCTGTGCATCTTCAATTTAATTTATGTCTGAGAAGGACAATATTTAAAAGTGGTAAGGTGTTCACATATTTTTCTCAAGCAAGCTCCATATTAGCCCATGGCATTCCTGTAAGTGTTTGTGTCCATTGGCCAGTATGCACATCTCCCAGCAGCACCACACAGCACCAGAAACAACCCTGCAGCTGTTCTTCTACGTGAGGGGTGAGTGTTAACTGCTGCGGTGGTACATAAATATTTATGAGATTCTTCCAAACTCATGATATAAACATCAGTATATGGCCAATGACAGCCATTAGAGTGGTCACATTGAATCAAACAGAATAACCTGCCTTTGATGTCATGGAGTTGTCAGCATTATCTCTGCCATTAGTGGACACATATGAGGAGCAAAGGACTTTTGAAATCAACTCTGCCTCCATCGCCCCAGCCTTAGATTTATTTTTTGAAGGGTGCAAAGCACCTTTTATGTGTGCTGTGGAGATGAGAGAAGACTGCACTGATGTGACCTGAGAAAACCTCAGGATAAAGGGAGGCCAGATTAGGAAGGACACTGAGACTTCTTTGATGGGGCAGTGCTAACCGATTTTGAAAGGAAATGGTTGGAAGATGCTTCCTACCGTAAACGTTCTGTAAACGGAAATGTCAAATCATAATGTGCTGGTATTGGGCTTAAAGAATGTTTCAGTATTACAGAACATGCAGTTCAGTAAACCCCCCACCCCCAAAAAAGTAGGTATGATAGTAGCCTGTGATGACACCTCAGTGATAATGTTAATTTTGAGTTCTTTGACAGGAGGGACAAAATTCTCATTCTGAGCACTGGTGAGTACAGGAACAAAGAAATGCGCCATGGCAGATTGTGGCGGAATAATTGATTTCATTTAGCAAATGGCAAGCTGAAACTATCCATCAAAAGATGATGTGGGAAGAAATCTCATTATACTTTAGCATTTTGGAAACCATGCTCTTTTCTGCTTTGGGAGACATTTCCTCTTCTCGTTTCCCTTTCCCTCTGCAGTAGACCCCTTACTGAATAAAAGATAATGGATGAGTTTTTACAAAAACCATAAAATATACTTTACATTAGCTTTTAGTAGACTGTTCAGTCATGGCAAAACACATCACCACAAGACGTCTAATGGATCAGCTTTGGGTCCAGACAGTCCTTTCATTTGATTAAACATGTGACCATGGCACAACAACAACATGAATGTTTCCCTTTTGAACTACGGTTTATCTATCTATCTAAGACTCTATCTAAGAGTACATTGTAGTGACTCAGGTTTAAATATAGAGATAGTTCGGAGGAGAAATCAAACAATCATTTAAACATTAATTTCCAACATAGATTTGTGAAAGCCTTGTGAAATGTAGAATCGTTCCAATAAAATAAAAAACACTAAAGCATATAATGTAATTACTTCCTGAGTTTCACAGAATGTCAATCACAGTCATATCTCGGAATTGCTTAGTAGGATATTGAAATATCCTCTTCCAGTGCGAGGAACTGAAGGCATGCACTAATTACTATGAATGATGAGCACTAAGATGACTAATGCTGCTAAGGACAGGTTTTAATTGAGAATAATGTAACAAAGTATCCTGCAGATTTATATGAGTGCAGAAGAGATTCCTCATTGGGCTGCTCAGGCCCAGAAGAGAAGATTCATTTTGACTCAATGGCACTCAAATAATTGTATTCAAGCAAAGCCAGCACTGAGTTAGACCACAAAGGGTGATTTTCTATTTTCTCAAGGACAAATGTCATTACTTTCAATGGTGTACAATCAAATCTTGAAAATGTAGATTTACTTAGGATGTAGTTTGTCGGTATATTTAACCATCTCTGTCTACTATACAAAAGTTACTTAACTAAATTATTTTAATACTAGCCAAACCAAGTAGGTTCTAAGAATAAGTACTTCCTGCATTTTCTTATTGTTTATATAGGTTGGTGCCAGCAAAATGTACAGTGTGAATATTTACATTTACTCATTTCGCACTCTTATCCAGAGCGACTTACAGTAAGTACAGGGACATTCCCCCAAGGCAAGTGTCTTGTCCAAGGACACAACGTCATATTGCGCAGCCAGGAATCGAACCAATAACCTTCTGATGAATAGCCCAACTCCCTAACCACTCGGCCATATTGCTAAAAATCTTTCTTTAAAATTTGGTTTAAGATAAATAATGGTTTTACAAATAGTTAACATGTTTACATGCACATTTTATAATGTAGATATGTTTTCAAGGACGAGGACAATGGAACACAAACATGGCTAATAATACAGCACCCAGTGATATTGAGGACTAGTGGGGGACTGCCTTTAATCTTTAATCTCCCTCATCATTACTGAACAGTATAATGGAGGAAATGGCCCTCAAAGGCACAACATAAAACGTAAACATGCACAGCACATAGAGCAAGAGAAGAGGGAGAGAGTGCTTGTGAATGAGGGATTGTGCAGGATACTAGCTGTACCAGAACATGGTCCTTGGGATCCATTTAAAGTCCATTTAAATCATCAGCTTCAGGAGGCAATGAACACTGGAGAAGAAATGTACCAGTCTGTATTAAGGAGGGAATTTGTGTCATACTGAATCACAACCTCACAACCAATCAGATAAGTGAAAAACAACCACCCCTTCTGCAGACCACTGGACGTGGCCTGGGCTTCACCTACGCCTCATCACAGCCGAGATAGCATAGAACATCTGCCCTCAGATGAAAAATAAAAGACAATTTGGTGAAAATGTACAAAAGACATCTGATTTTATTAGAAGATGTTATTATATTATTTGTATTTTCCTGTGATGGAGTCACCCAGAAGGCTAGGATAAGGATTAGTAATACATTTCCACATTAGGATGTCTCTTTAGGGTTAGGGCTGCATTATCCCCTCATGTTTACTACTCAGCGACTAGCTGCAGGCCACTCTTTATCTGTGAGTGACTGACTTGTATTTGTGTGTTAGTATTTTGTATCTATGAACTAACTGAGTGATCACCAACACTGGACAGTCAGCCTCGAATGGGCAAGGCTAGTTCAAGAGCATTTATCGCTATGCCTATTTTGCCTCCGGTGTGCAGCAAACACATTTGGGTGTAAGATGGGAACATTTATTTTTTGGTGTCTGATTGATGCCTTACTTGTCCTGGCTTTCGTGTTCCTTGTAAGATATCTTAGTGTAAAATGCATTATTAACACCAGCAAATTTTTTAGCTTATCCTATTTATTTATTTTTTACCCCGTAAAGTCAGTCTGGTGTGTGGTATGGTGCAGGCACACAAAACATTGTCTTCTTAACTACAGAGTTAATCAAACTACTGTATTTCTACTGCTACTCTTCTGTAGCAGTGAAAACATAAAGGGCAAGGACAAGTGTCTATCTCACATCAAGGTGACTTTGTAATGTTCAAGCTGTGGATTCGGAGCTACTGTTAAGAGATAATAGACTTGACACAACTTTGATACAACTGCACTATATACCAATACATGGTGTCCTTGAGTAGAGATAAAGGCTACAGTCCACCATCAAATATTTGTTTGAATTTCTCCCTGATGAAAAATAACTGACAGCATTCAAAATGCAGTGTGTTTTCTTCACAGAAAGCCACAACCAGGTTTTGATGTTGTCGAAGTCCTTTTATGTTCAAAACACATCATGTAATACATAGTTTCCTAAGTTCTCTCCAACAGATACTGCATTTCTAGCTGATGCAGCTGCATCATGCATATTTTCTTCATGAGTGAATAAGATCATAATCATAATAGGTGTGAGTGTGACAAGTACCTGAGGTTGCATCCTAATGTGTCTTAGCATGACATGGTTGAGATAAGAATAATGAACATTTGCTATCACTACTGCAGGACCGGCAGAGGGAGTTCAGATACTAATATCCGTCAGCAGTTATTTGCGAGGGCAGTGTACAATGGAGGAATCACATACTTAATATGAGGGGAGCATAAATAAAGATTATTAGGTTAATTAATTATTTTGCATTTATTACTCTTTTGTACCCCGATATAATTACTCTGCGCTGATTTAATTGAATTTGAACGAGAGCCAACAGAAGATAATTTGTTTTCAGGTTACCAAATGGTTCCAGTGTTGCCAGGCAGAGAGGAAATGACACATGGTAGCAAGGCATAATTCATCTGGCTGGGACACTGACACCCAACCAACAAAAAGGAAATTAATTCAGCTCCCCAGCTGCACAGGCAAACAACATTAAACACGGAAATAAATAACAACACTAACCCAAAGACCCAAAACAAAGCCGTGTTGTATTCAAAAACCAACACATCCAATAACCGAGCCAGTGAATTAGAAATCGAGCATGGGGTGTCTTATCTGATATATAGTGTGTGAGACTGTGTGGGTTTATATGTGTGTCTGTGCGTAAGAGAGTGAGGGAGATTAAATGTGATGTACTGCATATATGTGGGTGTATCTCTGCATGTGTAAAGCTTTGTGGGGCACGTAAGCAGCCTTATCATGCAAGGAACATAGCCTAAAAGAACAAGAATGGGTCAACAAATCTATAAATGCTAAATGTATTTCTTGGCTAACTTACATGGGGTATTCATTATGTCTACCTTCTTTAGGCAATAGTCAGGGGGGCAAAAGCTGGATAATCTCCAGGAAGGCATACCATGAGATCCTGAAGAATACCTCTTTGATTGCGTCCTTATCATATAGGCCCTAAAGTACACTATACATGCAAATCACTTACCAACTACATCACATTGAGTTGAAATCACAAAGGAGTTTGACACACTGTGTTTCATTAATGACCTGAGAGAGTGATGAATGACAGAGTCCTAGACTTGAGTGGAACATGTGAATGCATGGGGTTATGTGTGTTTGCCAGCATATCTGTAGAAGTGCATTAGTGCATTTGTGTTTTTTGGTATATAGTGTGATATTGGCTGTGAGGTATTGGAAAAGGTGTCAGGCATCTCTTTGTTGTTGCTAATGTACAATACAAGTATTATATAGTGGTCAAAGCAAGCAAAGAGCTACATGTGTAGGCAGGTGGATGAAGTAAGTCAAATAAGCCTTGGATCCACATGGTGCCAAATGGTGTAATTGACAGTCAAGGCTGTCATTATCTAGAGTATATATGTGGCCATATTCTAGTAGTCTACAACACCTTTAACTTACGCTCTGAAATGAATTATAATACCATTAGGTTTCAGGAAATATCACAGTACTGAAACTGCTCTCACCAAAATAATTAGCGACCTCAGACTCAACTCTGATGCAGATAAAGTCTCTATCCTTATCCTGCTAGATCTCAGTGCAGCATTTGATACCATTGATCACAACATCCAAATCAATAGGCTGGAAAATCTTATTGGGTTCACGGATAGTGTATTGAACTGGATAAAATCATATATCATAGAAAGGAAGTTTTATGTTAGTTTAGGAGACCATAGGTCCATGAAAAACATGAGAACGGCTACGGGGTTGCTCAAGGAAGCTGCTTAGGTCCATTACTTTTTTCTCTTTATATGTTGCCACTTGGCGACATAATCTACTACTACTATGTGGCCCCAAATCCAAAAGAGAGATGCTTACTAAGAATCTAGGAGGCTTAACCCCCTGTCTTAAACCAGAGGTGACGAGTCTCTATGTAATCCTGGACTCAGATTTGAATTTCAACTCTAACA
This sequence comes from Hypomesus nipponensis, assembly GCF_054491055.1. Lineage (NCBI taxonomy): Eukaryota > Metazoa > Chordata > Actinopteri > Osmeriformes > Osmeridae > Hypomesus > Hypomesus nipponensis. Next base: position 6,843,846 of record NC_140379.1, read on the forward strand.
TAAATAAAGTGACCAAACAGCTTTCTTTCACCTGAGGAATATAGCAAAGGTACGACCATTCATAAACCAAAATGATGCAGAGAAGTTAATTCATGCTTTTATATCCAGCCGGCTGGACTACTGTAACGCACTTTTCACTGGTCTTCCCAAGAAAACCACTGAAAGACTACAGCTCATTCAAAATTCTGCAGCTACAATATTAACCAAAACTAAAAGGAGAGAACACATTAGTCCTGTCCTAGCTACTTTACACAGGCTCCCTGTTACCTTCAGAATTTACTTAAGGACCTTTTCCTCACATACAGAGCTCTACACGGACAAGGACCTAGCTACATTGCTAACTCCCTTATAAACTACACACCAGCTAGAACACTGCGATCATCAAATGCAGGCCTATTAGAGGTCACCAGACGCAGTCATAAGAAGATTGCTGATTCGGCCTTTGCTAATTATGCCCCAAAACTATGGAACAAATTACCCATAAATATTAGGGAAGCAAACATGCAAGACATTTTTAAAATACCTTTTTACCAAAGCATATAAGTAATTTTATCTCGGAAGGGTTTTAGTAGTTTAATTAGTTATATTATTGTTGCTATTTTAATTATTACTTTTATCACTTGTATTATTGTCTTTATTGTTTTTATTGATTTTATGCAGAGCATCTTGAGCTACAATTCTTGTATGAAATGTGCTATATAAATAAAGTGTTACTTACTTACTTACATCAATCTAGTTACAATTAAATGCATATCAATTGCTGAAACACTGTGAGGACACTTGTAATATGAAAAAATGCTCCAGATTAATTATTGGTTTTGTTTAGCACTACATGTTTTTACTTATGGCGTTGCATAACTTGCATGGTCCTATACCACTAAACTGAGGGTTATTGTGTTGGCTTAGTATTGGTAACTCAAGTTTATATTAGTAATCAAGTACACTTGATTAAAAATACAGTTAATTTCAAGTATCCACTTTTCTAAATGGTGGTTATTTATGTTTATTATCAGTTGATAGTCGGTGCATTTCATATGGTGTCATCTGTAATTTAGCTTCTAAAAATGTAACACGCATATTATGTCATAATTAAATTACCACTGTAAGTCTGACAAGTACGGAGCCTTAATGCATTTTAGAAAGTTATTAACTGTTATCACAGAAGCAGATGCTGGGCAAAGTGGGGAGTGGCGTGTGGTGTGTGGGGAGTGGCCCCAGTTTGTTCACACATTTGGCTTGTTCATCATTATAACGAATAGAGCCAAAGGCTGATGGAGGTTGTGTAGCCTAGTACAGCAAATCCACTAATTATACATCATCGATCGGATGCAACAGTATTTCCGTTTTTGTCTGAGTAACCACTACAGCAACGGGTAGAATAATGCTACTGAAACAGTTAGGCTACCAATAGAATCTTGGTTTATGCGATGAATAATAAACTTTTCCAACTAGGCTAGACTTTGAAAACTTGAAGAACAACATAACTTCTGAAAGAAACGAAAGAGCAAGAGTACGCACCGATGCTTGCATGGGCAGTGCCCTTACTGCGCGTTGGACTTGTTAAATGGCTATTAGGCATCTGCTAAATATTTTTTGTTATTTCAACACCATCTGAACGGCGAAAGGTAAATCGTGGAGTCTGTCGCTGCCGGTCGCGTGGCTTCTTTGTGTACAGCAGCTGCTTCTAAATGCATGGGCAAACACCGCGGCTTGGCGCAGATATAATACGCCTTGAGGAAACGCTTGGACACTGGCCAATCTTTATTGGAGTTTCTAAGCTCTGAAGAGGTTATTCAACAAATAGATGAGGAATACCAAAACTTCGTAGTTTACCCCCTGCCCAATCTTATGTCCACTTCTAGCTGAAGTCCCGACAGAGCTTCCCGTTTCGCCGCCTTTCTCTGTGCGCGTGGATTGTAAAAACGTAGAAACAAATTGAACCTTGTTCTCTGTACAAGTGCGCGGTTTCTCGACACATCATGGATGTAAGGTTTTATCCATCTGCCGGAGGAAATCCTATTCCAGGAGATCCACCAAACCTGGATTTTGCCCACTGTCTGGGCTACTACAACTTCAATAAGGTAAGATCATACTCGGTGTTATGTAGCATAGTTTTTGGACAGTATTGTGGCATGCCAGTTTTCATCATAACCGATGTGATTCACTGTTCCACTGCGTAGTGCCCTGGTCAGCACTTGATCCTTGATCCTCCAAAATATGAATTGTCTACGAAACTGTAAATCTACAGTGTGTATTTATACCAGTTACACGATGTTTACGCTGGTGTTAATGCTACGCTCTGCATTTTCACTCAAACTTATTGTCTCTTGGTGCATGCGAGGAGCCTAAACAGAATGGTGAAGGTTTTAGACTTAATTACGCACGTGTTTAGGGCTAAGTTTTATCTTATAAGAAAAGAGGCTCGCACACTTTTCATTTTTATGTACATTGTATTGCATATCATTACAACTTTGGTCGCTGTGGAAAGATCCATGACCAGATAAATCTAAGCAGACTCATTTCAATCATACTAGCGTATGCTATTTTGAAAAGCTTTAACCATTAATTTGTTTTAGCGTTGGTCCTTAATGGGAATGTGCCATTCTTGTGACTCAAGTTCTTGGGTAGATGTATAGACATTGTGTTCAACTGCAGTTGTTTTTTTTCCATCCAACCCATGCATCTCTATGATAGAAGCTTGAAACCGACTGAACACACTTGCATGCCCAATCTATCAGACTTCGTTTCTTAGATAGACAACAATACTAACTGTTCCTGACAAATGTATTTGGCTGTTTATCAAAAAAAAAAACTGTGTTGTTGTAACCCAACACAATAGGTTGGGCTTTATTGAGGTGGTTGTTCACACCAGCTGTGTGGTGCTAAAGCACTGTAAGTGGAGACATTTCTTTTTTTCATATAAAGAGACACACCTTGCTCATCCTTTTAAAAGAGACTTAAAGATTGCATTGGGTTGTGACATGCAGGTAGATCACCAGACAACTCTCCATATCTCATAACACCATGGATTTGATGCTACAGAACACTTATCATCTTAGTCCTTATCACCATCAGGGGACATGCAAACTCTGACTGGAACATTGTGTCAGATTCTAAATGGTTTGCATTGTTTGGACAAATGTTTGGCTATCTAATTTCCCCATTAACACAAATATTTATACAACTCCATCCAAAGTATGTATTAGTAATAGCATGGCTTCCTAGTATTGCCTGTAGCTTCATTGAGTAATGTTACAGTAATGTTAGCATGTTATTCCTATAGCAGGTACAACCTGTTATTGTGCATGCAAACTTTTAGAACCAACATTAAATTGCCAATAAGGGACATAATGGTGTAGGCCAAAACACCAATACAGTATAAATTAAACTGAAATAGATGTCTGTCCACTTGCTATGCATCTCATTAAGTAGCACATATCTCATGCCAATTTTGACTTCTGTGTGTAGAACACAAACACCGTAATTATGTGACTTAACTCATTTCAAGGTAGCACAACACAGCAGTTAATCATTCAGATGATGTGTCATGTTTGCGAGTCACAGTGAAATGAAGTATTACACATGCCATCCATTTACAAGCCTCCACATCAACTTCTTACACCACAGTGCTTCAACCATGCCTTCGACAGTCAATAGATACTCAATTTGATTCATAAACAGCTATACCCTCTCAAAATGTTGGCGAAGGACTTAATTCAATTTTAATGACAACACAGAAGAGAAGGGCCCAAAGGCATTTTCAAACATCAGAGATTCTTTTAAATCTACAGAAAACCCAAACGAGAGGCACAAACTTAATTAGGTGCTGCAGTCATGACTAATGAAGCTGCCTGTTATTTGGCAGTAGGATGAAGGAGAAACAGCAGTGGTGAGGAGGTCCACGCAATAACTTCCCACCACTGAATATGTTAATATAATGTACATTACAAGGAAAATGAGCTGCTGTAATCTAGTGGAATTGAACTCTGGGGCCTTGATGAAAAATATCATTAAGGCTGATTTAAAGCACTCTTGCTCATGCTGCCTTGGTTATTATTCCTGCATCTCAATATTTAATAGCATGGATTGTGTTCAGGTGTATGACAGGCTTGTCGCAGCAGGGTGTGTCTCTGTTAAAGTGCTTTGATTCAAGTTTGAACACAAGGTAACAGTGTTTAGGGGCAAACCCACAGGAACTATTTTTGTAATTGATTAGTTGGTCCTTCATAAATAGTGTGCAGTCGTACATTACATTACATTTTTCTGGGGTAATGGCTTGGGATTTTTACTGGGTCTTTGGTTTATACCAAAGCACATGTGGTTGTAGTCAGTGAAATTTACAAGAAAATGGTCTCACTCCAAAAGGCTTAAAATAAACACATGCCTACATATTTTTTATCTTTGGTTGCAGAAGTACATTTGTTTTTTTCTTCTATTTGAAACCTTTCAGAAGTGGGACACTTTGAATTATGTGGCCTTTAACTAGGCAAAGTCGGCATAAAACGTCACAACCAACAGATTTTTTGGCTTGTTTTGAACTGGTTTCAGCATGTCTCAAAGTCAAACTTGATTGACTGAAAGGCCTTCATGAGGCCCTTGTTACTTGCACATTTATGGCCAGGTGCTCCACTTTTCTGGAGTAGAATAATGTTTAAGTTATAATACACATTTCATCTAACGTTTCATTAGCTTTTCTGGCAGAGATAATTAGCTGCAGATGTTAACAGAACAGGCTATCACCTACTGACACCACAGTTCTGTTTGCAAAGTTATTCATAACACTGCAATACACTTAACACTACACTTACACACACACATACAATTCATAACACATAGTCACTCGTATGTTTAGTCTGTTGACTATAGAGAAAATGTCAATCAAATTTAGTTGAGAAGATTTGCTGAGGACATTTTTGTTTCTGAAAGGTTTTCTTGCAATACCTGAATGAAGGGCTGAATCTTTCTGTTTCCTTGGTGGTAGGTGTCATTGTGCCAAAATATAATTTAGTTTGGTTAAAAAAAGAAGAGAAAAACTGTGAACTGAACAGGAAGTGGGATACCTCAGAGACAGAGATTAGAGATCTACATAAAAAAAAACAAGTTCCTCTGACTTTTAAAGGGTTGGAGGACCACTTGCGATTGCACGGTGGCTTGCACTGTTGCTTCAAAAAAGTCCTGGGCTTGACTCTCGCTTGGGGCACTGTTCAGTGCCCAGGTGGGCTTTCTCCTGGGCAGTTCTGTGTGGAGTTTGCATGTTCTCCTCTTGCTCACAAGAGTTTACTCTGTAAAAGAAGGCCAATAAAAACATGCAGAACAGATCACTCTCCTATCCAGGCACGAGGTGAGCACTTGGACTTTGCTCACGGTTGCGGCTGATCACTGCTTCTGGTTACCCTCAAAGGAAGGATAAGAGGATGTGAAAATGCAGAGGAAAAAACTCGGAGGTAGACACTTCTACACCCGTTTCTGTGTGTTCCCAGTGTTGCAGCTTCCTGAAGGGAAGCTGCCCCAACTATGATACATTTGTAAGAAAGTCTGCAGCTGCACATATCAGGGCACTTTATTTTGCTCGTAAATGTGGTACAGGTGAAACAAAAGCCTGACTCGATGGCTTGGATCCAATTGTCTCATCCATCTGTATGGAAAACAAAGCAGAAAGGAAATTGGTAGGCTACAGAGATGCTAAATTACAGTGCCTTCACACCAGCAAACCCTCAGGGCAATATCTCCCTATTGTCCTCTGGTCACATTCCCCCCCCTCTTTGTTTCCTCCTCTGTTGAGTGGGAGTGAAAGGGTTAAGACACTCCTCAAACACAGGGCCGTGTGCATCTTGCCAGTGTACACAGCTGGTGCCATTTCATCAAACTGAGTCTAAACATATCCAAACACAACTTTAAAATGGGTCTACCTTGAGAAGCTGCCCACTTTGTCACGTCTAAAAGTTGATTGATGTTACTACAAGGACATGTTAGAGGCTTTTCTGTACAGGAAGTGAATGCCCGATGTGTTCCTGAGCATTTAATTGCACCTTGTCAAAGGCCCTTTTCAACAGATTTATTAAACAGCAAATTTTCCTGAATTGATTTGCTAAATTTTTTGTTTTCCTGAAGTACTACTGTATATAGAATCTCTTGCCTAATAATGACTTATCTGTCTACATTTGAATTATTCTGCTGATTCTGGTGATTCCCCATGTAGGACTACATAAAACAGATGTATTCACATACTTTGACTTCCTGCATGCTTCATAAAGCTTCCTGTGTTCCCCCAGAACTATGCATACCGAACAAGGCAAATAATTGTTGCCATGAAAGCTGTGCCAGTCTGGAATGATACCATTTCTGTAGCAGGATTTAGATAATAGTATGGGTGTACCCACCAATCATGCTTGTAGATGGCAAGTGACTGTTGCATAGAGTGCATTATATAAAAAAGAGTAAAGTATAACATTAGCTGATAATGTTCTCTTCTTTCTATAGAATATGTTGATCAAGATCATTACTTTTATCCCTGTTGGCATATACACATATGCCTAAAAGGTAGTCAGAGTCCTATTTACTTTGTGTCTATGTGCACTTGTTCATTTCATACTGAAGCAAGTCAACAACGCGAGGTCTTGTCTATTCACTAAACACACTGGGATAGTCTTCATGAGGTGGAGTTGAGAAGCTGCTGAATATGTAAATCTCAGGCTGACACAGACCATTACCCTGATCAGCGCTCATGACGACCATCTTTAATCCCAACACCAGCGCTCGTAAATCCACTCCATTACATCTCCTTAAACATCAGCTAGCATGCTTCATTTAAAACTCACGCTCAGAAAACATCCCACTTCCTCTGGACAGCTCTGAGGCCTTTGACAGCCGCAAAAGCACAACACTTAAGTAAAATGGGAAAGAGGTTTCATGTTTTTGTGTCAGATTACCTGCATTTATTGTGAGACACAAATTCCTGGTACACTGTTGTTATTTGGCACGAGGACACATGAAAAGAAGGGTGTTCCTTAAAAGGCCACATGTCACAGTCATTACCATGACTTCTACCCACATCTCAGAGTTGATTGAATGTGTATGAGTTTTAGTTTTAAGTTAGCAACTGTCCTCTGTTCCTCTAATCAATGAACAGTTTGTTTGTGTTAATGATGTGTTGAACCTCAAAGTGGCTGTGTTTTTTCCTCTCTTGATGAGTTCAATGACGTAAATACTTTTCCTAATTGCTGATCATTGCGGCCAAGATGGAGATTATGGATTTTATTCCACATTATAATCAACAGAAAATTGCCCCTTACATTTTTGTCTCTCCAATCACACATTTTAAAAATAGTAATTATTCTACTCAATTCCACACCACACTTTCTGCTATTACTCAAGTTTTAATTATTCTTGCAAGAGGAAATGTGTTTTTACAGTGTACTGTATCCTACTGATCCACATACTGTCTAATTAACTGACCAACTAAAGGCATATGTATATAGCTAAACTAATATGTCAAAGTAGCCCAATGTTTCTCAAATAAAGATTGTGCACCCATAAACCAGACTTTGGAGTATCTGCAAGATTTTTCCACCGTGATAAAACATTTCAATCTAGCTTTGTCTCTCAACATCTCTAAAAGCACCAACCTCACTGACTTATTAAAGACTTAAATTCCCTGTGGCCTAGAAACTGCTTTTACTGTGAATTTGGATGTTTGCTAAGGGACCAGTCAATCATTTGTGGTTGGTTGATTCAATACATGCGTCATATAAATGATTAGCCTAGACTTTCATTTTTGTAGACACACATTTTAAGTGTTGTTTTGTTGAGGTCATATTTTATATATCTTTTGTTGAATTCTTGTTAATGGTTTAAGAGACTGAATCGAAACTCTCAAGTGACAAAAACTTTAATCTAACCCCTATCCACACAAAAGTTGAGGAAATACATTACTATATTTTCCAGAACAAGATATGCATGGTTCTTCACTCAATACATAAATAAAGCCCTGTCAAGAAATCCATGAGGACTTAGTTGTTTTCAAAGATTATTTTCTTGTGAACCTTTTCTGTGACCCTTTTACAAAGAGTGCTTGTCTTTTAATCTCATTGAGGTATTATTCACTCACTGTAGTGACATTCATTCGCAGGGTAGTGCATTGTTGCAAGGGTGAAATCTTCCCTCATTAGTGCACTGTAGAGACCGAGAGGCATCTCTGATATTACATGTTGGGCAAAATAAATCACACAGAGGTGATTAATCTATCCATTGTTCAGCTGCCACTGGCTACACCATGCATTCCTATAATGCTATAAGCGACCAGGTTGTCCTTAAGAGAGTGACAATGGCAGCAGATATGCAATGGTATGCAAATGTTCCTCCAACACACCGAGCAAAGAGCCTATATAATAAGGGTAAGTACAACTACTATTTGAATGTTCAAATAAAAAAGGGAGAGGGTGAATATTTAAATCAACTGCTACTCTCCAACAAAGTTTTTTGCAAAAGAAGGCTTTGACTTGGGTGTTTGCAGGTTGTTTGTGTACTCGAGGCATGTTGTTTAATGTTTATGTCCAGCCATTATTTTGAGTTTCCAGACAGATGGGCTAAGTGTTGGAGATCGGGGAACCATGTGTTCCCAGTGTTGGTCTTCCAGGGTCATACACATTGATTGTAGACTGCCCCCTCCCCCAACATTATATATGTCGCAACATTGTAATGTTACCATCTCGGCTAATCCAATTTTAGTATAGCATTAATACTGTCACATTTACAGTCATCTTCAAGTCATAAATAAAACTTTAATAGTCCCCTCAAAAGCTCATATAAATTGGAAAAGTGCCATCACACTTCGCCAGATTTTAATTGGATCTTTTATAGACATGCATTAGACTGATAAGAATATTCTATTGCACCAAGTCCTTTGTTTTTCCTGGAAATGTAATTTGCCATAATTCATGTTCAAATTAAATGGTTTCAAGATTTACATAGGCACTGTTATGTCCTTTGTAAACTGAAAAACTCATAGAAATTGTCATCTTATTATATTCATCTGTAATACCCACTTTTGGGAAATATTCCATATTTTCATGCTCCCCATTTTTTAGAGCTACTATCTTATGTTAAATGCATAGTTTCATATGAAGGATACATTTTGTACCACTTTCTGCATAGGAGAATCACAATTATCGTCATGTACTTATGTCTTTGCTAGTCGCAAGGGGGCTGGTATCAAAACCAGGCAGTTTATGGCGATGCAAATTAGTATATGTATTTTTGATTATTATAATAGTGTTTGACTGTTTAACCCAGAGCAATTAATCATTAGAATGTCATGTGAATTAAGACTCAGTGCACAGAGAAAGAATAAGAGAGAGAGAGATACTTTTGTTCTTTAGTACATTGATCTCTGTCTTACAGATACAGTAATTGTTGCTACAAGACTCTATGACTAGAATATGTATTTTTACATGTAGTAAGATACATACAAAGTCAGACAACTTGTGTTTGACTTTTGTGTCAGACATAGTTGCCTGTATTCTATCCATTTGCTAAATGAGGAAGCATGCTGTCAAAGATTTGTAAAAATACTGTAAAGTTGGAGCAAGAGATTTTTCAAAGCTAACAAACATGTGGTTCCTCTCATGGCTGGTCCAGCTCTATTATTTATTTCACGTGCATGTTAAAAGTGAAAAGTTGTTTCTTTGTACAGTCTTTCCAAAAAATGTACATAGGTTGCCTCATTGCTGATGCGATTTTTAGTGGCCACAGAAGTATCCTAAACAAATGAATTCCTCCCTTTTCCTCCGGCCATAATTGAAAGGTGCATGTACAATGTTCTAATAAAGACCCAATTAGGGACACAGTGCAGCTGGCCTCCATCTGGGCCCTGAAAGCAGTATTGATGTGGAGGGTGGAAACTTTGTGAACTAGCTGTTATTGTACTCCTTAGTCTCTCTCTTCATCGGTAAACCATTCAGGTGGGGCTTAGAGGTTGAATTCCGCCTACAATTGTTCTTCAGATGATTTGCCTTGGTTTAAGTCTAGTGATAGAAAGATAGTCTTTTTTTTATAAGGGCGGGTTGTTCATGAACCTCAGGCTATCTATTGGTAGACAAACCCTGTGGTATGACCTCATGTTCTCATGTGCCGCCATTGCTGTGCCCTGTGAACTCTCACAAGTGGCCGCAGTGTGGGATGGCAGAGGTGGCAGAGACGAGGCAGAGGAGAGAGAACCCACTGCATTTACAGACCATCCTTCCTGAGACGGCTATTCACAAGTCTTTAATACACACATTCCTAAGAAGAAAAACAATCTTGTTTATCTGACAATAGACAATAACGCTCGAGTCTGCTCCTCTGAGGCCTTTACTCAACGGTGTATCTCTTCAGACACCTGCTGCACCGGTGTGAGGAGCTCTCTTTCCTTGACAATGCACAGGACCCTTTTTACCTTTCAAACTGATAAAACAGAAGAGAAGCAGAGTGATTACACTGTATCAGAGATATTACAGGCAGTTGATTAAAGCGTTAGCAAGGAGTTAGCCAAGGTTAACCGTCCATAATGAAACACTGTGAAAATAATGATACGCTGCATGGTTTTATGAAGGCTGGTAGCTGCTCGGCAGAGCTGTTGTGACCTTCAGTAGTTACGCAAGCTAATCGTAGTGAACCCCCTTGCACCCCTGTAGATACATGACTCCATTACATGTGATGAGCATCTAAGAGAACCGTAGTCTACCAGCTCTCCCTCTGAAACTGTTTCAGGGACATCCTACCATGGGGTTTGACATACAAACCTACTGTGTACTCACCTATATTCAAAGACCTTATTCAACAGGGTATTTTAAGAAATGTATTTATCTTGTTATGGTGGCTCTCATCTTTTCCTCTGTTGAAGGTTAAATACTTTAAAGGTAGTTGCTTAGTGTTTCCACGGGTCATTGCTTGTTATCATAAGCAGCAGCATATCTGTTAGCTTTAGTAGCTTGGATCATGTTCTTGCTGTTGCTATATCCAGACGGGAATCTCTGGACCTTGACATTTCACACATGGACTGGGGGCTATCCATGGTCACTTTATGATAACTTAGTAAGCAATACTTACTTCACTGACCATGGAAATCCTAATATTAGTTTATCACCCCATGAAGTATTTGCAACAGTTTCTATGTGGCTGTGATATCTTAGGAATAGAAATAGATCAAGATAAGCACAAATTAGCTAATAAGCTAACACTAGAGGCACATCAACTGATTAATCTCTTTCTATTAGAGATTGTCTACTTCTTGTAAACATGAAACACTTATATTTGTGTAATTATCTGCCTGTTTATGATGGAACAGTGAACACGTCAAAAAATGGTGTTCTATTGTCAAAACCTTTTAGTTCTGTAACCAATATACATGGATGTCCATGTTGCAATGGTGCACAAATTGTAAATTCCCTTATATCTTTGGCTCTAGCATTTTTAACAACAAATAGCCACTCATATTTTCCACATGCTGTTTTAATTTGTTTACTCAAACCGATAAATAGGTCTATGACTCTCCATCGTAAGAGTGGGCTGTGCTAATGTCTCTCCGGGCTAAACAGAGGTCTGAGAGAAGCATGATATTTAGGCTAATTCACAAGTGTGAATGCCTCACATTAGAGGGATCCAGTTGGACAGCCACGAGGTTGAGTGCTAATTAGTGTTTTAAAAGCCAATCGGTTCCGTACAATTACTGCTACTGCATTCGGAAATGGCATTTATTTAATCTGGTATCAAAGTTTACCACGCGATGAAGTGTCATAACTGGCAAATTGTTTTTACTGTTTAATTGTAAGAGGGTGGAGACTTTGGAATTATAGGATGGCCCTACATTCCACCACTGTGGTAGGGTATTGACATTTTCCCTGGAATATATTGGCAACAGGAACTAATTAACAAATAAGAATAATTGCTCCATTTGTGTATTTATCACTGGAGTCCTCACAACAGGCAAGCCTCAAGCAGGAACAACAAAGTAGTACATAAATCAAAGTGGTTTTCTTTGCCAAGGCAGACCCCCTGGGAGGTACCTTGGTGCTTAATTAAAATCCAGAAGGATCATGTTTTAAGTGTAGGTGAGAAAGTCCTGAATAACAATGACAAATCATGAGCATTAGTTGTGTATTTTGGAACACAGAAACCATATTCTTTCTCTTAAAATGATTAAAAAATATTCTGAAATAATTGTTTGTCAATGCAGTACAGCGTAACACTATAGTTCAGCCTTCTTCTTTTACTATTTGGCTCAGTTTTCACAAATAAAAGATTGAGTAGATTTATCTCATAATTACCCATATGGATTGCAGTGAACACTGCCTTTGTTAGACTTTCTATCATTACTTATATCATTACTCGGTTCAACGTTTGTTGTTATCCTTTTATTGTATTATAATCTCTCAACATTATTTACCAAGTGTGTGTGTGTGTGGGGGGGGGTCTTATATTGTCTTATAAATATTTGAACCATTGTATTGCACTGTAGATAGAGGGTTTTAGAGGGACAGACAGGCAGTCAGATCAACATGCTGTACAGTTTGTATGATAGGATGTCAGAGCTCACTGGCTGCCCCTCAGGCTATTGTTGTTCCTGATCTTTTGAGTTCCTGGATCTGACAACTCTGCGCAGACCAGACCAACCAGCACTTATGGGTCTGTGGGCAATAGGAGTAACAAATTATGAGAGACAAACCATATGGATTTTCCAAATGGATAGCAAAGATTTAATCAGGTGGTTTTATTCTGATGTGCATTACCTCTTTCTCATGACTCATAAAAGGATGAATTTAGTTCATGGTAAACCTGTCCCAAATGAAATCCTCTCATTTACATACTTTAGCTCTGCAGAGATGTCCTCAAGCTATCGTCCCATTGGCTAATAAGTCACAGTGAATCATGATGGAGAATATGCAGACTGTGCAGATTGGAATAAAGACATCATGATTGTTTCACAGTGTAATAGTAATCTTCACCAATTCATGAGCCTTTATTTGGGGCAAGAGTGAGTGGCACTGACTCCTGATTAGAAGAAGCCAAATATAATGGCTGCCACTCAATGTGCCCAGCTAATTGGGTCGATGTCTTTAACTGAGATGAATAGAGAGATTCATTATTCCTACGCGTCTGTTAAATTTGCCTCTCTGTGCGCAGGTAAAGTGCCTGATGACACGATGACAGACATTGTCTATCACTGTCTTCTCCCAACTAAAAGACAGTGGCATTCTTATTTTACTCACCTGTCCCGCACAATTGTGTTACATTTACATTTAGTCATTTAGGCTAAATGTATCCAGACTCTCATCCAGAGCGACTTACATTAAGTACAGGGACATTCCCCTGAGGCAAGTCGGGTGAAGTGCCTTGCCCAAGGACCCAACGTAATTGGCACGGCTGGGAATCGAACCGGAAACCTTCTGATTACTAGCCCGACTTCCTAACCACTCAGCCATCTGACTCCCCTTTTGAATGGCACTTTGCGGCGGTGTGTTGGCATGAGCCTCCGCCACCTCCAAACGAAGGCTGCTATGAGGATGGCGTAGATGAGATCTAGACTGCCGCGTGAAATAGCGGCAGCCGCTCCCAGCAGACTGTGTACTTACAGAGATGAGAAGAAGCGGGTCAAACACCAGCCTAATGAAGACGAATGGAGACCAATGATGGTCTGTGTGGAAGAGAAGGCGCCTGGGTTGGAGAACCTGCGGCACACACATTTATTTTGGGGCAGAAACTCACATTGTGCCTCCTATTTGCCCTAAAATAGAGGTCAAGGCACAAACACACCATGTCACTGACCCCCTTTTTTAGCCTCCTGGACTAGAAATGGTAGAAAAGTGGTCTCTGTGAGTGGTGGTCAATGGAGGAAATCGACGGAATCCTTACTTATAGACACTTAGCAGCAAAGAATGTTACCCTAGAAGTGGTGTTGGACAAATAAAATCTGCAGCTGTATCGCTTAAAAGTGTTCTTTTAAATTGTGTGTAACCTTTTCTGAAGTCGTTTTCATAGCCTACTGTACACCCTTGGTGGATTAACTGTAGCTAATGCCAAAATAGCACTATACATTAATAAGCTATTCATCACTGAAATGTATATCCACATGGTCTCACACACCTAACAAATCATCAGTTGGATCATGATTTTGCAATGGTATATGACATTTAACTTCAGCCCAGTTGAAAGAGGGGGAAAAAACTAGATGACATTACCATAACTCTGCAGTCCCCCATTCCAGATGCTGGTTTGTGGTAGTAAAGTACGTACATGACTGACTTTATTACTTATATGATTGGCTTGTACATTACTCGTAAAAGCAAACGCTTAGCTTGATATTGTCCTTGGGGAAATTCATACTTTTTAGGGGACATGGCTGCATTTGATTGGTCACACACTGTTTAAATGTCAGCTTCACAAAAGCTTATTTCTGGAGAGAGTTTCTTTTCTCCTCTTTTGAATGCTTTGCTAGCTAAGCTTAGCTTTTACCCTCCTGTTAAAATGAAATCCTTGAAAAACATGGCGTGTTTCAGTGACTCTGTGGACTGTCATTCCAGGTGCCTTTGATCACTGTGCTGTCTTTTTACTCTGAGGAATAGAATACTTTTACTTTGTGTCGAAACAGATCTGTAGTTTCTCTTTGTTACTAGCCTGTCAAAAATGTCACTGCTATGATATAAAATGAATGGTGAAGATTCATATTTGTAATAATGCCACACTGGTATCATAATCGTACCCTTCTTTTCAAATCGTAAACGTTAAAATGAAATTTTGGGTGTAAATACTGTTAAAAACACGAGCAAAGCATTTCGCTTTGACAGACCCTTTCACTTAAAAAAAAAAAAAAAAAACACAAGAAAACAATATCTTCAATAGAACAGACATCAGGTTAGTTATTAAGATTTAACTTGTCCTGTTGCCAAGAGATGTCCTGTCTGTCAAATGGATGAATGTTATATGCCAGACCGTGTATGCTTGGAACAGTTAATTTGTCTTTAATTTGTTGGTAATAGATCAACAGCTGTCTTTTGTATCTGCAGTTGTCTTTTTTTGCTGCTGCCCTGTCATTATAAAATATTAAAAAAGAAAAAAGGCTTCAGTGACAGACATGTGCTGTTGAGCACCAGCCCTCAATTAACAGACACACACTGTATCAAGTATTGGAAATTAGACAGGTGTGTTGAAAACACAAAAGAAAACATCCTTACGCTGTACAATTTTGGTCATTTCAGCTCATTTGCTTCAATCTTAATCTCCGCTGACCTGTTGATCGTCAGTTTCCAGACACATTTCTGGAGAGGAGCCCAACAGTATTTGCAGCAGGACCTCTGTCAGTAGCGCCAAGCAACACAGCCACAAATTGGAATGTGGTACAGCTCTGGGAAGGGAGCCAAGATTTAAATTAGACAATAACCTCTGCTCTCCTATACTGCCTCTCGTCTCCTGCTGCAGGCATGGCCATTTGTTTAATACAGTCAGCCCTGTAGTGTATAATAGACTGATGTATGAGTCACCGCTCAGCAGTTTGTGTTTCTCAGATTTATAGAGATTGAACAACTGGTCGGTTTGTACTTACTGTAGGCTTATCGAAAGAATAAATGGAAACGACAGAACCAGAATGGGCTAGATACACCCACGCCAGTTTACAGCTGTATCCTTACCAAAACATGCATAGAAAAGAAAGTCTTAGGTATTAGAACCCATTCCTCGCCTAAAGCAGTTTGATTTGTGTGTAAGGAGAGAAGCATAAAGACCAGTTGTAGACTCCAAAAGTACAGAAACATTGTTTTTCTATTACTAAGTCTACCAAAATTTCACGTTAGAACTATTGTCCCCATACTGCAATCCAGAAGACTTGTTAAGATTGCATGGGGAGCCTAATTCATTCATGTTGTTGAACTTAAATTCAATGTTTTTTTTCTTAATGTCATTAAAACATTACAGTATAACACGGAGCCCCTTAAACATTACATTTACATTCATTCATTTAGCAGACACTTTTATCCAAAGCGACTTCCAAGAGAGAGCTTTACAAAGTGCATAGGTCACTGATAATAACAACAAGATATCCCCAAAGCATTGCGGGTAGCCAAAACAAAAGCACACATTGTGAACAACCAAAAAATAAGTGCCAAAGGGAAGAACCATAAGAGCATGTAGTTAAGCAAGTTACAATTAAACAACATGAATCTCTAAGTGCAAGTGTACCTGTAGAAAAGCAAGTAACAGTAAAATAAAAATAAAACTAACTAAAAAGGAATATGTCGCAGCGAATACAACAGTTTAAATCAGTTACCACTAACCAACAAGAGCAACAAGTCTCTAAGCAAGAGTCATTGTGATCCTTGAGGAAACTAGCATTGGGTTCAGCAAACCATTCCTAAGTACCGTTGTACTCCCGGAACAAGTGCGTCTTGTGCCTTCTCTTGAAGGTGACGAGACAGTCTGTGTCTCTGATGGAAGTGGGGAGTTGATTCCACCACTGGGGGGGCCAGACAGGAGAAGAGCTTGTTTTGGGACCGGGCGGTTGTCTGAAGAAGACTGTAGGTGGCGGGTGGAGGTGTAGGGCTGCAGGAGAGACTTGATGTCGTCGGGTGCAGTCCCGTTCACTGCTCGGAAGGTCAGTACCAGGGTATTGAATCTGATGGTGCTGATTTGCTGATTAGTTACATTAGTTTACCCCCCAGGACCTTGTTTTAGCTGTTTACACTACCAATGCCAGTTCTAATGAGTGCAGTAGCCAGTAATGGTGTCCAGGGAATGGAGATGCGTGTATACTGCCAGAACAATAACAAACTTCATTCTGACTAAATAATTCTCAGTAACTCACAAAAGAGTTCCAGGTCCCTGAGCTCATAGCCACCTGTTAAACCAAGTACAGTGGCTGTGCCATCCGGATTACCACTATCAAAACAAAAGGCCTTTTAAGAGGTAAAAAGCTTTCCTGAATTGTCCTTAAACACAGCACAGGTAATGAGCCTTTAAACTCACAGAAGGCTACAGCTCTTGTAGAGCATGTAGAGTAGAGCAAAGTAGCCTGAGTTTTAAATCTATACCTCTGATAGCATCTTCAGCTGGAGTTACTTCAAAGCCGGACAGAGTAAACAGCCTCAAGACATGGCTTAAAGGCAAATGCAAGACAACACCACCAAACTAGTCCTTTTTTCACGCCGTTTCTCAAAAAGTGCAAATTTATAGGCAGCAGCCGTTGTGGGAAAGCAGCACCATGTTTCTGGGGCCCTCTCCATTGCCTAAGCCCTTTTGTGGGCTATGGGCCAATGGCTCTGCACCCCGCTAGATCAAAGATGAAACTCACATTTAGCTTGTGCTTTCTTTTAAGATTTGCTCAGGAGAGTGCAGACCAGACTGAGCTAGAGAGAGGGGGGAAAGGTTGGAAGGTTATCTTCTTAGTATTTAAATGAGCTAGATGTGAATTTATTACTAATCTCATGCACTACTAGCACTGCCCCACTACTATTTCTTTGGTTGTAGTTTTGCCACTAAAAAACAGGTTTGAGGCTGTGGACTGATTCCAGTGCTGTCAGGTGAAAGTCTGAACATTGCAAACATGTCAACATTGAACAAGCGGGACCCACAAAAGAAATGTGAAAAGAAGGAATACATATTTTCTGAACTGTAAAAATGAAAAGAAACTTGTTTTTTTTATTGCAGTCTATGTTAAGCTTTCTGTAAAGCAAAAATAAGCAATGTTCCCTAACATGCACATACATGCTGAATCTGAGTCCCTATTGAGCGTCAATTTCCAAGTAGGAGCATCTCTAATTTCCTGATCTCCCATTTCAGAGAGAGAGGGGGAGGGTGGGGTGGGGGGGAGAGAGAGTCTTATTTTTTTCATGGTATGAGTCAATATTCACCAAATTGTGTACCCTGCCTTTCAGTGGGCACCAGCACCTGGGATCCCACATTTAATTCACCCAGATCAGACACCAAACACTGGTTGTGAACCAGAGGAAACAGGTGGTCTTTTATGGTGGTGTTTGATATCCCTGCAAGGAGTTAAACTTGTCCTCCGGGTCCAGATTTATTAAAGCAAACAGGCCTGAGGAGACAAAGACCAGGGCTGGGCACAGTGCTGTAAAAGAGGAGACAATCAGGACACAGACTGAATGAAACTGTCATCAGCCAGATCCAGGCATCTGATAAGACCCAGCCCTGCTCTCAGGCCTGTCCCACCATACAGTTCTAATCTGCCCAGGCCTTTCCTCAATTCTCGCTCTGAGAGACAGAGCCGGAAGGACAGAGAGACACTGGGAGAGAACTACCCTTTAAATGATACCATTGGTGTTTTTTCCAAGAGCGGTCCTTATGTGCCAAACAGCCTGTGCTGTGCGAGCAGAGTAATGGTTTTATCTTTAAACTGAATTACCAATCGATTGGGCCTGCAGATCAGAAACCAGCATGGGAGCTGACTGCGTGAACCCAGTGTGCTGTGGAGTCGCTTTACAAATTGACTACAGAACACACAGGGGGAATATATAGACATACTGCATATCTGTCAGGTGTGTATATGTCAGGATGCACTGCATGCGTGGAGACGTGCTGCGAGCGTGAATGGCTCCTGCGATCACACCAGTGGCAGCTGCAGTGTTTACGCTGAATTGGGTTGTAAATGAGTATGCATTTAGTGAGGAGGACCAGGGGAATCAGAAGATAACCTTCCCAGAGGTTTCTGTTTACCCTGCACTACGACTGGCCCAGAAGGGTGGGAGCAGGGCGGGGAGGAAAGGGTGCCACTTGTGCTGGGTCTCCTCCCCTTTTTGTAAAATGAAAGGGTCTTAAACGGGCATTCTTCCAAACCCAAGACCAAGAAAAATTTATCAAAAGATATAATACCAAAGCAAATTACCTTTTGGTATCTCTGGGCAACCACCGTTTTTCTTCTTCTTTTAATTTTTTAAATTTTGTTCATAAATAACAGTAGTGTTCATGCTCTCTTTTCTAGATATGAGAACATATTAGCACAAGCATCATGTTCCAGAGAACAGAGACAAGGCTGTGATTACTGAGCTCAAGCTGAACTGTTAAATCGCTTGTCAGCAGCTGATATGTTTCTGGCAAGCGTCTGCTCATGATTGAATTAGTTGCTGGGTTTCTGCAGGGAGGAGGAACATGGCCAAGTTGCTTACCTGCTGTCAGGCAAGCAGACTGATAATGTGGTTCTGACCGTTATTGTAAATCTAAGTGCCTTTTTCTCTGTAATAAAAAAAAAAAAAACATATGCCCAAACGTACTGTATTTTCATTCCACTCCATTAGAGCATTTCGCTAGATTTATTAATAATACTTGATCCAATTTTATTCCAATGTGGAAAACTTCAATGATTTCCTCAAAATGATGTAGAGTGCACATAGGTTTTGCTCTCCAGTTGGTGGACCCACACAGAGCATTCAATCTCCAAATGGACACTATATCTTACTGGCAGTTTGCTACACTATCAGATGCTCTTCAGGCGTGTACTTTGTGGATCAAACTTGTCCAGTCCATGTTTACTTATAGGATATGTGTGGTTTCCCCATCTTATTTGGGTTAGATAGGGTCATGTTGGTGTAATATTGCATGTGCCCCGGGGTTGGAATAATTTTGTTTGGTGTAATAGCTGCCAAACAGCTTATTTCCCACTGGACACAGTTTCATAAGAATATTCTTGGTCTAAGGTTATACATATTGTGTTGAAATATTTCCCTTTCAAATGACATTGCCTACATTCGTGCCAAATATATTGAAGAGGTTGCAGAGCTCATTGCTGTTTAGTTTCAGTGTTGAGATTCTCCAAATGTGTCTATGAATGGTGGAAGCTAAGATGCATTTAGTAAATTAGGTTGTAATATGTCCCCAGGCAAATCCTGGAAGTACTGAATTATCAAATATATCAGAAAACGAGAGACAGAAAAAGAGACAGTTATAGGAAAAAAATCTGAAACAGAGGAGAGTTACTAAAATGAATTGATTGCACTCCACTATCTCCAAGAGAAGAGGGAATTCATATTTGTCTCAGCATGAGTCAACTACAGGAAGCATACTTTTCAATCTCCCTGTGATCGTTGAAATAGTACAGTCTTTTCACTGTGGGATCAGGCGCTATGTAAGCTCTTAATTCTCCGTTCTGAAACATTTATTGAAGAAATGTGCTGGTAGTGCACAAGTGGGAATGAAAACACTGCCTGGCCAGTGTTTCCTCTGTCGTTTAGCCGTGTCTGGCTCTCACCACAGCTCGTATTACACAGCTTCTTTGGCCATGGGTTCACCCTGTTAATAAAAGCCTCCTATCCCACGGCTGTTTTAAAAGAGCTCTGCTCTCGATGCTCGTTCCCCTCTGCCAGAGCCCTCCAGGAGAAAGAGAGAGAGGGGAGAAAGAGAGCGGAGAAGAGAGATATCACTTGTTTTCGGGAACATGCTGGGCTTCAGTGTGCTGGGCCGTCTAAAGGCTTTGTCACAGCCGGGCTGCTGCTGCTGTGTTCCTATAGATTTTTTCCAGTCAGTTCCTTGGTTAAGTAAAGAACACCCTCTGATAACATTTCAGTAACATCCTACCCTGTCATGATCAAGTGATACGACTCCGCTGATTGGCCCATCTCCCACCACCAGTGGCAAAAGACTACGCTGCCAAAAAGCTTTCCGTGAGCGTAGCATTGTTTGCCCTAACAAGCCTGTTACTGCACTCATCCAGCTCCTCTCATCATTTTAATTACAGAGCGTTCATTGTCTGCTCTGACCCATTTCAGTGCCTTCCCAGCCGTCAGCTGCACGGTCCCTCCAATCACATCTAATTTCATCTGGCATTTGACTCAATCGGCCAGGCCCGTGAACATGAACATTAAAACGCGTTTGGCCAAAATGAATCGAGAATAACAATAACAAGATCCTCTGTCTGTTCTGCCTGGCTTCTCCGCCGAGGCCTGGGCCAATGCCCTGCCGCTACAGAGCTCTTAATGGTCAAGATTGATACCGGTGGCTGGGGACATTTCCTGGGTTGTTAGTTAGGGGGTTCTCCGAGGAGAATTGGACCTGTTCTCAGAGGAGCCTGGAAACCAACCTCGAGGAAACGGAGCCCAGAGAATTTCACTGCGCTAATTAATGCTTGGCCTTTCCTGATTGCACCATCGCTGGTGAGGGGGTTTGATTTTAACATTAAATTATCCCCCTGGGTCTTTATTTGTATCACATTTTGATCATTCTTTGGTTCATTCTTTGATATGTGCATTATTAAAGGTAAAGGTGTGTGATGGATAGAGAGGTGGTGCAAGGCAGGTTATTGCTTCGGAAATGAATGACACCAATGAAAAACACCAAACATTAGAAATAGATGCCTTCACTCCTCCAGCTTGACATATGCACACTCTTTGTTGTTTCCATACAATGACAATGTGCAAATCAGTCAGTAACTTCATGAACCAATGTTTGTTCACATTCTGGAACATGTTACTCACATCTAGGATAACACAAGGGGTGGGGTGGGACAAAGACAAGACTGCAAGAAACCCTATCTCTCTCCACAACGGCACAATGTTCCCTGTGTTTGAATAGGAGAAGGATATCTCAGAGACTTCAATTTGTAATCTAAAGAAGAAGAAGAAGAAGGGGGGGGCAGGGTAACACTCCACAGATAAGCCTTCTGTGAGGTTAATTACTAGCCGAGTGTTTCTGAGAATATCTGACGTACCCTGGCTATGTCAGGTCTCCAAGTTACTGGGGCTGGGAAGGGAGGACCTTTAATTGTCAGATGTTTTTCAGTAAACTTTATCTATTCGTCTGTGCATGTGCAAGAGTGTGTTTGTTCTGCAGTGCCCAGCTAAGATGCAGTTTAGAAGGGCAGCACCAGGTGAGAGGTCTGGCAATGGACTAGAGTGCTGCTCAAACCACCTGCTTTGCCAACTGCTAGCGGGCCTTGTGGCTTCCTTTCTCGTTGGTGCGTTACGCTGTTAACATAGCCGCTGATTCTCCCTTCTCTCTCCAGGGCACAGACTAATTAATGGATACCATTCGCAGTTGATTAGACGCAGTTCTTGCGGTAATTACATTCGCATACTAACCACTCAGAAGAAAAGGAGGGACAGAGAAGAAAAAAAAACAAAGGAGCAGAAAATAAATGAACGCACTTCTCATTTCGCTCTGATCTTAATTTGTTTCCACTATTGCTTGGCATTCACTAAGATAAGAACCACCCCCCCCCCCCTTCTACTTCTGTTTGAGTTCTGAATTCATCATGTTTTGAAATAATGACTTTGTAATAAATACACAAAAGGAGATTACTCCACTGCTTTGTTGAACCAGGAAAATGTCTTGGGGGTTTTCGTATGAAGACTCAAAACACGGTGCTTTGCTCTTTCTGCCTCCCTGTGTAGGCTGGGCTGCTCTCTCACAGAGAGGTGCATTGTGCTCCAGGGCCCAGCTGCTAGGCCATCATTCTTCATCCTCTGTCCCATTGTTCCTATCTGTCAGCACGCTTGTGTCTCAGAATAAAGGAAGTGGCAGCCATTTTGCCAGGGAGGAGGCTGTGTGTGGGTTTAGAGGAGTCGGTTGTGAAAGCACCATGCTATTTCTTACCCAATGCGCCACTGTATTTAATAGCTCATCTACACTTAACCCCCACTTATGAGCCCGACCAAACCCAAACCTACAATAATCTAGTCCTACTCGCCACCGTCTTGTGATTGTTCCTGAGCAGCTTCAGCCCCCACTACCACCACCAACACCGTCATGGGTTACTTCAAGTTAATAACCTGCCACTGCATCTCGATACTTTGCTTTGTGATGCAAACCCATCCTTAATTGCCATCTCATAAGGTCTGAATAGCCAGGCCGCGCAATCTAATTATCCTGTACTGAATTGGCCAGGCCTCTCCCGGGATGGGCGTTGTTCCAACAAATAATAAAGCAATAGTTGTCAGGATGCAAGGAGAGTGAGGGGTTAACTCACAATGTAAACACGTGACACCAAGTGATACACCCACAAATGGATGGACACCCATTCTGAAAGGGAGATGTCTCATGTTTCATCAGTTGATGTAATGTTGATATAAGGTCAGGTTGATAATGATCAGCTCTCTTCTTCTCTTGCAGTTCCAGAACAACAACAACTACATGAATATGGCGGAGGCGAACGGTGCCCTGCTTGCAGCTGGTGATGTAAGTATGCCATATCACTGTTACTTAATACAAGCTCAGTATTTAAGAGAAAATCAGGGGTGGCAGATTTTCAGATGATATTATGGTAGTCTGAAATCTGTTTGGTTCTATACATTGTTAATAAAATGTTAATCTGTCTCCGACTGCATACTTGATAGGCTACTGTGCACGCATGATACAATGTTGGAAACACCCATCGAGGCCTGAACGTAATATACATCTATACAAACATAATTTTGCAGAGATGCAAAAGATCAGCCAAGTTCAACATAAAAACTTCATTTAGAGCCACAGTGTGGATTGCGAAACCTCTGTGATGTGACTGCCCTCACAGCACTCAGCCAAGGTGTCTTTCCAAAAAGACACCTGTTTTCATTCTCTTTCAAAGAGGCCATGAAGGAGCCAGATGAGATGCTAGCGCTGTCACCCACCTTACCATTCTTTTACCTGACAGTTGACGACGTTACAACATGCCATCTGGCATCATTTTACAATAGAAGTGTCTGCGTTATATGTATAAAGTGTATATTTCATGATAGGCACGTGCAGGTGGGGAACAGTTAGGCTTTGTGACTTTCCCAGAGCTTTCACTCAGAGCTTTGGCTGGATTAAGACTCAACACTGTGCTAAATATATCAGTGTACTTCACTTCAACCCTGTCATTAGACACAAACCTCCAAAAATACTTGTTAGCCTTTGTAGTTTAACCAAGCCATTCCTAATCAAACTAAAACAGTAATCTCCCTTGAGATTTTTAACCCTATCAAATAATCATCTTACAGCAGGGAAAATTAGGGCCTTTTTTGAAATGGTATAAAAGCATCTTAACTTGAGTAGTTAGCAGGAAACAGCAGTTCCCTGTATCGTTAGCTCCATAGCAATCCTCCTGCTCCATTCAGGTGCAGGGCTGTTACGAGCATGGTCCTTTGACCTCAAATCCACTGAATGACCAGAGTACAAAGCAAGAGACTTAAAGGGAGAAGTTTAATTTCCCCCCACATTTGCTCCGACTGGGTGCATCCTGCACATCTACAGAGTGGTGAGGCTCAGCGTGGCGAGGCCACGCCAGCACAATCTGTTCACAGAGCATTTACAGAGTGTTCAGAAAGCGTTCATCTCCAGCTGTGAGGGCCCGCTGGGTCAGGATGGGGGCTGGTCTGGTCTGGTAAGGACTTGATACAACAGCCCGACTCATTTGCATTTTATCAAATGGAACAACTGTTTCCAGTGTTATAGCGCAGATGGCATTGTACTTTAGCCTACATTTTGTCTTCACTCTTCCATTTTCAGAGAGAGAGAGAAAGGGTGTGTAACCGCAGAGCACAGATTCTTTTATTTTCCAATGAAAACATGATTGGAGTGGATGCCGTATCGTTTTTTTGTAACCTAAGCTGAAGTAAAATTAAAGTGACTCTCCACTTTCTGTTGTGTAATTTCACACTGAACTGAGTTTTCTCTCCACTGTTGCACCATATTAATCTACTTAATGTGTCAGCATTGGGCTTTGGGTGCAGTGGAAGAGAAGGCTTCTGCACCAATGCCAACCAAAATGGATCTTGCTTTGTGATGAACAACTAACTTTGAAAGCAGCTACATTAATGCAGCGTCATTTAAACAGACATTGTTTTCAACTGGAACCAAAGGGCAACTAAAAAAAACTGCCAGATCTTCCTAAACTCGGTACTATTTGGCTCAGTAGGATTAGGACTCAGCATATGCTTCAATTCAGAATACAACATGCTAGAAAGGGAAAAGAAACCAGGAAATATCTAATGCACTAGATAAAGTAATATTGGCTGGCTTTGGATTGAGGTTGGTGTATTATTACCACTTACATGAAGAGATAAGATGACCTTGGTGTTCTTGTTAAAGCATACAGTACCTCCAGACTGAGAGCTAGACTACTCGCCTAAGGGAACATGATACTATGCATAGGGGGTTTAGTTTCACACAGAGGGATCCATTCTCCCTTTCAATCAAATTAGAGAGGTGTAATGAACTATAAATATGTAGAAATAGATTTAAGATGGTCCAAATTTGAAACACGTTGATTGTGGGCCTCAGTGATGTCATTTGAGTAGCTGGGCTTTTCTGGCCCATCAGATATTGGAAACAGGAGCCGTTGTTCTGGTGTATCGATCCTGGTGCCTATTATATGCAGTAATTCTATGGTGCTGCCTTTAACAAGTCTTGGTTATTGCATCAGCGAATTGGATTACAACATGTATTGAAAGGCTGAAGATATTGCCTCAAAGCTTTACTATGACCCTGTTTGGTGTTAGGAGAGACTCTCCAGTACTGGCACCAAGAAAAGTGGGATGGGGTCCCTGAATCTGGAAATCTCTCATTATTCATGTGGATTTTCACATTTCACAATTGTCTTTGGGAGTTAATGGTACTTGCCACCATGCTTGCACTGTAATGCAGGAGTAGGGTACATGGCACATGGTGTCGGGGAGATTCCCTGCACATCTGCTGGGGCATGAGATCTGGACTCTCTCTTACAAGGCCTGTTCTGCCCCCCCACCACTGTACCATTGGACCCTGAGCTTGCCAACAGAGCGTCCCGTCACATACACACTTACACATACATGCTCTGACACCCAGAGCCAGCATCTGGCTTGGCACCAGCCTCTGCTGAGCTTTCAGAACAATTTAAATGGATAATCAGGCGCTGATGTGAAGAAAGTGGATTGTGCATCTCTTAATCTGAGATCAGAGCCCCCCTAAGCTGCTCCCAGTGCAGAATTAGGCAGGCTTTATGTGAAGTGACACCAGGCAGTGTGCGAGGCTGTAACACACTCTCTCTCTCTGGGTTCCACCAGGCTCTCCTTAGTCTGGCACCTCCTCCCAGAGGAGCTGGCCATCAGTGACAGCTGACACCTTCCATACTCCGGGACGAGACATGTCTCCACGTCTCCATTTGCAACTGTTCTTGTGCAGATGTTAATTTGGATCATCATTAACTGCAGCAGATGAGGCACGGGCATGGTGTTTGGGAGTGATCCCGCTCCATTTGTTCTCTCCCTCTCTTCCCCTCTCTCTGTCTTTCTTTCTTTATCTCTCTCTTTCTCCCCCCTTCCTTTTCTCTCCTTCACTTTTGTGCTGTTTAGCAGAAACCAAATCCTTCCATTGCTGCCCTTGAAGGGCATGTCTGTGTTTATCTTAAAGGTCGCAGTCACATTTGCTCTGTTTTACTATAAAAATGGAATTCACCTCAGCTCACCTTCAACCATGGTTGTCTCAGAGCTCTCGGTTGGCACTGTAATTCAGGCCACAGTACACTAGCCCATAGGGCAAGACTGTCCATATATAGTCCTGTACGCTGCCCTGATTTCACTTACACATTTTAATGCCTGAGGGAATTTGCTTGCATTGCTAATTGTATCCATATGAGAGACACCAATGGAAACCATGGATTGCCTCTTTCCTTGACCATAATGGAGAGGACTGTAAAAGTAGCCAAACAAACACATTTTTACTGCACGTCAATCTTCCCTAATGACTGGTTCAGGTTTTGATTGTCTGAGATGATCTTCTTCCCCTGATCACTTCCATATGTCAGCCTGGACACTCCAGCGTTGAGTCATGACTGTCCATTTTATTTATGTTAAACAATTTTTTGTTTTGATTAGTTTGGACTCTCCACTGTTATTAGGCATGGAAGTGAAGAATGTTCCAGAAAGGGGTTTGGTTCCTTTGGGCTCAGGGACGAGATGGAAGCAGGGTACAATGGTTGTTTCTAGTTAGTTTGTCTGCCTCTCACAGATAGAGTTGAAGCAAAAGCTGAGGTTTAGATGATTTGGCTCCTTCAGAGAAACATACCGATTCAACAGTTGTGAAACATGCAAATTAAAACCAAAACACGAATATATGGACAAAAAATTAAGGGAACTAACTAAAAAAATAGAAAGATAACTCTATTAACCATCTCTTCCACTGGAATTCTCCAACGCTTGTTAAGACAGCTGCCCTGAGTAGGCAATGATTTAGTTTCAAGTGTCTGTGTGCTAAGGCAAGCGAGGGGAACATTAATATACTCTAATCAAGGGCTATGTTGGCATATTCCCCCCACTGCTTTCCTTTTGTATTATTCCACTGCCAGGCTGGAGAGAGGGAGAATGAGATTGACATATGTGCTCTCCCCAAACCTATCCTGGCAACATGTGAATCAGCAATGATAAAACACTGACCCAAGGCATAGAGAGACGGGTTTGAACTCAACTTAAAGCTTTGATATGGAAGAGAGGGAGCAGTTGAATCCCAACATGCCTGTGACCAAACTTATCTGGATGTTGCTGAAATTTGGTCATTGTTGGTGCGTGAATACATTGGCCTTTCGAAGACTGATGGCTTATAGAATGTGCAGATGAAGACAAGCCCGGAGTAGGTGAGCAGTCCCATCTCCAAGAAGCCAAATAAGCAAATTAAGTGTGACCAAAAGCTTGAATTCAGAAGGGAGAAGGATTAGGCTGTTTGATGAGCAGATTTAAGGGTGCAAGCACGGGGAACAAAGAGAAACACTTCTGGCAAAGTGCAATAATCTCTGAAAATGTTCTTTAAACCCATCTCTGTGTGACGTGTGTTTTCTCCGCACTTTCTCCGCCCAACATCTTCCAACACTACCCCCCCCCCCCCCCCCCCCTAAGATTAAGAGCTTTTTTCATGTTGCTCCTCTCTCATGATTGCTGCTTGATATTTTCGGATTTGACATTGTCTCCATTCTGCACGTTCCCCCCCCCCTCCCTCAGCTCAGAGTGGACTTGAATAGCTTTTAGGAAATGTTATATCTCAGTCTGTTAATAGGCAAGTGTATCACCACTCCAATTTAACGCAAATTTCTTTCCTTTAATCGTTGGAACACAAGTTTTTGTGTGCAATGGAGAGTACCACCACACCTTGATGGATAGTTTAAACCATCGCTTTGATCCTAAGAGTCTATGTAGTATGTATTGTCATTAACAACATGGAACTCCTCTTTTTTCTCCAGACATTTCACACCCCCAGCCTGGGCGATGAGGAGTTTGAAATCCCTCCCATCACCCCCCCTCCAGAGACGGAGTCTGGCTTGGGCTTATCAGAAGTGGACACACCCTTCCCAGGAGTCCCAAACCCTCCACCCCACCACAGGGGTCCCTTCACCCCCCAGTTCCCCCCTCAGAGTCTGGAGCTGCCCTCCATCACCATCTCACGGAACATGATGGATCAAGAGGGTCTGGCTGGCAACAATGGCCTTCCAGTGGTGAGTACGAGAAACTATCCCTATGCTGGAACTTCGACTCCATGACACTTATGAAAGTATGAGTAGGCAAACCTACATGAGCCATCTCACTGAGCCTTAACCTTCACTGTGTAAATCACTCACCTCCTGCAGTTGCTGCACCTGCCACAGCATCTGGTCTTGTTTACAAAGTAAGAAAGAAAGTACAACATTGCAGTAACGAGGGTCAAACATTGTGTGTTCAACATGACTAGTCTTTTTACTGTGGTATATTGGTGCGCCCTAATACTACACTTTTTTTTATGATGTAAGTTCCAGAAAGACCGACAGCAAATTCTGATGCATTGTGCTGTCAACTAGCTGTCACATAGGAATTCCATGCCTTTAGTTCTCTGCGCCTGAATGAACCCAACTACAATGCCTTGTTGCAGTTTAGATTCAGGTTTTTTACTCTATGTGTTGTGTTGAATAACCAAGGGCTTCTAGAATTAACCTTCCAGAGCTAGTAATTAGCCAAGAAGTCAATGAATGGATTTCAAGCTTAACCCTCCTGCCCATTGATGTGAACGCAAAAATGTTGAATAGTGGTCCCAAGCAATCACATATTTTATACTGATAATGTTATGTGGTAAAGATTGCAAGATTCTTGATAGAAAAAGGCGTTTTCAAATGCCACAGAGGCACTGAGGAGGAAAAATGGAAATGTCACTGCCTGACTAGTTGTCTTAGAGCCCTATTACAGAAAATTGAGGATTCATTTAGGGGAAAAGAAATGGAAGCCAGAGTGTCACTGGCAAAGATGATGATAATGATAGCGGGTTTGTTTTGTGAAACACCATTGAGGGAAAATATCATTATCTTTTTACTGTCTGTTTATATCAAATAGGTTTTAGACCCCCCCACCTTTTTGTTACACACTGCTGTCATATTAAATATATTTATTTACATTGCTATATGACCAGGCACTACACATTTTATAACATTTTTCCCTTCAATGCTGTTGGCATGTAAAATAATTGCAGCTTTTAAAATAAAGTCCCAGAAGGCTTTTGCCTAAAGAATTTTCATTTCATGGTCAGTTAAGCTTTCTACATCTGGAAGAAACGAAACCTTGACACAATTACTGTCCCGACTGTTCTCACGACTTGGTGGAGGATTAGATTTGATTCTCAAACATTATTCCTCTTTAACACCATTTGCATGGCTCATGTCTCCGATTGTGAGGAGACTCTATTAAAAGTGAGTGGAGAATGTAGGTTTCTGCTCCTTGCCTTGTGGCATTGTAACTGGCACACTGCTCTCTCTTTATCACTCACCGCACATTGTAGCACAGAAAGGCTTACGGTTGCCTCTTATTTTGTGTGCAAATGGGATTGATCCCCAAAAGTCCTGAACAGTGAGACAAGGCATTGAAAATTCCATTGATTTACGTCATTGTCTTGGCTTTGAAAGGGGAAAATCAAAGTTTGATTAAATAAGTAACCTTATCTTTTGCAATTCATTATATAGAACGACACTACACAAGCAAAAGGCTTTCAATGTGTTTCAAAGTGATATCAACATTCAGCATCACAATATTTAGCATGAGTTATTTGACACACAAATAAACCATGCAGTGTTACAATTACTTTTTCTATGAACCACATATTCCCCAAACATAATTTTTAGTTTTCTTCTCATAACTGTTTGACGGTAAATACATCCTCTCTGTGATAGCCTGTCCCAACGTTATTAGAAACAAACCAATGTCTGTACCTGTACTCTTTGAGAATTGCCTCTATTCCTTTCCCCTAATGCCTTGCGTATGTCTTGCAAATTGGCCACAGATGCTGTGGTTCTACAAAGAGAAATACATTTCTCGGCTGCAAAACGCCTGGCAAGCCCTGAATGTGAAGTCATTATTTATTTAATCTGCTCTCCTAACAAGCTCCTGACTCTCATTTTTTGTCTCCCAGCATGTGTCCTCCTGATTTGTGATTGGGTCTCAATGGTGCCAAATAGTATTGGAGGTAGAGCTGCCAGTATTGCTTTGCTCACAGCTCGACCTATTTCACTGCCTGCTGCACAGGTCTTCTATTCTTGTTCAGAAAAAACAGGCTATCTCTTCCATCTTTTTAGCTTGCTTCCCTTCACAGGTAAACACAAGCAGAGCAGTACATGAAACATTCTCTACAGAATATCATTTATAATTGGGTTCGAAATGTACAGTAGCCACCAAGAGTGGAGATCAGAACAGAGATCCATTTTGTTTATACGTTTGCTGTGTTTTCTAACATAAATAGATACAGAGATGTAGTGCACATGATTACATTTGTTGTGAGAGCTGACCTAGGTTGTGTTTGTAGATATGCATCTTTAGCTACATTTTGTGATTATCAATTGGACCATGACAATTTTGCTTGAATAGTTGAGCTTTGGACAATGCTCAACAACGCAATCGGAAATAAGTAAGTAATTTGCAGATGGTGGTTTCTATGATGAAATTGAACCAATTCATACTAGTGTGTCCTAAATGTACTGGAACATGTGACCCTTGTTGCAGGGAGCATGTCTTTTTTTTCTTCTTTTTTTTTTCTCGCTCTTATCTCCCTTCCAAGCCTAGTCCGACTGACATCAGTTGTACATCAATTTCAGAGAGTGGATTTTCCCTCCCGTCCTGTTTTTTTCTCTTTCTTTTTTCTTACTGCAGACAGCTATTGTGACATATTGGGTCAGACAGAAATGAAAGATATTCATGCAGGCATGCAATACTTGTAATGAAGTCTCAACCTGACCTTCTATGTGATTGATTCTTTAATTTGGTTTTCTCAGGCAGTGCTTGAAATAAAATGATATCATGTTGAACAAGTTTTAAATACCCACAGTGCATGAGGAGAAGCGGGGGAGGGGTGTGAGGTACTGTGGCAAGGGGAGGGAGTCATGGTCAGGGGAAAAAAGAAAGGGGTGTGGAGAATTAGAATACATTTCAGGCTGGGTGTGAGGGTGGAGAGAGTTTTGGGGGGCTGTGTAGGTTAAGAAAGGTTGGCTGAACTATGTATGCAGAGGAGGAAAAAAATAAGGTGTGTTGCCTGAGACAGGGGGTAAAGAGAGAAAAACAATTTATCTTCATGCTATTATAGCTTTTAACAGCATTCCAAATTCCATTTTTCTCATTTGGCTTAAGCACTGAGTTCTGCAGGTAGCCGAAAATGGGAATGAAAATAAAATGATGTTCCCGTTTAGAAGCCCAGTAAAGGAATATGTGCAGAGGACTGATAAACTATCTTTAATAGGACTGACCTTTCATGCTGGCGAAAGTTACTGGGGGATTCATCCTATAATTACCATATAGATGATTTTACCCTTCGCCTGCAATGGAACATTTCCAAGAGCTCTGTCGTTGATTGAATGGAAATTGAACTTGTTAACATTCTTTTCAGCCTGTTACAGCTCACACAGTGCCACTGTTAATAAATTCCCCACCTCCCAAAATTCTGATTCCAATATCTTCAAGAACAGACTCTATGCTCTTTTCATTGACATCCCTATTGAGATTGTTATCCTCTGCACTTGCGCGTGTGAATAAGTAATATGGCATTTTTCAAACCCAGCTGCTGTGTGTATTGCCCTGTGTGTGACAGAAGGATGTTGGTCATTGTTGTTGTGTTTTATTGCGTCTGATAGTTGTTGGAACGCTTTGATGTTGAGGAGAGGATAGAGTGATTTTTTCAGAAATCAGTCTTCCATCAAACAAGTCAATGGACTTGTGGTGGCTGGACCGGTACATGGGTCAAGCTGGGTCCTTTTACTGGAGTTCTCCTGAGCTCAGGGTTTTAAGGAGTTGAGTATTTTCCTCTCAATGTTTCCATCAGACAGATTTATTGATTGGAGGATAGATTGCTTTGACTCTTGATAGCTTACTAGTGTTTAATCTACAAACATGCACAGACTCATTCACAAAGACAAGCTCTCACACACACACACATACACACATATACAAGAGGATGTGGATGGAGACTGGCAAAGGAGGGGTTTAGGAGGGGGTTGGAGTGGGTCTCGGGCTGGGCACATCTGGCCACTGTGCACTCAAGATAAGGACTTATTTGCAGATTTATGATGACTATCAAAATAACTAGTTAGATGTCTGCTCTGTGACTGCAGACAATATTGCAATCAAAATGCAAATGAGAAAACAGAAGGATTGGAATAAACTTTTAGACTTTTTGCAGATTCACACACAGCTTCTTACAGTAATCAAGGTAATTGTAAAAAAAAAAAAATGTTTTTAATCTCACTTGAACTAGAATTGGTTCATGTCTTTTTATGTTGGATAACATGGTTCTGTTATTAGGAGTTCATGTGTTTTTTGTAGAATTATAAACTGAACAAGTTGTAAAAAAACACACAAATAAACACTCCATCCATTCATCTATCCTGTGAAAGTTGAGTAATAGTTGAAAGAGATCGACAAGATGTGACCATATTTTACACAAACCAATAAGAACTATCAGTGGCCTTCTCTTTTTAAAGTAAAAGCATTTTATAAGTGCCCTTTGAACAAGTAAAGGCCATTTGGAGAGAAAATTATGTGTGGGGAAAAAACTGCAGAATGAGTCATTGCAGTAAGTGAAATTGCATCACTGGGATTGGACCAAAGTGTTATTATACAGATGGTCACGGCTAATGAGCTCAGTGTGCATCTTTGATGTTCTCAAGGAGTAGAGGGCACTGTTAGAGCCCTTGTGTGCTCACTAATGGAGATGACAATGAGACTTCAACATCAACTAGAACATTCTAGACTGCAGATATGTAAATCATAGTCGCTCACACAGGCTCACTTATAGCGGCATTTATTCAGGGAGGGAATTGAATGGCACCATATTTGCAATATCAGGATGAAAACAACTCTGAATAATGCTCCCGCTTTTACAGAAGCTTCTATGCAGATGTAAATATGGAATACATTTCGCCTGGTAGATTGTGTTTATGATAAGCAGTAGCCATGGCATATGAGAAAGAAATGGATTGTAAATCCAATATGTTTTTTGTCTGAGAAGGTGTAAGAATATTGTTTTGAAGACCGGGAGTTCATGAGTTTTTTTCAATAAATCCAGGTGCGTGGTGTTATGATGTGTTGATGTTGGTAGAGATTGAGTTTGTGCTGCTGA
This sequence comes from Hypomesus nipponensis, assembly GCF_054491055.1. Taxonomy (NCBI): domain Eukaryota; kingdom Metazoa; phylum Chordata; class Actinopteri; order Osmeriformes; family Osmeridae; genus Hypomesus; species Hypomesus nipponensis. Next base: position 6,877,359 of record NC_140379.1, read on the forward strand.
ATACCAGATGGATGTGCCCATGGAGAACAAATCACCTTTCTGTGTTCACTTCTTTTTTCTTCTTCTTCTCCTCCTCCTCCTTCTTCTTCATCCATTCTCTGTGTTCCTTGTCAGCAGTACTAGCTCTCTGATCCATCTTCCCTCTTGGCAGACTGGGAATCCTTGTCATTTCATCCTCACTGCAATCAATGCAAACACTTCACCTCCCCCCTCTCCAAAAATACATTTCGAAGACCTAAACGTTTTATCAAGAACATTTATAAAAACCACTGAATGTGTTATTTGATTGGACACAGGATAGTAAAAGAGAGCAAAATGTCCAAGACACTCAAATCTGATTCCCCTCAGCAAGTTGATTTATTGAGTTGATTATACAGAACTACATTATTTCACTCTTTTGCAGTCAAAGTGTGATCTATGAAAGCTGCCAGCAGATAGAATTTCATCTCTTAAATGTACTGGAGGTATTGTTTTATGCTTCAATCACCGAAGCAGTGAAAGTTATTACCTTTGAAATGTCACACTTTACAAAAATGTTAAATGACTTCTGAGTTGTTGGGGAGCAGATATCCAAAGTTAGTTATGGCCCATACAAGATATGACTGTTCCTTTTCAATGGATTTTGAGTTTATGTACCCATCTGAAGGATACAAAATCTGCTATTATCCATTCCATTCATACGGACTAGGGATATGACATTCAAAAGCCTAAGCACACAATGGGGTTTTCAACCAAGTCAGTGCAAGTTATGCAACTGTGTATTTCTGGCAGTCCAAGTTGGGTATGCATGCATCTAGATAGTTTTTCATTTTCAGTAACTGAAATGACAGTTTGTTTGTTTGGTTCATTCTTGAATCGTATAAGGTGTGTGTACAAGGGTTTCGTATCATGTGATAACTGACACACTGGACAATGATGGCCTGATTCTGTGGAATGTAGGAATGCAATGGACTGATTACATTTTTTTTGTCCTCTTGTTCAGAACATTGGCCAGGGCCACCTTCGCCAGTATCCCCCCAACCCTGCCATGGTGATGAGGTCCATCATCAGTATGAACAACCCCAATGCTATGATGTCACGGAACCAGCTCACTACCATCAACCAGTCCCAGCTCAACGCCCAACTAGGCCTCAACATGATGGGACCGAACATTGCCCACACCTCACCCTCTCCGCCCGCTAGCAAGTCTGCTACGCCTTCACCTTCCAGCTCCATCAATGAGGACGACCAAGATGATGGCAACAGGGTGAGTTGGGACCAAATACTTTTTGGAAACCATCAGAACAAAATATTACCAAAGAAATGCTTTGCATTGAGGTTCAACAGGAGCTTGATGTCAATTGGCATTACAAACCTTGTATGTGCTACAAAAGCTCTGTCTAAGGAAGACTATTTTGATTGTGGCAGGTGATTGGAGAGAAGCGCCCAGCTCCAGATGCTGGGAAGAAGCCCAAGACCCCCAAGAAGAAGAAGAAGAAGGATCCCAATGAGCCCCAGAAGCCTGTGTCGGCCTACGCCCTGTTCTTCAGAGACACACAGGCAGCCATTAAAGGCCAGAACCCCAACGCCACTTTTGGAGAAGTCTCCAAGATTGTAGCATCAATGTGGGATGGCTTGGGAGAGGAACAGAAGCAGGTGAAACTAACTTTCTGTCTGGTTGAAGACGTACCACTTGATTGTTAGCAAATACAAATAATTGCTCCAATAGTGTGAATTAAGTTACTTTGCAATTTTATCTCTCTGTTTGTCAATCAATACCTTGCTGTTTTGTTGCTTAGCAGTATGGAGTGTGATACTAAATTCCAGGTTTATTGAGTTCTGACTTCATGGATAAAAGAGAAAGGAAATTGATAGACCCAAACCTACAAAGCAGACAGTTTTGACACTTTATGAAATTGCCTCAGGTGAAAAGAAGCATTCAGAGACCCTTTGTTTCTCACTTGTCGTTCACACCTGTCCTTCTTGTCATTGCAGGTGTACAAAAGCAAAACAGAGGCTGCCAAAAAGGAGTATTTGAAAGCTCTTGCTGCCTACCGTGCCAGCCTGGTTTCCAAGGTGAGACTCTTCTTTCACTTTTCACCTGACAGAAACAGGAATTTGATACTGACATGCAGTAAATTGAATATTCACATTTTCACACGGAGCTTGTCACCCTTCTGCTGTTGTTGTTTTACCTGTACGAGAGAGTCCTCTTTTAAACGGGTTCAAACAGGTTCTGTATTTCTGTATAATCATTCTTTACATATGACTAACACATTATTGTTTCTTCCAGGCTGCAGCAGAGTCAGCAGAAGCTCAGACCATCCGCTCTGTGCAACAGACCCTGGCCTCCACCAGCCTATCCCCAGGCCTGGTGCTGCCCTCACCCCTCTCCCAGCATGCCTCTATGTCCGCGGCTGCCCAGGCCCTCCAGAACGCCATGCCCCGGGCCATCGCCCCCAAGCCACTGCAGATGAGGCTGGGGGGCAGCCAGATTGTTACCTCTGTGGCGGTGGCCCACCAGAACATGCCATCTGGCGGCGGAGTGCCATCACAGCTGCTGGGCCAGATGGGCGCTGGAGGTGCCATGGTGGCCGGAGCCCAGTCCACGGCCGTGTCCCAGATGAGCCCCCCCATGCAGCCAGTGCAGCAGCATGCCATGCAGCATATCCAGCAGCAGCAGCAACAGCAGCAGCAGATGCAGCAGCACCTGCAGCACCACCAGCTACAGCAGCAGCAGATGCACCACCAGCAGATCCAGCAGCAGATGCAGCATCAGCATTTCCAACACCACCTCCAGCAGCAACTGCAGCAGCACCACATGCAGCAGCAGCAGCAACAACAGCAACAGCAGCAGCAGCAGCAGCAGCAGCAACAACAGCAGCAGCAACAGCAGCACATGCAGCAACAGCAACTGCAGATCCAACACATGCAGATGCAGCAGATGCACCAGCAGCAGATGCAGCAGCATATCCAGCAGCAGCAGCAGCAGCAGCAGCAGCATCAGTCCCAGTGTTCCCCACCACATCACTCACCCGGTACGCCACACTCAGTGGGCGGCTCCGCCTCCTTGGGCAGCCCTCAGCCCGCCACCCAACAGCCTCACCCCTCTCAAATCCAGGCCCACGCCCAAGTCCTGTCCCAGGTCAGCATCTACTGAGCCAAATGGAATTCTTATCTCAAAGAAGAATAGAATAAAAGCATCATTTCATGTTGCTTTTTTAAGTTGCACTTAAGAAGTGTGTAAGAATTAGAATGTTTTACAAAGAACTGTCCATTGTTATAGACGGATATGCATACACATGTAAAGGGGCAAATACCTTAGCTGGATTTTTGTCTATAAAATAGGCCGTGCTACAAGGAAAAGTCTATAGGCGTGTGCCCATTGATTGTTCGTTTGTTGTTGTCTTACTCTCAATTGTCAATTTGAAAAATGACTTGGGGGGGGGCGGTGGGGCACATTTCTGAAAAGACTGGCATACCCTTCACAGGGAAAAGGCCTGTTTTTATTTAATGACAAAGCTTTATTTATGGGGTCAAAGCAGTCAATTCAGCCTAACTACTGGACAGATGAATGGATTTCAACCGAGCTTTTGGCAGCTCTGGCCTCTGGAAAAGAGCACCTGAACTGAGAGACTTATAGGTACAAACCCACACAGTAACCCACACATCGAAAATGTCTGTTTCCTCGCTGGCCAGTATATTCTACCTTGTCCCTCTCTTTCTCTACCCCCACATTCCTGCAGATGTAACTGTTTAACAATGGCCTAAGGGGACTTTTCGAACAAATCATCATGCATTTCAGACCATTTCTGAGCACATTCATCTAATGTCATGAAGGCAGACAATGTCTAGAGGAAGGAAAGTGAACTGAAAAATGTCCAGGGGATGGGAATTGCTGGATGGAGGAATGAAGACATTAACTGCCATAGATGATTCATGTCATCATATGTCATCAAACTGTAACTGTAATCTGCTGTATGTGTTTTGTAGAGTTGGGAAAAATCAGACGTCCTCTTTCCAGTAAAATACCCTCAAGCTTGTTGACTCTAAAGTGTTTAACTGGCACTCCAAAAAAATCCTCCTTTTATGTATTTGTTTTTACCTCAGATGTTTCACAACTAAATTATGTTTTATTTTGTGTAATAAAGGGGATATTTTATGGTAAAGTCCAGGATCAAGGTTGATGGTTTCACGATTGATGTATTTTTACACTTCTCCTTGATACAGTAATCTTATTGAAAGTAAAAGAAAAAAAAACTAGCAGAGCCATTTGTTGCAATCAAAAGGTAACTGAAAAGGTAAAGGAGGTATTTTTTGCCAGATGTAATTACATCCATTAGGAGAACAGTTGTACATTTTTCATATCACATGTTGTAAAGTTTTAATATGTGAGGCTTTAATTAAAACATTGGTAAATGACCTGTGGATTGCTATACCACATAGTGCATTTCTGCTCTTTTATACTTTTTTATGAGTTACAATAGCAGCTTTTCATTTGTTTGTATTTTGCTTACAGATAAAATCAACTGCTTTTGAAAATTGTCCATAGAATAAATGCATTTCAGTATGAACTTGCTTTGAGCTCTTAAATGGAACATTAGTTTGAGTTTTTCTTAGCCATGAAACAAAAACAAACAGAGACATTCCATCACTAATATGATAGTAGCCATAATTTTGTATGAAGTATTATATATTTCATTGTGTCTCCTTGTTTGAAATTAAAATAACAATCACAAATATTTATTTCAAGGAATTGGTTCATTTAAAAAATGATAATAACTATGATTTTGTATGAAGTATTTCTTCATGTCTTGTTAGTTATTGAAAATAAAAAAGAGAATTAATTAATTATTATTCAAATAATCATTTGAAGATTAAAAAAGAGATTTGTATGTTTTCTAAAAAGTCATATATACGGATGTACAGTATGTAAAAAAACAAAACCTTTGCAGGGATATGTCCATTCATGTTTTCCATGATTATAGTGTGTACGGTTTCAAAGTGATTACAAATGTCATTGTGTGCAAAAAGTGTGTGTGTATATATATATATATATATATATACATGTATATATGTATATGCATATGCACATGTATATATAGTGTTGAGTCCTGACAAGATCACCATGTAACTGGTACTTGTCTTAATAACAGTCCCATTCTCACTGACCAGTGGTTTGGATTCTGACTCTTTCTTGCTACATATGAACCGCTTCATTTCCAAGCTGTTTCCATGGGGTCTGAGCTGCCTTGAATACGGTGTGTGGGGGGAGGGAAGGCTAGCAAACAATGATTATCATATTTCCACACTAGGGAGCAGAAGCCTCTGGACTACGAAAGCTTTTTTTCTGCGAAGCAATTGTGAAATCTAGACCAGCGTTAGATACAAATTAAGGGGAGAATCTGTTCTCATGCATATTTTATACCACCTTGATAGAATTTTCAAATTGTGCTTTCTATTCAATTTCTTAGTTTGAGAAGGCATTTGTAATTTGGGTTGAGCTTGAGCTGCTGCTGTAGTGATTGGGTCCTCAGCTCTGTGTGGAAACGATGCCCATTTCTCGGCTGTGATTAATTGCAGCATCTGTCCTGTCAGAAGCCGTGGTGAAGAGACCCGCTTGAAAAACTGCAAATAAGCACTGGCAGTGGTCATAAAACGCTTATGATGGAGTGAAAATTAAAAGCTGCAAGATTGCGCATGACCTGAATCATAACAGAGGGAGGGAATGTAAAAGTGTAGTGTCCATGGCGACCAAACACATACTTTAAAAACACACAGTAATGAGGCTATGGGAAATGGTTGTCATTATTCTGAACAGATTCACGGCGGAGGGCATTAATAATGCATGGGCCTCCTTGTTATTCCATAACCCCATAGCACTGCGGTCACTGTGTGTACAAATATCTCACAGCCAGGGATGGAGTTATGGAACTCCCCAATAAAAAGGTTATAGTTGTTTTCCAAACACTGCTGCATCCACAACACATTTCAGATGATTATATCCATTTAGGGGATGTAAAATTACAACTTGAATACATTCTAAATGCAGAAACAGGCATTGTACTGTGTTAATTGAAGTCAAACAATTTTTTTTAAATTGTTGTCTGTGGGATCAATGAATCACTGTTTGAGCACTCAAATCCACTCAAAATATTAATGGAATGCCATTCTGCACTATCTTCACCTTCTGCCATTAAGCACATATGATCAAATTTATGACGCACACAAAGACAGGAACATGTCTTGTGACTCATGTCATCACAAACTGACCCAATTGTCTCCCCTCTGCAGTGGGGGGCTTGGCACTATGCTGTTTTCACTAAGGAGCCAGATGTGGATGCTAAGCAATCTAATGTTTTAATGATTTATTTGGGTCCTTTGTTGTTTTCCTGTTCAATGCACAGATACAATGTGGGGATAACAATAGGCGGCTGCTACTGACCGGGTTGACTGGTCGACTCACGCAGCAGCCAGTCCTTGTGTGTGGACCCAGCTCTCAGATACCGACCTGTCGATTCCACCAATCAAAAAAGTATCTTAACAAGACCAAAAAAATACTTAACTCTCACACCTGGTCTTGGAGAAAGGACAGTTGACCCTCAAGTCCGATGGTAAGCTTTGTTCAGAGAACCATTAAGCGCTGAGCCCAGTGACAAGCTATGTTTAAGGAATTCTTGACCTTGCAGTCCAATTGTGGAGGCTTTGCTTAGAGCACTATTGACCTCATGGTTCAATGGTGAACTTTTCTGAGGTGCCTGTTGGCTGCCCTGGCTTGGGGAAATGCACTGTTGACTTTTCTGACCACTGGTAACCTTTGGTTAGAGTACTTGAAACCTTTTACATGGTGGACTGACAAGGTTGAGGTGAAAAGCACCTTCAGAGAATAATTTCTAGAGTGGTTTGTTGGGTCTTAAAAAGGTTATGATGACTCATGCAGGCAGTGAAAAATGTATCATGAATCCATATCTAACAATATTTTATCATAATGATTAAAGCATGAGTCTTTAGAACATGTCTCAAAATATCATTTATTCCACAGCAATTTCCAAGTTGTGAAATGTAAAAAGTTTTTCTTTGTGATTACCTGCTAGGGTATTTTACAAAAAAAGCACTTGCACAACTGAGCCTATAAATGAGCCTAGAAATAGCTAGAAACACACACACACGCACATGCACGCACACACATGGATTTCTTCACAACGATGTTGCCTTGGTGACATAGTGATTCGGTCTTTAGGCTTATCCCTCTCACTTTTGTTGAGTTGTGTGAAGGTAAGCCTGATCTGCCACTCTCCTGACCCTGGTCTGCCAGGAACTTGCTCGCACACTATCACAGGCACTCTGTTTATCCTTCAAATATATTTGCGTTATCTCTGTTATATTGGATTGGAATCACAAAATGCAATACCGTAAACCAAGAACGTGATGTATTTACACTGAGACACCTGCAAGAGTCAGTAATCTAGATTCTATTGTACATTAAACCCAAGATCTTTAGGTCTTTGAGTATGCAGTGGATGTTTATCTACAAAAAGGTAAATCTCATTTGTCATTGATTTTCAGTCTTTTGTCTTATGTAGAGGTCTATGCAGTGCTTCAAAAGGTTTAGTAGTTTGACCATGAACAACCAACTCAAATACATTTCTCAAACACAACAGAGAGAATTCCATATACCTTATTGGCCACTACAGAAAGGTTAATGATAATACAACACTGAAAATACCAAGATTCGGGCTTGATACACATTTGCATCCATGTGAATAGCAAGCAATTGGCCTAATCTCAATTAGGATTTTAAGCAGTTTGCACACCCAATGTCTTTGCAGGTGTTTATGTTATATTGAGTTGTAGACCATTTGAAAACTACAAAAAACTATCACTGAGTTGAGCAAGCTCATTTGTATTGTTCTCAAAGTCCCCAGAAGTCAGACAGATGTCCCCAGAGGAAGGAAGGGAAGGCACTTTCATTAAATTCAGACTCGTTTGGATCCAGATTACACCATCCTGCTTTTTCTTCTGGCCTATTGTAACTTTCCAAATTCTTTTCATCAGTACTTTATAGTCTTTGTGTTCAGCAGAGGATCCAGCTCTGAAATAGCTTTTTATTGCAACTAATTTATCCTGTTAATGCAGGCTACTATTGAGCTCACGTGTTTCTATGGCAACAAAACTGATAAAGTGTACCGAGAGACCATGGTGATAGATTACACGTGCATGCTGTGTCATATCCAATTAAGTCAAACCCACTGTATACTATATTATTCCATGGCTCTGAAGAAAATCAATAAAAATGGACGGTGCACGACAAGGTTCCCCCTCTGTTCCCTTTCTTATTCCCCTTTTGAAGGCAGAGAAGCCAAGACAGATCATGCCACTAGGATGTCTCTTCTGCTACAAGAGGCAGGTGCTGTGTAGACACCATTCAAAACTTGGCCTATTCAATCTAAACTCCTCCAACGCTCCATTCATGCATAGCAAAACACCATCTGCTCCTGTTTTGCCTGGAGCAATCACAGCTGACCAAAAAAACCATGATAACAGCTGTTGCCAAACAAAAGCCAAACAAAGGGAGCAGGAAAAGGTTAGACGCAAGTTCAATGCTGAAAATTACTCAGTGAAGGAGGCAATGGAAAACATTGGCTCTCTCAAATAAAATGGTAAAAAAAAAAATAGATCATTTCAGTACAGCAATCGGAAAAGGTCAGACTTTTAATCCCCATGTCTGGTGGAGCCCTGAAACTACAGTTGTCAGGTGATAATAGATGGACACTGAAAAAGATAGTCTCACACAGTTGCCCTGGGTTCTGTAGGGTAGGGGTAAACCAAATGAGGTATGTGGTAGCCTATAATGCAGAACATTAGTTATAAAAGCATGCTACACACAAATGGGTTGAGAAGGATACTGCATTAAACAGTTTCCCTGGATGAAGATTTTAGTGATTATAGAGACAAAATACTTTACATGATATTAATTATTTTCAAATTATGCCATTAAAATTTTTATTTTCCAATGTTGTTCTTACTTTACAAAAATCCAAACCATAAAATAAATAAAAAAGGACTGATGATTGTGAAATTATGACATTGGGGGCTCAGTCATTAATAAATGTCCCACTGCATTTGTAAGGGCTCACTTCCTCTCCACCTCTGCAATACACCGCATTGTAGTATGACTGGCATGGGGTTCCTAAACTCTGGGAGGCCTTCCCTTTACCAGTGTATGGCTGTTGACCTCGGGGAGGAGCAGCCAGGAGACGTGAAAGGCCAAACAGCTTGCATGCCTTCAGACCTCAGCTGCTCCTGCAGCCTGTGCTGTAAAACCACTATTAGAGGCCCACTGACCTCCTACCAGAGCACTAGGAAAACCACAGACAGACACAACTGACAAGGACTCAACAGATATGGCATCTGAAGACACACATCCTGGTTGTAGTCCACAGGCCATATGTGAGCCACAATAGGCTGAGTGTGCCTGGGTGCAACTATATTCTATTATTTATGTTGACTATTTGATAGTGACCTCCCTGTGGATCCACCTGCTGCTGTAAGAAGGCTGACAGTGTACCTGTTTGAGGTGACCGGTGAACATAACAAATACAGTAGTATTTGTATACATTAGTGATAATCTGCCACAGACTCTCGATGCCCATGCGATGCATTTAATCTTATACAGTATCAAGTCTTTAACATAACATTTGCTCCAACTTTGGAGCCACAATACACAATAAAAAACATGGCCAGATCCATTCTAACTATAGGAAAAGACTGGAATGCCTAGGGGTCTGGAGAGTGTATATCTGGAGTGAGGGGAAGAAGTAGTGAAGAGGACAGGCTCCAGTCTGTTTCCATTAGAGGTGATTTGTCTGCAGCACCGATTCCAGTCCCAGCAGTTTTATCAGTTTAATGCACAGGCAGCGTTCATTATTTTTTTGCAGAGAGGGTCGGCCTCTCTTCAGCAGAACAAGTGTGGGCTGTGTTTCTGTCAAAAGGGGGTTTTAGTGCTTGACCCGCAAAGCCATTCAGCTCTCAAAGTGATCCATTGTTTGTATCCTCTTTTTGTTTGCACTTTACAGAGAGAGAAGGGGCCACTGCAAGGGAAGGGAGAGGAGGGCTGCTGTGGTCTCAGTGCCAGAGGTTTACAGTCATCCCACTCTTAAAAACATTTGGGCCAGTTTCCCAAGCTTCTGGCCAGTAACAGTACACACATTTAGTCACTGGCCAAAATATCAGCTTTGTAGAGGGGTACAAGGTACCAAAAACAGTATATTATGTAGAATTTGACCCATTCATATTTCTGAAGCATCGACTGAGAGAGATTGTTGTAAACCACTACGGTCAAGCCCCCGTCACACCATAACGTTCTGGCCGATGTTGTATGACGTTAGAGGAAACGTTGCTAATCATCCATGATCGCTGGTATAGCTGGTATAGCGCTGGTATAGCGCTGGTATAGCGCCAGAAGAGCGTTGTGTGGACGCTTGTAATCGCCGGTAATCGGGTGGTGGAGAATGCTGGTCCCCCCCAAAAGTTTTGAACATGCACAAAAGTTCTCATGTAGACCAGCGTTCTTCAAGGTTTAATTTTAAACGCTTGACACGCTGAAGAACGTCTGTGGAATGTTTGACTAACGTTGCACGCGTTTGGCTATTGTTAGTCAGTTGTTACTAGTCGTTACCCTAGCGTTACTCGTTATTCATCGTTTGCTTCGTTTTCATTGTTTGCTTTCGTCACAAGTTGTTGTGACACGTCATCACACGATAATAGTTTTCAGGGGTGTCGTACTTGGTGGCTGTTACATGCTGCTCATCCGTCAGTCCCATGCTAGTCATGCGTTATGGTCACACGTCATACGCCAGATGTGTCCACCTCGCCCTAGAACGCTCAAAATTGAACGATTAGAACTTTCAGAGAACGTTGACCAGAACGTTAAGGTGTGACGGGGGCCTTTAATAACAATTCAGAGAAGTTTTGACATTGTGTGGAAAAACAGATCAGCAGCTTTGCTGTAAGATGATTTGTACTTGCAGCCATTCTAAAACCTTTCGTGCTGGAGAACCACTCAAGAGTGTTGAAAATGATAACCATAGCTTCACTGTAGCTTAAGATGTTCTGTTTGAATCTATGGAGTATATAGTCAGTTTGCCTTTGCCCTACCAGTAGATCAGTTGGTCAACCACCCCAGGAATCCATATAGTCCCAAGCCTATTCCCCTCCTGTAGCACTATGATCAGGGTGAATCCTCACTGTTTCCCATGTCTGCTCTTAAAGGACCAATCCAGCCTAATTTGGACAGACTTGAGGCCTGGTAATATGGGTGACGGGTTCCATGCAAACACTGGTGACTGGAACCAGTTTCATCAGTAGGCACAGTCAATTTGTCTTGCACTTTTGAAGTGATGGGGGGGGGGGGGCTGAGAGGTGGTCGGTCTATTTATCATAAGTCCTAATGCGCTAATTCTGTGTTCATGATCGCCAGCAGCATCATCGATCACTGTCAGGTTGACAGACCCCTCCCCCGCCTCCCCCTCTGAAGCTGTCTACACGCATAAGGGGGTCATTTTTTCACAATGTCCTAAATTTCTGAATTTCTCTTCATCTTACAAATGAGCTTGCCCTGCCACTGTTGATTAATGAAATATAACTTCCCCCCACCAACCCTTTTTTCCCTCATGCTTTTTAAATGAACGTCTGTATATGGGATGAGTGGAGTTTGTGCAAGAGCTGTAAAGCCTTTTCATAGTGTTCAGTCTGTTTTGCTGCTGCCTTTGCCATTAGAGGAAATTGAGAGTGGCAAAGAAAAATTATCTGAGTATCACTGCACACTTTCTGAAAGCTTTGTGTGTGTCTGGCTCCAACTGGAATAATATTTGTAAGATTGAGACAAAGTGGGATGAGAGCTCTGCAACCAAAAGTCAATTTTTATTTAATTTAAAGCTAACTACAGATTTTTCTCATACATATTGTTGATGTCAAACATCTTGAGCAAAACATGATGGCTGCAATCTCATATTCTGGTCATTTACAACAGACAGTCATGTCTAGGTAACTTCATATTTTGATGCATCAAGGTTATCATAAGTATTACATGGTAAAGTGCAGTGCAGGCAAACAACACTTTCAATATTGAAAAAGAAAAGTGTGAAAAGGTCTTATTCTATAAAAGATTAAAGGTGACGCTGCTAATTCAGTGAGCGGACGTCAAACATGAGTGCTTGCTTTGACCTTTTCTGTGACCATGAGAGCAGGGCACCTCACAAGGGGAAGTGTATTAAAAAATAAATGGAGGGGCTTGCTGGAAAGGTCAGGACACATGTTTCCAAGATGTCTGGTATGCGTCTGAAGCTTGGACCTCTGGACGTGTGAGATGAAGAAGGAGAATTCAAAATGGTCTTAGACAAATGTAATGACGCCTTGAAAATGACTGGCCTTTAGCTTGGACTGTTGCCTGACAGATGTTGCAAGACTCTCAACACTCTCAGTGACATATTTATTCATATTTATTCGATAAATATTTGTATTTGTCATGATATATTTGGTGAGCACCCTAAAAAAAACTATACTTTAACACCAGAATATTTTGCAAGCAGGTCGTTAGGACCACAGTAAGGGATGAGACACGAGTTGGCAAGAACAGTTTCAGTAGGTTTGACCCATCAGTGTCTTGTCTTCTCAAACATGAGAGTTGTGTGAGCTGTATTTCTTTCCTGTGAAGGGGGTAAAGGGGGAGGGGGGGTGGTGTCACTGGGTGCATTCAAGGGTCACTGGACCAGAAGAGGTGAGGGAGGGCTATTGTGGAAACTCCACAGACTGATAAAAAAGGTTCCAACAGACCAGCTGCAATGTTGGGATTATGTCAAATTAACCAACCACACCCTGATTAACTTTGTCACTCTTCTGTTCCTTTCGATCCAAGGTTTTTCACGTCTTATTTAGATCATCTACAATCACAGGCTCATATTAGTTTGGGAGTTTTATGGATCAATGGCTAAAACCTTTAGTTTACATGTATGCTTTCACAGATTTGGTGAGATTATAATAATGAATGTATTCATCTTTTGCAATGTTCATTGAGCCAGAGGTTACAATATTTATGGAACAGAAATCCCTATTTGAGCAGATGTTTACTTATTTTGGATTGTGTATGAGTCTGCATCCTAATGCAAGTTAGGCTAATGTTTTCCCAGATTTCCTCCCATCCACCCCTCAATATATCTAATAGATTTAAGATACCTGATGGAAATAACACGCTTGAGTAAAAAAACTATATATATATCATTTGGTAACTAAAGTATATATTACTGTAACTACTATTCATTGGCTTGTACTGTGATAGAGTTGCCCTTTGTTGTCTTTACAGATGGCAGATTGTGTTAATGGCTTAGTCTCTTGATATATTGCTTAAATATTCATGTTTTTTGAAATCCATTGATAATTTCTGCCATGTGAGAGACACATTCTGACGACACTGTTCCTATTGTATTGCATGGGTTATCTTTATGCCAAAATAAACCGAACTAAACAAGGTAGAAGGTATAGGATATTGTGAAAATGAGGGACAATCATGTCATGGCAGTATATCATACATTGTGGGAAATTAACTGTCCTTGACAGGACACGACATTGACTTGGAAAAGAATGGGTCAAAATGGTCAAATTGTTGTTTGCGTCAGATGAGGTTGGCAGGCATTCTGAAAAGCTTTGGAGGAGTCATAAATAATATCTGTCCCTTTGACTTTAAGACCTCTTATTACAAGTCAACTGTAAATATCCAGTGGATATCCCTAGAGAGATTTTAAATAGTTTGATTTATAAAAGGAGGGTAGTAATTTGATAGAACATGAGTCCTACTCCAAACAATTTGTCAACTAAAAATATTCCCCATTACAGCAACAAATTGAAATAACCAGTATACTCTTCAAATATTGCATGGTGGCAGTTCTTCACAGGTAAAAAGGTCAAACTTTAAATGCAATCCCTCGGTCGCAATAAGTACAATTTTTATGGGTTAGGGTTAGGGTATTACAAATATCATAATATTTTTTGTACTCCTCTCTCTTTCTCCCTCTTTTGTTATTTTCTCCTTCTTTTTCTCTCATTGGTAAATGTGATGATTCACAGCTTTGGTTCTGAACAAGCCAATGACTTTAATTTTCTGTTTTTACTGTAATAAACATTGACATGAGAATGTGCCTAGGGCACAAAGCTCTAATGAGAAAATGGAATTAGTTTTTCAGCTGACTGATCAAAAACATTGTATACATTATAATCAAGCATTTATTTGACATGAATAGTGTTTGTGTGTAAGTGTGTATGTGTGTGTGTGTGTGGGTGGGTGTGTGTGTGTGTCTGTGTAAGAGTGTGTGTAAGAGTGTGTGATTGAGTTTGTGTTTACGGTTGTCTGTGTTGTTTGTATGTACAGTGTCTGAGGGCATGTGATTGTTTATCACAGAGGCTGTGAATCTGCTTTTGCAAAATAAACAATGCTTTTGAAAGCTAAATGTTGATACTGATACTTAACATAGTAGAGACCCTGTGTACTTTGTGATATTGGTCCAGGACGCTAATACAATATATGTAAGTTGTGGTATAACCTTTACATTTTGTGTCATTTTCTCACTGCAATGTCCAAGGGAAAGGTTACACACCAATTAACTGCCCTGACAGTGTCATTTATTTCATCTTGCTTGTATATAAATTGGCCCTCTTGGGTTTGACCGCTCTGACACAAATGAATGACTGAACATACATGGGTTTCACAAGCCGAAGGTGATGGCAAAGCCCATGAACCATGAGCTGGCCAACAGTTGCACTTGGATGACTCACTGGAATCAAATCAATTGTATTTGACATCAGCTTCTCCAGTGAAGAAGGATAACTGCATGCAGCCTTTCAGCTTGTTTGTACAGTGTGGAATTCTATATTTAGACACTTTTCCTTTATTACCTGATCAAAAGAGATGGTACATACTCACTCAAATCTGGTCCAGTCTATTAAATGATCACTGGTTCTTGGTAGACCATCTCCCTTTGAGTTTTTAATTTGGTTTGTTTTACCTCCTCTGTTCATTAGTGTCAGTCTGGTGTTTCTGCAGTTTTTAAAGTGCTTTTCAGCTTGAGAAATATAGAGACTAAAGGGGACTACACTGTCTCCCATGATGCCATTCAACTCGACTCGCCAACCAAAACAAAGGATAAAATACTTGTTTATTGCTGTTTTGTACAATCCGTTTGCTCATGTCTTTCTATGAGGAGGACCTGCTGTGATCATTTTAGTTTGATAAAAGCTAACCAGGACTCTGTGGGCATGCATGGAGAGAGGCGTTTAATTAACACAAGCACACCAACACACACAAAGCCCAAATATACACCCACTCAGGCAACCAGAGCGAACAGCACATCCCAGTGGGATGTCTTGTGATTGTGAAAGGATTTTTTCGTGCACGTTTTAAATGCTTTTACGTTGAACATGATCTGTAATGATTTATGGATGTTCTAAATGAAATGTTTGTGAGTCTTTACTTTGATCAGCACTGAACATCTGGTGAATGCGTGGCGCGTAGTCACCAAAAGGACACATTTTGAACGATGTATACCTGAGTTTAGACATGAAAACATACAAGTGCACAAGTGACAGTTGATATAGTTACTGTCCTGTAAGTTTGGTCATTCTGCTTCATAAATAGTAAATAGATTTAGTGTTGCTTTGTGAGCTACAGTGATAAACAGCAGTGGTTTTGTGGAGAGTGTTCTACGTGCCCCATTGTTCTCCTCAATGGAGGCTGTGAGGAAACTGCTGAAAGGCCAAACAGCACATCTGGAATGTAGAAAAGCAGCAGACCTGCTGAATCACAGCTCTCATTGCCCTCTCTCCTTACCACAGTGAGGCTCCCATACCAGCTGACAAGGTACAGTACAAAGTGGATTGCATGCCTCACTGGCTGTGTGTGTGAGCCCAGTGTCCATCTGCTGGGACAAGAAAGAGGGGCGGGGGGGTCAGGAGGGCTGGGGGGTCCAGAGGGCGGGTAGCCACAACAAGGGTAAGTGACAGACATACAGTGATCTGGGATCAATCCTCATTGCATACCACATCTAACATCTTTTAGACCTCACACACTCGTTCACACACTAAAAACCACATACACTCAACTTTTCATACTGTGATATTGTGACAAAATGTGAATCCGGGTCATGTTTCTTTGTGCTTTATCTGCACCACAGCCAGTGTGAAACCTACATCAGTACTGAGTGATTAGCGCATAGGCCTACTGTGTTTATTGCCCCCCGCCTCCCAGCCCCCTTTCACTATTCCAAGACATAAATACAATACCCCACACTGTTTAATGTACTCTACATTGATATGAAGTTGCTTTTGCTTTGTTGTTGGCCCATGCTTGGTTGGATTTAATTATTCACATACAGTATTATCGTTCTGCAGTCCTAGTCCTAGTTACACAAAGGATGACATCGGCTTTCGCTGTGCTCATATAACTGTGAAAACTGAATTAAATTTAAAAACTCTTACATCGCTCTCAAAAGGTGACACTACCATAATCCTGTCACAGCTAATTAAAAGTACTAGACTAAAGCCTCCAGAAGGTTCTGTGGAAAGTTCTATTGTGGAATACATCATAGAGAGCACAACCATGCTACTGTCAAGTTAATGTACTATATTATATCATTATATTTCTCCATCCTTTCCCATGTTACTGTTTTATACACACAATTTTTTAAATTAACAGCTTTGTAGAAACTGTATCATGTAGTTCTGTCCTTGCTAGATATACATTATAGGTTTACACCATTCCAGATTATTACGTTCCATTATTTGTTTTTCTTTCAAATTTACATTTTCATCTGGCTTGTGCCATAAAACCTGCTTTAGTTTGTGGTGGATCATTAATCATTATTTTACCTTGTTTTGCTCCTATGGGGATGTTTCTGTTGTTTTCATCCCACAGTATAAAATACACAGTGAAACATTGCGTTTTCCACGGTTACAGTTATTTTGCCCAGCCGTTGCTATGCAACAATGTGAAATGTTGTTACACTATGATTTAGATTGCTTTCAACTATAACGTACTACACATAGCAGCATATATGTTACTAGATGTGTGCTTTTAATGTTGCCAGGAACAGTGTGATGTAACATTAAACAGATCTGTGTTTGATCCCGATCTGTGTCCTGCTAGTTATTCATGTGCTGTTGGGTCCTTTCTTTTTCAAACCATCACAGACATTTATGAGATTGAAATAGAAGCATTGTTGATGCCCTTTTTGATACCGTAATACTTTATTTTGGTCACCTATTTATCTTGCGCTGCATAAACACATGTACATTTTTATTTCTCTATTATTCTGGTGTGTCAGTGCAAAATTGATTGATGGATTGGTTGTCAAGATGACCTTCATACAAAGAAAAAATGTATATGTCAATGTGGAGCTCCTGAAAATGAAAATGTAACATAATCTTCTTAGTATTTGAACACAATTGATTTCAAAACGTTGTTTAGTTGATTAATCAAGTGTTGCTTCCATCCCAAAACATGGGTTATTGGGCTATCTGTGGTTAACCCAAAGTGGCACTTAAAAAAGAAACATATCAGTAATCATCACTTTCTTTATTTTGACACATTCGACAGGAATCTGAGCTCAGAGAATAAATATGGACGCTTCATAGATAAGTCCCCTAAGAACAGAGAAGCCTCATGTTTTTTAGAGTACACTTACCAGTCATCACTCAACGGACGGAAATGAGCCAATTATTTCTTATACAACAGCATGCCAATTAGCTGGAGAGATCTCGTCTCTGTTTATGGTATTTCTGGGTGCTTTGTGGAAGATGCTGTCAGACAGTTTCTCTTCCAGTCCAAAGCAATTTATATGAGCATCAGTGAAAAGAAGAACAACTGGGTATTCTGTCATTGTTTGACACTGATGGCTAGTAGGAGAGGATTTCAGATCATTTTAGACTGTCGGTTGTACTTGACCTCTGATGCACTGTTTGGAAAGTGTAGCTTAGAGATGCGGTAAGTGTGGAATAGAAACAGTTTGTAAAATGTTCCTAAAACCATTGTGGAGAGAAGGTTTGGACAAACTGTATGAAACAATTCTGCAAAGGCTTCTTTTTACCCTTGCCTTTATTCGTTGTGGCAAGAAATATCACTCTGCACGGACTATTTGCCAATATCTTGATTATAGCAATGTTCCTTCAGGTATTTTCATAATATGGCTTTCAAATATGCCTTTTGAAACATTGGGTGAGTTTTTTTTTTTCTTCTTTTTTTTCTCCTCAATAACATTTCTGTGGCTGTCTACTCAGTCAGTGTAAAGTGATCCAGCTGTACCATGCTTCTCTATATAGCTCTCTAAATGTTTTCGGCTGGCAATGCGACTCCAGGTTATTCATGAAGGGAGCAGCTGCTGAATTTTCTCTTTTCATACCGACTCAGCATGGGCGTAATTATCAAGCTCATTTTCTTATCTGATTCACACACGTAACCAAGACACCGTTTGCCCTCCTCTAAAGCCCACTTGTTACTGTGTCTATTCTAAAGCACCAAAAAAAAGAAGAGAAAAAGCAAAAAGGAATCTCAGCTGGCTTGGTTACATTTAGTTATAAAGGCTTCATTGTTGTTTTTTATGGAGCGCAGCTTAGCAAATTTCTCACCAACTCTAGTGTTTTGTCCTCTCCTAAAGTTCTCTATGTGCTGTCTTTTGAAAGGTGTTTACAGAAGGTCTGCAAAAAGACATGATATAAAATGGATTTAATTGTAAATACATTTTTAAAAACAAATGGGGTACTGTAAATGACTGTATGA
The DNA here is from genome assembly GCF_054491055.1 of Hypomesus nipponensis. Classification (NCBI taxonomy): domain Eukaryota; kingdom Metazoa; phylum Chordata; class Actinopteri; order Osmeriformes; family Osmeridae; genus Hypomesus; species Hypomesus nipponensis. The sequence goes on from NC_140379.1 coordinate 6,896,158, forward strand.
AGTCTGTTAATTTGCTCTCAATGAACAGCATACGATCAAACAGTTGTTGCTGCATGGTCTTTATTTCACCATATGGTGTTTGAGATTCCCATTGGCCACTATTAATCCAGATATGTGATAACAGCTTGCCCCTGTTTTAAACACACACTACCATGCTTGGTAGCCTCTCATGAAATGTAACTGCTCTGTGTCTGTAAAGTTATGGAATAAAATCCATCAACAAAGAAATCATACCACTTGATCATTTAGAGAGCAGGAGCGAAGGAAATGGCAATGCATAATTCCCTTATATAGAGCCAATGGCCCCAGATAATGATTTTCAATTTTAAACCTTTTTAAATTTTGACCTCTAAGTAAGTCTGACCAAGAATATAATAATATGGCTGAGGTAATGAATTCATATAGTTACTCAGGTCAAAGCTTTCTCTATCAATGTGCTTATGGATTCATAGTTTCATAATCTCTAAAGCATGTCACTTTGGTTAATGGATTGTAAGATATCTTACCTCTTTTGCCATCCTTCCAATAACTAGCATTAAGAGTCAATCTAGTTTTTCAAGCTCCACTAAGAATGTATTCATTCACCAAGGACAAACTAATTCTTTTAACAGAAAACATTGTTCCTACAATGAAATGAAACACATGTGTAATTATGCTTCTTGTGTGATTTGAAAGGTATTGGTTGTCCCGCTACATCTTTATAAAATCAGTTTATCTTGATGCAGAGGTTCAAGATATCAAAATCAGAATAAGAATTTGGTTTATTCATCAAGTAGGTTTACACAAACACTTTACTGTGGCAGGAAGGTGCAAACAATAAACATATACGGATCTTAAATTAAGTTTAAAAAAGTACAATAGTCTAACTAAATCTAAGAACTAAACAATCTAAAATGCAAGCGGCTGCTGAGTGTGTCAGGTCTCCCAGGCTCTGTTTAGGCAGCTGTTTATGGTCTTGCTGCTTGGTGCAGTGTAACAAGTAGGCTTCCCTCAATTGTGTCTTTCCTTTTCCAAACAAACTATGTGAGAGGAGATTTCAAAAGACCAAACATCATGTATGCATGTTCTTTTATAAAATTGGGTCCTTTTTGGCACGAGAAAAGGGTGTATCATTGGGTTGCTAGTATTCACCACTTGACCTTGAAATATTTCTAAGTGTGGATCAGCCTAGTTCAAGAGTAAAGAAAAACAAGCCTGGGCCCACACCCCATCTGACATCTGCCTTGCAGTTTGCAGTTAGGGTCACTGTAAAATAAGATAATAATGTGATCTCACATGTGAAATAGGCAAAGGGCAAACAAAGGATGAAATACTCTCCTTGTAAGACCTGTAACTGATGCCATGTTAAGAGCCATCTGCCTCAAACTTGTCTTGGCTGTCATCAGTGATTCTAATTCAGCACAACAAAACACAACTGGAGCAAGCTCTGGGAGTTTGCTCCAGGCTGCCCACTGATGAATAACAAACACTTTCATATTGAGAGGAAACATAGATGGACATTGGCTGCATCATCACAATTCAAGGGAAGGAAAGCTATTGTCATATGAAGTGTACTTTGGAGGAATTCCAACTGTCTCCAATATTTTATTATAATATTTACTATAATATTTTATGGCAAACAACAATTTTTCTTCATACTAAATCAAAAACAGAAAAGTACTCAGCCTACCAGGGCTTCCTTTTTATATATACAGTGGTAGCCTCAGTAATGCTTCATAATCAATACATATGACGCCGGTTCATAAAGGCTAGGACATCAGGACCTATTCAAATTCCATTAGATGTAGATCTGAGAAAGCATTTAATATGGATGGGTATCAAAGTGATGCTGCTACTTAGTTTTCTCATATTAACATTTGGCTTGACTCAAATTCATAAAAGCATGAGCAGTTCAGCTACTGCAGTACAACGGCATCCTAATACAGGGAAGGTAAGCTGGGCCCTGTAATTAGGTTAGAATTAGTTCTCTCATACTCTAATTAGTTCACGTTCTGAGCATCCCTCTTCCTTTTAGCATTATATACCGGGAATTATTCCATGTAAATTAGAAAATTAAAGTTTTTTCTAGAGACAATATAAGCTTTGCAATGCTTACCGAACAAAACACAGCTGTTTATTAATATATTTAAAATATTAAACTTCTGCACAAAAAAATGGTATTCCTAAATTTGTTGTAGTGGTGGTTGTAGTTTTTGTTTGTTTCAGTTGTTGTGATGCTGACTGTTCCTGACGAAGCAGAACAAGAGAAGGTCAGTATATAAAGGTGCGCTGTAGCCTGGAGACAAAGTATCATTGATCATTCACAATCTCTTAACCTCCCTTATGTTCTCATTGTGACTCCAGAACCTCCACTTGAAAACATTGTCAAACTTTGTCCAAAGAAATTGTAAATTTGGGCTGCAAAGCATTGTAGAATCAAACAACTATGTCATTTTGGTGGCAACAATTAGTGTGGTGGTCTATTCAGTACTTTCACAACTCACATTATAAAAGCTTTATTCAATATAAATAGTGCAACCTTTTCTATGTCTTAAAACTATTTTCATTGTGCTATTGTATTGGTCTCTAACAGCCTCTACCAACTGACCCCTAAAAACATCCTCAGCTGATAATTAAATTGTGAGATGCAGGCAGAGCTTTAGTTTGTGTTGACAACCTAACCATCTCCAACATGTTCACTGCAGCTCTGTTTTGTTCTGCCCCTGTTGGGCCACATTCTCTAAGGGCTGCCACTAACAAAGCTGTACTGTTCTCTTGCCAAATTGTTCATTAGCTGTAAAATGTACATGACTGCATTATAGAAACAAAGCACGTTTCAGACTGTTGTAGTGGAAGTTATTTTCCCAAGCCTGAAAATGTATGTGCTTGGATTCTGAATCTCAAGAGACACTTAGTCAGACATTTATAGAAAGGTAAAACACATTAGCCTAATTAGTGCCCTGGAAGAAAATACAACGTACGGTCAACATCACAATGGCTGCACTGTAACAGGAGTTATTCTGTGAGATAGTAGTTAATTGGAACAAGAAAGTAAATCCTGCTCGCATAACACACAGCTTAGATTTTTTGAGGTTAAACACTTTGTTTTGCCTCTATACTCATAGTTGCAGAAACAGGTGTAAAGGATAACCAAGGAGGCACACGGACAACTCAAGCAGGGTGCAATGTGTGTCTGTGTGTGTATACATATATACCGTAGATATATACATAAATATAGATAATAATAACAAAATAAGAAAGCTATTACAGAGGTATCTCTTACACTTCACACAGAGGTGGGGGGTTCCAAATGACAGTGGAAGCCTTCCAATAGACCAAGCTTTCAGCAAGACCTCTTTTATGGAGACTGTGCTTTTTCGTCGAGGGTGGAAGAAAAGGTAAGTGAACCTTGAATTTGAATCTGACATAGTCCGTGCTGACTTACTCAGCATGTACGTAGCTTGAATAGACAGGCGTCAGCTCCTAATCTTATCTCATCGTATATATTATAAAACGTTTTCACAGCCCCACATTCCACACAGGCCACTCACAAGAACCCACCTAGAGCTTCATGTCCCACTCATGTCAATGCACAATAATACTGTACAGACTATACATATACAGTACATATGCATTCAATTTGTCTAGCCCACACCAGTAATACTTGGATGACATTGTAAATGCCACAAAGCATATTTTCCAGATCATGCGATGCCTATGATTGAGATGACAAAAGTGTGGTGTAAATCGTCTAAGCAGTTCTCCATTCAAAGCTAATGCATTCAATCATCTGGGGCAGCTGAAAGCAATCCCCTCTGTGAAGAGTTCTGGGTAAGTAGATGCATTGTTGATTACCTGTAGCCACTCTAAACACAAAGACACAGCTGTTCACTCATGCCTCACCAAGACACAAAGTTGTCCTCCAAAAAAAAAACAATGCATAACAAAATGATATGGAGGAAGGGCTGAATGTATGTCTTGAAAACAAACTCTTAGACCATGGCTTAAGCTACTACGACCAACTGCAAAGGAAAAGGAAAATGTCTCATTAATTTGAAATGATACTGGCAGCGTACAAGGCTGAGAGAATGGCTTCCACATGAATATTACAATTCAGAGATTGAGATCTATCAATCTGTCAATTTTCAACAGCATCTCATATTTAACTCCAAGTGAGCTTCATGCAAAAAAAGTTTGTTGTTCTTTAATTAAAACATTCTGGATGTTTTCTTGTGCATGAAAATGTTGAAAGGAGACCAGTTTTATTATTGTGTTGCCTTCAGAAAAGAGGTTAAGAATGAACACTTACAAATGAGCCACAGAAAGTGTTCTTCACAGCTATTGTTTTTTGAAGGGATTCATTTTCCCTCAGCAGTATTCTAACATGACTAACAGGCCTGTCTGGAGGACTGATGTTTATCCTTGGATCTCAAATTCCTGCCTTTCCCAAACAGGGCATGACTGACCTGGAACAGAACAGATGCCTTCTTTATTCTGCTGCCCCAATCTCTCAGGACGAGCAAAGCAGCTAGAGATGAGGAGAGGTTTTCACCAGAGTGGTCTGGGATGCAGCTTGCATTTTAACAACCTGGGATGGGAGGGGCAGTGATTATGTGGTGCAAAGACTAAACATATACGTCCACCCTTGAGTGCTCCAGGACAAAAACAGATCTCCCTAGTTGTACACAACAAAAATGCGGGTGCAATTTCCCGGTCACTCCTTTGTAAAACTGACACCTTTACCAACTTTATTTCATCACTAATACTCACAATGTGAAGTGGGTTCCTCGGCTTGCGAACGCTGTATCATAAAAACACTGATCCACAATCACTGGTTTAGATTCAGTTCCATTTGATGCACAATCAGAGTAGCATGATGTTAGGTGCAAGGGTAAGGCCTGCATCCATTAAGGCTGCTGACCAGTGTTTGTCGAACCATTCACTTAACACGTTTTTTTTCTTTACTCGGAAAGTTGATGTCTGAAATTTTATCGCAGATTATTTTAGCCAGGCACATGGCGATGCACATTCTGAGCCTCTGCAGCACCATTAATCTGCACTGTGGGCAGCTGAGGAATGTGCATTGAATGGGACATTGATATTTGGTATCATATCTCCTGTCACCAGAGCCTGAAATAGCAGTCATTATGTGAAGCTCTCTATGTCAGCGGTAAAGAGCAGAGCAGACATGGATGGAAACATGGATGGCTCACCACCCAAATACAGTTGCCGTGAAGACCTCTGCATGGACGACAAAATAAACAATGCTAAAACAGGCTAAACTGTTTGGTATATTAATCATTGTCTGCAGTTTTAGAGGCCATCAGATGTCATGCTGACCGCTTCCTCAACTTCCGAAGCCAAAGAGCTAACCAGTAAAAGCAAATGATATAGTACATATCACTGAATGACACCAAGCATTGTGTGTTTGAAGAGATGTGTAGTCATCAGTAACAATGGTGTGAACATTTCTTGGACAAGCAGCAATTTATCTCTCCCTTTGTCTTTTCATTCCACTTTCATCTAGGTAATAATAGTCTTGACCACAGAGAGAGAAACTATCAACTGTAAACACATCTCCTCCTTCTTTCCCCAGTGACACCACTGGGGACTCATAGTTGCAGAAACGGCCAATAGCAACCAGAATGGAGGCATTTACAGTATGTCAATGTAAATGACAGGCATATGGCTGGCCATTTCATAAAGCCACGCTGTTATGATTATTAATTATGGATGATGTTCTGGACCTCTCTTTGTCAGATTAACTTTCTGTGGACAGCCAGCAGTGCATCTGAGTGCTGGCTCTGTGACCTGTAGCCGTTGCTTGTTGCATTGTTCGCCCAGCAGCAGGTGGCTTGCGTGCTCTGCCTTTGTTGCTGGTGAACTTGAGCCATATTGGCACATCAGCAATTTCCCAAGAGACCAGAGTGATCAGGTTCAGCTTGCTGTGTTTAGATCTGGTTGCGTCTTACATTTTACTGCATCGTCTTTGCAATTATAAGTGGCATCACTCAATATATTAACACTGTGTCTCTGATTTGATCAATAGTTTAAACCACTTGTTTTGGAATTGAATAGTTTAATAGTCTTTCTACTGACCTTTTTTTGTACTTTTTTTCCAGTGCAGTGAGTGGCTGTGGTCAGAGCCCCACTAACAATTGTGCAGCCTACATCCCAGGCATGACAGAAGAATTCAGATATGCTCTGATGAAGGATGGCTATTTAAAGACTTTCTGATAGCACAGAAGAGCTCAAGGCTCCATGACAAAGTTCAAATTATTTCAAGGATGCCGCAAAATCCTACAACCCCTTATCAATAAATACTCGCAGAGACAGGCACGGTTTGTTATGACAGATGTATTTTTTCACTTGACAAGCAGAACTACCTCTCAATTACAACCAGTATGAGTATTACAAGCCTCGCCAGTGCCAGGCCATGACAGCAGCTGTTAAAATGCAAACATCTGCTCATTCAGAAGAGTTATTTTTGAACTCTTGAATCTAGGACAGAGGTATAATTATAGGTTTGGTACAAACTAAAGACCTGTATGTGACTAATCTGCTAATGTTGTTATGTTAAGTGTTCTTATTTTGTTTTTTTGTGCACAGAATGTTTATCTGCTCTCCTATTAATGTAAAAATAACAAATGGATTAGGGCAAGCATGTATGTCTGCAAGGACCCACACTGTACAGTATGGAAAAAAAATACGGAAACCATTCTTTCATAACCGTTTAACCCTTTAATGTTATGACACTCATTTGCAGTGGCTGGAAATGATTGGCCTGAAGCATTTTAGCAAATCAGATCTTTTGCGTAACAGACATGGCCGCAAACCCATCGGAGGTACACTTGGCAGACGTACGCCCTATACCCCCGGATCAAACCCTCGACCTACGAGATCTCAGACGCGACCGTTACCAGCTACAGCAACAAAAAGCTAGGGATTTGCTAGCGCGGGTGGCCGATATAAAGTTAGGTTTAGTTTAATCGCTCTACACCGGCTACACATGCAAACTACTGCAGAGATTGACATTTTGTCTAAATCAACCTGCCTCTCTACTTACAGTATAACAGAAGCAGTCGTAGGTTATTCGTTCTGTAGGCCTACTTTATATGACAGAAAGCCACCAGGAACCAGATGGATTAATATGGATGTTTTTTTTCAATGGGATAGGCGTAGGCTTATACTATTTGGTCTATTCGTTCTCTTCTTTCCACATTTCCTGTTCATGAAGGTCTGAGATTGCTTGCACTGATACATTTCTCACTCTGAAATTGTGTAGAGTAAAGTAGGTCACAACAAGGGCTGTCTCTGTTAACCAAGCATGTAAATAAATAGACACATTCCCACTTTGAACTAATCAGAAAACAATTATACTTCATTAAAATGTTTCAGTGCACTGCTGTGAGGATGACAAGTCATTTCTAACTCTGTTTCATTGCAAGTCCCTGGGCATCCAGATGAGAAGATTAATGGAGGCTCTCAAAGGGATTTGCAAATGTTACCTATCAAATATGTTGCCTGAACCTCTACTCATTGCAAACAGCAGGGCTTCTTGCTTGGCAGCATCGTATTCATTCAGTTCAATTCCCAGTGCCAAATCATCACATTACACTCATTCATTATACTCGTATCCTCTGTTTGCATTTTCAACATGATGTTGCCGGGCATGTTTGAAGAAAAACTGAATTTAATATCATTAGTTCTTCTTGTTTTTGTTAAATTGTGCGCTATTCCTTGAGATCTTGACTTGCTCCTTGTGTGTTATAACACTTTAGGATTTAAGGGTTAGAAAGGTTTACTGTCTTGCTGGGATTTATAGTTCTCTGTTTAGCCATTGTACCGTGGGCTACCATCGTGCCTGGTGTGATTTAAAGTGTAATTGAACGGTGCAAAAATTCTGCACATATTTTTTGCTGCCATCCAAATAAAAAAATCAGAATGCTCTTCGAGATGAAAGAAAATCACAGCATGCTAAATCAATTTCTACATTGTGACGAGGTCATGAATTCTCCGATATATGAAATTGTCAGGCAGAAAGAGCGTGTACAGTAGAAGGTAATAAAGGATAGGGAATGATGATCATGTCTTCTGACTTTAGGCTGTGGAGACAAGAGAGACAAGAGAGAAGGCCCGGCAAAAGCATGCTGAATGTTACTGTTTTTCCCTCCTCCAAGCAGGGAGATGAGAAATTCCATCTGCATTGCAGCACATCACAATTCATTCGCGCTGGAGCTATGCTGCTTTTCCAGAAGGGATGAGCATGAGAGACCGTAACCACTACACCGAGACTGATGAAAGTGTTAAAAAGTAAAATGCTGCTGCTAGGAAAGGGGGCATTTATTACATACCAGTCAATGACAAGTCCTGAAGTGTTTGTGTGTGTGTTTGGTTTGAGTTGATTTTTGTACATGTAAGTGTGTGTAGCCTACATGTAAGTGAGTGTGTGTTTGCCTTCTGTGTGTATACTACGACCAAGCTAGATTTCATCATACCATAGACAGAGTAGTTTTCAGTCTTGTATAGGCTACTTACCTATACGCTTGAGTAAGACAGGGCTCTCAAGTCTCACGCATTCGCCCCGAGACTCACGCATTTCAGACATTTCTCACACTCTCACGCAACACCTTGTATTTCTTCGCATTTGAAACATTTCTCAAGCTGAGAAATGCTATATACAATTAAAGGATGAGGCCTAGTATTAGGGGCCGTTTAGGAAGTAATTCTGACTGTCCTGACACATACACATATGAAACACATACACATTCACATTTGAAACATTCACACACATCCATACTACTGAAAACTCACATCCACACACGTATGAAACACTTTTACATGTGAAATGTTCACATGCATTCATACTACTGAAAACGTACATATACAAGCCTACATATGAAATTCTGGCACAGACGCATGTGAAACTTTAAGAATGTAAGAGTGTGAGAACATTTTCACTATATCCGCAAAGCATTTCAGTATATCCGGAAGTCAGCTCAGTAGGTTAGCAATTTTACAGAAACAGGAGCAAAATAGCCTCTGACAACTTTTTACTTTCTCTACTAAATTTTTTACACAAATATCTGTACTTTCTACTTTTCACATTTTAAAGCCAGGCTTGTAACTTTAGTTTTAATCTGTATTTGGTGGCATGAACAATATCATTTATTTGTGCAATTTTTTAACATTTTCTGGCTATCACGTACAACAAAGTTAACTAGTCTATGAAGCTACCATGGAGGAAGGCAGAAGTTGAAATGTTTCAAAATAATTTTCTAAATAAAGGTATTTTCCATAAAAGTTTACAAAAAAAGTTTTGAAAGGTTGAAAAAATACTTTTTTATAAAGGTTTGGTAAAAAAAAGTTTTGAGAGATTGGAAACAATGTTTTCGAAAAAAGGTTTTGAAAAAGTTGAGAAAACGTTTTGAAAGTTTGGAACAATACCAGACAATCAGAAACATCACTACTCGAAAAGCGCACCTCATTTACATAAAGTTTAGAATATATCAACTCGAATTGCTTGGATCGCGTCTATGGAGGACAAAACCTGCCATATTTAAAAATGAATGAATGAATAAATAAATGTCCACATCCATGCATTTAGACATAAATAAATGAATACATGTACTAATTAATGCACAATTGTCAATCAATATTACCTTATAATTTACATGTATTTATGTATGTATTTGTGTATTCATTTATCTATTCATTTATTTATTCATTCATGTGTTCATTTATTCATTCATTCATTCATTCCTGTATTTCTTCTTCTCAATATGTTAATGAGATGTGTCAATCAAAATAGGTAGGCGGTATTTGACACACCATTGGCTAATCGTTTTCCACGCTTTGTATTCGATTATGTAGCCTTACATCCATCCTTGCTGTCATGGACAACATAGCCTACATGGACAGGCTGGCCGACCTTGTTGAAAACAAAGATTTAATTCACCATATATGATATTTGGATAAACAAACATGTTATAAAGATTTTAATACGTTAGTTGTGGGCTATCACTTAACACCCAACTTCACTACGCTGACCGGCCAACCATGTGTTTACCCCGATAAAAACGTAAACATTTTAAAATAAAAAATCCTGATTGTTGATTGTCAAACCAACATATTTGTCCTGTGTGTAAGAGCGAGATAGACAATCTGGCATATAGCCCCCAATCAAGCAGAAGAGAAATTTGTGAAGATTGACGACACAAAGTTAATCATCAAAGATGAAAAGTAGCTTAGTCCTAAATGGAGTTGTATGCCCCATAGCACATATTTTACAAAGACTACGGCAACAAAAGCCAAACGTTGCCACGTTATATTGGGAATGGGATGCCGTTGCGACGGTTATTGTTGGAGCAACAAGTTGCCTAAATAGCTTGTAGCCTATGCCATGTTTATGTACATGTCAGCTTTACATGTAGAAAAGAAAATCTCAGAGAAGGTGAAAGGCTTGGTGACCGGCGTGGAGAAATGCGCGTCTAGTGTGAACAGCATCGCGCCATTCGTAGTATATTGTGGCGCTCCAGGGCGCTTCGCAGCCAGTGTGTCCCAGGCGTTAGCTAGATTGAATCTATGGCTCTGGATTGATTGCAATGTCTGAACATCAGTTTCCACGCCTACTGGCCTCCTCTCATTATCATATTGGGAACAATGAATGAATGAATGAATGAATGAATGAATGAATAAATGAATAAATGAATAAATGAATAAATGAATAAATAAATGAATTAATAAATGAATATATAAATGAATGAATGAATAAATCAATCAATCAATAAATCAATACATAAACATAAAATACATAAATGTAAAATATATGTAACTATTGATTGACAATTGTGCATTAATTAATATATATATTCGTTTATTTCTGTCTAAATGCATGGATGTGGACATTTATTTATTCATTCATTCATTTGTAAATATGGCAGGTTTGGTCCTCCATACGCGTCGTTCCCCTTCCCACAATGCACAATGAATGGAAAGCATCGCGTTGCTCAAATTGCTTCGCTGTTGGACACGTACAGTTTTGGTTCTGTTTCATCGCCAATAGGGTTATAACAGAGAATGTCTAATATAGAGAGAACTGCCACTCTCGGGAAACTTCCGGGTTCTGAACTGGTTAAAGTTCCATGTGAGGGCGCTAACGAGCGAGTGCAGAATGAATGGAGGTCTATCGGAGCTATACCCCCCAAAAATCCACTTTTCTCAGGATATAATTTTTTGTCTAGTAATTTGAATTCTGAATTCGAAAAGGGAGGCAAAAAAAATACACACTGCTGGCTGTTAGATTTTTTAAAAGTCGCCTTTCTGTTCTAAAAAGCTTTTGAAAATGTAATTGATTTCATACACATCGTAAGACCAGAGCTACTGCTTTACGGCAAGCTCTGGTCACTTACTTTTTTCTCTCAGGGCATCGACAACACAGCTGACAGGTTAGGCTCTTCCTGTCAATACACATGCTAGAAAGTAATAATCGGAGATTTCTCAACGACAATCAGGCAAAAGAGACAAATTTAGCCGTTTAGCTCCATAGACTCCCATTCAACATGCACTCGCTCGCGATCACTCCCAGTGGAACTCTGGTGGAACTGCAACCAAATTCGGTACAATGGGGCTTAATAGGGACTGGCAAGGCTCTCCTTAAACAGGCTCTGGTTATAATGTTTTAAGGCACGCAGAGATTTTCAAGCAAGGAAGGTGGCAGGAGGGGGGCGGAGTTCGTTGACTTGAATTCTCTCAACTGATTGGCTAGCGTAACCAACCACTTGCTTCAGTAGGACCCAGTCTGTCCCTGGAATACTAATGTCAAACCTGCTAAGGTAAGTTTGTGTTCAACATTGTTTTTGTAAATACAGCACAGTAAAATTACTCCATGTGCTGCTAAACTGCACAGAAGATTGCTTACACAGGTTATTCATACAATATCAATACTAGTGATAATGAGACAAGTTGTATCCCAGCAGCAGCTAGCCTGGCTTCAGCCTGCTGCTATGCTCGTGAGCGGACACTGTTAGCTATTTTGCCATCTAAGAAATCACAATTGTTTTTGTATGGACTTTTGCAAAGTCGCTCGGACCCAGATTTTCAGCTTAGTTGCTATAGTTCTGTTGTATTATCAGGTAAAAGTATCACTACCATCACCATTAAGCAGCAGCAGTCATTTATACCTTTCCCAAAAGTCTTCACCGATGTTCTAAACGTTGACATACCATCTAATGATTTATTTTGAAAATGTATTGTGATCTCAACCTATATAGCCAACTTACACGCACTCTGCTTAATGGTGTACCATATCATTCACAATATGTCTAATGTCTGTCAAGATTCATTTGGCAGCATGTTTTCCATGCAGGGGGAAATGGCATCTGGTCGAGCAGCTGTGTGATTATAATTGCTACACAACTTAGGCTAATAAATAGCAACATATTAGAAATGCAATTTTAGTGAGTGTAAACTTTTAAAGAAGTTTTAGTGTGCATAATGTTCCATGCAATGTGCCATTTGAACAGGCTCACAAGCTCAAGATTTCAGGACTAAACCCCTGTACACACTTAATACACAATACCTTGGGTAAGCTATTTATAATCACTTTGCGTATTCAAGTCATGTACAGTACTTTTTTACCATATAACCATTTATCCAAGGTATCATGTATAATGTTTTTCATATTTAGTTTGATGTGCACAAATTACACAACCTATATTGTGCAAGGCATCTAGTCCATTAAAATGGTACACATAGTTTAATTAACCGTTTTTGCATGCTTGCATTGTGTAACTTTTGATAGAATGCAGAACATTACCCTGTTTAATGAGTATTAGGTTTTTTCATGGTGATGTCATTTCTGGAATTTTTGGACAATTCATTTACCCCTTCAGCGTTTAGGGTCTTCTCTACTGTAAGCATTTAGTTTGGAAGCGAATCCTTAAATGAACCATTAAGTAGATTTTCCTATGAAATGACATATCAGTGAACAAGATGCCACGGGATAAACAGACATGTTATTGCACCATATTACTTTGAGTAACAGGGGTGATTATTTCATTATCAACCACACTTCGATACATTTGTGGATATCATTTCGGGAACTGTTTGTTATACAAGGTTGCTCACATGCTTTACAGCAGTCTGGATTAGCCTCGAGACACTCTCACCTTGAGTCTGAAGCCCATATTAACAGTACAACTAGACCACAATCCTCCTTTTGAATATGAGAAATGCTATCATCTGCAGTGCAGTTTCCCTCGGAGGAAAAGCATGCTGGGGCCGCTGCTTCTGATTAGATGTCCCACCACAGTTTGGATACAGTGACTTAAAGCATGTCTGCCCTTTAACAAGCAGGTAGCTTCGGACTGACCTCTGAGAGAGACAGCTGGGGACTTTGTGTACTGTTGAAATCCCCTTTTGCCACTGGGCCTCCTGCATGGGACTAAATAGCAGGTTACATACTACTAAGTATGTGTTTAATTCACCTTCAGTAAAGCTGCAGTAGCACTTTAGAGGGGAAAAAACGCTCCATGGAACAAAAGACTGTGTTTGTGCTGCCTTGCAGGGAGCCATGACCGGCTAGAATAAGGTTGCTTTCTGATATCTGCTGCTGCAGAGAAATAATGGTCATCACATTGGGAGCCCTCACAGCGTTTCTCTGTATGCTATTGCTATGACAGAAACTGTAATAATTAGCCCTGTCCCACCACGCTCCTCCCCCACTCCTCTTCCGCCTCCACCCCCCTGCCTTACACACACACTCACCCAACCGTTTTTGCTGCCCTTCGAAAGAAGACCAGATCATTTGGAGGCAACAGTGTGCATTATTGCTCTTCCTTGATGGTAATCGCTCTGACAATCTGCTCATTTCAAGCAGAGAAATAAATACATTTTTACACCATCGCTCTGAGCCTTGCATTAAGATGAGGACAATAATTTCCTTGTAAAGCACCAGTCAAGTGGAAGATTATATCCATATTGCATTTTTGTTCTCCAGGCACTGGGAGGAAAGTAAATGCTGTTTGTAGCTGCTCCATTTGATTCCTGCAGGCAGGGCTTCTTTCAATTCCATTTTCCTTGGCTCTGCTTTACTCTCTATTAAAAAGACTCATTCAAATCTGGCAGAGGAAATTGCATCAAAAGGCCTTGAAGCAGTCATAGATCAAGGAAATTGTTACCATTTAAATGTGCTTGTTCTGTGCAGGTCCAGAGTTTTGTAGCATTTGAAGTCCTAAACCTTGTGTTACTAAGAGGAGAGGATTACTAGCCCCATACTGTATGTGGCATAATCAAACGTTAAGTAAAGAAACAGAGCTTTGCTAATTTAATAAACAATGCTTATGGAATACTAATATCTCTGAATGTAGATGTGATTCAATTTGATTTTCACTCCATTTCTCTTGCTTTCCCTCCCCTAAGGAGGAGATGCTGGTTTAAGCAAAGCTTTGCATCTTGATGAGTTGTTGCTTGTAGAATAATCCTTTGCGTGAACATACTTCACGGAAGGCATCCTTGTTGCACCCTGCAGGTCAACATTGCATTTTGTAATACATTGCTTGGCAGTGTAAATCCCACAGGGTAATTTGAATTCTACTCTGTACAAAATGAATTTACACTGTTGTGTCATTGATCATTTACAGACTTAATCTAGTTGAGTTTGCAATGTTTTTTTTTATGTTTTTCAGCCATGTTTTGCCAGTAGCCAAAGTAACCAGGCGTCCGTTTTGGCAAAAGGGAAAAGTTCCATTATTTCTGCCAGTAATGCAAAATTCACATCCTCCGAAAGTGTAGTATCCCGTTTTTATCATGATAACATTTTACATGCAAAACGATTTTGGTTTCAAACTGGATACACTGGATGTATGCTGGGAGATAAGTGTCTGTCTCATGATTACGCCACAAACTTCCTTTGAACATTGACCTAATTTTACCTTGCACACAAGTTAGCAGATGGAGTAAGCTTTGACTACAATTAATTAACATGGATTAGAGGCATTAATTAGAACCAAAATGTCTTGGAACTCATTAGTCTGATATGGATAACATTTCCATGGAGAGCCAAGCAATTGAACTCTCAATGATAAACAGTGTTTTGCTGCAAGAGAAAGGGGAAAACATTCTCATTTTGACTTAATTGAGTGAGCAGAGGAGGCGCTTCAGTCACTGCAACAATCAGTAATTACATAATATATTTTTCACTCTTTATCAGCGGAGTTGTTTTAGCGGAGTCTATGTCATTACTGACAAAAATACATACAAATGTTAGCAAAGTTAATTTATGTTCTGTTGTGCGTACAAGATTACTCTATGACTACGGATGCTCAAAGTACTACTGCTTGGTACAGGCCACAGACTAATAAGTAGTCCACTCCTTACATGGCATATCTCCTGTATATGCAACTGAATGAGCAGACAACCTGATCTGTAGATTAGATGGAGAGAGGTATGGTCTTATTAGAGTAGGCTGCTGAAGAATGCCATGCATGGCCCGAGGCATACCCTAGAGAAGAGGACTTTTCTCTCCACTTTATTTTTAAACGTTTGACAAGGCCTGTCTCTCCCAGTTACCATCTCTCGGAAAGGACAGTAACCCCTCACTTGCTTGGTTACATGTCAACAACCCTCTAGTTCACACCGTGTTGTACATTTTTGGGGTTTAACTACAGCACATGGATGAGTCTTTTCATATTGACTGGACTGCAAAGTACAGTCCACGCAAAGTGGACTGTGGACTGGACTGTTCTGATTCTGAAGGGCAAAAGAAGTACACTGGTATTTATCTCAAGACATTGAAGATGTTATTTAAGATAATTAAATGAGGGTTTCTGAGTTAGCAAACTATACTTATCCATCAATCAATATGTTGGTGACTTGAATACATATTTGTAGGTTGAGTTTATGGTAAGTCACTCAGAGTCCAATGTACATTCTGTGGATTTTGCTGTAGCTTTATTGCTAGCAAGACACCTGCATCTCAGTGGAACACCTGTTTTCAGATGCCTGCTCATTCCCGTAATCTGTTTCACTGACAGATGGATGGATGACTTCCTAGAGATGTAATCTTATTCATTTAACCTTCATGCTATCTATACTAAACACAGTCATCTCTCTTTATGTTTTCATGTTCAAATCACTGTAAGGTAATTTGATTGATGATTATTCGAGGAAACCTCTACAGTTACCCTTGATCCCTGCAACATTAATTGTCCAAAGTGTCTTCACTGCAGGCAGAGACGTTCTGATTAGAAGTCCAGGACCAACCGAGTATGGTGGACTTGTGTTCTTTCAGGCTCTCAGTAGCTAATCTCCAGGGGGATTTAAATCAAGACACTGCACTAGATAAGGACTGTCCTTAAGACCGCAGTGTTGTTTTAAGTAGTTCAATGGTCTATTGTTGTATTAAAGATGATAACCATGGTGGTAGATGAGATTAAAACAAATGAATGAACCAAATGATCATTAAGTGAGGACCGGTCTCCTGGCTATAGATATGAATTTCACGTCATGTTGTTAGACCACGAAAGCATAGCATAAGTAACTACAAGACAATTTACAAATAGAAATACTTACAATTAGCTCAGAATGTATGCATTTTGTAACAGTCTATTGATTTCCATTAAAATGTATGGTGACAAATAACCCACAAGACAATTTTCTTCTGAAGAAATAGGTCACAGATTCAATTACAGTCACTGAAGCATGGACTCAATCTATCATGCCAAATTAAGTGCATTTTAGCAACCTACTTTTCTTTCTGAATTTTATAGACACATTCAGTCTAGTGGAGAATCTGCAGAAACTAATACACCGGCTTCTTCAGATTAATTTATAGCTGTTTTATATGTTATGCACATTGAAAAATCATTTTCTTCAGGGAAAAAGCTGTTAACTCAGGCTCTTAGGTTTATCTGTCTTGAAAGCCAGCACTTCACCTCCTCCAGATTCTCATTATAAGTTTCAGGATTGCTTAGAAACTATTGCAGTTCAATAGTATCTGTTGGGTAAATGTGAAAATGAGTGGTTGGATTGTGCAAGGTATACTTAGGAGACACATGCACACTAATGAAATGTGATCATGATTTGCCAATCCCTGTGAAATGTTTTTTGAATGATAAAGAAATGTGCTCACTTTGTCATCGACATGAACAGTGCTTAGAAAGGCCAGTCTTCCGGTTGTGTGATTAACAAACGTCAGCAAAGCAAAAACAATGAACAGTAACCACATTCCCAAATGTTCCTACCTGAGGATTAATAGTGTTAGAAAGTGCTACTGCTGCAAAGGCTCATGCAAAATGGAACATATTGCAAAACAGATGTGAATACATTTTTTTTTTTTTTAAAGCTTTCTAAACTAACCTTGATTTGTTCTAATCTGTAATGAATGTATCTGATTTGCTTCACAATCACTCTAAATGCCAGACTTTGAGGCAGAAAGATTTGGGTCAAATCCACGTTTACTAGATGGGGAAGAATGACTCATGTCGGATTGATAATAGCCTTCGAACCAGAGCATTTTATTGTCTGGTGAGATTCAGCAGACTTGAATTCAATCTCTTGTCATCATCTTGTCATCTACTTAGGAGCAGCCAGCTCTCTCATTTTCCTCTGTCTGCATTCAGAAAGGGGTTGCCATGGAAGTGACCAACAGTGACCATCTCCAGAGACTTCAGCCTTTGTCTCTGTCTTCAATTGATGTCTCCGAATGTTCGCTCATATTTCATCAAATTGGGAACCTAGTCTTGTGTTAGGTTACTGGGAAACATTCAAGTTTTGAGTAGAAGTAGTTTTAGCGTTAAATCCATCTTTTATTATTCGCAGGCCTGTTTGATCTTAAGCTTGAACAGTGCTGGATATTCTCCTCTGAAGAAAGCTCTATAAAGCAGGCTTTAATAATTCATGACACCAAATTTAGATTTGTGCTCCACTGCTCAGAAACTAAAATTTTTCCACTACATTACTTTGTGAAATAGGCATGGATCTGCTTTTTAACTCTGATATACAGTTCAGCAAGTTTTTAACAGGCAATGCATATTGTTAGTCATATTTTATAGTAAAAGGAATATAGGAGTTAAACTGAACAGCTTTTCAATGATTTGTAATGTGTGCTCTTTCCATTACAGTAGGCTTCTGCTGCATGGCTCAGACTATGCAGACAGCATATTTCTGAAGTTTTGTCAATGGTGCTTCTATACAGCACAATGATGAATTGAAGTACTGTGTCAGGCAGGTGTCCAACCATGTATTATCTTCTACCTACCTACCTACCTAAAATGAAATCTTTTGATGTATTCTAATGTAAAAATGCAGATCTTGGACTTTGCGAGTCTCCATTGGTATGCTTTATATGTGTATGCTTGTCCCAAATACATATTAATGTAATAAAAGTGATTTAGGAATGGGCACTAGTTGGTTGTTCCTAGTACTAATGTCATGTAAATAGAGCAAAATAATCTCCAATGAGTAATGTCTGTTTACGTATGCACCGTGTGCTCTGTGTTTGGTTTCCCTTGCATGCAGAGTATAGCCTAGGTAATTGATTTCACTCGGCTCATTACGTACAATTTGTATATCACATGGGCTGGAAATGAAAGTTGTTGATTAGTTAAATCTTGTTTTAGGAAATAGCTTTTTCACATACTGATCAGTATGCTATCCCTGCAATATTATAATTTGCTTTGTGGCTTGATGTGCTTTCATGTGACTTTGGTACATTTAAATGTTTTGTATGTTTTGTCATATAATTAATGATATATCATATATTACATACTATATGTAAATGTTTTGTCAATTTAATACTTTCTGGTAGACTTATGAAACCCACGTCACTGCAAAGGTTAGATAACATTCAACTGAAGAACTCTCACACCGTTATTGATGATCCACAAGAGTAGTCCCTCTCAATCCAGATAATTGAGTCAGAGAAGAGCTAGGAACACCTCAGATTCTACAGCTTTATTAGGTGTGTGACACACAGATGTGTCTCATTATTTGGATGTCTGAGAAGGAAGCATTTTGTTCATTGACATTTGAAACATGAGGTGAGTGCGTCACTGGTCACTGTTGTTCTCTGAATGCACTCCCTGAAGATGGATCAAGGGTGAATGAGAGACTTTGTTCTTTAGTTTTTCCTATGTACTATAACTGTTGGATCTCATAACAGTGCTGCTTTATTTCACGTAGGCTCAATTTGTTGGCTCATGAACCAGTTTGCTGGCATAATGTTGTTTTCCCTCCTCTTAATATTCCTCGGTTTTCCTCTAATGCATGGCCTGTAATGATACATTCGATAAAACACAGTGTGAGTTTTCCTCTTACAAAGCTGACCTGCGTATAACGCCATGTAAAACATGAATCCAGAATATTTCCCCACAGCTGTTTTTGGTGGAATGTCTTCCTCTGCTTAACTGTGCAGGTTAATTGTCTTTTTTTTTTCAATCTCTGCATGGGATGAAACTTAAAAGGGACACAATTACAAATTGGAATTCTTATTTCCTCTGAGGCACAGGAAGGGGAAATGCATAAAGCACATGCCAGCGGTGACTGTCTACGTGCAGGGTCATTAGAAAAGAGAAACAAGCTAACCAGGCATCACTTTGGATTATGGTAACGTGACAAACCGCTGTGGTGAGGGCCTCCCTTCCTTTCTGAATATTTAGCAGTTGCTACTGTACTGGAGCTAGCTAAAGAGGTGTGAGTGCTTTGCACTGTGGCATAACTGCACCAGGCCATGCCCTGGAGGTGAGACAGCTCCATAGACCCATAGACACAGACCGCAGGGGTCATGGCTACTGTTGTAAGCCAGACCATTAGAGGCACAGGGGATGTAGAATGAGACACACTGACTAGATGGTAATGCCCCATTGTATTAAGACAAGCTATACCATGGCTTGGTTGAATGCTCAATTCTGATTGGCTCTTTGGTGGATTGTGCATTAATTTGTTTCACAAATCAATTGCTTTCCAAATCAATACGAAAATGTATATCAGACTGAAAGACCTAACCAAAAGAGACACAGACAAAAGCAGTTTAGATTCAAACCCCTAACCTGCAATCTGCAAATATTGGCAAATCTCACTCCCATGCAAACACGTGTGTGAACATACATGGAGACAAACGCCTCCACACACACACACACACACACACACACACACACACACCTCCCTCCAGGCAGAGAAACCTCCACTCATGGGCCCCAGCACCTCCTTTGCAGGACATTTTATGGTCTCATGAACATCAGTTGAGGTCATGCTCGGGTCACAGCCAATTTATCTTGGCGAGGTGCTGTGAGGGGGCTGTCTATGAAAAGACATCTTTGCATTAGCTGGGGGTCTTGATTGATCCCCACTTTCTGTTTACACTTTGTTTGCCAATTGTATTCATGAGGAGGGAATGCTTCTGTCAAATGGAGGCTTTGCGCCAGAGAAAATAATCTCCTTAGTTGTATGCTCTGTACGCTCTCCTTATTGTTTACCATTTACAATTAGGTTTCTGGCTAATGGTTTACTTTGCTACACCAAAATGTTGACACATATAACTCAATGAAGTATACCATACCACAATAGCAAATCTTTTAACAGTTTACAACATATTTTTATAGATTAGAATAATTTTGGGCCAGCAATGTCTAATTAGATTTCAACCATAAACTGTTGTACGCATGACTCAGGAATATGGGTTTGCTTTCCACCCTGCTTCATCACTTCAGTGTTTACTGGACTAAAGAGAGCCAAGTGTCTGTTTACCATCTGACATGAAGAGCTAGGCATCACTTTCTAAAGAACCAATTTGCTGCCTCTAAATTTAAACCCACGGTACACTTGTTTTCTGCTGTTCGAAGCCTCTCTCTCTGTTCCCACTTGCCGTTGCTTATCAGCCAATAGTTTGTTCTCACTTGGGCTCATGTTTTTTGCTCTATTGGACTTTCTCCCTTCTAGTTTCCACAGACTGTGCTGTTACAATCATAACACATCCTTTAGACTGAAAACAATGTTGTGTTAGCATTTTTCTATCTAGATTATTTTGCTTTGTGTGTATGTGTGGGGAGGTCGACAAGCAGCTCTATTGTTTGTTCCTCAGCTACCATTTGAGTTGGCATACTCACTGGTTGGCTGGCTAGTCTTATCAGGACTTGGACAAAGGCCAGCTGTGGATAGTTAGAGGGAATGGAATCGCGTTAATTAAGTTCCGGGAACCTAATATGTTGAAATGCAATATGGCAAAATCAACCATTGGCATTTCCAGTATGTGGATGAGGAGCAGAGAACGCTGGGGCAGGTAAACAAGTAGGCAGGGAGACAGACAGACAGACAGACAGACAGGCAGGGAGAGAGATAGGCAGGGAGAGAGACAGGCAGGAAGACAGGCAGGGAGGGAGACAGGCAGGGAGGGACACAGGCAGGGAGGGAGACAGGCAGGGAGAGAGACAGGCAGGGAGGCTGGCTGGCAGGAAGACAGGCAGGGAGACGTGCATGGAAGTAGGGAGGCTGGCAGGCAAGGAAGCAGACAGGCAGGTTTGGAAGCAGGGAGACAGGCAGGGAGGCTGGCAGAGAGGCAGGTAGGCAAGGAAGCAGAAAGACAGGCAGGGAGGCAAGGAAGCAGGTAGGCAGGCCAGGAGACAGGCAGAGATACAGGCAGGGAGACCAGCAGGCAAGGAAGCAGGGAGACAGGCAGAGAGGCAGGAGGGAGGCAGGCAGGCAAGGAAGCAGGTAGGCACAGAGGGAACGAAACAGGCAGAGGGTGAGAGGCAAGGAGGAAGATAGTCAGGCAGGCAAGTAGGGTGGTATGGTTAAGAGTAAGTCAGGGAGACAGGCATGGAGACAGGCAGGCATTCCGGACACTGGATAGTCCATAAAAGCATTCTGGGAATTGTCCCCATTGGAAAGAGCTGAAACCTTTGTGGCTGTGTGATGACACAGAATCCACCAGGATGCAAGCTCTCCTGTGTCCTGATTTTTTTAATGACTGCTCAAGTCTATTCACAGTTATGAATGCATTCCCATCTGTGAAATGCCAAACAAATTAAATCTAATGCCTGCCGATTGGATACAGTCATACTCCTCATTATGGCCATCAAAAGGCAATGAGGTATTGCAAATATTTTATTGCCAAATTTAATGAAGCTGTGGTTTCCCCATTTAGGTTTCTTAGATATCTGCATACGCCACAGCCTCACTTGACTGGTTATAATGAAGCCATTTTGGAGATCTTAATCCACATTTTATGACTTGTGAGTTTGTTAGTAGCACAGGGTTTTAGGTCTAGTAGATGAAATGTTATTGCAGACAGATAGAAATATTGTAACCTTAGATCAGCATATTATTCAGGTTTATCATCAGTAATATGTACAATGAGCTTGACCCAGGTGCTTATGGGGGTAAAGAATGGTATTTGCACTATATTTCTACAACTACAACGCTCACAGTGCATAATAGAAATGCAGGAGTCATACATATTTATGAAATTATGGTGTTTTGTGCAAGGACATGTAAACACATCACAGGCATCAATGTATGGCAGGCAAACATCCTGATCTGTGTTGTAACTACGTGCGTATGCATCTTCATGTCATTTAATGTCAGCCTGAATGTCGTTCCATTGTGTACAAGTGAATAATGAAAAGGAAGAGCAGCTTTTGGGTGGATAGATGGAAAACAAGCTTTCCTTCCACAATGGCGCTCTCGCTGCTGCTCTCCGGCCCCGGCCAGAGATCTGTACCATCTGTGACGCTACACTACTGCCATCCGCTGCAATCAGTTTGACATAACCACATCACAATGGGAAACAATAAGGGTTCTTGTGCCACTCTTTTGACTACTTAACACAATTTGATTATTCCTACTTAATGAGGATTCAGATCAGACCCGAGACAATCAAATAACAAATTGCGATCTTTCATAATTGTCATCTTGTTTGCTCTGTGGGTCAGCGAAGGAAAATTCGGAAGTAATGTTGTGCCACCGTGTGGCCATTTCATGCTAACACATTTTCCTTTTAGATATCGGGAGGGTACCTCAGAAAGCCTACGTCTCTGTGATGTGCTTGGTTGCCAATATGGTCTGTACATTTATTTGAATGGATTTTCAAAAGCAAGCCTTTTTGTTGGAAGTGGAGGATGTAAATGTACTATGCACTGTGTAGTGTAGTTCAAGACCTGTTTCTCCCCGAGTAGACAACATTGCAGTAGAGTATGTGCGTATATTTTTTTACCATCACTAACTTTAATACCACCAATAACCCCAACCTAGGTTGCATACTTGATATAGTAGCATTTGTTGTAACTTTATAGTAACTTTGACCCTAACTTCAACAGTGACCTCAAGTAATTGTGTTTTTCGTCAAACATACAGAAATATATTGCTTTCAGAAATAATATTTGAATTGTCTTTGTTGTTTGTACTGTAGAAGTGCCTTGCTTCAATGACGTTGACATAATTCAGGAAGTGAGATCATTGTCAGTCGCCCTATAATCTCTCACTTCTATACTTGTATTGGCAGCTCAGTGGCAATTTCTTTACGACTGCAACATTGAAAAAAAATCATTGTCAAATATTTACTATTGTGTTAACTTTTGCGTTAGAACACGTTCATATCGAAGACGAGTTTGTTCAGAATCAGCTACATATATTAGCAGGTCAGCTGACTGTATTCCTTCTCATACATTCCCGTAGTGCCACAGTGCATTTCCCTGTTGAAGCTCAGCTTCCATGGACTTCAATTGGGTTGCTTTGAACAGTTTTTGTCAGTGCTTCAAAACTCTACGGTCATTGGATAAATGCTGCGATTATGTCCAGTCCTGGACTCTCAGCGTCTAGGGGTGAATGGAGGAGTGGGCTGGCCTGGACGCTGGGCTTCCTCGTGATTATTGGAGGGTCGACCCATCTGTCGAAAGACTGCATCTTCTTTTATTGACAGTAATTTTGTACTATAAAAAGTAATCGAAGCAATTCAAGCACAGTCCCTTGGTGGATTTTGCAACTATAGTTGAAAGACAAACTACAGCAACCTATTTCTTGGTATTTGCTTGGAGAAATTGCTAACCAATTTTCATTATACATTTCATACAATACAACATGTTCCTTGAAATTGAAACTGAAATTTCAGTTAAACCTAATTTCCACTTTTCCTCCTTCAAGATTAATATTGTTTTGTTAGATCGAGTAGGTTAGGCCTGTGTCATAGGGGTGGTGAACTAGCCAGTGAACTAGCCAAATAAAAGGACTGTTTATATGATGTAGGCCAAAAATGAGCTTCCTCTGAAAGACCAGCAGCTGCCTCTGCAGCTCATCTACAGTTATCAAGCCTTGTTTAATTCACAAGCCATAAATACTTGAACACAGGTTGCAGTTTGGTGTATGCAGGGTCAACGATCATCTTTTAACTTGTAATAAAAGGTTACAGCAGTGTAAAAAGATTTTGAGTTCACAAGCCTGACAACAGCGTAAATTATGGATGTGTCTTATATAATGATGTCCAGTGTAGTAACATCTTGTTCATCCTTTTCAGTATAATTACACTAATAGGAATACATACTTGTAAGAAATATCTTAATTCAGTTCAGTGGTGGAAATCCAACACAATTACTTGGTCAGTTGTTTTACAAGGGTCAGACTTACAGTTAATGATTTGACCTCATGAATATGCTTTTCAATGCTCTGTATTTCAAACCAATGTTATTGATTAGTACTCTTCAGTAGTACTTCACCCTGTATACCTAAAAATTTAAACATCTAGCTACAGTATATCTATATGATTATTTGATACTGTGTACCTTTTTTAAAATATATTGGTGGTGGCCTCGACGACTCTATATACAGTATAAACGTGGCTACTGTAGTCTATACAGTAATAACACAAGTAATTCAAAAAGGAAAGCCACCCTTAAGCTCAAGAACGAAACAAAAAACCAAGCAGTATTTGAGAGGTGAATTCTGGAATCTAGTTTTGAGGTCAAACTGCAGATAAAAGTTATGGCGAGATTGCCTCACTGTAAATAAAATAGTATATCCCCAGGTAAGCTGTACATCATCTATGTCAGTTGTAAAAGACTACCATTAGTCTGTGTTTGTCTCAGCATTTTAGTGTTGGTCTATGTGGATAGTACAACAAGTATCAGATGTGAGCAGGACATGGACTACAACAACTGGAGCACTGTCCACATTGTGCTGAATATACAATATTGGTTCATTTACAGCAGCTGAATGGTGAGGGGCCCATCATGTCATTAAAGTGTTGATAAATAAATAAACAAACAAACAGTGATTACAAGGTGTCACTCTCAATAAAATGGACATTTAGAAACAAGTCACTGTTGTTTAAAAGTCTGCCTCAATGCACAATGTTTGTTTAGAAAGTAATATGGTTGTTGAAGTTATGATATTCATAACATTATTTGCTGATTGTTGGTCAGTACAATGTGTGAAAAGCATTGCTGTTGTTAATATGACATCGTAAGAAGGGCAGTAGTGAAATACAGTAAGTACTTTAAGGTGTCATCACATACTACAGTTAAATGCTACGCTGTTGTTGAACTCCATGTTACTGTATTGGCTAAACATGTTATACAATAACGTGTTAGCATTTCTGTAGAGTAACGCTGTTGACTGGAATGAAGTCATAATATGGTCATTGTCATTATCACTCTGGAAAGTTCCATGTCTGCTTCATCATCTGGTGAGATAAAAGGCCGTAGCTACACATATATTTTACCAAATGAAACATTGATGCTGCCTCTAAAGCCATCATCCTTCTTACTGCAGCTTTCACAGACAATAGCACTTTGCTAGTAATTTGTTTCAGCCAAGATGTATGGAGTGATAAATATTTAAAATCAAATTTGGCAAAAAGACAGAGATGAATGTGGCACCCCGGGCCGCCTTGGGAGCCACAGACTATGTGCTGTGCTGTTCCAGCTTAACTTGCTTACACACACACACACACACACACACATACACACACACACACACTTACATTTAGACACACTCTCCCAACAGAAACACACAAGCAAACACACACCTACCACATTTAATGTCCTCTGCACGTAGTGTCTGCAGACCAGCGTGTGTTTGAGTGCATTAGTGTGTGTTTGTGTGCTTTAGCGTGTGTTTGTGTGTAATCAGGTGTAACAGAACATGGCTGCCCAAACACTCCCACTATGTGCTGTGAGAGGGCTGGCGGCACTCTGCCAGGCTACACTTCAGTAGCATTAGCCACAGACACACTGCTCATTTAGTGTCTGGAAGGAGGAGTAGGGACACTGTGTACTGAGTCGACAGCAGGCCAGCAGCAAGTCATCCATGCATACCAGTTAAAATGCAAAAAACTAATGAGTTGACCTTTCAACTCATGACACTTTATAACGATGACACATAACCACATAAAGGAATTTTTTGGGGTTGTTTACTTATGTTTTCATTCACAAAGGGCAACTTTCAGTATGATACAGGCTGTCATCATGTACAGTAAGAAATTAGATATGTTAGAGAATATTTTCTTCCCGAGTGTAATGGATGGGAGATCTTGTTTAGTAGATTTCTGGTTAATATATGGCCAGTGTAATAGCTCTACATTCATCACCGGGTGATAGTAAATACTGGATTTCTGGATTTGTTGTCTGCTCAGAGATGACTAATAGCCAGAGTTGGCATGTCAGTGGAAGGCGTTCTGTAAATAATCTGCCTGGGAACTGAAAGTGCCTTGAGTACTGTACCTGCCCGGCCCATCCAGTGGCTTATGTAAACCATTAGGGGAGGTGTGTGGAACAGTCCATCCTGAAAGTGGGGCTGAAGAATATTGCCCAGGTTCACCCATTTATCAATTTACCCCCCCCCCCCCACAGCCTCTGCCTTTGTTAAAGTTGTCAGTGAGTTTTGTTGTGAAGAATGCACTCACTCCTCGCTCATTGAGTGAATATTTCATTGTTTTCGTTACAGTGTTGGAACGGAATTTGCTGTACTGCATGAATGGCCAGAATCTGTCCATTGTTTTGTTTCAATCAGATTGTTGTTTCTATCTTGCACAATAGTACATTGTCAATTAAAGTCATAATCTATAGGTCTTCACTAATGCGGCCTCGACTGCACAATCCACAAGGGGGCGCTAAAATGTAGAGGATATTGCCCTGATTCATAAAAAATGTATATAAATAAACGAAATGATTCCAGGATGTGTTGGACTCAGTAAACAACAGCAGAGCTGAGGAGGTGGCACGTGCTCCAATTTTCAAAAGGCAATGCTGTGAAGTGGGGACAAGGTTTCAGTTTGCTGTTAATGGAGTCCAGGCCGGGGACATGCTGGAGACATGCTGGAGACATTAAGGGAAGATGACGTAGTAATCAAATTGCATAAGGGCCTGTGATTAAAAGTGTGCCTGGCACTTCTTTAGATTGGCCCTAGTCTGGTCCATAGAAGCCAGACTGAATATGCTGTAAAGTACTCAGATAATTCAGGGTTTTTTTTCCCGTCACCAGTGTTAGTCTCAAGGCAAATGTCTGAGTTTCTGTCTCCAAAGCAAATATGTAAGTATTTATAGTGTCACTGATTAAAGAAATAGCCTTTTTTTGTAAAATAGGAAGACAATTCAAATGCACTTTATATCTCATTATATGGATTTACCCAGTGTTTTGTGAACTCTGCAGACATCCGAACGCTTTTCATCAAATGGTCTATTGACTTTTTAAAGTGTTCCTAAAAATAGATAACGAAGCGAATACAAAAAAGTCAGTCATTATTTCCAATATTACTGCTATCTAAGTATAAAACATCTTGGGAGCTAACATTTGTAGCTAACATCTAGTAACATAACTATATATGATGTACAGTATTTGGTTGTGGTGCAACATTTAGAGGTACTGCGATGTCCAATGCAGTCATTACACTCTTGTGAACCAAGTCCTGGACTGACATGGTAGTTTGAGCCTATGTGAGGCTGCCAGTCTTTAGGTTTCAGGCACACCAGAGCAGGAGTGTATCTCAGCCATATCCATTCCTCTTAAGCAGATAACATCTAGCCTAACTGCCTGCTCGGGGCGGCACATTTCCTCAGCCTGACTTGTCATGGGGACAAGAGCACTTTATAAAAGCACAGTTTGTGACACTAGAGGAAATGGATGCCAGACATGTTTTTCTCTGACCCCATGTCGACCTTCCGCAGTGATTTTGGGACTGTGTCACCAACATACTTTCCATTATTGTGCATGTTTATACCAGGAGAGATTCTGTGCAAGGAGGAAAGTGTATGGAACAAGACAAGCATTTACTCAGATACACGTGTAGGGAAGACCAGTTTGGCTTTTGTCTTTTAACTAGTCTTGGGTATTATTTTCAGCCAACCACTTCTTTAAGGTTCTCTGACAGTATTAGCACATAAAGGAGTGTGGAGAGGAAAGGAGGAGGAGAGGAGGAGGAGGGGAACACTGTAGAAAAGAGGCTTTTAAAGCAAGCTGCGCCACCAACTGCTCCAGCACATCTTTCCTCTTATCTTAATAAGTAATGAGACTGCCATGAGCTGACAATGAAGTATTTTGAAAATAGTTTTAATGTATGGCTTTGAAGGGGACAGCGAGGCATTGATGTATAGCGCAAACAGGCCTGGAAACAAGTGAAATATTAATGGGCCGTTTTCAAGGAGTTAATGTGGGATTTACCTGATTGCTTTGGTGTAGGGAGTGTAAGAGAGAACAGGAGGTGGTTGGAGGGGTGGAGTGGGATGTGGAGTTGGTAGAAGGGGGGGCAACTGTGATGGTGACTGGAGCGGGTGTTGTTGTGTGCAGCTAATGTGTGTAGGACTGGTTTTCCCACTGGATGTCAGGGTAACCTGCACACCCCATTCAAAATCTATCAGCCAGGTAAACACAAAAAGCAAACACTGGAGCTCTGCTGGGTAACTCCTGATTACACCATAGTCCCTTGATAGGGGCACTGATTATTGAAAGTCAAAAGTGGAGTCTAGATTCAGAGAGGGACAAAGATACACGGAAAAATACATGATTGCACCAGAACAATTGTCAAGTGATAATATAGGGATTTAATCCATTGTTAAAGATAACAAACAGATTACATTGATCAACAACATAGTTGTGTATTTAACTGGTTTTAATTCTGTAAAACGTGTTACTACCTCTTCTGGCTCAACAGCAAGTCTTCATTCTCATAAATGAATACCTCCAGAAGGGGGCAGCAGTGTGAAGGGAAGTGAGCTCCGAGAGGTAATGAGCGACGCGCCACAGGAAGGCCTCTTCTGAGCTTCCTTAACAGGTAAACAAACCACTGTGAAAAACACATTCTTATCACTTGAGAAGTAGTGTGGTGAGAACTGTCACCACAGTCAGACCTTGGCAATATCATGCGGTGTAATATAAGCATGTCATGTCGACAAGTGCTTTCTCAATTAGAAATAGGCAAGACTTCAGATAGCTATAGATAATATATTCCCGCTATTCTTTTTAGTTCTTCTCTTTGTCAAAATCTTTCCCATTGTACCCTGCATGCGCAGGAGCAAAGAGGGAGCACTGGGGCCCATGTGTTCAAATAGTGTGGTGAATGTGTGAGCGTACAGTAACAGTTTAAGTGCTTTACCCCGGAGATGGGGCCTAAAACAACACTGACGTACTGGATTAAAAAGTTCCCTTTCTGAACAGTAGTGGCATCCCTGAAAGTTTGGAAATGCCATTCAAGCAGTAGAAAGGTCAACAGTTACAATAACTTACTCTGGTGGAGAAAGAAAACTTGGCCGTGCTATCACAAATTGCTTCCAGATTCTCTCTCCAAGCAAATTATTACTAAAATTGAGTGCAGACACTGACACCGTTTTCGCAGAATCGTATGTTTGACTTTGAAGTGCAGGGCGAACAAGAACCGTTTGAATCAGAAACATCACTCTGTCTCTCTCTTTTTGTAGCTTGTTGACCCATCTATACTGTCCTTAGGTCATTGGGTGAGTCCATGTTCCTGTGGATATGAATCACACACAATAATGTGACTTTGAGGAAAGATGTTTGATTGTTAAAATGTCAGAAATGAGTTGCCTGTACTCAATCATTTAGTCTGTGTGCTGAACACCATGACTTTGTAGTTGGTAGTTAGGATGTATGTATGTGTATATGTAATTGTATATATGATATATAGATATTGGTCAACAAACAAGGAATAAGCACTGTATGCATATTACACTTTAGTTGTAAATATTTTTTAAATAATAATTGTATTTTACTCGTCAGTTCATGTAACAATATGCTGGTGTTATCCTCTTCCACTCACTGTGCTTCCATGCAGTCTGCATTCCCCTGCCCCTCAGCCTGGGAAGGTTTCTCGGCTGCTGTGATATCAGGAACTGTGATTAGATCCTCTGTGACGTTTCACAGCATTGCTACTTGGGATATCAGCTCCAACACACAGGGCGCTAAGGGCTTGTTACCGAGGCTCAACCTCTCCATTGAGGACCTTGAGTGCTACTTGCTGTTTGACACTGTCAACTGCTCTGTAACTATTATTCTCTTTGGTTACGCTTGGAAGTGTACGACGAGGTGCTAAACAAGTACTCACTAACGCTGGTGGCGATGGCAGCGTTTTTATTTATTTTTAATACTGTAGCTTAAGTAGGCTGCAGTTAATTTGATAGTCTTTTTGTGCTTTCCCCTAGTGAGTCTCCTTTTTTCCATCTTACTCTCCTGTTTTGAATTAACATTGTGCATAGTCAATTCTGGAAGAAACAAAATGAGCCATAGGTTGATTTAACCTCCATAACCGTGTGTGGTCATAATCATGCACTGTAACAGTCTAATATCCTGCCTGTGGGTCACATTAGACACACGTACAGACACCCTCCCTCTCACTCCTCAACCTGAATTTGCCACCGTTGGCTGAAATGAAAAACAAATATTAATAATCACTGGCGTTGCTGTGGTATGCTAAATATGGGAGGCCAAGGGAGGTGTATGTTATACATTCCACGTTTAATGACACATATTTGCCTTCCTGTTTTGGTGACAGTCAGCTATTTATTAATTTCACAACGGTCAAATATATTGTTAGTTTTCAATACAGAAGCAATTCATTGTTCATTTTAGAACTGAACTTTTTACATGATAGGTGTCTGAGAGTTTGTGAACTATTGAAAGCCACATTGTTTGAGTACAAAGAAAATCAGCAATTGATGCAATTTCTTTGTCCAAAGACAGAGGATTCAGTCAAAATGATATAGTGGTGTTGCTTAAAGCTACAATCTAGGCCTGAAAAGCTGGTTAGTATTGAAGTGTTTTCATAAGAAGCGAAGAAGAAGGGCCGATGGATTGCCCTCACTTCAGTTCATTCGCATTAGGGGACCAATTACTGTGTGCAGAGATGAAAGTGTCTCTGTAAATATGAAGGAGGCTGGCCTGGGTGGTATTAATAGAGTTAGCTCAGGAGCAGGGCAGGATCACAGAGGCCACAGCCATATTAACCAATCTGTCTTGTGTCCTAAGCAGAACCTATGTTAACCTTATTAGTAGCCACTATCCACACTTACCCATAACATAATGCAACTGTGCGTGTGTGTGTGTATGGCTGTGTTTGTCTTTCTCCCCTAACCCTTTTAACAGGTCTCACAACATGTGTCATGTTAGTTGCTGTCAGAAACACATATGCACAGTGTTCACATAGTTGACCGTGTTCTTATCCACGGCTACGTCTCTTGCTGTTGTCAGGGCCTTGTCATGTGACTCTGCTAACACAGCACCACCGCTCATTAAGAAAGAAACCAAACCCTGTATGTTCCACTTGGCAAACATTCTCTTTCCATTCTGCGGTGTCGGGGGTGGGGTGGTGGAGCCCTGCGAGAGGAGGGGGTTTAATTAGATTCTTCATATTAGTATGGGTGGCTTCACAATAGCTCACAACAGCACCTTTGAATTATGGCACTTTTTTTGTAACGCAGGGTTTGTTGAGCTTTGTCATCCAGATTTGAAAGCATATTGGTGTTTATGCACAGAGAGATATAATGATCCATCATACCATGTGGATGATGGGGGACAGGGGGGGGGTTCTCTGCTCTACATAAATAAGCAGCAATTGGACCATCTGCTTGAATTCTTTCTACCTCCCCGGAGACTCCCATCTGCCTTTACATTATCAATTACAGTTCAGCCACCCCCCACCCTGATCTCTCTTTTCTGTGTGACTGGCACACACTCCACTCCAGAAACACCCTGAAAACCTCCAGGAAACACAGCCCCCCCCCCCCTCAACACTGAACCCCCGCCCAATCCTGCTGCCCTCCCTCCCATTCCTCCTCCTCTCCTTCCCACTTCCCCGCCTTTATAAGTTTTGGAACGTTCTCGTCTGAAAGCAGATGTCCTTGTATCCTGCTCTGCTCACCCGGTCCGTGAGGTGTCATATAGAGATCTGTAATTTTCATACATACACATCGTGATTTATTTTCTGGGATGCATCCAAAAATAGGCCTTGAAAAGTAGTCCACTTGGCAAAGTTCCATGAGGGATCTTGTCAACTTAATCAGCATGATGTCTAACACCACACACAGACTCAGAAAGCATATTTCAAGGCCGGAGTGACGTTCTGAGGAGGCACCTGCTCGGGACAGAGAGGCAACCTTTTGTTCTGCACCGTCCATGAAAGTGAGACAACGGGTTCTCACAGTGACAGGTATGTGTGGGAAGAAGGCCCCCATGTCAAGAGAACTGGGGGCCTCATTAACATGGAGACAGGTGCTCTTCTGATGAGTTCATAAACAGTTCACCAGCAGCCTGGAAGTAGCGCACTTTACAAGACTGTTCAAAGATCTTTGACATCTGAGGAGAGCCAGCCAAGCCAATAATCCCACTTTCAGAATGCGAGCCTTTCCTCCAAGATCAATCCCAGATCGAAACATCAAATAGAACTGCTGCTTTTCTCTTTTTTATACCCCCTTCCTCTCTACTCCTCCTAAAAAATCACTTACTAGATGGTATTAGACAAGCTAGCAAAAGCGCCATTACCGTTGGGAACTGTGGGTAGATAGATTCCTGTCAAATTGTAGAATATTTTCCCCCTAATTTAAGCCTCCAGTTAAGAGCACAGCATTATTGATAAGACAGGGCTCCTGGTCCACTGTTGTGCCCAAGGGCCCAGAGGGAAGCAATCCACAGAAGTGGGCTTTCATGTTCATCTGTGTACCAGAACAAAGCGAGGATTAAGACTTGGCCTTTCATCCACCGCGCAGGAGCATTTTAAAGCACCTCTCTGGAGAGTACGTAAGGGCCTCTCTGGTGGAGATGTCTCAGGAGTGCCACAGCACTGTCACCCCAGGAGTCTGCTCTGCCTGACAAACACCACAGTGGCCCTCACCTGGCTAACATCTGGGCCTAGCTACCCAGCTCTCTGCAACGGGAGAGTGTGAGAACATTCCAACCTCAAGCCCTATCAGATTCAACTGCAGCCGCAATGTTTAGATTCCATCCGCTATTTTTTTTTTCTTCTAATTCAATTGTGTTAATACATGCTGTTACCTGTTTCGTAATTTCGCGAGACTCATGACCACATGAGTGAATGAACTTCTTTTTGTCTCAATAATTCACTGCACTTTTTGGAAGGAAGGACTTCTGCTTATCTCAGCCTCCTTTTTTTTTGACATTTTCTGACAAGAAGTTAGTTAATCAGTTTGTATCGATGCTGCCATTTCCAGAGGCAAGAGTGAACCTGAGTCAAATTGTAGATATGCTGGAAATCATGTTTCATCCGTCTTTAAGGTTTATAAGTAGATTACCTTTTGTAATTCGTTTGTTACACCAGTCAATAAGCGCCCGATGCAAATGTGGTTCATTTGTATTTGAATTGATGTCCTGTCCCCATTAACTTATGCCTCTAATGCATTCTGGTACATTAGTAAATAGACCTGCCGGATTAATCATTAGTTCATTGGGATCATTTGCTTTCGTGGTGCTTAATCGAATCTCTGACATTGGTAATAAGGGCAAACTTCACCTGCCTCCCTGGACACTCAAAAACAAGCAAGAGTAATTCAGAGACTGGTTCAGCTTTTTCCATGGCTTAGTCCAAGCACACTGAGCATAGCTAAGATAGGTAGTCCTTCAAACTATCGACAAAACAAAAAATGGAATGTCATGTTGGATGTTACTTTTTATGGTTTTCGTATATAGATTATATGATATTTGGAGTGTTACCTCCTTGCATCTCTTCCTTA
This sequence comes from Hypomesus nipponensis, assembly GCF_054491055.1. Classification (NCBI taxonomy): domain Eukaryota; kingdom Metazoa; phylum Chordata; class Actinopteri; order Osmeriformes; family Osmeridae; genus Hypomesus; species Hypomesus nipponensis. The sequence goes on from NC_140379.1 coordinate 6,930,315, forward strand.
GTGCTTTTTGTGTTCTCTTCCTCTTTCAAGTTGGCTTGGAGTGTGATAATTAATGGCTTTTATGTCTTAAGAATAAAACCCCTAAATAGGCTCCTTGCATTATTTATTTAGACCTAATTAATTGGAGTGGACCTGGATTGAATTCAACAAGGCGAGAGGCTAAGGTTGCTATGTCTCCGAAGAAGAAGCCCCTAACCCTTGTAAAAGTCTGTGCGACCGTCCTCCCTCTTTTACACACACACACCACACTGAATACAGGATCGAAGAGGACCAGTAGAGAAGAGTTCACGGCTTGTTTATATTCACAGTAATTCCGGCTCATTCTCCTCCCGGGTCTTTTAGGCTATGGCGAATGGGGAGTGCTGTGTTGCATAATGTGGGCATTCAGAGGCGCCATAGTGTAACGTTGGCGCTGAGGTAAATATATAGCCGTAATGGCTGACTGACAGCCTATCATTGTCCTTTGTTTTACTACGGTGGGTCTGCAATAGGGACATGTCACCACTCTTGATTCAGTGCTAACGGTGATGATGCACGAGGTCATTGTCCTTCTGGATGTGTGTGTTCTGAGTGAAGTGAGTGTAGCCTTTAACAAGCCAATTCGCTTTGGAATAGTAAGACGTCATTACTGTAGGTACTTCTGAATAAATATCAGATCAAAACTATAGTTAGCTGATGTTTTTCCAGGTCTTGGATGTAGGCTAAAGGCTGGCATAGTGAATCATTTTTTCTCACGTGAGATATGGACATTTTATGCATTGAGTTCATGTGTTGATGTTAGTGACTTGGAGAGGATGTGCCCTGAATAAGCAGGACTAAGTGTCATTGTGTGTAAGGGACATGACTGGGAATATAAATACCACCGATGCAATCGTCTTATTGAGGCCCCTGCACCCTGAGGAGCATGTCAGATCCCTCGTCATCCATGTCAGTACATGTCAGTACCCCCCTGCCCCATAGCCAACAGTACACCTTAGTCATGTTAACCTTACTGATTGTACTCAGCCAAACACGCACGCACACACACACACACACACACACACACACACACACACACACACACACACACGCACACAACCACCTTCTCTGTCTCTTTCTCCTCCACAAACTCTTTCAGACACACACATAACTACTACTAATTTCCCCCTCTGGAACATCCTATCTGCTGTATGCATAGTGTTTCCTCAGAGTCCTTTTTATGATGCCATACTCATCCAGTATTCATGCATATCGCCGGGAAGGAGGAAGCATAGACTACCTTTGATGTAGCATCTGATATGTAGCCACTTCTCCGGAGTAGGTCATCTGTAGGTATTAGCCTACATCGGGCTAACTCTAGTTTCAGTGCAGGCTCTCTGCGCCCGGCTCTCCGTTCCGCTGGGCAGGAACCTCACTCATCAGCCTGCAAGATGGTGTGGTTTTACCAGCGGTTGCCATTATGCCCTGTGTGTGGTATCACTTTAAACAGCACATTCAAACAAAGGCCTTCATTGTAGTTGTGACCTTAACCCATAACCCACCCAATCAGTGCTTTGTGTGTCTTTTGTTTTCTAACCATCCCCAGATCCATTCATCTTCCTAATGGATATATTTTTGGGATAACATAGTTCAGAACCGGGCTCTGGGCTGGGAGGATAGCAGTAGGGAGACAGGACATACAGGCCCCTTTAAAAGGCAAGATTAATAACCCAGCGCCAGTGATGTCATAGTTAAGTGTTTTCCTTCGTATTTACACATCCGCCTGGCCTGTCATGCCTCCACTCGTCTCTGAGAAATGGCAACGGTGCATCCTGACACTAATGCATCACTGAAAATATTTGAAATGAATAAAGCCCACGCTCTCCTCCCACAATGGCGAAAAAGCATCGCAAACACTGTTTGACATTGATACAAAGACGCCTCTTTCTCAAAGCAAATACTGTTATTTTTTTCCCCTTATTCTCTTTTGATGGAAGACCGTAGGCAAGGTTGGTGGAGGAGGAGGAGGAGGAGGTGTGTATGTGTGTGGGGTGGCAGTCTCCTTCACTCAATGCAAACTAATGAGACATATTAATGACATTAGACCTTAATTCAATGCATGCATAATTCATAATAATTGATTATCCTGTTCTGAAGGAGTACCTTTTTGCGAGAAAAATGATCCCATTAGTCCAGGTTTAATCCAAATCTAAGCTGTCAAAACAGCCAGCTTTGACTCCAGCCTGCTGTGTTAATTGTCATAAGCATTTCAGATTGATTAGTCTTACATTTGGAAGTGAGCTTTCATTCATAATTTCCCCTCTGCTAAAGTAGATGTGTCAGTAGATTTTTTTCCCTTCGTCTTCCGAGGCACAAGAATACCTTCCTGGAATTAATTTTTTATCTTTACATAGCTGAAGGGGGATTTTAACTGAATCAATTTTCTAGATAAATATTTCCAGAGTATGAAATTCATCAGGGATATCAGTTTAAATCCTTCCACATTTTTTCATTCTGTCCATAGCCACCATCTAAGAGTAATGTAATGGTGCACTCCAGCTCTCCTCCTTTCTGGGACTCAGGAAATAGTTGTGTGGTCAATAGCCCCGATAGGAAAAATGAAACTGCTTCTCAGTATAGGCTACTTAGTAGAATAACTACCAGCTCACACCAAGTACAAAGCTATGGACTGTGTAAACAAAATATTATCACAAAACACATCATAGCGTTGAATGCAGCTTGTGTCGTCTGTTATTAGGAGTGGCATCCCACACCATTCTTGTCCCCTTGTCTTTTATATTGAGCCATAACAACGCTTTTAGGCAATTCGCTTCAAATAGACTGTGGACATGTCTGTTTGAAATCCAATCATGTTCCTTTCCAGGGTTGACCTAGTAGGTAACTCAAAGTATTATTATTTTTTATCAATAGATGTCAAGGATGGAAAATATGTGTGTAACATAGTGATTCATGTTTTTGAAATCAGCTGTCCTTATGTTTCTCTCGTTTAATCGTTTCCTCTGACTTTACGACTTTAAGTGACCCCAAAAATGGATTTAATTGGGAGTAATCAGAAGTGTTTGACTGTGTGGAGGCGTTCCATGTTTTCTCAGTTCATCAGACTGTATTGTTGTGAAATGACAGGTTAATCCTGACCCCTGACCTCTGTTTTACGTGCAGACATAATGGTTGTTAGAAATGATGGTTTGTGCTCTAAAACACCATCTGCTTTTGGTGGATCCATGAAAAGGTTGGTTATTGTATGTATTGAATTGTCAAATAGCACATTACGAACTCCATGTTTTTTCTCTATAGTACATGATTATAATGGCATGTTGTTCATAAAGACCTATTTCGTTTGAGCTGTGTCTGACATTGGTCAGTAACCTTCATCATTGTGTGTACAATTTAAATAAGTATCAAGTCTCTCCATATGAAGGTCATCAAACTCCAAGAGTGTACTGTATTCAACTCTTTATCTTTGCCTTGTCTCAAATGTCCTATTGTTTCCACCAAAGGAATCACTCAGAGCAGGTATTGCTTCAGCTACTAAATATTTTAGTCATATAATCCATATTAAAAGCTACTGTGTGTTTGCATGTGTGACTGAGTGGGTTCTTAAAGGCTCAGCAAACCACCCCTGCAAAGCATCCCAACCAAGCAGGGCATTTTGATAAATAAGAATTCAATTTAGTTCCAGCTTTGACATGTTGATTGATCAAAAACCTCATGGCTAAGGCCTCCCTTCTTTCCCATCTTATTTATCCTTTGTCAAACTGTTTCAAAATCAATACAAGCCTTGTACACAACAATTTCAGCTGCAGGCACTGAGGAAAAAGAAGAGAAAGAAAACACCTGCTCTCTGGGTGATTGTTACTAATTTTTCCTGTCAAAGACGTTTGAACACAGAATAATTATTTTGCCGTGTGGTTGCGGGGCATGGAGGATTATTGTACAATCCATTTAGATAACTTCTGGGAGGGGTTGGAAAATGAAAGCGCCCCAAACCAGACAAGTGAAGCTGGTGAGGTGATACATCAGAGACTGGAACAAATAACTCAGCTTAAAGATGCTACATGGGCCCAACCAAACAAGATTTGTAATAGTACAGTCAAGAGGACCATTTGTAATAGTACAGACTTGCCCCTTCTAACAGTGCAGGTAGAACAAGGCTTTTATGTACACCCCTGTCAGACTCTTGCCCTGTGTAGGTAATGTCTGATGATATTTCTCATGATTCTCAAAATGCTTTTTTTTTGGTACGTGTTTTCTTTTGTTTAATAAACCATCGAATAGTCATGGCACGACATGATTGAGTTTTTCCTGTAATACTTTTTCCTGTAATTCGTAACCCTGATCATTCCTGTCTACATCAGTCATAATGATGACGTCACACTAATGACCATGGATCTGCTGAGACTGTGTCTGTGCTGATGAGTTATGTAAAGAGATCAGTCTGTGAACAACGCTCCCTTTGCATGGCTGTGTGATGCTGCCTCCACTCGCCCATGTCAGCGTGTGGTCTGTAAGGGTCACGCCCCAACCCCCCTCAAAGGACCTCAAGGGTCATCCCCTCTGGAGGGAGCACTTTAATGTGCTGAAACATAGTGCCAGGGTCACATGATTGATACAATTATCAGACAAAACAATAAGAACTTTTGGCTTTGGAGGATGTCTCTCAAATGGTGGAGTAAGGATGAGCTATAGAACATTTTGTAACACACAGTTGTTGCATGTATAATCAATCTACTTTGATGGCTTCTCTCATATACAAACGCACAGATATACCGCTTGTGTCCCACAGGTCCCGTTTTATGTCCTCCAACATTTGTTTAACCAACTGTCAACTCCACACAGCCTCCCTGCAAAAACAAAAAAGAGAAAACACTTTTGAATAAGTGTCCTCTTGCCAGGCACAATAAATTCCTTCTACAACGTTTGTAAAACAGAAATTGTCTTTTTATGAGCCATTTGTGAGGCACTGGAAACCATGACAATGACTCGGCGCAAATTGTAATGAGTTTATTGAAATCAAAGTTTAAACCACTCCAAGATATTACCGTTAACCTGTCTAGGACCGGCTCCGAAGTTGTAACCCAATCACAGGCTGTAGGTTGGCCTATCATCTCCCTAGTGTCTGACGAAGAGCTGAAGAGTGTTTATCAGACGGGACGGCTGTGGCCCCAAGTTTACCCTTGGTTGAAACATGAGACACATCATAACACTGTCTATTTAATGATTTGTTGGACTTCAGCACTTAATGGATTTTTAAAAACATTTTTTGTTCCTATCAATTTTATATAGGAATGGAAACTCAGATAGAAAGCTATGTTATCATACAGCTTTGTCTAAAGCATTTGTGGAAAAAAAAGCATTGTATTGTATGTTTTATTCAGGTTTAATAGCATTTATATCGTTTTGTATATGGCTAGCGCCAGCATTGGCCTCCAGTCATGAGGTGTGCCTCCAGGCCTGACAGCTCTGAGGGCTGTCGGCTGCAGTCGTTTCAGTGACTGAGGAAGGAGCTTGTAGTTGTTTAGACAGCTGGTGGACATTACATTTTGAGCTGAAATGACCATCCTCCTGAACCATTAGCAAGGAAGCCCCAGGAAGCACCTCCCTGAACTCTTTACAATGAACCAAGATGGAAGGCAGTTGGAGCCAATTGAGAGGGGTCCTGGCTGGTCCCCTTCTCACTCAGCTGGCGTAATTGTTATTGTTCTGAAAATCCAGTCAGATGTGAAAGTCAAGGCATCATTTGTTTGAGTTAAGCTGTCCTGTTCGAGGGGGAGGGGGGGGGAGGGGGTGGTTGTACAGCTGCTCTGGCATGTGGGCAAAGGGAGCCAAGGGGTAAGGGGTGGGGCTGGGAGTGTAAGGGGTGGAGCTGGGAGTGTAAGGGGTGGAGCTGGGAGTGTAAGAGGTGGGGCTGGGAGGGGCATTGGGAAGTTGCAGACGTTGCTCCAGATCTTGGCTTCTTTCTACCCTGTTATGACAACTTTTGCTTTTGATTTGCCAACAAAAATGAAGAGGAGATCTTATGAAACTGCGACAATACACAATCATTTCTATTCCAAATCAAGAATATCCCTTTGCAAGCAAACATCTACACAGACAGTATGAATGCAAAATTGAATCTATATTTGAAGTAGACAAAACCGATTTCTCTAATTAGCAGTGTTGATTATTTATAGGGCCTCAATTGGTTTCTCTGGATGCTTTGTCTATGTCGTTGTTGCTTCTTTCCCTGGATAGCAGCACTTTATCAATCTGGTTGATGTGCCGATGATGCACGCCTCTTAGTGGCTGACATCTCCATCCATCATGGGAATTTTGGATCTCTCAATCTCCATCCCCCAGGCACTCCATCATACCACCAAGCGCTGACAGTGAGTCACTGTAACATGCCGGAACGCCATAATGAAGTCCTCCATTAATGAAAAAATAACATATCACATAATACAAATGAGTGGTGGAAAAGTGAGGGTACTTCAGAAATGCCCAGATAATTAGACTGTCTGGCAACAGATTGATGGATTCTCTATAATTACCTTTGTGTTATTATTTCAGGGCCAGACAAAAAGCAAACCTGGTTCCTCTGCTTTGAGCACAGCAAATTCATTAATCTCATTAATGTGTAGAATTAATATCATTTTATCAGACATTCCAGAGCTGCTGGAGGTGTGTGTGGCCGGGCCCATGATTCAGACCTGTCAGAGAAAAAGGACACATCAATCTAACTCTCAGTGCTCATCTGCCTTCCAATCATGAGAATGTGTGTGCATTCAAACTATGTGTATGTATGTGCAATGGAGTGGCGGGGATTGTGGGTCCTTAACTACATATTCTTATTGTTACAATGCCCGTAGCAACTGTATCCCTTATTCTTTTGCGTCTTGTAACTTACCATTTTCTGAGTTGTGTAACATGTATAACCATAGCAGAGTGCAATCCAGTGCATGTTGAAAGAGATTGATTCACTTGTCTGAAACTTGGTAAACTTGGTGAGTCCAGACATTTGGCAAGGGTTAAAATTATTTGCAGTATAACTACTTTGGATTAAGAATCACACTCAACAACAGATGCAGGTTTCCCAAAAAAACGAGTTTTACACAAATGGTGTGTAGTCTACCTCTTATTCTTCAGCCAGAGGGAGCATGGATGCACAGTATCCTGGTCCAAATCTGTCTTGGTGGATCTGGGAACAGCTTGGTGGTGATAAGAGGACACTATCTTATCTAATTGAAAAGGGAGGAGGATGTTTCTCCAACAACCATCCATCTGCAGATGCTGCATCACTATTGATAGGAAGAGCACAGCTCTCCATGGACGCCCACCCTCATGAAGGCCATGGGCCCTGAGGCACAGACGTGGACAGGCATTGTATGAACGTTGGATATGTGTTAAACGGTGAGCTCTCTATCTAGTTTTTCATCAATTGAACACACAACATGATTAGGCGTGAATACAATTATAATTTAGGTTTCTCCTGGTTGCAGACTAAGGTTTGTCAAGGGAATTTTTGTATGTACTTGTTATGTTTTAGGGAATGTTATAATCAAGTGGGTATTCTGTGGGTGTTCGTTCAGCTCTCTGTTGTTGGAAAATAATAGAAACAATATGGACACTCCAGACTCCAGTAGTACATCATATCCAATCACACTGCAGGTGGCTCAGTTTGTCCATGAGAGGAAATGGGATCTTTACACTCCATTTGAGGTGAAGTGACTCAGGGTTTACTTGTAGGATATCCCGTGACCCTGGCGTAATGATTTCCAGGCTGCAGGTGGTCCCGCTCTCGTGTGGCAGTGATGGGGCCCATAGACAGACTTAATCACATTCCTCCAACCCCGCCCCCCCCCCCCCCCCCCTTTCTTTTTCTGTCTCTCTTTTTCCACCCTTCAGACACAAACCATCTGCCAGCCGACTCCTCCGATTATGCCAATAAATGTGTTTATGAACTGGGGCTTTAGGCTGGACAGCTCTGAGACCTGGAAGATCATCATTGTCTGAATGGATGGTCTGCTGATATGGTAATAACTAGGGGGGGTGCTCTCATTCGGCAAAGCAATAAAGATAAAAAGTACTGTGTTAATGCACACTGGACCTCACTGGCCCTGTCCAGAAACTCCTGACCTCAGAGGCCTACCGGATGTGTATGATTAGAAGCAAATGCACTCATATGCACAACCACACACACACATGCACACTAAGACATTGCGTTTACATTGTCATGTGTGTGCCATGTGAGGGGAGCTTAGCAGGCGTGCCGGGGGCTTGCGGTGACTCTGACCCAGCACTACAGAGGGGAAGTATGGCATGCAGCGTAAGCCGTCACTGAAAACAGCTGTTCACGCATCCTTTCTCCTTTTAATGGCACTTCCGCGCCATCCCATAGGCCGTCTGGCCTCCAACAGCTACTCTTCCCCGAGTACAAAATGCGGTTTGTTTTTAATTGTTGTCAGATTTTTTTTTTTCCTTCTTCTTTGCCTCCCCCCATTGAAATGCTTTCCAATTCTTAATAACAGGGCGGTTTAGGAGACCAAAGTCAGATTCAAAACTCCATAAACAGACTTGGTGCATTCAGAGCCACGCTGATTCCAGCGGGCTGTGTCTTGTGCTAATGCTCAGAAAGACTGAATGAAATCGGGGACGTTTAAGAGTAAACGCTGACTGCACTTTCCAGATTCCTGTCATACATTGGTAAAGTGGAGATTTCTGTCAGACTCAGGTTTAAAGCTGAGGGCCAAACCAATATAGAAACCCAATGCACGTCAGGACTCATTACCTGTAAACTATTTTCACATCTCTCACTGTCTTTCCCTATCTCTCATACTTTCTTTAACTATCGCTTTCCACCTCTCTCCATCTTTTTATCACCCTCCCTCTCTTTCAGTTCTTTCAGTGGGTGCTGAGAGTACATGAATGGGCCCTCTCCGGTCTGGACAGCCCAGCGTCTTGTCCCCCAAGAGGAGAGCTGAGTTGATGTTGTTGTTGTTGATGTAGGGCAGTTGGGCTGTCTGGGAATGCCTGAGACAGATTATCTTTGGAGGAGGGTGGATGGTATGAAGCCATGAAACCAGCCATCACGGGCCTTAATTGGAGGTCATTAATCACGCAAGGCTGTCCTGCAGTGAACAGACCTGTGTTTCCCCTCTGTGTGGAGGTGTGTATGGGTGTGTTAGTGCGTGTACTGTACAGTATGTGTACGTGAGGGAGAAAAGGACTATCATATAGGCGTGATGGGCCCAGCCCAGAGCTGTTTACACACTCAGGCAGGTTTGTGAGCAACTTCCTGCTTTTAGTCAAAAAAAGTGCTATCTTTTCTTTATTTCTGCAATCCTGGACAAAAGATAGATTGAGAGCAGAAGTTGGTGGGCAACAAGAACAGCACACTTCAGCAACGTAAAGATACTGTTTAGTGCTGTGTTCATCTCATCTTCCATGCTTATCTTTTCCTCCATTTCCTAGTCTTCTAATGCCTCTAATTTACCCGACTAAGGTTGAGGCCAGCGGTTTGAGACACGGGCAGGAGTATATCTGAAAGCTTGAAATCACAACCCTCTGACCGCTATTGACTCCGCTAGCACAAAATCCATAGGGGTTGATTTGTGAACCATTATGATGTGAACCCCAGAGCTTATAATGGTCATATTTGCAGCAGCTCTTCGCTGATTAGAGAGAGGGTGAGATAAAGAGCATGACTGAGGGGTCAGAGAGAAGTAGGGGGAGGGGGGCTACTGTAGATGGACGGATAAAGATGGGGGAGAGATATTTCAATGGTTGATTGGGAGATCATTAAGGGGATCAATTGTGCTGTATCTGGAAGATTGCCCACATAGGCAATACAAAATGGAATGAAAATATGTATTGAGCCATTTAGCATCGCGCTTGTGGAGATTAGCTCTCATGCTTTGCACATTTATTAAATCATCTTGGACTCGGAAATATGCACGTGTTCACCCGGCCCATTCTGAAGTTCAAAAGGGGTTCAATAGCTTCGCAAAGGGCTGGTTTTCTTCCGTTTTCTCTCTGTTTGGATACGACTTATGTTGCCTCTCTGGAATTCAGAAATATCATGGTTATGAATAAGCGTTTCTGTTCATTGCTTTCTGGGTTCAGGTGTATTCCTCGACACATAACACCAGCCTTGTTCCTCTGGAGCTGGTCAGCCAGGGGTCACAAGGCACAGCGGCCTCTCTGATACCTTCCTGCTATTTGCATTCAATTACCTTCATGAACGGACTAAATTAAAAATATCTTAAGGTGCTTAACGACCAGGTTGTTGTTTGCCGACATCCTTGACATTTTTCCATACCAGGCTGCCGCTGTGCAGACTAAATATTACTGCAGTATGAAAAAAGAATATCACAGCGGCCAAATTCCTGAATGAAATGAAATGATAATTAGGCGTTTCTAAAATAAGGGGCCATTACGCCGGAGGTGTCAGAAAAGTCATGAAGAGACATTAATCACAGCCTGCATGACACACATACCACACACATTAATGCACAAAACATACACATACACACAATCTCCTGAATTCTCACTTTAACACCTTGAACATATACAAACTATGGTATTGCCCCTAGGGGAACTCTAATATGTTTTTCATGCACATTTAAATTTCATCCCACTGCTTAACCTGAATGAATATGACGTCTGACTCACAGAAAGCCATTGACTTGTGCTGGACACGGCCCATCTTTCAGGAGTAATGGAGCAGGTCTTTAGGAGGGGGGTGGGGGAGGTGGAGAACTCTGAAGTTAGTCATGCAACAGTTGAGCCATTGTGGATCCTATTTTATGGACAGGTAGTTTAGTAGAGTGTTCCTGTCATGTGACCAATGGCATCCTTTGTTCAGTCAAGAGCGCACTCCTCTTTTGGAGCCTGAAGATCCACTATGATTAAGAGGAAAACATACGCTATCCTTATCAATGGGTGTTTATTTGTGTGTGCGTGCGTGTGTGTGTGTGTGGGCACAAAGGAAGGACAGGAGTGGCAAGGTGATCATTTTTATAGTTTAATAACTACTAACTGTAGGATGTGAAAAGCGCGGCCCGGAGTGCTTTGATAACTGTTATTTTGTGCCAAATCTTCTTTGCGCTCAAACAAAGGATGTTTTGATTGGAAGGTTGAATCCGGGGGTCACTTTTCATCTAGATAAAACAGAAAGAGAAAATGACACGTTCAGAGCCTCGGCCCATCACGGTGGTCTGCTATTCACAATCATACAGCTGCTCCGGCTCAGGTCAGCCAGGGGGAGGCCAGGATGGGACAGACAGAGACTGGAGACCAGGGCAGGGGGGAAATGACAGGAGGATGTAACACAACACTGGAATTTGTAAGTCAATGCGTTTTCAGGGTCAAAACACTTGGAACAATTGAACAGTAATTGGGACGAGTGCATTTGTAGTGCAGGTGACTGAGGGTGAAGTTACAGCCCGAGAGGAGGCCAAGTAGCTCTGGAGAAAACCTAGACGATCTCGAGAACGAGAGCTTTTGATATCGCTGTTTCAAGCTTGGATAATGGCGGCAGAGATAGCAGGAAATCCTGGTGACATGCTTGAGGGTGGGCCTGGCCGATGGGACGCACTCCCCCAGTCACTCCTGTGATGTGTTGAGTGCCGTCCTAATCAAAAATCAATGTGCCCACTTGAGGGGAGCCACAAGCCCTGTGTAGCAGGTTATGTAATCTGATCATATCAATCATAACTATGTTAGAGACAATCCATCTGACTAGGGCCGGGGTCAGTGTGTGTGTGTGCATGTGTGTGTGTGTATGTGCGGGGGGGGGGGGGGGGGGGGGGGTTGACTATGCTTCCCTCACCATCAATTACCACTTATTATGGGGGGGCTTACTCTGCCAAAGAGCTGTGTAGCCCCCCTCCATAAATAATATGAACAGGGTGGACCCTATCAATCAATACCAGTACAGTTCTATTGCCCCAGCCCTAATGGCGGCTTCCATAGCTCTCCTGCCTCGATCAATGACTGAGGCTCCTTCAGGCCAGTACGGGTAGGGGGGTAAAACTAGCTCCCCTTTTACACCCTGGGGTCCTCTCTCACTTCTTAGCTCTCTGTCTGTCTCTGTCTGTCTGTCTCTGTCTGTCTCTTGGTCTCTGTCTGTCTCCGACTGTGTCCGTCTGTCTCTGTGTCTGTGTGTCTGTCTGTTGGTCTGTGTCTGTCTCTGACTGTCTCTGTCTGTCTCTGTGTCTGTGTGTCTGTCTGTTGGTCTCTGTCTGTCTCTAACTGTCTCTGTCTGTCTCTGTCTGTCTCTTTGTCTGTGTGTCTGTCTGTCTGTCTGTCTGTCTCTGTCTGTCTCTGTGTCTGTGTGTCTGTCTGTTGGTCTCTGTCTGTCTCTGTCTGTCTCTGTCTGTCTCTGTCTGTCTCTGTGTCTGTCTGTCTGTCTGTCTGTCTGTCTGTCTCTGTCTGTCTCTGTGTCTGTGCGTTTGTCTGTTGGTCTTTGTCTGTCTCTGACTGTCTCTGTCTGTCTCTGTGTCTGTCTGTCTGTCTGTCTGTCTGTCTGTCTGTCTCTGTCTGTCTCTGTGTCTGTGCGTTTGTCTGTTGGTCTTTGTCTGTCTCTGACTGTCTCTGTCTGTCTCTGACTGTGTGTCTGTCTGTTGGGCTCTGTCTGTCTCTGACTGTCTTGTGTCTGTGTGTCTGTCTGTTGGTCTCTGTTTGTCTCTGACTGTCTTGTGTCTGTGTGTCTGTCTGTTGGTCTCTGTTTGTCTCTGACTGTCTCTGTCTGTCTCTGACTGTGTGTCTGTCTGCTGGGCTCTGTCTGTCCGTTTTTCTCTTCCCCCCCGGTACAGCAACCCTCGACCCCCTCCCTCTTGAGACTCTTTTCTCCCAGGCCCTGACATGGTAGCTGGTAGAGGAAGTGTCAGAAATGTGTGTCAGTAAGAGTGATTATATGGAATTAATGAGTCACTTAATGATCCTCTTCCCTCCCTCCGTCTACCCCTCCACTTTCTCTCTGACTTCCTGCTGTAATGGATGTGGTGTGAGGAGGAGCATGGTGGGGCATCTCTCCCTCAGCCAGTGTTGGAGAGACGCTGGAGGGGGGTCAGGCTAGTGTTGTGCGTGCAGCAGTCTGCCGTCTTCATCTCACCAGTCATAAACAGCTGTCAGAAACGACCCATATTTCCTACCCTCTTGTCTCGTCTCGTCTCTCTCTCTCTCTCTCTCTCTCTCTCCCTCTCTCCCTCTCTCCATCTCTATCTCACAGCTCCAGATCTTACATTCACATGCTGTGGTGCTAGGTATCAAACCAGCAACACGGGCGGTCCAGAGTGTTGAGGAGAGGGAGTCAGTGGGTCGGGCGGGCGGGGCACGGAATAATTATGGAAGGAGATCATTTACGAGCGGAGTGCAAAGCAAGATTAATTAGCCTCATCATCTGACTGTGACCTTAGCTCTCTAGAATCACTGCCTGCCTGACCAGCCCTGCCATGAGAGAATTATTCACCTGGGGCTCCACGGCCTCTAGCCTGGTAAGCAGGGAGAAAGAAAGTGGCTGACCCAGCCTGCGGGGCTAGTTAGCTGGGTGGCCACAGCAGATGTGTCATCGTAAGAGATTTAAAAACACTCCCCTGTGTGAGGTCGATGGAACTTAAAGTTTTTTAAATGTTTATAATACCATACATATTTTCCTGGGTCCGTAATACAGCACTGTTTACACAAAAACTGTAAAATCGTCATGATAAAGCCATTATGAAGTGTGTCGTGAGATTTCTGGGTTCCTTCCTGTTGACCTAAAGTGTGGATTCACTTACAGGTAAAAACAATTCTGGAGAATTGAATCATTTTGGAATTCCAAGTTTGTCATCTCACTGTACGCTCACTGCTTTGGTTTGCTGGTGTCTCCACCAGAGAAAATCAGCCCTAGTTGAACCTCAGCAGTGACTTCAAATGTTGGCCTTGAGCTGACCTGCAGACTTCAAAGCTTGATCAAGCCTTCCAGACAAGTAATCTGTAGTAGAGGCAATTTGTTAAACAGGAGAGAGGTTTAGTGTGATTTGGGAGTGAGCGGTGTGTGTTTCTCAGTAGTCCTGGCTAACCCCAAGCTCAGCCCTCAGCATAACTGAGGTGATCGTCAAGGATCCACCACTGTCAAAGACAAGACTCTGTTCCACACCGGGCGGATTTCAGTGATGCCAATGCCTAAGCTTCCTGTATCACAAAATAGCCATTGTTCTCTCCCTGGAAAGTTCATTACAGTCATTCATCAAAGCAGAGAGGATCAGTGCATTAGCTTTGTGTCATGTTTGCTTAAATAATGGTTTCAGTGGGATGCATCTGTAAAAAAAAGAAGGAAAAAAAATGCTAAGAAAGACAATTTTCAATATTAGGACTCTCTTACCCTGTCATGGAAGACAAAACGAGGGTTAGACAAGGAGACAAACGCATCCATAATTAATGGTAAGTCACATAAGTGGTGTGTGTTGGCAGTCAGTTTCTTTAAACAAAGGAACAAAGTTACAGTATGTGAGAGTGTGAGGCAGAAACTAAGCGGAGGTAAAAATAAATGAACTGAAAGTGGAAATTGCTGGGCCAGAAACTGTACATGAAAACATTCTATTATGATTGGATCCTAAAAAAGGTGATGCGCTTGTCGTTCACAGTATAGCACTGAGTTTCTTCCGAATGCCTCTTCTGTGGAATACAAGCTGCAATCGACTCTCATTGACTCAGATGTTGGCTAGACGTGTCTGGGAAGTATCAGACATACAGGCAGACAGTTAACAAATAGTTTGCTTTGTTCTTTCCAAAAAAGGCTTTTAATACAGGTCATTTCTTGGAACATTTTCAAAGTATTGCTGCCAGTGTATATGACACAATCAGTAATCTAAACCCCTTGCTCCCATACTTTTCATTGTCATGCTAAATTTAATTCTCTCATTTAAAATCAACCTTCAATTTAACATAAAAAGTTTTTCATGAGATTATATATTGGGTTTAATTAAAAGTACATGTGTTTTTTTTTCATGATTCATTTTCATCAATCTCACTCTAAGCAGTCCAAACCACTCCCTTGATGAGAGTGTACAGTTGGTCGTAAGTACTGTATTTACGTCTGTAATCGTCACAGCTGGCTAACCTGTCAAGTTAAGATGTATGAGTGGATATTTAAAACGGACATAATTTCATGGTAAAGATGGAAACTGTTATTGTTGTTTGATTATTGAAGCTTTCGGAGCTGCTCCATAATGCTTTCCTTTGGATTAGTGTTCAGTTAAAGACCGGTTATTTATGTATGCAGCGAAATGATGTTTTGAAATCTGTCTCTCTTTTAAAACACTGTAAACAAAGGCTATCAATCATAACACTTGACATCTGTAATCGTTGCCAGAGACGGTTAGTAATGTGCTGTTGCTCAGGCTCATGTTCAGTGCCAGTCTCTTCAAATGACTAAATAATGGGCGAGCGTGTGGGTTTAGTCATTTTCAATTGTATAAACTCTGAAAATGTCATGTTTTATCTGTTTACTAAAACCATCCACTGTTTGAAGTTTATATTAATGTCTTAAGTTTATCTCACTGAAGGTTGTGAAGAGAGTGGGAGAATTGCAGTTTGTGTTAAAGTTTTTGTGCATTTCTCTGGTGAAACTTGGCACTCGGTCCATGCATAGGGTAAGTCGAGATTTTCAGTCTTTTATACTGTATCAATCTTCCTCCTGTGCATCACTATGGAGAAGTGCACCCCAAGGCTTGACAATTCCACCTTTCAAAGCTGTTCTAGCAGGCTACAGCAATAACTGTGTTTAGTAATGTCACAAGAAGCTGTCTGAATGCAAAGTCTCTCCTTCTCCAGGTCTCTATCAGGCTACTCTTTCCTTCTCCTGCTCATTTACCCTTAGGCGGTACAGCCTTTAAGCAAACTGATTGGCTGTTGTCCGGTATTGATCAAGTTGCGGATAATGTTTCATCCCAATGGTGCCGGTTTCAAAGAGAACAGGCTGGATATTTCAAGCAACGTAACATCAATTGCAAAATGCCTTGTTTGTGATAGTTCTATCGTTCAGTTTGATGAAATGGATCAATTTCCTCTGATACATAGATGATGTGTGTTCCCACAGATTAAAAGAGGCAGGGCCCACAGCCAGATGGAACACGGAGGCATTCTGGAGGCATTATGCTGTAGATGAAGTGTCTGACATGTAAACCTAGCAGAGTCTGCCCGTCGCAGGGCTAACCCTACTGATGTCATGAGCTTTGCCGACCCGAGGAGTCAGATCAAGCTTCAGCAGCTCTGTTTATGTGAAACAATATCAATACTGCCCACACTCTGGACAGGGGGTTATGACTGATCTGCTGGAGAAATGTATTAAAGCTGCCCCAAGCAGACACCCAGGGGAAGACTGGGTGGGTGGTGGGTGTATGTAAGACGTAAGGGAAGGGGAAGCAAGCCTCTACATTATTGAATGGCGCAGGATAGATTCTATGGAGCCAGAAGGCCTGTGTATTGACCTGTGGCTGACATCCACTTCTTAGTTTCATAACATAATCAGCACTTGACACATGATTATAATAACTCAATTCAATTTAATGCATTCTCTGCAAACACATTGATTTTTTTTTACAGCTCCCAGAACCAATTACATTAATATTGGTGCATAATTAGTTTACACATTACTAAATTACTGACAGATTAAAAGTGAAATAGTGTAGTTCATACCCAGCTGCATAACTGCTAGAGAGGAAATTAATATGGATTCAAACACTCCTCCGAGACACAAGCTGTAAAAGGAAAATAAATAAATATAAAGCAACAATCTATAAAGCATGCTTGCAGAAGGAAATCCTCTCAGCAGGCTGGCTTGGGTGTTGGTTTCAGCTGGGATACTCAGCCCTAGGTAATTAATATGGTCCCTAATTAGATGTGCGTATGAATATCGATGGTCCTGGCCTTATGGGGAGGGGGGGGGGGTTACAGGAGAGTCACAGAGGGGAGGCGAGGGCTAATCCAGACCTCCCCTCCTCCTGCTTCGCCCACCAAGACCCACTCACCCAACCATCAGCACTTACGCCGACAGCACAACCCCTCACTCTCAAAGCCTTCCATTCAGCGATGCTTGGACATTTGTTTTAAATATGGCATACCTCTAATAGTATGTCTATTCCTGTGTGGGTGACGGTGGCGTGTGTCGGGCCTGGTACAAGGTGTGCGTACCCACCAGGGAAGGGGCCCTGTCTGCTCTCGTAGGCAGATCCAGCTGAAGCGTCTGGGCTGACAACTGAGGTGCAGACAGTGAAAGGATCAAACAGCCTGCTCTCAGTGCAGTCAGTGGGCTGGCAGAGGGCTCGGGTGATGGCATGCTAACTTTTCAGCAGAAATGTATTGGTCTGACCTTTGATGTCTCCCATTGATCCAATGTCCTGAGTGGCCATTTCCCCAGAAACAAACATATATAATTGGTATTGGGTTCCAATGGCTTCGCCCTCGATGTCTTGGGGATGTTTTGCGGCAAATATAAATCAATTCACACTTATAGAAACAATATGGGTGCATTAGTGCTGACTGGTCATTTGAGATGGGCTGGGATGGAGGCTTCAATAGACCTTGATTAGGCACAGCCAATCTGTCTTGATCTATGGTGAGCCAACAGCAGCACTAGGATGGGGGGAAAACGTCAATCATAGTTGATTTTACTTTCAAGGTGTCTAGAGTACACAGTTTTTCACGCTATGGCTGGATGCACTTTGGATCGCATTTTACCAAATAAAAAAGGGAGTCATCCTTATTGTTGATTGAGTAAATTTGAACAGGTGCTCGAAAAAAAGATATGTATTATGTAGTGTTTACAACTGTGCCGTACCGTCGGTTCTCTAACCTTCGGTGCATATCGCACCTTATTAATGTGCATAAATGCTCCGAGTATATTTAGCAAAGGTGAGACTGTGAACATATGGCTCTGAATTGCGGTCATATGGCTTGTAACTTTAAGTGTTCCTAGGTGTAACCTTTCAGAGTTCCTCAGACACAGTTTGGGCTGTTTTGCATTGGTTAGGAACTCTTCAAATTCCTAACATCTGTGATAGTGAGTCCAAGATCAGTTTAGTAACACATGATTTACATGTTTCCATGCCCCTGACTTGTGTGCAGCATCATAAATAGCCTAGTCTATTTGGATTGAATCCTCGTTTTTTCAAATCTGTTCTTTAAAATCTTTTAAAATCTCTGAGGTGATCAAATCTGGCTTTGTTTTCGATATTACAGAGAGAAAATAAAAGCGGACTACTTATACCAAATCCCTATTGGTGAATATTCATTTCCATAATTTAACCATTTCCTCTGAAATATATTGATTAACTTAATTCTCCCCATATTTCTACAGCCTCATTGTCTTGTTAGTGGGTCTTCATATCATGCTTTGAAGTTGTCTACTTAGACCCATTGCTAAAAGAGACTAATTCTCATTGACGTCCACAAGCTGTGGTCCTGAGGCTCGATGAGTCGGCATTCCAAACATCTGGATAATCTCTGGTGTTTGGGAGCCCACGGCACAGTCTACTGAAATGGAAACAAAAAGTGCACACAAACCTATTGTTTTTAGTTTGTGATGTTCTAGAAAGCTCTATTCAGCAGTTAGTGTCCAGTCAAGGTGGTTCAACACTAGTAAATTGATAAGATAAAAAAGGCACAGCTGGGCCCAAGTCTGATTGATACTTCTAACTGAGCATGGACTTCCTTTACCCTATTTCGTTATGACTAATTATCAGAGAGGTTGACACATGGGGGTAGTTTGCTGGGTAACACGCCCAGCTGTGAAAAGAAGTTTTCAGGAAAGTTCCACTGAGGACACATGGCTTTTCGATTGTATTGTGCAAACGTGTTGAGCTGAATCCCATGGAAATATAATAACAGGCATATTAATGGCATATTTAGCGCAATTACCAGCTAGACGTGGCACTTAATCTTAATTGCCTATTTCATTAATTGATGTAGAACAGTGAAAGGGAACCGTTGAATTACACGCGGTAATTTGTCATCTTCCCTCAATGTTAGGTGGAAAGGGGGTCATGTTTTCATTTGGTGCTATGACCCACTCTCCAAGGTAACATACCTAATGGTTTTGGGCTCTGAGGGAGGAAGGTGCTGGGGTACCTGTCCACTCCACCGTCCTCCTGTTGACTCAGCTGTGGGCTCTCTGTCCAGTCTGAGGGCACAGGAACAGGTCGCTAAATATTTCATTTCCCAAGTAAAACACGCTTCCCCTCTTCGGTTAAAAAAAGAAACAGATCACAGTGATGAATGTGCAATCAGGCTGATTAACCCATTATTAGTCGTCCGCGGGATTCTCGGAAGGAAATGAGGGCAGGACCAGAGAGATTGTTTATGTCCCATACTTGTTGCCAGCTGGATATGTCGAACTTTGCTGCTAAGGTTCAGAAATATGGACATGACATGGGAGGGTCAACAGTTCCCAGGGAATGTTGAATCATGGGGCTTTTAAGATTTTGAGATTCAAGAATTGAAGATGTGACAAACCTGGCTGACTCCCTCTCTGGTTGATTCCCTCACTCTCATGTTCTGCTTCGTTCTCTCTTTCTCTCTCTCTTTTTGTCTTCCTCTCTGTTTCCTCTTTGCTGACACTTCACTGGCCAGCAGGTGGCGCTGCCGTCTCCTTTACAAACCAACACGTTTGGAATGGCAACACATGCATACGCTTTCCCGCTCTCCCTCACATGCACACACACAGCACACTCTCTCAAAAAAAGAGGTCCGGCTTAGTTCCTGAGTTGAAGCAAATGTTTGTTGAAATAAGTGGAGATTTCCTGGTTTTCTTTAGCAGGAAAAAAGGGAGGAAAAAGAAAAGTTTCTTTATTGGTTGAGCTTGGGGTGTTCTGTGATTACCTTCTTTTGCTATGGCTCTTTTTTTTTCTTTGAGTAGGAACAGACAATGTTTTCCGTTCCAGTTACTTGTTACAGTTGCAGAGTGGGTGCCGGTGGGCTCAGTGTTGGGGCTTACTGTGGTGGAACGTAACGGGTAGGATGGCGGGGCTAAAGAACAGAGCTCTTTAGACCGACTGAGGGGCTTTATAGATGTAAGTAAGAGCAGCAGTAACATTTCTATAATCGTACGCGTTTAGAAGGGGGAGCATGCTGGTTTTCATATCGGGTTAATGATTAGGCTGAACGTGTGTGTCAGTTGAGCATCCATTGGGCCTTGTTTACAGTTGGAAAATAGGTGTTGTGTGTTTGTTTTTTAGATAAGAAATTGTGAAGAGATTCTAAATTATGTATTGTTCGATATTGTTAATATTTCTAATATTTTGAATAAGACTATACCCCTTTTTGGTGATTGCTGTGGTTAATAATAAGAATAACAATATAATCAGAACAGGCTAATACATGTAATAATAATCAAATGAATGGTTTGACTCAGTTTCATGAAATTGATCAAAGTGATTATGTTTTTGTTAAACTGTTATGACATATTCGGAATTGTCCTGAGATTCATTTGCTTTTTACTCCACAAGAGTGAGTTAGGCTGGGTGGGGGGGGGAGCGTGTTAAAGCCATTGAAAGGAGGAATGTGAGAGAGCGTTATTGCTCACACTTCATGTGAATAGAAAGGGGCTGAAGAAATGACAGCATACAGTGGGTGGTAGGGCCCCTGCGCTGCCTGGAAGGAAATGGAATGAGAAAGTGCAGTCAGGCAGACCACTCATTCACCATGACAAATGGGAGAGGCCTAGACCAAGGGGATACCTGACACCACACGGTGGGCTGCGTGCACCTGCCTGAGATCCATGTCCATCAGAGTGGAAACAAGCAGGACAACTAGTGACAGCACAACTTGGGGAAAAATAACAACATAACTTGTGATAATTCTCGTTATTCAAAACTCAAAAACGTTTTTTTCCCGTTACAGAATGCATTGCCACAGCCTTTAAATACTATTACTAAGTATACTTTGTATGGTTGTGTTTGATCATTTGTTGTGCTGTAAGCAAGTGTCAAAACTTACAATCTGGAACATTTTCACAACGTACTTGCCGTTAGTTAGAATAAGTGTAAGTTTTTAAAAATCACATATTTTTCCTTTTGTAGTAAATGCTTATCTCGGTTAAAAAGTATTTAGACTTCTACGCTCATCCAACAGTATCAGAACTAGACAGCCCACTTAGGATATCCCTATCATTTAAATCGGTTAAGAAATTCATCTTTGGATCATTGCTTAAATGTACTAAAATCTACTTTGATATACATAATTTGAAATATGAAGCTCAAAAGCACATGATCTTTCTCTTAGTTTTCATACTAACCAAACATATGTTGAACATTCTTGGTGTTTAAAAAAAATGGTACAGTTTTGCAAATGATGGGGATGAGGAGTCTTTATGACTTGTGTTACTGTACACCTCATTCTGCTGATTCCCAAAATACACTGTGCATCCATTTCTTTTTGTTTTTTTGTTTACTGGCTTTTCTAGCTCCTCCCATCTTATGTCCCCTAAGATGGGCATTAATGAGCGCACAAAGAGTTAATGACGCTGTTTCGACAGGATGTCACAAGCCCCCATGTCATGAGGTTTCCATCTAAATTAACTCATATATCAAATTCCAGACGCATATTAAATCTTTGGAAACTGTCTTGGATTGGATGAGAGTGCAATAATCCAATTTTGAACAGGACAGGGCGGAGTGCATGGTCAAGAGGCAGGTCTGCATACCTCATTCTCCATGACTCCAAAGCGTGTTTAACCCCAAATGCGGTCAAACCCTCCTCCCCCCTCCCCCAGATCAGTTAGTAAGTATCCCCAACCCCCATCCTCGCTCTTTCTCCGGCAGATAAGCTGTGGTCACTCACATGCTGACCGGTTAGTGGCGTCAGTGTGCATGCAGCATGTCGTAAAAACACTCAATCTCCTCTCCCAATTTATGTTTAGATTGGGCGGGGAAATGACTGCAGGCTGACAGTAGAAGGGGCCTGCTCGGCCCTGAGGACTAGAATAACGCTCTGTTTCCTCTGGACAAACAGATGATCTCACTCTCCATTTTCATGTCAATATGTTTTTTGGGGGACAACTGTATGCATTCCATTTAAAGGAAAGAGATTCCAAGGAAGTCAACTTTCTTCTTGGTCTGGCATAGTTGTGTTTTTGATATTTGGAAGACATTAACCATTACATACAATACGTATAATAAAATCTTTAATGACATACAGTAACCACATGCAATGCATGAATTGTTTTTATGTCAGTAAAATCCTCGTAACAGTGTTCAAATGTGTAAAAATAAATGAAATTGGTACTTTTGTTATACACACAATACCATGACATAATCCTATCTACTGTATTCACCCCAGAGTGCCAGTAGAATCTAACTCTTCATTTGATCAAGATAGTGAAAATCATGATTAACAATAATGAATCTTTCATGATTTTTTTTTTTATTGCTACTTGTTATAGAACAGTGCTGTATGTGTGTGCCTGCCAGTGTTTGGTCAGAGCAGTAGAGCAGATCACGTAAACCACTCTGTCATTTCTACTGCCACAGCAGATAAAGTTCAAGTTCAAGTCCAAGTCTTTTATTTGTCAGGTACACAGAACAACACAAGGTCAGCCTGGGCACTGAAATTCTTAAGACAAGATAACGCAAGCACCTGGCATAACATAACATATAAGTACAAAGAACATAATTTTCATCTATGCTGATCTTAAAAAAAGTGAAACTTTCTAGTGAAACTTCCTAAATATACAGATAGCAATAAATAATCGACAAATAAATAACAGGTACAGCCCGTATAGAGCACCTGTCTAACGCTTAACACCCCTTCCTGTTCACCCTTAAGTAGTCCACAAGCTCACTAGCTTTAAGGCGCAGGTGAGTTTAAAATCACGGTAGAGTTTTTTGTTGTTGTAACGGTTGTTGTTGCTGTTCCTTGGTCAGAAACTGAGTATGTGTTCTATGCATAAGCTTCGTTATTTAGCTTCTTTATGAGTAAAACATAATTTAGTGGAATTTGTGACTGTTAAGGCTCTTTTACCAAATTATTATTTGTCTTTATTGAAATTTAATCAGCATTTTATTTAAACATCATCTATTATTGTACAGTAAGTCAAGTCAAATAAATGTACATAAAATAGTTTCTTCATTTTGGAAGAACATCTGAAAAAAGGTCTCCACCTTTTCTATTAAACATTTTATTTTTCAGACATTTTTATGACTGTTTCCTTAACTTCACCATACCCATGGTCTGTGTACAGCTGCATTTACACAAATTGTCTATCAACGGTCTTATTGTATATCAACAAGGTTGTAATAACTACTGTCCGGTATGTTTTTTTTTAATCACATTTAATTCACAATCAAGCATCTGTGTTAATCATGTTTTATTTAGGATCACTCTCTGAGGAAGTAAAGTTTGAGCTGAGTGTTACAATACATCTTAATTTTTATAATTATATATTTATATGTATTTGCGGATAAAACTTTCAAGTAACTATTTTAAAATGAAAAATATTTCATACTGAGAAATTAGATCCTACAGTTTACGCATGACAAAATGGATGCTCCGGAAATTTCACTCTAGATTGCTCTTTATGTGCCAAAAAAATCTGTTCAGTTTTACTGTACTGACGATATAAGAAACATGAATACATTATGTTAATAAGTTGAACATTTCTTCACCCAATTAACATCAAACTGCCTTTCAATGATCCAAAGTAGAGCTAGTTACAGTATGAATGGATAATGCTCATCCCATGGTTAGCGTCTCGGTTTGGTTCTGTACTTGCTGCTTTACATGAACAGAACTGCAGTCATCTGAGCCAGTCGCTTAGACCTTCAAATCATACAGTATATGTTTATCCCATGACTTTACTCTTCAGGGCCATCTGTTCACTCAATACTCAAGAGAGCAAACAATATGTTTTGTGTTAAGATTATAAATTTACCTGCATTATCGTTGAGTGAATAAGCCTTATCTTTCTTATTTAGAAATTATATTGACTTAAATATGCTTTGTACAAGTAAGAAGATTAGTTAATCTGGGGTCTGTCTTTAGCTGTCTCTCTGCGATGCTGGGGGAGTGGGGAGGGGGGGCAGTATTTATAGTCGTAATAATCCAAAGATATAATCCGATGATTTGTTCAAGCTGTTTCATGTTGCAATTGAAAATGCAGGGTATTTGTGTATATTTAATAGTGGGGTACCAGTTGTCGTTGTGTAGCATTGTGGCAGACTGTAGTTTGTCTACATGTTTAGAAGTGCATCCTCACACTGAAAGATGTTGTAACCAAACATTCAAAAATGTACACATTATGGTCAGTAACACAAACAGTCCTCATTGCTGCTTTATGCAAAGACAGGATTTGTTTATGCAAAAACAGGATTTGTATGATGAAAAGAAAAACAAATAATTGAATACAATCCTTGATATGGTAAAATGCTACAGTGCATGCAGAACATTGTGGAAGTCATTTACATTTTTATTTTAATACACATTTTTATTTATTCATAATTGTTTCCATGTATTGTGAATTAATATTAAACAATTGCATTTATGTCAATAAACATTCTACTGATCAATCAGATTCAGTCATACTGTAAACTTCCCAAGATACACTACTATGTATATCAAAATGTAAACACCTAACCATGTATGTTGAATAATAAGGCAGATTACTTGTATTTAGTGATTGAAGGGTTAGTCTGGATCATCAAGGTCATGAACCATGTGTGGATCAGAATCAGTAGACAGGCATACTACAGAACATATTGTTTGCTAAATGGTTTAGTCAAACATTCAGGACACAGTCCAACAGGTGTCTTATGGAATTACTCATTGGTATTTTGTGTCATACCTTGATTAAAACAATTGGACTATCATATAAAGCTCATCCTCATTATTATCATCTGCTATTTTTGCACTGTTTAATGTAAGTAGATTCCGTTCCTGGTAGATCTCTTTACTGGACTGACTTGCATGTCTAATATTATTAGGTGCTATGAGTTCAGCCTGTGCAAATCTGTTAATGCATAAGACTATAAGAGCCTCTTATGTTCAAGCCAGGTCAGGGTGAAGACACATCAGATTAATATTTGATCATGCAGAAGGCCTCTTAATCTGATTTGCTTATTCCCTCAGAGTGCTTCAGCAATTATCATAATTGTTGCGCTAAACACACGTCTTTGAGGCTGGCTGCAGGGTGTAAGTGGAGACGAAGATTCCAACACCAAACCCAATTAATGCGGGCAAACTGCTGGCCCTCAAAAGGGGCGGAGGGGGCGAGGAGGGGGGTGACGGGTAGGCCCAGCCCGGACGACAGCCATGGCGCGCTGTGCCGTGCCAGTCCTGCCTGCTGTAAGTGCCGTGCCCCAGAACACCTCAGTGTTGTGCTGCCTCCCAGATAGGCCGGAGCTCCAGAGGACACTGACTCACAATCCTCCCTCCTAGCCATGTCAGAACACCCAATACAAATGCAATCAAATCTGGGCATCTTGAGTACTTGGAGCTGTATGTGTCTGTATGTGTCTCTATGAAATCTCCAGCTTTAGTCTGCACTGCCAGAGACCAGTGTGCATCCCAGTATCGGATCCCATCCCCCATCCTTCTGTCTGTGTTCTGACAATTTTAATAAATGATTAAATGATCATTGATACATTTCTCTACATTTTACTTTTCTAAATCGCCCTGGTTTATTGCGGTGTTGTTTATTGTATTGTTTTGATTTGAGGTTGAACCGATATAGACATCCAACACACGTCAGTTTGTTGGAGCACATAGTGAAGGCAGCACTCCCCTCTCATGTCACCCAGCATGAGAGGGGAGCCTGCTCACCACTCCTCTGCCTTGCTATGGGATCAGTACGGCAGAGGTGATTTCAAACCATTGGTATGTGAAATTTGCTCAGAGTTTCTGTTAGTCATGATCAGGCAGATGTGTCTGTCCATGGGTTTGTACCGCACTGCTAAAAAAGTGAGGGAACACACACATCAATATACGTACACACACACATACATACACACAGACACACACACACACACATTTGGTGCCAGAGCAGACTGCTGCAGTTGTCTCCTATATATAACTAGTGACAGCAGGGGTGTAAATTACGATTTTTCTGTAGACTCTGCTCATTAGAAATATATCACTTATTTGTCCCTAAAATCAACTGTTTATTTTTAGACGTGTTGCTCTATACAGTTGCATTGCATGGTATCATCTGACACAATGTAAATTCTCAAAACCTTTTTGACAAAAGCTTCCTATGCAAATGTTGGTATTTACGTAACAGTAAGCCATAGTAGTCACAGATAGTCAAAGTCACACACAAAAAAAAAGTGGCCATATTTTGAATTTTTAAGTCCTCCCCTCTCAACATACATGCTATTTCTTTGCATGCTCTTTGATGAATACTGTGTACATTTAGCAGTTTGTCATAAACATGTCCTCCAAATGAGTCTTTGGATAGGTGTTGTCTGTATGAAAGTCATCTATCCTGTTGAAGGCATGGCACTGTGTGAGGGGAACACTGAGAGAGATTGCTTCCCATTAATCTGGACTGACTGGCTGGAAATTGCATCTTTGTAATGAGTATTAGGTGTGCATCTACATGAATTAAAGCTGAATGAGCTACTGATTGATCACCTACTCCCAAATGATGCTCCTCCAATGATCATTATTGTTTAAAAGTGACTACATCATATCAGAGTGATTAAAAACCCGGTTCACCAAGAAAAAAAGATAAAATGAAGAAACAGTGGCCTGGTATAAATATAAAACATTTATTTTCTGATTATTTTTCTTTAAGTTGCGTACATTGGTGTGTATGAAGCTGCAGTTTGGTGGGTCATCCTTCAATATTACAGAAAAATGAGAACGATGAGGGCCGCTGGTACCATGAGACACCACCGATAGATTTCAGTTCTGTTTAAGTTTTGGATGACTTCTGAACTTTGAATCTGATGTATCAACGTGACAAACCTTTGTTATTTCAGTCCAAGTCCATCTCTCTACCTGTGTGGCCCTTCTATGCTATGTTTTTCCAGTTGATCTCATCTTACTGTATCCTGAACTTCCTCAAACATATACTGTAGAACCTTTTGGCTTGTTCTTTTGGTGGACAAGCAGGAAAGTGGCCCCTCACTCCAATGCCCAGGCTGGCTGGACTGGCAACATGGTGGCCCCTCACCCCCACCACCCCCGGGTAGTGTTGCGCTTAAAGCACGGTCTGTCAGCAATCTCAAAGCAGTACCCATTTAACAACTTCATAACAGATTCAGTCAGTTCACATTCACACACTGCTGGAAGGATTATTTTTTTGGGGGAGAATCTGGCAACATGAAAGCACTGTAAGAGTAAACAGAGCTAGCAGAGCATGTTTGAAGTCCGGGCCAAAACGTTCAGGTGTTTTTATAGACACCAAGGCATTTCTGCGGTCTTAAACTGCAGTATACTCTATGTCTGGAGTCATCTACACTACGGTGCCACACAAGCCTGCCAGATAGTCACATACTTCATGAAGTCTACTCAACTACATTGAGCTAATGTGCTGCTGTTTGAGGTGCTCACATTAATCCTCATTGTTCCAAGAGTTGTTTACTAAATCTGTTAGGTACAGTAGGATCAGGCACTTTAGCATCCAATTGCTGGACGGAACACCCTTTTTAAAAGTTTGAAACAGTATTACAGCTAGTGTAGTACTGTGTAATTAAGATGTTCCAGAACTTTAAAATACGCTTTTTTATCCAAGATCCTGCAATTGTTACCATAATTAAAATGGGCACTGTAATTTTCCAGCGCTGAATCAGGCACTTGTGGGCAGAGAACACCTTATTTTTAAAAGATTCAAATTCAGAAGAAAGACTCGTTACGTTGTATCTCGACATATTTACTGTACCTGGACACATTAATGTTCCACTGTAATCTCTTAGTGGTAATTATTCTGCCATGCACCCTGTTGGTGTAATTATACTAAAAACCCTAATTAGTAGCATCAAGATTTAAGCCACAGAGGAGCCAGTATCTTACCTCTCTCACCTTTGAAGATGAGTCTCAGAATCTATTTACGCACCATATACCTCAATGTATTCTTCCACAGTCCAACCTAATGTAACAATACAGACAGTGTTTAGGTTACATAGTTTACTAATTTGTTCATAGACCAGTGAGTAACTTCTCATACAAGTGTACATATTTTTGAGACAATATATATGTTACGTAAATACTTCACAAAGTGTAACAATTTTATAGATCACCTTACCATGCTTTGATGCTGTGTTTTTCTTTGACAAAATATGGTTCGCTGAAAGGCTAATAGTTAAAATGGTTTACACCGATCATTTAACGATAGATAGAAACATAAATATTGAATAGAAAATGCTTTCTTGATTTTGCTTTGTGCTTAAAAAGTCAGCCGACCACTCACCATATTTAACCGGCTAAGAAATTAGAACAGTAATCAAATCCAAAGCTCTACATTGTGTGGCAATTTGCTCACCTTAAATTATTCAGAGAAAAGGGCTTCTTTATGTCAGCAACTGTGTGTTTTTTAGTGACAAAGCCAGCCAAGCCTAATAGTTTCACTACGTCTGCCACTTTATGACTAACATAGCAATAAGCAGATTGTCTCGATATTTATGCCATCTGCAGCTAGGAGAGATAATTAAAGTATATAAATTAATCAAGCACAATTAATTAGAGACTTTATGTTCACAGCAGTACATCTTTGCATGTATAATTTATATTTATTGATTTGTTTGGTTTCATTAGCCTATGAGATAACAGAGGAAATGCATTAGAGGGGAAAATGCACAATTAGCATGCAGCACAGGCCGCTCGTAATTGATAGATCAGCACGCATTCCGTGCAGATATAAGGCTGTGTAAACTGTCATAAGCAGTTACAATCGATGACTGATATTTTTCTCCATATCTCTATGCTGATTAATGATGTTTTTGAAAGCAGCCCCTGACTTAATGGGAGCTTGATAGGCATGCAGAATTTACTGTTTAATCAGGGGAAAGAATTTATTGCAGCCTGTAGCCTTGTACTTGTTGGTTGAAATGTATGATTGGTCTCTATAAGTGCTATGCTGATGCTATTTGCTCCCGTCAGCAACCAATATGGCTGAGCATTAAGAGCTTTGTGCTTCCCAGCTGATTTTTCATTGACTGCGCTGCCATCGTTCATCACTGGCCTGTTTCTCTCCACTCTGCAGAACAGGGAGGAACTAAGCTAGATAGTCAATAGCCAAGCCCAGCCTGTGTTTTCACAGTATTCCCACATTTCCCGCAGCAAAGACATTAGTCGACCATTCGGAAAACGCAAGAAGAGGATTTTTCCTTTTTCTAACAGGACCAAGTATACCCAACTGGGGAGTACACTGACAATTAGACGTGCTGTGTGCGTGAGATCCAGTTTCTAGTTCTCTGGTGTGGTTTGAGGTGCTTGTGTTTCAGTGACCCAGCCTGTGTGCGTGTGTCTGTGCAAAGGATGCTTCACTACCATGACAACCTGAGGTGGGATGATTTACAGAGCTGCCCTGCAGTACTCATTTTCCTAAATGAGGGGGTTAAAAGGTTTCCTTCTGCCACTCTGGACTTGATTATATGTTTATTGATAAAACATTACTAGACCCATGGTTTCTCATTCTTACACCCTACACTCACAAGTGCATTTCTACACCTTGACGATAAGTCATTTTACTGTGCTTTTTTAGCTCCCAATTTCATGGAAAATGTAATCAACAAAAATATTATTTGGTGCAGTGACATATCTTTAAGGGTTCTGTCACAGTATGTTGCATAAATGATAATTCATGTGGCTGCAGCAACTGAATCACTGTAGATAGGATGTGGCTTTATGGGCTCCACATGTTGTTCCTTTCCAACAGCTTCCGTTTCTTTCCAGATACTCAGTGAGGGGTATCGTTTTCTAATGCAGTCAACAAGCTGCCTCTGCCACAGATACATAGAGATCACTGTCAACCTACTTATTCTAAAACACAGAACAAGGAAAGGTAAGGTAGGACATTACTACCATCACCACTGTAGGTTTTCAAACAGCGTGGCCACCGTTGGGTTTCATTAGTGCAGCTGGAAGCCAGACTTTCATACAATTGTTGCCCTATGTCTCAGGCAATTTCCTCTCCTTCTGTCTATGCAAGTGCTTGCAGAAATGCCACTCTTTGTTTCAGGTTCCTGGTATGTGCACAAGGATAGAGGGCCGGCTTGTGTCCAGTACCTTCCAGTGATGTGCTCACTGAAGTTGTATATCCATAGTACACCTGCTGGTTTCCTGTGGACTGTCATAACTGTTTCAAAGATGTTATTTTATAGAAAGCCTTTTTTGTTTAATCGGATTGAATAATTTTTATCCAAGATTCACTTATGAAGAACCAATGGAACTTGATCAGGATTCTTTAATTCTATTGCATTGTTTTTTCGTTTTTTTTTTTTAGGTGAATGGTTATGTCATGCTTCCTTTGTCCCCTAAAGCCAATACCAAAAAAGCTATATTTAGAATATGAGCAGAGCTGTTGCCAGTGAATAATGCAAAGACAGATCTGTTTGCCCCTAAGTAACAGAAACCTTTTGACCTTCCTGCTCCACCATGCTGGCCTACCTCTGAACCTAGCCCAGAGATAGCAGCTGGAGATGTTTGTGACTGGTTTCTCTCTGATCTCACTGTAGGGTGTAGGCTGAGAGCAGGGCCATATTGACACCACCGGACCTCTCTTGCCCCTAAACCCACAGTGGGCTATCTGATTTCCTTCCAATGGATCCCCAGAGAGGGAGAGCTTCCATTTTTCTTAACTTGTGTATAAGTAAACTGCAGGACCTGACTGGGAGGTCAAATCAATCTCTGCTATTTATTACTTAGAAATGTGACACTCCTTCTTAAATGCTCCTGTCCCCTGTGATTTAGCTCCAGGCCCGCATTGTGGTCTGTGTGTGTGTGTGTGTGTGTGTATGCATGTGGTGTGTGTGTCCGTGTGTCAGTATGCGTGCCACTAAGAGGGCGAGAGAGCTGTGTTTTACGACCATTGCACCAAATTGTAAACAAAGATGGGTTAATATGCTCTTTGATGACATTTTTATGTAAAGCTTTTAGTCCTGGAGTATGTATCATATTTACTGTAAGTACACTTCAAACACAGACAAGTTAATGCCAAGTAAGGTAGACAGGACTGTAGTCACGCACAGGTCATTTTTGGGGTAAAAGGAACACAGATATGACCTACCGAGGAGCTCTTCCTCATCCGTTTGGGTGTATTTGGGTCAGTCGATGTGATAAAAAATTATCAATCCTCCGAACATGATGCAATCCTGTTTTGTGGGCAACAGCCAGTCTTTGTTTACTGCGTGACAATGTGATACTGTGTTCATGCTGTCTTAATTGGAAACAGTCTCGCCCCACAAAAGGTGCACAAGGCCCTTGATTTTGTGAGGCAATCTCACTGCCCCCCCCCCCCCCACACACACATACACACACACACACACATCCTTGACTGCCCCCCTTCTTCTTCCCCACTTCCTCCACAGTCTCTGAAGAGCAGTGAAACCCCCCAAAGCATTTCCTTAATCCCTTCGAAGATCACACTCTCCCACTAAATATGATACCTGTGGACAAACGATGGATTTTTCCATAATATTAAGAGGAAGATTCCATGATGAGCGTCTAATGGAGACAGTGGACTAGGCCTGACCAGCCAAACCAGCGAATGCTTTCCTTTTCATCAGCAGCATGGGGTTAATCCATGCTAAGAAATAATTGTGGTTTAGAAAGGAAGGAGGGGAGGGGGTTGCTGTATTGAACTGGGCTGAATTTACAGCCGAGAGGGCTCAGTATAAGGGATGATTTTTAGAGCCTCTCGCTGTGTATTGAAGGGAAGACTGTCTGACAAGTCGTCAATGAGCCTTGGCGCTGTACTAAACTAATGAAAGCCGCATTTGATCTTCTCCGACGAGGTTCAATACCACTCCTGCTATTATTTAAGTCCTCAGCTTCACCCAAACCTGTTTTCAGAAAAATCATTACACTGCACAGAGGAGTAAACTGTGTTTGGGAGAATCCGATGAGGAGGAAATAGCTAAACAGCTGTAATGTTTCCCTGCTGTAAACACGTGTGACTTTAGATACAGTATGTCCTTTCCTAGGTATGTGGCCATGTGAGCACAGTTATAAGCGTCAACAAACCAAGTCCTTCTGGAAATGTTGTGTTTGATCCTAAAGTTTTGCATCCTTTCCGTTCTACTATACTGTAGTATAAGATACCATGCACTTACTAACATACATTTGTTTTAATACATAAACCAACACCATAAGCACAGAACATACTTTCATATGCTTTTTATAGCTACAGTATTAGCTATTCATGTACTGTAATGACTAATGCACTGTAATGGCATCTCAATATTTCATTGTCACTAAAATACTATTCAGCCTTTACAATGTAAATGTAAGGCTATTTAAAGGATATGGCCTTGTCTATATTTCACCTTTTGTGCTTTTAGGAAGAGGCCACCTGAAACCAATGCATAAAGAAAATCGTATCTTCTGCTCATAGATTTTCCCAAAACAAGGGCTGTATTATTTTATCATTGAAGCAAAATGAAAATAAAGCCCAGTTGTTGAATTTATATTTGAGCTCAAACACTAAGGGCCACCCCGACCGCACTTGAGAGACAAGCCGGATGACAGATTTGGTCTGAGCCCCTGCCAGGGAACAGGCAATGCGTCATCTGCTAACTTCAATGCTGGGGCTGCACTGCAAGCAAAACAAGCCATCCCCACACTTGAACTGGAGTGTTTCAAGGTTATGTTAACTGAAACATGTTGAAGTAATAATATAAACAGTGTGATAACCAGCAGCTTGGAAGATTTCAATAATAAATCAGGCCTTAGACGGCCTGACTTAAAATTTGTGATGACACAGGATTGAGAAAAACAATTACTCTCAAGTTATAAACATGAGTGTCTTGCTGGAATTCTTATTCAGAGGCTTCTCAACAACCAACCAAGACTATATATTACTGTATATACATCCCCACAACTTAAATTATATCCTGCATATCTCTATGGAATCACCTTTTAAATACTCTTCCAGTAAGCATCATCAGTTTATATCTGCCTGAGGATTTCTGCCTGTAGCCTGGCTTTGCTTTGAGAGAGATAGTTCAGGGCCAGAGGCATGGCCAGGGGTGTTGCCAAAAGCCCTGTTTAGAAGCCGAGCAAGAGAGGCAGGGAGACAGGGAGACAGGGAGGGAGGCAGGAAGGGAGACAGGGAGACAGGGAGGGAGCCAGGGAGACAGGGAGGGAGGGAGGGAGACAGGGAGGGAGACAGGGAGGGAGGGAGGGAGGGAGGGAGGGA
The DNA here is from genome assembly GCF_054491055.1 of Hypomesus nipponensis. Taxonomy (NCBI): domain Eukaryota; kingdom Metazoa; phylum Chordata; class Actinopteri; order Osmeriformes; family Osmeridae; genus Hypomesus; species Hypomesus nipponensis. The sequence goes on from NC_140379.1 coordinate 6,963,601, forward strand.
GGGAGGGAGGGAGGGAGGGAGGGAGGGAGGGAGGGAGGGAGGGAGGGAGGGAGGGAGGGAGGGAGGGAGGGAGGGAGGGCAGTCAGCTGTCACACGTCTGACAACACTGAGCAAGAGAGAGAGCAGAAGAGGTAGACAGAGAAAGGTGGAGAGAGAGAGATGGAAAGAGAGGGGTGGAGGGGAGAATAGAGGGAGAGAGAGGAAGACTTACAGTAGTGAGAAAGAGAGTGGGGGGAGGGAGGGAGCTGACGGGCCGTGCAAGGGTTAGGCCTGCTAATCCTCACATATATATTCCCCTAATTAATCCTGATTACCACTTTTTAATCGCCCCGCTCGGGCTGCCCTGAAATAAAGTGACACTTCCTAATGAATTAAACCTGCAATTTACAATTGGTGCACTGTTCCCTTCACTGGTTCCCCTGCCTCCGTCTCAGTCCCATGTGGGAGGCGCTGTGCTCGCAGTGGCGTGTGGTCTCACTCCGTGGCTGTTAACCACTAAACGCTCGGGTCACACCTGCCCCTTTAATAGGCACCAGGACGTGGTGGTGGAAATAAGTGGTCAAGGACACAAAAACACATATAATATACAAATATGAATAAGTGAATGTATATTTCTCACTTCTTTAAAGCCTAGCAATAAATACCATGCTGTTATGCTGGATATGTAGACCATAATGTTTTTAACAAACAATAACATTTTAGAGCCAATTTTTTCTCCTCATCAACGTGTTATTTACATCCAAAACAAACCAGCAGGTACTATGGATCAGCTGTTGAACCTCGATCCCATGTCCAATCCCATTGTCAAATTCAATGCAATCCATTTAGGCCCAGAAAAGGTAAACAGGTAGATAACTGACCTGGCCTTCCCTTCCAGGTCAGTGGCAGTCCAGATGCCGGGCGCTGTGAGGCCTCAGCAGTGATGCTTAACAAATGAACTCTGTCCCTCTGTGGTCGGGACCTCTGCCACCCTCATTTGAGGCGCTCTATCCCTGGAAGATGGGATCCTGTGAAGCAGTGATTGTTTCCACGATTAGGTGGCGAGGGAGCCAGGACTGTGTATGTGTTTGTGTACGTGTGTGTGTTTGTGAACGTGTGTGTGTGTGTGTGTGTGTGTGTGTGTGTGTGTGTGAATCTTCTCTGACGGAATCGCCCCCTCACAGAATCCGACTGTTGAAAACAATAGCCAGCTGTCCCCTACCGGCTTATAAACCTTTGATCAGCCAAATGAAGGCTGCTGGCATTTCTTATGGAGTGGAGATTGCTTATCGATCTATATCAAAATATTCATGCTAATCCCAAGGCCAGCGGAGACTATTTTCAAGCCGGGTTAGCAATCAGAGCTGCCCGTCCTGTCTGGAGCAATTCGCTGAGCTGGGAAGTCTAATCAGCCCGGGGTCTTGCAGTCAAATGCACTTTGCCGTTTAAATTTGGACCCCTGACATTGATGGAGGAGTCCAGAGAAAGGTGTTGACAAACCAAATTGTTTGTTCCAGCACTATTTTGCTAGAGATCAAGTCCAGAGTAATGCGCAGTGAATTTGTTCATTACTGGCCCAGGCTATGAGAATGGAGGAGAGGAGAGGGTGGCTTTCACTGCTACCACTGTCCAAAGGAGGTGGGGGGGTGGGGGGAGTCAGCAGAGATTTGGGGTTGTGTGAAGGGTATACAAACAGGGGTTCTTGTGGGGGTTATGGAGTTGTCTGTCGCAAATCAAGGAGGTTGAAGGCGCTTGGAGAACCGTCCAAAGGCTTCACGTCCTGTAAAGGAGCAGTTGGTTTGTGTGGCCCTGCCCCAGAGAAATGACCTGGGAGCCTGGACTGATTGGATTGTGTGAAGCTGCTGCCTGGAGAAGGCATCTTCACTAAACGAGCCATTACTCTGTTTTGGACTGATCACCCATTTCTTACGCTGCATTTGGTGGATCTTACTATTGGGAAGACTGCACACTGTCATAGGTTGACCACTGGTTTAGAACAGAAATACAGTTTATATACAAACTAGTAAAGTCTCCATTATTTAATCGCTGATTCCATATGATGTGGTCATATACATGTTAGAATGTTTTTTCCCCTTGGGATTTTACTTGACTTTTCCTAGATTACAGTAGATTATGTCTCCTTCTTCCTTCCTGGCCAAAAATCCCCTCCTGTCCCCGAGTGACGAAAGCTATTCTAAGTCTGTCTCAATACGTTGTCGTCATGCAATTATTGCCCAAAGAAATCTCTGAAGAAAAAGCGTTGCCAGAATGGAGAGATTATCCCTCTGGAGGGTAAAGGCTAATGTCTTACCATATGCCCCAGACTGTCCACTATAAGGGTGTCCTGCCTCAAGGTCAATCATACATCAGGTATTAGTGTCAGGTGGGGATTAATGCTTAATGTTCCTTTACCTCAGACAAAACACACTGTGCACTTGTACCTGGCTTTGGCACTAAACACAAAATTTAGCGTCACCTTTCTAAAGCTGGATGCACAACACATGATGATGTTCCGAAACTTGTTTTGGTTAAACCATCCCCAACCTCCCTTTACAGCTAACAACTTCCTGTTGTTGTTGTTGTCATTGTTGTTTTTATTGCTTTCTGGACGAGCTAGAAATTGTGATTATTACCTCGTCTGACTGACCATACATTCTTTGCGTGGGTGATTTAATTCACACTTAGAACTGTCAAACCATGGGAACAAGGCTATGTAGTGTAAACTGCAGTCTTACATATTTTCCTGTGTAATTTTTCAAGATTTACTTCAGGTTTCACTTTTTATATTTATCATAATTTGTTTTGTTTTTATTCATGTATTAGTTGTATTTATAGATATCTACGCCAAAGCCAAAATAACTGACTGTAGAGCTTAGCATAAGTGCATTCCCACATTTCATCCAATTATTGTTGGAGTTAAAAGCATCTTATTCTTCCACAAGGCCTTATTCTGTCACTTTGATAAAACTGTGCTGAGAACTGTAACTCAAGAAGAGAACATAAAATGCAGTTGCAAAGCACTACTGTAGGTTGAGAATTAGAAGGGTGAAATTCAGCGACAATATGTCAAAGCAACATCTATCTTAGTAGGCGTTAAGATAAGCTCTTGACGCAGAGTATTAACCCAAATTGCTGTAACTAATTAGTCTCCATAATCCCTTTTTGACTGATTAGAATTGATAAGCTTCATGCTTGCACCTCACACACATACACACACTTTGGGATATGGATCACCTGAAAACAAAGTAGAACACCCACATTTCCTCAGGGTTGCCAACATTGTCTACTGTAACCTTGTGAAATGTGTAGTTGTGGGGGTGGGTGAAGGAAGGAGAAGGGGGGGGGGGATCAGGAGGGTGAAAGGTGACAAAAGACAATATGGTAAGGTAGGAAGGCATGTTAGACTACAGGATGCAAGAGACAGGTGTCACCAGTCCATGGCTCTGGCTGTCACCTTGTGAATAAACAGCATTTGTTTGGTGTGCGAGGTGGGACTGATTCATGTGGGAGCGGCAGAGCAGAGCAGATGGATGTGCTTTTTCATATGTGTAAATAGTCACAGCTAGCTATTAACATACCTCTGTGCAGATGGCAAACTGTAATAAAGTACAGGCGATAAAACTTCTCTCCTATGGCTGACGCACAGACCATGTTTGTTCATTTTTTACGTACAGTGCAATATGTTCTATTATAGTACCGGAGCGCCATAACTGGTAGGAATATTTAGGAGCTGTCCTTGTAGAACACCATTTTAACAGGTGCAGTAAAAATGGAAACTAAACATACGTTTCCTTAGTTTTTTTCATAACATATTATTTTGATAATATAACATATTAAACCATATTACATACGGTATGTAATATTATGAGAAATTATATAAATTTAAAGTTATGAGAAAGTGTTGTCATATATTATGTTGTCTGTGATTGATTATGTGATGTTTATTTTTTCGGCAGGCAGAAACGACCTATCCGTTCTGCATTCCTGAGGCACTCATTCTAGTTAATACAGTGGTAGCTGCTGTCTCAGCCCAGTGGTAGTAGATGTTATAGGAGGCCATGGTTGGTTCCTCTCCAACTGGCTCCACTCCCCCACTCTGACTCTAGAGACCAGAGAGACTACAGACACATGAGGAACAGAGACAAGAAGCCAGACAGAGAAAAGACATAGAGACTCGGAGAGGGATCGGAGACACGGAAAGAATGGGAGAGGTAGAGAGATGGAACAAGATAGACAGACAGGGTGTCTGTGTGAGTGTGAGAAAAAGGGGGCTGGTGGCGTCAGGGTCTAACTGCTGCACGATGGCTGCTGCTCCAGAGTGTGTCTGCAACACTGAGATGTGTGTAAGTGTGTGTGTGAGTGTGTGCATGTGTGTGTGGAGCCCAAGGACTTGTCGCCTGTCTGCTGGTGGCGGTGGCAGCCAGCTGTCAGGGGAGCTCAGAGAGAGAGGAGCCCAGGTGAAGGCAGACCCGGCTGGGGCGAGCCAGTGGCAGACAGGGGCTGGAGCCAGTGCTGGCTCACTCCAAATGAATGGTGACAAGAGAGGGAGAGCCATTGATCCACTGGTCAAAGCAGCCTTCAGGCTGCAACCTAATGTGTTGAAAAAAGAAACATCAGCTACACTTGGGGCTCCATGGGGTACAGCAGGCTTTCTCATTGATGTAACACGTCTCACATGAATCGCACACAAGTGTGAAGGTTAATGGCCAAGATTACAAACAGTACGTAGCTCTTACCTACATTTTGCGTACATTTTTTTTTCCAAGTAATTAACGTTCATGTTCTGCGCACTAACACTGTAGAGCAATGAGGCAAAAACACATCTGAGTTAGAAATTCCACATTCTTTGAATTTGTTACAAATTGTACAATACACTACTACATGTAGTCCCAATATAGTATGTGATAAGTATGTGACTAATTTCAAAAAAATTATATTATTCTTAATACTTACATAATACTTACACTTAAACAGCTTTCAAAGTATTGGGTTTTGAATTATAATGTATTATTCTTTTTTTGCATAATCTTTGTATTTTCTTGCGGGGTATGTATTTGCCATAAACCAATCATTGTAATAATTAAACATACAGTCCAACGGAATGTTCTACAGTTCCTGTCACACATTTCTCATGTAAAAAAGCTCCTGTTGTTCATTACACGTGTTTCTTTCTTGATACACTTTTTTTTTGCAGCCAGGTGGTGAAGGAGTACATTTTCTAGAAGGGGAAACCGTACTGAGTTTATTAAACCTTTATTTAACCAGGCAAAATCATGAAGAACAAATTCTTATTTCATGGCAAATGAGCAAATGAGTGAAAATGACTAGGATTATTTTTATATTTGCATGACTAATTGCCATTTCCTCATTATTTCCAGGCATGTGCGAGGCGTGTCTTTGAGCTACAGTACAGTACACATTTTTGGATGAGAAATGCACCAAAAACTGAATGTATGGTCAGATGCAGATAAGAGGGAATACATATGTTTGTTGTTGCTCTGGAGTGACTGACCATTCCAAGAACATTGTATTTACAGTGCAGCATACAGCATAACGACATACTACTATGTCTAACTACCAATCCAACTTTAAATACGAAATCTACATGAAACAGCTCTACAATAATTCCAATATTTGAGAAAATCACATGAATAACAAACATGCAACATAATAAAATACTGTCAAATGCATGCCTTATTTCTCGTAAATCTTTTCAAAGATGAATTCTTGTTTTCGTGCTTGTCAATGCTGTGACACTTAGGATTGGTTGAAGGAACCTGATCCAGGCAGTGACGCCAAGGGACTGCCCTCATTTGGTCTCGGCAGCAAACTGATTGATTGGTCATGTGGGGTAGAGGAGATGATTGATTGATTGAGGTTGGTGAGGTGACAAACAAAGCAACGCCTTGCCCATCAAGGTGCTGGCCTGTCACTGACAATAACCCCTGATTGCTTCTGCACCTTCTGCACCTTTTCTCCCTCTTTCTCTCTGGGTTCTGTCCACCACGCCAATCCCCTCCTTAGGGATTTGACCCCACCCCCACACACGCACACACAACCTCCATGTTCTCACTCTCTCTTTGTCCATAAGTCTGCTCTGGGAGTCATATTTCGCATATGTCCATCTTACCGCCTCAACATTAAACAGTTGGTGCGCTAAGTGTTGGAAAGTAAGACAAATTGTCTGACTCTCTCTCAAAAGATCATTGACTGAGACAAAATAACAAGTTACTGTACTCTATTGTATGTGACAAAGACCTTAGCAAAGCTGACAATGGGACAGTAAAGTATCAAAGAGTCTCATGTTTGAGTGTTTCTACGTCCACAAACTGCGCCTGTGACCTCGCTTCTCTTCCCCTCCTTCTCTTCCTTCAACCCTATTCTAGCTCTTTCTACTCCTCTTCATCTTTCTCCCTCTTGTCCTTCATTATCAGCTTGTGCACAATCTTCTCCAGAAGGGCTAGTGGCCCTGGGCCTTTTGAACACATTATTCATATTACTGTTGATTCAAAAAATTAGTCGCCAGGATATCCCTTAGAGATTGCAGAGATTACGAAGTTCAACTTTAAATACTTCCCAGATTTGGTTCAAATACACACCATACCCATAACTTTGTTAAAGCCATTTTAGGGTATCTTGCTGAGGGGTAGAATCGTGTGAGTGCCAAGAGAAACCCTGGAAGTCTTTGCCTTTGATTTGGGTAGTTCCACTTTTTACAGCATGCCTAATACTCTAACATTGTATAATCTTCAGATTTATCTGATAAAATACATGTGTAATAATGATTTAAGAGGTTTTAACAGTCCTCTTTTTTGGGGTTAAGAAAGTAGGGTGTGTTCAACCAATGTTAACATTGTCATGTTTTTCTGATTATGTTTTTGAACGTCTCTCCTAGATTGCCCCCAAGCTCCTCCACAGGCACATGGCATGTCTGCGCAGCAAATTTGGTTCCTGTCGAACACATTTCCTATCTGTGGGAGTTGTAGGCATTCTGCTTTGTTTGCCAGGTATTCTGGAGCACAGACCTATTTGTATGTATGTTTGTTTGTTTCTCTCCGAGACTATAGATAATCTATTCTCCCCTCTTAGACAGAGGAAACTAAGGCGGTCAGGGTGTCAGAGCTCAGTGAGCTGGTAAAAGGGTGAGTGCAGTTCTATGCTTGGGAAGATGTGGTGGAGATGTCATCCTTGGTTAGTTTCTTGGTTTGCTGCTGAATATGTTGGAATTGATGTTCAAGGCCTTGTTAAAAATCCTTCTAGCTCTTAGAAAGATTTGTTTTCTAAGGCTTGGGTCGAAAACAAATAAAGTTTCAGTGCTTCACGTTTAATGCAGATTACACGTGCTCAACAAATAATACACATGTTCTTGTTTTCCCCCATGGAGAAAAATAGATGGATTATCAAGAGATCAAGCGTTCAAGTGCACATATTTTGACATTAATCCATCTTTGAATAACAGATTTTCGCAGGCAACAACACCAGTGATGTCTTATTATTTACATACCCACTTGTGTTTGTCTGTCTGACCCGCATGCTGTTACTTGACCACTCCAGCCCCCCACCCCCCTGTCCAGATGTTAGCCTGTGAAGCAAGGATTCACCCTAATACCACAACAAGGAGGCAATGGATGAAGGAGGGGTCTCTGTCCCAGCTCTGGTAAATCAGACACACAACAGTGAAGGCAGCTTTAATAACAGATTTCTCTCTTCATATATGGAACAAGGGCACAAGAAACATATCCAAAATCTAGATTCCACACATACTGCATCGGTACCAACCCCTAACTTGTTCCATCATAGCTGCCAGGCATCATAATATACTGGCACAGATGCTCTGTTAGCCCTGTTAGCAGTGCTGGCGGTTAGGGGTGGCACCTGTGCCCTCCCTACCCTCTTCACAGCAATCCCCCCCCCCCCTCCAGGTCTGTGCTGCGAGGACCCAGCCAGTGAGGTGAAAGGAGGCTGCCTTCTAATGCATTAACCTCTTTATCTCCATCGCTGGTGTCTTTGTGTCACAATTAAACAGGTGCCCAAACAGATTGCAGGGGTTTTATAGATCACAACGAAGGCATATTGTCCTTAAATTAATGCTTGCGGATGCCATGGGCCTCCGAATGAGCTCTCCGCTTCGAGCAGGGGAGTGTGAAATATGTTTAATAAGTGCATAATTATGACATCTGTTACCCTCTCAGCACCTTTCAGCAGGAAAATTAACTTGAGGAATAACAGGTTTAAGTACTGCGGACTCTATGATAGCTTGTTTAATTGAAATATGACTGGGACGTAATGAAGATTAAATTAAACTCAGGGATAATCGTCTGACACAAAGATAATTGAGTTGCAATCCGCTAGCAGTGAAGAATAGCTCACGGAAGGAGAGAAAAAAATAATCACAGCCTTGCCTAAGATAGAATGATCTTATTTCCCACTGACAGGGAAACTATAATTTCAGTGCTTAGATTAAAGTCTGATTAATCAAAGCAGTAATCCACAATTTGAGTGGGATCAGAATGACATATGTCTGCTTTATGTAATTTACTTCTTGATCTCAGCGAGGACAAGACTGATTGTGCTAAGTGTTTTCTTTTTTTTCATAAGATCCCTTCGTCTTCTGTGCAAATGACTTGATGAATGATCCGATTGTGGAGGCTTGAGAGGCTGGCAAAATGTTTTCATCTCTTTCTCCCCTCAAAATAGCGCAGGAGAGCTCTTGTGTTTGGCGCAGACATATGGTGTCAGGCCAGTGGCTTGGATTGTTCAAAAGGGATTAGAGCCCACGGGCCAGAGTGTCTGTGTGTCAGATTCACCCTGCTGCATCCCTCCGAACTGCTTAGCATCGCGCAGCACAAAGAAGTGCGCGCACGCATTCACACACGCTCACGCACTGACACCATTGCACAGAAACAAACGTATGCACATTATGTGCTTGTTCTTGACTGTGCTCTGACAAACTCTTTTCCTTGGCTCTTCCCTTCACATTCTCCTACATGTCTGGAATTCCACATTTTAAGGGCCATAGACTTATTATCCATAGCAGCAGAACGGGTTTAGAGGTTTTCTGAGGTCTTTACTGAGTAAAAGGCTTGTTGGATGTGCTTGCTTTGAGCAAGGCACAACCTATATTCACTCATATAGAACTTTATTTATTATGTTGAGTTCAGAACTTCTGCTTGGCACTTGGGGTGAACAGAAGCATGACCTTGAAACGTATTGAATTTGTATTCAAATTACAAGTGTTGACTTACTAAAATGACTGATGTTATTGTCTTAATTTCATACTAATGGCCCCCATCCACCCCGGTCAACAACTTTTTGGGGTGTCTTCCTTTTTGGGCCCAGGTATCCTCCTCCTTGCTTCTGGTCGCCCTACTTGTATCTCCACGAATGATCAATTTCCGTGGAGCTAAAGGTAGCTAACTAGCTAGCTTCAGTGACAAACCAGGAGATATCAAGCTACCTAAAACTGCAAGACAGGTGCGGAAACGCCACAGGCAAATTAAGGCCGGGGAGATAACATGTAGCTAGCTATGTTCCCAGACTGTGATATCAACACTCTATATTTTTGTACGCCAGTCATACTGGTTATATGGTCCTGCAATCGTCTGGCTAGTCCCTTCCTATCGCCACAACTATTTCATATTCTGAAACACTGTATTTTCAGTTTTCAGATGGTACTGTTTGAATCAAGATTCCAGCAGAGATACTGCCAGTGACAACCTTGTTATCAGCTTGTTTCAAAGGGGGTTCTTTATTAATGAATGAAAGCAAATAAGAAAATGCTTAAAACATATCACTAGAATGGAAAAACTTAAGGGGAAATGATATAGGTAGGACTATTTTTGCACAATTACCCAATGTTTTCATTTTGATGCACATGTTTCAACTATGTGAGGCTGGCACATAGCAAAAGGGAAATGTGAAGAGAGCCTTGTTTCATTCTACACTTCACTCTTTATTTTTGAAGTGTAAATGAGCAACAACAAATGTATGCTTTTTAATCTATGCAATCTTATGCAAATAATAAGAATGCATAGGCTACTTATTTAAAATATACAGAAAGTTCAGTTGTAAAATGAAAGTTGTAAAACTGCTCAGAATGTTTGGAAGCTTGATATGAGTTTAAACAAAAGGTTTGGATGTGAAAAAAAAAAAAAAAGACATAACTGGCCCAGCTGCAACCGACGCAAGCACACCTCAAAATTGTACCTTCTCTAGTTAATACCCTCTCTAGTTAAGCCTAACTAATTTAGAGTGTGTTCTGAAAGCAGTGCTGCTTCAATATTGGAAGAAAGAAGGAACAAAGAGGACACTGACCAAGGGCAAAAGGCATGGGCACTAATTAGCGGTTTCCATGGGGAAACACTGGGGATAGAGGGAATGATGGCAGCGGTATGGTGGTATGGTAGAAGCAACATACACAAACATACACACACTTCCATACACATACAAAATTACCTTTCACTAAAATATACCACAATTAGTGAGGCTGATATATCTTCTCCAAACATGCATTTGCTCTCCCTGGCCCCTGTCAGCTGCCCTGTATGTTATGTCCATGCATTAATTAGAGCTATTGATTGTCTCGACCTGTCTCTAAAGATTAAAATCATAAACACTCGTAAACCCAAGGACATAACCCCCATGTCAAAATTGTTAATCCTCTGGCTCATGATAACGGCTCCAGAGGAAAAAAAAGCTGAGAAAAGAAGTTATCCTTGAATCGACTGTCTGCTATTGATGTCAGTGTCATTATCTCCAGATTGCCTCTGAATCAGAACAATGGCCATTTTAAGTACCATTTCCTATCCCTCCCACCTTAACTGCATGTGTTACGAATCAGGCAGCAATCATGAGGTAAAAGCTATTCACGTCCAGCTCGGTGCATACTTGGTCTCCCCATTTGCCCTCCTGCAGCATTTGTTTTTCATATTTTAGACAATTGTTCAATTACTTATTTGTGTATAGAAAAATTAACTTGTTAATTCACTCAACAGTAAGGTCAAATATCTACTTTTTACCAACCAAGTACCAAGGAGATTATATAGTCTGACCTAAAGTAAGTAAACACATATAATGCTAATTATGTGTCTGAAGTAGTCAGAGCTCTGCTACATCCCTTGAATAAGAGAGGGAGAGATGTGGGGGCAGAGATAGGTATGGATAGGGCTAGTGTAGAGAGAGGAAGGAAAAAAGCAGGAATAAAGAAAGAGAAAATTACACCAGAGAAGAACTACGATGCCCCCAGGGTCAGAGGAGGGGCCAGGAGGACGACTCTCGTTCCCAGGAGCGAGTCACAGGGAGGCGGGGTGCAGCCAGCTCACCAGCGGCCTGTCTTGCTTCAGCCGCTGGGAAAGACGGAGATACCGGCAAATCTGTGTTTGTTCAGCCACTCCACAAATATCCCCTCTGCAGATTGTGCTGGGGCCAAGGAAACGGCACTTCTCTGGGATTCTGAAATGATTATTGGTGACAGTGTCCTTCTGGGCCCGCTTTTCTAAATGTGCCAATAAATTTCACATGTCCAGCTTTGTTTTGCTTTCATTAGGGCCTAATCTCCACGCCAGAACCTGGCTGCCTCTGCTGTGACTGAACCCTCTGTTTTCTCTGGAGCCAGTGATTAATGACTGGACACTCTCATTACCAATATGCCACGCTGTTGTTTCATATCTAATGCTATTGACGGGACACTGTGATCACAGCTTTTTAAATAATAAGTCGACGTGGTCGTTTGTTAGGGTGGATGTGTGTGCCATGTGTGTCGGTGTCCCTGTGTGTCACGAGCTAGTCATCCCAATCACAGCAATCACATAAATCTACATTTTGCCTAGTTACATTAGATGATGGGATGTGTATGTACAGTAGAAACCACAGCATCGTGTTTGCTAATTCACTTCCCGGAATGGTCTTCAGTGAGCCTGACCTGCCTCCGACCCCTGTTCTTTTACGACGCACACATTGTTCATCTTTTCCTTTTAAAGTCATATCCACATTGCAGCCAGCGTTTAACTAGATGTTTACTGTACTTTTATTGTCTCCAAGTGTATCGATCCATATAAGTCATGTAAGTCATCTCCTTGATATGAGTCACCTGTCTGACCCTGCTGTGATATCATATTTGAGCTCTTAGTCTCCGCCTAGAGCCACAGGCAGTCAGACATGTGTAAACCCAGACAAACCTCAAAGCCAACAAGCACATATCCCTTGCATTGAACTGTACATCTTCTGACATGAATGTGTGTCAATGACTAATAGATGATCCAGGCAGGGTGTTCACCAGGTTTCCCCCAGATGGAGCTGCTCTGTGGCCAGCCTGTGTGCGCTGGGAACATGGCAGCCTGCTGGGTCTATTCCTCAGGGTACACACAAAGGCACAGTCACCTGGGGAGTGGAGCAGCAGGTGTTCTCCCTCGCAGGTTGGGATACCCCTCACCCCCCCCCCCCCCTCACACACACACACACACACACTGGGAGCTGTTACACTGCCTGCTGACAGAGGAGAGGAGGAACGTGGTCCCTCCTTGCACTAGTCTCCTGTGGCTGAGTACCTATACACACACAATTCACACCTATGTTTTGAATGTATGTCTTCATACTGTATGTTGTTTATGTTTTCACATTTTTGATACACCAAAGCAATTTGGCCTTGATCTGAAGACACCAGTCTTGAGACGGACATTTTTTGTTGTTGTCACAAATCTAAAAGACAGAAAAAAGACAAATCTCTTTTTTAATCAGTATTGAAAGGAATTTCACTTAGAAACTTCAATTCAGTTAAGAACATTGCATGTTTCTGTTCAAAATGGACACTGTAAAGTTGAAACTGTATCACTCTTCATCTCCTCTGTGATCAATGATCTCAGCTCTCACTGTTTATTGTTCCTGTTCCTGTTTTTTCTATTTACCAAGCCAAACCATCTCCCCAGCGATTTGATGTGTTGTTGCTCCCATATTTAAGCCGACTTTGCTCAATGAATAGACACCATGTAACGAAGACCTAACACACCACCTGTTGAAACGGCCAATGTCATGTCAGGTAGGGTCAAGCAGGGTCACGTTTGATTGGCCACATCGAATGGTCGGAACATAGTACACGGCCCCAGTGGTAACTTTAAAAATTTTCAGGAAGTTTGGTTCACCCTTTACGGCCTAGGACATTTCCTACTACAGGAGTTAAGCACTCAGGACAGGAAACCATTTGCTGTGGCTGTAAGATCTCTTTAATGACTGTCTAACTAGAAACAGGCCGGCCTAATTCAGTGCCTGGAGCCAGCAAGAATGGCCTTGCATCCAGCCCCCGTTAGAATATTTACTGCTTCTTCAATGGGAGTCTTTTTGACACTGCTGCAATAAAATTTACAAGGAACCCCTTTTTAGCCTGATACGAGGCAAAGTGTGGTCAAGAAGTCGCAAGGGAAAAATAAATAAAACAAGGAGTCAAAAAGTGTTGACCGTTAGAAGGGTAGTTTGGCTTTGTTTACATGATGCCAGCGCTCAATTGGAGGACCGCTGACAGAGGGCGTTGCTGGGGATTTTTATTAGCTTTTTCCACAGTCACCTTAGAATGGCATAGGTTGATGGCCAGATTCATTTATCTGACTCTGCTGTATTTCACCTGCAGCGTGGTAATCGCAAAGAACTGGACAGGCTCTGTTTTAATGTATGTGAAAGGGTCAATGGTGCCCTTTGAAAAAGCTGCTGATGCACGCATATTGGACTATTGGTTTCTCTTAACTGTTGTCAACTGTTGTTATAGTGGAGATCAGAGCTATTTCATAGTCGTGCTGTAGCGTGCGTGACAAACAGGCCCATGCAGCCTGCAATGCTGACCCTGAAAAGGTCAATCGCTGCTCAGTGGATACGGGGAATGTGTGTGTGAGAGATACTGTCTTTAACAAAACTTTGATAGCACATTTTCTTTGTGCTTGGTTGTATGTGTAGTGCATGTGTTTATGTGTCAATATGTGTATTCTAAGAGTGTGTGTGTGTGTGTGTGTATGCATGTGTCTGTGTGTGTAAGTCACGGTGTGTGAATTATCCCGCTGACTGGGGAAATGAGGCGGGACCACCAAAGGTGAGCGTGTGAGAGTGGGGGACCATTCTGCCAAGACCAGGCCAATGAGGCCACAGTGATGATGTCTGCCCCCCCTCCACACACACACACACACACACCACACACACACACACCACACACACACACTAACGCACCACACACACACCATCTCACCTTAATAAGGCCCAGGGAGGGGTGTTTTTTTTCTTCTAAAGTGCCACCCTGTCTGGCCAAACTGACACACTTCAGTTTCACAGCGTTTTCCCCTTTCTTTTTCTTCCTCTGTGGATTTAAACAAATGCAGTCAAAGCCAATTAGGGCAGAGTGAGAACAGCACAGGAGAGGCCCTGGTAATAGTAACTTTGTTCAGCTGGTTCCTGCTGTGACCAGTCCTCATTTAAATGAGCCGCCTGATAACCCTCAGAAATACGATCCCACTGAGAGAGGGAGGGAGGGAGAGAAAGAGAGGGAGGGAGAGAGAGAGAGGGAGGGAGAGAGAGAGAGGGAGGGAGAGAGAGGGAGGGAGGGAGAGAAAGAGAGGGAGGGAGAGAGAGAAAGAGAGGGAGGGAGAGAGAGAAAGAGAGGGAGGGAGAGAGAGAGAGAGAGAGAGAGGGAGAGAGAGAGAGAGAGGGAGGGAGAGAGAGAGAGGGAGGGAGAGAGAGAGGGAGAGAGAGATGCAACAGCAGCCCATCTCAGCAACCCCTCAACTCTGTCTAAAAGGTGTAGAAACACAGGCTTGACACTTTGGATTGGGTCAGGGCAGTCATGTTCCCTCTTATCATGTTCCTTAAATACTGTTTTAAAGGGTGAACTATTAGTAGGGGCCACAATGGGAAGTAAACAATTCAAATGGATAACTGTTTCAAGATTAGCCAAATTGGAGTGCAACTGTTTTAGTTGTAGACAATCATCTCAACACCGCAGAGTAAACCTTGACAATCTTCTAGCAAGGATTCTTTGTTCCTGACCAACCGTCCCACCCAGACACGGAAAAGCTGAGCTCAGCGTGAAAATATATTATCAAGACCATCCCAAGTGAGGTAATGACAAGGAGTCATTCAAGTAAACAACAATATACAATGGAGATTGCAGGGTCCTTTATTTATCATCAAATGACTGCTTTGAGGTCCAATTGTCCAGGCTGAAGACTCAAGCAAACACCCTCAGAAAGCCTCTCCTTAACCACTTAATACAGCTACTTTCTCCCTCCACTTCGGTCAAGACGAGTATGCAAGTGGTTCATCGGGGGGAGGGGAAAACAAGGGGGAAAAACGTAATTGAATTGTACCCATTATCTCCACATGCAACAGCTAAGGACACAATTTCCCACTCTGCACTTCAGCATCATTTGTTCCAAAGGAGGCAAAAGGGGTGATTGTGCGAAATATGTAAAGTCTGTGTTGTTGAGGTGGAGCAGGGTAGTGGGGAGGATGTGAGAATCTGTTTGAAATGGTGATGAAGGGGACGGGTCAGGGAGGGGATGAGGCTGGGGCTGGCTTGGGGCTGGAGAATAGAGAGCTCAGTGCTTTGAACCATCACCACCATTGTTTCACAGTTGATCTTGGAGCGCCACTGGAGTATTGCTCTTAGCAGATGGCTCTTTTGTTGGCACAAAATAAAAATCCAATAAAAATGGTAATTACATAAAACGTGGGACGTAGTTGACAGGCTCGGCTGAGGGGTGCTTTTGCATCTGAGTAGGTCCTGAGAATGACAAATACAGCCGCTTATTAGAGGTTATGGCTCATACACCCCCAACCTCCATACTGACTCCCTAACAATATAATTACCACCAAGCACATGAAATGAGTAGAATGCAGAACAAATTGCTCTAGTTGCCTCTGTGGTTACTGTGGATTTGTTCACTGTCCGAGACTTTATGATGAGCACACTTTAAAATCCGCCCAAAAACGATGGCTTACGCTGTTATTAACACAAATTGCAACAGGCTACAACCAGAACTAGCCATTACACAATGTGTCAAATCATTGTGATATATTTAACAATTTACTACCAGACTACTTCTTTCTGTTTTGCCTCCTCCTGACGACCTTTCCCCAGTGATGTGGGGTAGGAGATGTTTGCTGAACACCCCTTTATTAAGCTGATAGTTGATCTGAAAGGACAGCCTGTTGGAGGCTTGATAGGCAGTTAATGACCCATGAGGCGTGCGGATGGGATATCTCTGAGAATCCACAGGTTGCACCCCTCCTCCTCCTCCTTCCCCCACCACTCCTCCCGCTTCTTTATCAATCCCTTGCCTTGTGATGGCACTTTTAGTGACATGATTTACAGTGCTGTGAGGTTACTGTCAATTCCCCCGGAAGATGACAAGCAGTAAATACGGGAGGGATAATGTGGTAGCAGCGTCTGAACAATGCCCCTTCGCTCACAGCGTGCCAGAGATACATTTAAATTTGCTCTTTTGTCTGGGGGGAAAAAAAACTGAGGACAAGAAACTTGGCTCGGGCACAAGCGTTGGTAAGAAGAGTGTGTCATCCAAGACCAACGGCATTCATCAACCTCTATGATTTTTTTGTCCTTTCCATTTAATGTCATCCCTATGGAAACAGACATCCCCTTGGAAATCATTTTCTAAACAGCTTATTTGTTGAGGGACAAGGGGCGAGGTTAAAATATGTGTTTGCCACCAAGAGGCCAACTCGACACCCATGCATGGCTCTATTAATAACTGATGCGGGTGGGTTGGCTGTGTGTTGGTAGGAGGGGGGTGGTCAAGCTGTATTCTACCACACACTGAGGAGTCCTTTGTGGGTTCTGGAGCCACACTTTAGAGTGCCTCTTCATTTTGGATACCATCGCACACCACACAGTCCCCATAGGAGATATAGTTGTGTTTGTGTAAAGGGGGCTTGAATGAAAACTACGGCAGCTATTGCCCCCTCCCAAACTTTTACATGTCAGCCTGCACTCCCATAGGAACCCTATTGCCCACTCCCAAACTTTTACATGTCAGCCTGCACTCCCATAGGAACCCCGGTTATGCCTTCAGAGGGGCTGCTGCCTGCCTGCCTGTCTCTTAGAATGATTTGACCACACAGGGAACTCCAACAGACATGGAGCACCCAGTCCAGATTTATGCAAAGGCTTTTATTTGACATCGTTGTCAAACTTGATTACAATTATGTATATCAGTGGCCCTTTTTGTTGTTCTTGTTGCCGAGTGCATTAATCAGATTAGTGTTATACAGCTGAATAGCGGACACAGCTGTTTGAGAGGCGACAGGCATCTGTTTGGAGACGACCATAAAATCTCAGCTGGGCTGAGATGAGGGCTTGTTTTAGTGGCGGGTGGGCAAGCAAGCGTTTTGGCGTGAGGGCAGGAGGAGCTGCTAAGCATCTGTGCATCATGTTTCCCCACTGGCAGAGAGGAAACACCAAGATAACATCATCCTCAAGATAAAAACCCTCGAATCAAACGATCACCGCTTCACGTTTGATCATTAATTCAAATATTCAATCAGTTAATAAGAGCATTTTGAGCTCCTTCCTGGATCCCTTGTGGTCATGTGGTCATCTTCTTCCCTTCTGAAGAAGACCATGAGTAGGGATGAGGGACAGCGGGGCATCAGTGAGTTGATATTGGTCCAGATGGTGCTTTAAATGGAAGAGATATAGGGGTTCAACTTGAGTTCCAATTTTTTTTAAGTAGTATGTATAATTCTGACTGACAGGTAATGCACTGGGAGTAGACTAGCTATACCCTGTTCAACCGATGGCTATTAAAGCAAGGCTTTACACTGGTATATATTAACCTGCAGCCTTCCAAGTTCTTACCTGGGATGAATTTGTGTTGGAGACAGAGTTATCAGGACATTGTGTACCAGGATTTAGGTATGGGAATCTGTACCCTTGATGCCAATTAAAAATTGAGGGCTTTAGAGATAGCTAATGAGTTAAAGGATTTGCATTAGAGGATTCCCATGTAATTCCTATGAGTCACGCAAGGAGCTTAGATATTGTCTGCAAACAGACTCGCGAAATGGATTCATAGTGACTATCCGTGTTTGATGACATGGATGCCTTAACCGTTGCCGTGGCGAAAACACCCGTCCAGAGAGTCCTGGCAGAACTCGGTTGGTGCAAGATCACCTCAGGGGTTATCCACAACCCCCCTCCCTGGGTCAGTTAGCAGGACCCTGGCAGCTGTGCTCCTCTCCCTCTGTGTGTGAGCAGTCATCGGCTGGCCTGCCCTGCTGTCACAACTCATGATGCATGGATCAGCCTCTCATCAATCTGATGCTGAGCAGCCATAATTGGATTATTTACGCACAGGAGATGCACATGAGGCCTGGCCACCTAACCTCTTATAGACACAGGGCTTATGCTCCCACGGAACAGACTTCCTGACCTGATGTCAATATGCTAGGGCAGTTAGCCAATGCTAGTTCCTTTAAAAATACATAGCCGCGATAATGGTCGATAGCAAAATGTCACAGTTAATCCTTGCCGGTATTTGATCAGTTGATACCATCAAAAAATAACATGACAGTAAATGAAATAAGTTGCTCTAGTAACACCAAGATATTGTGTAACAGATATTTTGCGCCTCTTCTAATCCTGATCTAGTTGCACACTGCACTTGCTGACGGTCCCACTTGGAATACGCGCGCATGTTAGGTTGTTTGGAAAACATAATGTGCTCATAAAGGTGGGTTAATGTAGACTGATCAATGATTGCCTTTGAGGCAGTTAGAGGACTCATTGACATCAGGGAAATACAAAATCCCACGTTACCGCATCAGCAAGTAGGGCCTCTCTTGCTGTATATTGGTGATACTATGATGTCACTGAGAAAGCATAATGTGAGATGGGACTCTTTATTTGTTGGGTATAGTTGGGGTCATGTTGTCTGACAGAGGGTGTTACTCAGGCTGAGGATGGCCAACCAAACCAGGGTAGAGAGGGACTGCTGGAATGTCCCGTGTGGTCTGGGAGATGTATGCTTGGCCATTCCAGCGCCTGCTTCACAGTTTACGCTGTGGGTTACTGTAGCAACAGTGAATCTATGCTAGCAGAAATGCAGTTGCAATCCAGAGCAAAGTCTTGGCAGCGGTCAGATTCATTTTGTCATGAAGCATTTTCAGTTTTTATTTTAGGCAGTAAATGTTTTTAATACAGGGGGATTTTTAACATTGGATTAATATGTAAATTTCTGCCAGGGCTCTCTTGTGTTATTGCTTATCTGATGCTTTTATGGGTTTGATTTTGAAAATGAACAGAGCTATCGGGAATAAAAATCTAATGCAGTATCTGGACAAAGATTTAAGTGTGCCCTCCAAAAGTCTAAATCAAACAAATTACAAATCATACCAATCATCATGCCCTTGACAATGTTTATTCATTCTCTGTTTTCACACCAAACCCATGGTATTTAACTCAAAGACTGTACTTTAAATACATTCTAACTATTCCAAGGATTCTGCTTGATTTTCGAGTGTACTGTTAGCAGTGTATATCTTTTTTTCTTCTTCACGTAAATACAAATTAAACCTCCTGAAGGGCACATTTTATTTTCCTTTTCAGTAAAAAGGGATGGACCCTTGACATGTTGGTAACACTGCCTGGCTGTTGAAAGACGGTGTATTTACTGAAAGAAACTTCAAGAACGTGGTCTTTTTAAGTCTACCTTTTCTGCTTCTGAAAGAAACTTCAAGAACGTATTCTTATTAAGTCTACCTTTTCTGCTTGGGCTGACGTTTCTGTGCAACTGTTCACGTGCAGAAGACATGTTAAGAACTGCCTGGTCTTCAGGTTAGGCCCATCAGCCACTGAAGAGGACTGAAACCCAAGGCTAATTGAGTCAATGCAGATTTTCCTAGTGTATGAAATTGAAAACATGATCCCTGTGATTTGTAATGGTTAAAAGATAGAACACATAACTACAAAACATTCTGTTGTAGTACTTTTCACACATTATGTAAAGCGTGTAATGTCCATTGAAAATGTGCATGCATTTTCTATTTATTTGCATACTGCATAAATTCTGTGGAAAATTCCACAGGATTGTTTTTTATTAGGGTAAAGTTCCCAGGAGCAGCACAGCCAATAAAAACCAAACAAGATAAAAGAGCATGAAGGATTAGTAAAGGATGAAAGCTATAACATTTTCCATATTATCTTGTGAAGGGCTATGTTCTCTGCAGTGCCTTATTACATTTACCTTATTATTCCGAAGGACAGTGAGTTAGTGGAAGTATTGGGAACTTGCAGCATGTTCCCCAATACACACTCATCGCTAATTCAGGACCTTTTTTTCTTTGGCTGTCTGAAATAAGTTTATTTGACCGGAAAAAAGGCAATGGACTTGGAAATAAATTAAGTGCATTGTTGTGCAGAGACGACCTGACTCAAGCCCCCCAAACCCCCACTTTACACACACACACACCACGCACACACACCACACACACACACACACACACACACACAACACTCCGCCCTCTGAGTTGCGTGTCTACAAATCGCACCGCAAGTCATGGAGACTAATAAAAAGAGGGGCAAAGAGACATTGAAATATCTGAACCTTGCAAAGATAAACAAACTGAGGTATTCATTGCACACTTTATGGGCTGTCCAAAGAATTCTGTCCACTGTCAGGGGGGCTTTTGGTGGAAGACCAAGGCTTTTGGACTGAAGATCAATTTGCGCAATCAAAAACACACTTACACCCACACATAAAAGCAACAGTACACACTTGTACGCTGGTATATACACACAGACCTACAGACTCACACACAATAAATAAATAGTTCAATAAATGGGCTTACTTTGCCCGGTTCACGGATCAGTTTCACTGTTTGGTTCTTAGAACCATCTGGGTCACTCTTTTCAGCCTGGGTCTGAGGCACAGATGCTCCTTTTGTGGTGTGCTCCAAATCTTAATAAGCAGTTAAAATATTTACCGAGGTGCCTTTTAAACCCCCCAATCATTTCTTCTTTTTCTCCTTCTTTTGCATTATTATTATTTATATCTTTTCAGGGGCAAAAAAATGGAGATGTCCACTAAATGTGATTGATTGGGCTTAAAAATGGCCATTATTGCCATTAAGCCCCACATGTCAGCTGCTGCTTTTGTGCTGGCTGTATTTCTAAGCTAACCAGTGATCCATGAGCACAGACAGGAGGGAGAAGAATGTAATGCTGTGAAAGAAATGCCCATTTCTCTATGGATCCTTCCCTTGATTAAAAATACAGCTGCAGACACAAGAGGAAGACAGGGAAAGAAAAAAGGAAGAAAGAAAGAAAGAAAGAAATGAGAGAGAAGGAGAAAAGGGGGAACTTTAACTTCTTTAAAAAAAAAACTTCTTTAAACTTAACTGCACAACTTCTACTTGCCAGTCATAAATTAAAACAATAATATGTGTGTGCTTGGCTGTAATAGGAGTAGCCTAATTACATTTCCCATGTGAGAACTAACCTGTGGAACGGGGGGGCGAGGTGTTGATATGAATAGATTTCTGTTTGTTTTTGTTGTCATTTGATGAATTAAGTCATAGCAGATTACAGTTTATCTTTATTTTTACCACTATCTTCACAAACAACTGTTTTATCATGTTATCTTTGTTTAAGCAAAGGTTGTTATTTATATTGCATTGTTATTGCAAGAGTTTACTTTACATTCTTGTTCATTCTTGTTTTCTTCCTGTGTAAATTCAGAAAAGCACAAATCCGTTTTTACACATTTTGGTGAATCATCATATAAAAGTGCTTTCTCATATCATGTTTGTCTCTGGTGCCATGATGACTGGGAATTCATATGATGTGAGTAACATGCATGGCCTCATGGGAAACATAAACAGAAAAAGCCTCAGAATGGTGTGATCTAGTGAGTCATTACAATCACACTGTGCTGTTAGGATTGAACTTCCTGTCAAATTAAAAGCTGTACTAATATGGTCTTATTAGGCAACGCAAAAGGGAAGCTGCTCTACAATCAAGAAAATATGTTTCAGGGCATTGTAAAACACAGGAAATGGTAATTTCATTATGGACTTCCTGCACTGAAATGACCACAATAACAACTTTATTCCCCTTTTTTAATAAGCAGAAGAAAAGTGAAAAGTGAACACATATATATTGTGGACAAGTTGTTTGTCAAAAATATCAATATATGGTTTGTTTTCATCATGAGTGTTACATATACTAGTCTATTTGCCCTACTGCTTTTTAGTCCTCATGTTTAAACAGCTTGCAGTTGGCTAGCTGGAAGTATAGTGTGGTGGGGATACATTGTTGATTGTAAATTATTCTGTACCATGCATGTAATATATTACAATACATCCAGGTAGTGTACATTCATTAGGGGCAACATAATTGCCTTCTGTGAGGTTCTCCCTGTCACAGACAAAGCAGAAGGCTACATGGGTGATGGCTGACATGATCCAGTGACACCAGTCTGCTAGGGACTGAGGTGCCACTGGAAATTGGTCTCCAGAGCACTCTGCAGAAGTCATCCGTCTTCTGGGCAGACGAGCCTCATCCATTAACTCACCCTGGTGGAATGGGACTTCACTCATTCTCTGGGGTCCCCGACTTTTATGAGTGATATACAGTATGTGCCTCCTGTTTGCAGTAACAGGTGAAAAACCTGTGCTTGTCTAAGGATTTGTTTCCCTGTTCAGTTTATTAAGCAATGTAGGATATCCTGTCAATGTTGCTTTCAGAGTCATTCTCCGACAATATTGTCATAACCAGAAAGCTGTGTTGTTACAGAACATATGCAGTCCGGAAAACATGACCTAACACACGCGTTCCAAAGCGGAAAGATTCCCAGAGGTCAGTGCGATGTTTTTTCTATAAAGAGGAAGTGCCAGAGGATCTACACGGCCATTGAATGACCTCACAGGGTGACACTCTGACCAGAGGGCAATCTACTCAAGACGCCCACAGCTTTAGACCAATGACGTGGCAGTCTGAAACAGGAAAACATATGACATAATTAAACACATACCATAATCTCTTTTCATGGGATTGATGATTGATGATTACATTTTATGAAACCTTTTTTTATTTCTACCTAAACTATTATGTGGAGATGCAGTCCCTCAGTATGTACAACCAGATCAGTTTTAATTTATACCTTCCACCTCTTGACACACACTTCCCTTGAAATACTGTATATACTGTATTTCCCTTCATCTCTTTCTCCCACCGTTATCTCTCTCTCCTCACCCCTCCTCTCCTCCCCCCCTTGTGCGTGCATGCGTTTGTTCAGCCAGAGAGTGGCCGGCACGTGGTCCCTGTTTATGGGACAACGCCGTTTGTTTTATTTATCTGACAGCCGTTCCCCGTATTGTCCCCGGGTTATCAGCACTCTCCGCCGCAGATCGCGTTACTGCCGGTGCAAGGCCCTGACCCATCTCAGGGTTCACCTCTAAATCTGATTCTTATCATTACCCCTGTGATAAATAGGCAGGGCTTAGGGGGAGATTACAGCGCCGGTCCCACTCCCCAGTTCCCACTGGCAGCGGTGCTCCCTGTCAGGGATGAAATGTCAGCCCCGTCTCACTCTGGAGGAAGGCAAACACTCAACTCTGTTCCTCTAAAGATTTGGGGACTTTGGAGACAGAGAAAGGGAGAAAAAAAACTTCAGTTCCCATGTGGCTTTGCCCGCTCTCTTATCTCCTGTGTGCGCCATCTAAACCCCCTCTTCCCTCTCTGCCTGGCTACATAGAGGGTTAGTCAGCAGACAGTCATTCTGACAAGTGAGCTCTATCTCATCGATTTTTCACACGGGTCTTATCTGTGGCAATAGTTTCAGAAAAGTTTCTTTTTTTCAGGAAAGCGGTGTCGTTTTATATAAAATCCAATATACCTTACAGTTCCCCCTCACTTTACTGAGCTTTACTGTCTCCTCAAAGTCTCTGTTTTAGTGTTGGTGTCTGCCTGCCTGTCTACCACTGCTCTGTCCTACTATGGTACGTTTTTTGTCCATGGGCTAGAACCTTAGTGGTCAGTCTTGTGGCCAACATGCCATGCTTGTCTGTAATCAATAGCTACAAACCGTCAACCTTGCTCATCGGCTCTGGGAAATGTGACATTCATTCAGTATAACATTAATCCCTCACGTGGGGTCAAAGATTAAACTGGAACAAAGGTAAAACTGAGGAATTGTTTGCTCAGAGGCAGATTTAGTAACAGTGCTGTATTTGAGAGAAGGTAGATTGCACCTCCGCAGCTGTGTCTGCTCACCTACAGCGTTGATGGGTGTGAGAGCACACAGCTGGGTGATAGAGAACCCTAACGCTCGTCCAAGGTCATGATACCTCACCCAGGTTCAGAAACCTTACGTAAACAATCGCAAGGATACGTACATTTACCATATTCATCATTGAGATAATTTGCAGCTGGGGTGCCAGACAAGCTGTGAAAGCCTTGCTCAAATAGTATAATTAATTTCAGACATGCTTAAGAAATGTATGATCAAAATTTATTACAGCTAATGATATAATTACTGAGGCAATTTGCGTAAAAAAATTGCTCTTATTAAGAAATGTAGATTTGACGTTTTCTATTTTTTTTGTTAAAATACTGGAAACAAAATATTTAATAGTCTCTGATATTGGTTACCACAATGGCACATTTTGGCATCCACACTATCTAATATAGGATTTTACTGTGCAGTGTAATGACCTATGGCCTTACTGCCTCAGTTTCATTTGGTCTAATTATGCTGAATAGCTAAAATGACGAATTTGATCTCTTTTCAAAAGCAGCCTTACAAAAGACCTCCATTCTCTGCCCATCATGTTTGGGCAGCAGGTTAACAAGAGTAGACTGGTGCATTAATGATGATGGATTCCACACCCAGGGCCTTGGAGAACAATCCCTCCCAGAATGCTGTGCAAGGCCTGACCCCATGACCTGTCTCAGGCCACACAGCAATGGAAATCTATTAGCAGATTTGGAGGCTAAAGTGACCAGTGACCAGTGGCTGGTCGGAGGCTTCAGAGGGCTGTTTGTGGACAAACACGCTCAGTCACAGCACAACCACAGCTGGGAAGTAATCCCATTCTAGTCCCCTTTAATATCCTGGCCATGCAAAGCAGGGACGCTGTAAAATATGCTAATCTTTTTTAAACCTAATGAAGCACAATCTTATTTCTCAACAAGCTGAATTCTGTTGCAAAGAGGCAGAAAAAGACACGTTGAATTGAGTCCCTTGGTGTTTCTCTGTGGGAAACTTGTCATCTTTGAACTCTGAGGGGTAAGGAGCTTGCACCTCAGCAACCAGAGGCATCTCTCAGTGAAAGATCAGGCCTGTTTCTTCTGTCCTCGTTCCAGACCCCCCAGACTGAAGGAACATAACTGTATCTCACAAAGTCTCACTTACTCTCATCAACAAGAAAAAACACTTACCATTCACGAACATGAAATAATACACACATTTTACAAGTTTTAAGGATAAAAAAATCAATAATAATTGTTATTACTTTTTGGAGCAGTAACTGCCTGTTGAATGGATGTTTGGTTACAATATCAATTGTAAATGATGCATGTGCTCCTGTGTCTCCCTGTGTCGTGCTCCTCTTGATAGACGTGCGCACAGCTATGCAGAAGGCCCTGACAGATCAGCCATTTTATGTGCAGGGGCTGTAATTTGCCCCAAACACCTGCCTTAACTTAAGTATCAGCTGTGGGTCTTGTCGTTTTTTACACCTTGCCCAAGTAGGTTGGCAGCCTTTACAAGCTGGGTGATAATCCTGCCTTTTATAGCTGCTAAGAAGGCTAACTCTGCTACTTTTGGAGAAATAAACACCCATGCTGATGCCTTGAGGATTTTGACTGGATAGTGTACACAGTGCTCGGCAGATTCTTGGAGAGTGAGGGGAAGACAGGCTTGATGATGAGCAGACCTATCCAATCACTGACCTTTTGGCTACATGGATGGTTTCCGTGTAAAGAGAAAACAGAATAATATATAGAGTTAAAAAAATGCACATATGTTCTAGTTAGTACATAAACTATGAGGTATTCCTGCATATCTGTGCAACATGTTATTGGTAGTTCTTTGAGAAATAAACTCAACAACAGTGTGGTAAAAAAATTCAGTGCAATAATATTCAACTTTATTTAGTTTTTGAAAAGTTAGGTATTGATTAATACCTTCCTCTTATCTCTTAGCTAAGGGAGGATAGCAGTTTCATGTGAAACCCTGAAAGAAGCTCTTTCATAAAGTGACTGCACACAAACATTGTGAATTCAAGGCCACATTGTTTTCCATGAAAAAACAGATAAAATATCTGTTCATCACTAAGTAAACTCTAGTCATTATTTGCATTTACCAAAAATTCCATTTTAGGGGGAAACAGCCAATCTTCTTCAGGGACATTTGGCAGTTCTTCCTGAATCACAAAGAAAAAAACAGACATGTTTTGATAGTTTTGTTTTTTTCTTTTTTCAAATAGCTGCAGTTTGTCAACCTTGCTGGCAAATTATTTCATAGTAGTCATCAAGGTTATTACTCACAGGAGAACACAAAGGCATTATGGGATGTTGGGAACAAATTCCCAGAATGTTGTTAGTCACTCTTTGATGATCTCATGCCACCGTTACCAGATACTAATACATACTTCTAGATTTCATAAGAACACTTTCTTAACAATGAAACAAATGTAGTCATGTTTTATCCATCGTCTATATGGTTGACAACAATGGTATTGTGTCTTTGAGTTTGCTCACCCCTCATTATTGAAATGACACACAAAGATAAATATGATTTAATCTTACCATTACGTCAGCATTGCCATGATGACACATCTCAGGAGTTCTGGAAAACAGCTCCATGTTTTGATGACATGATTATCGTGGCAAACATACAGAAATCTAAACGTGCCATTTGAAGATGAGGAATAGAGGCGCATGCCCTTGTTGTCCTTTTTCCAGGGTACATTGTTATTCATTGCCAAATGTGGATCTATACTGTCTTGTTTTCTATCAATGTCAGATAGCAGCACACTGTCTGTTCAGGGATAGCATTCCTGCAGGGGAGAACTTAGCGATTAAAGCAGACAGGTGTTTCTGGTCCTCTGAGAAATAAAGAAGAGGAGGCATCGATGCAACATGCAGCCGTCATGGAGGAACATCCATAAAATAGATCACGGCAAAGAGAAAACAGATAAGGGCCCTTATCTGAAAAAAAAATCCACTCCACCAAGAGGGAATCTTTGACTAAACTGGATGCTATGTTAAAGTCCACTCAGGTTTTGGGAAAACGTGAGAGTGTATGAGAAATAAATACCTCCCGCCTCTTAGAGGTTTCTCTTTTTTTAGGCCAAGTGTTGAGCCTGTTAGCCTTGTGTGGCCAGTATTCCAATATTCCAGTGGGCAAAGACTGAATCAGCCCTGTTTCCACTCCATTTAATTCTATGACACAACCCCAACATGATACCATAATATCAACACCAGGAGGCTAACTGGATATTCTGTCTGACCCTGGCGTGATGTAGCCTGTGTGGGTCTGTCAGTGTGGTGTAGGCATGTCATGCCTTACCCTAGGGTGTCAAGCACAGGGAGGGAGAACTTATCCTCATGTATCATACGGCTGGTGAATTTGTCACCCTCACATCAGTCGCCACACCAGCATTGCCAGAATACGTTCTCTGACGTTTGAACACTTGTTTAAAACCTGATTTTGGATATACTGTGTTTTTATAATCACAATAATCAGCATTAGAAAGTTGCTAACCTATATTCTTTCAGTGTTGTTTTAAATGGTTGTATTAATAATACGTAACATTCTAGCACAAACATTAGTTCTGTCTTTGTACCTTGTAATGGTTTGTAGGGCAGTTCAGTGTAAGTGCAGTCTTACGTAAGGTGGGCATGGAGGATCAGTGCGAACATCCCTAGCAGAACTAAAGAGTGATTGACTGTATTCACCAGTCAGCCTGCTCTTTTCACTGAGGAACAGGCTAAACAGAAAGAGGAATAAACGTCCCTGCAGTTTTCCCAAGCATTTCTCAGATTCATTATGTGCATAACTTACTTAATAGCATTCCTTCCTTGTACACTTCACGCCATGCCTACCCACCATGCACTGCATCAGCTTTATATGCTCCTTGTGCTGAGGAAGGGGCGTAGAGTCAGGAGGAGAGGAGAGTACGACCGCGAATGGAAGGGAAGAAGAAAAAAAAAGAATTTAGACGTTCACACACGGACGTTGTCTGGTTGTTTTATAGCCAAAACAGTCAAGAACAACAAGTACACAAAGGGGTATGCACCTCAGGAAGAAATTTACAGAACACAAGGCACACAGTGTTTTTGAAAATAAGCTTGTGGGGAAAAAGATTGTCGTAATAAAAGAGTCCCCACAGCAAACAGAGCTGATTAATTCAGCCCCCCCTACCCCTCGGCCCTGAAAATGATTCCCCCCAAGCACAGGAGCACTTGGGCATGTTTAGTGCAAATGTAATTACAGCCTCGGTAAGCGGCCTGCTTTTTAAAGGACCCCTTCTTCCCGTCTCCTACTTCAATACCTGATGATGTCATGGCCCATTGTGGGGTCGCAGAAACTCCTCAAATCAACTGCCACTCATGACCTTTACTTTCAATAGTTTTTTCTCCCCTTTCCCCATTTCTTTCTTTCTTTCTCCCTCTTTCTCTCTTTTTCTTGGTTCATAACTGAGGTCCCTTTTATGGGTTGATCAGACAGCCCCCCTCCCCATTTGTCTCCTTCTCTCAGCATTCTGGGCCACTTTATGAGAAATGCATGGCCCTGTTTAAATGGATTGATAGTCCTCATAGACGACCCATTCTTTTGTCCTCCCAGCCTGCTGAATTCTAAAAAAGTTCCAGAACACTGGTAAAAAAGAGCTTTGCATACACCATTGTGCTAAAGCTCCTGCTGCCAAACATATTTGACCGGAGACATATTGCAGTTTGAGGGACTTTAGAGTGATTTGTGATTTGATGCGGAATAGAGAATGTCAGCCATTTTATTGCCACCCTTAGTGGCAGAAAGGAATGTAATCTGGCAAACAAATGTTGTGACAGTCAGACAGCTTGTCTGGAGCATTTTATAACCCGTCTGCACTGTTGGTACATGGTTACGCTATCACCCCAAAAAGTTAATACCACATGCCTCACAGACTTGGCAATGTTGCCACAGGGAATAGTTCTGCAACTAAGAGTGGAAACATGCAAGTAAATCAAGCAATTTTTAAAGATATGTTCCATAGAAGATCGCACAACTGAAATTATGGGTGTTTATGTTGAATATCACCCAGTTTCATATACATTTTTTACCGTTCAACTGACACTGACATCAAAGTGAGATTCCCAAGCCTAGCCTTGTAGTGGCATCATTAAATGCAACTCAAACGAGTTGCACCACCCACTCCTCTGAATCCGGGTGAGCACAATGGAAATATATGAAGGTTTTTTTTTTCTTCTGCTCCTAACTGTGGACATTTCAATGGTATACATACAGTATATGTCTAATTACGTCGTCAGTGTGGGAGAAAAAAAGGCCTTCATTTGTCCCTGGGCCCTGCTTTTCTTTCCTTCTGTGTTTCCCATTGGATCTCCCTTGTCCAAGTGATTATAGTACACTTATATGCCTAATTGGCCTTACTGCTTATTAGTAATACAATTAAAAAGGCTTTGAGATTCTCATATGTTCAGTCATCTGTAGATCTGTAGAGAGGAGATACTATTCAACCCCATCCATAATTCAGACCAGTTATTCTTTCATTAGAAAGCGCGGTCGACATTGTGCAAGTGTGTATGGCTCTCCTCTACACCAAAGAAAATCTTTTCTTCACTGTCCTTTGATGCCTCTTTAACGTCTGTTGTGTACCCGAGCAAAGTACACACTGTTCATTGGTGCAAATTATGGAACAGCCATTCTTGCGACACATGTTGCAAATTGTTAATCATGTCACCTTTGAGCAACGTCAGTGGATTTCTCAATACCCCTTCCGCCCTAGTATTGTGATGCTGGATTTCTCTCTTTGTTAGAACTTTTACATCTTTGAACTTTAGCTTTTTATTTCTGTCAATTAATATTCCCAGATTTTACAAATACTGTAAAGAAATAAAAGTGTTTGATATTAACATTTTTTAGAGGAGCTCCTTGATCTGCTTCTTTTCACGTTCTTCAGTGGACCACTGCCAGATTGAGATCTATAACAGGTAACGAGTATCTGTAGTAGAGTGACAGTACTGTAAGTGTGTTGCACTGCAGGGCCCTGAGCCATCTGCTTCCCACATGTAAGGCTTGGAGGCCAGGCTTACAGTGGAGCCATGCCCCCCCCCTCCCCCCCTCCCCCTGAAAGTCATAGAGTGTCAATCTGCCCTCTCCTCCCTGTTTCACCATGCCTCAGGCTTGGAAAACGCACAGACCACAATCCTCCCACGTGCTAACCATGTATGTAGCGGTGGCAGACAAGCTCAAGTGAAATCATCCGGTTTGGAAGGGCTGCCTGGCACTCTAAACTGAATCAGCAGACGTAAACATGACCTCTCCCTTAAACCACCTCTCCAAAGTTTGTGGTAGCATGTCAGATTTAATGTGGGTTTGTGTGCTCTGGGATCTGGGACCAGTATATCCAAATACAAACATATTTCATGAGTGTTTGGGATATACATTTCTTATTTTTTTGGTCAGGCAAAGGTTTCATGAGCCTTTGTAGTATTTACATGTCTGTCAACAGTGAGTTATGCCAAGGATAACTTTAGGGGTGGTGTGGCAAATCCCCATCCTGGACACACACACTTCCTCTGAAGCCTGTCGAGTCACATCTGCTCATGTGTGGCAGTGGAGAGTTCACCTCAGTTAGGGGAGGTTACTGAACTTGCATGAATAAACACACAGCACTTTGAGGGTGTGATTCATGTGATTAATATATTAGTTGAGACAGGTATGTTGGAGCTATATTTTACTACCGAAGCTCAATTATCTGCAATCATATCTGCCTAACCTGTCTGTGTGGCTGCCGGAGATCCCTCCCACTGACCATGGCTGTAATAAGGCTGTTCTGATAGGCTCTAATGACAAGGCAGATGCCTCCTTTCCTGATGCCATTATCAAAAGTGGCCTCATCAATCAGGCCCAGTCCGTGACAGGGATGTGTGTGTGATGACAGGACGACCCGGTGATGAGAGGCTGTAGAGGAGGAGAGCGAGATGGAAGGATGGAGGGGTGCTGGGAGAGAGGGAGGAAGGGGCCGGGACTCCGTGGAGGGGTTAGGGGTGGGGTAACGAGAGGCGGGGTGGAGAGCACAGGGACAGCCCCCTCTGTCAGTTCTCATGCTCTCCTCGGTTCTACCCCCCACCCCTCCTCCCTCTCATCACTCCATCCAAAACAAGACTTTGATCAAGGTCTGGGTTTATTGCTCTTCTGCAGCTTGTGTAAGATGAAGTAAAATCATTGATGTGTAAAACAAAGACCTAACGGTTAATTACTAGCATTGCTGCCTTTTTACTTTACATTCATGAACATGTCAAATAATGTAATCAAAAGATCCTGCATAGTCATATCCTGAGCAGTAATAATTACATACATTACACAATTTTTTCTTCTCATTTCCATTTTTGCACAACAGGTGTCCTTTTGTTTTATGAAATCACTAGCAAGATTGTGAAACGGGCAAATAGGCTAACTAGAAACAATACACGTACCTTAATAGTTGGGATTAACTGAGTAATGCTTAAGAACTTCATAATCCTGTGTTATTTTTTGTCAATAATTGCATCGTAAAGTAAAGAATTGCCTGCATTGCTCAAGCTGAGAGGAAGTTAGCCGTTGTTCTGAATGTGCTTTTGGCCACGCACCGGAGGAAAGGCCTGAGTTTACTCTCATGCAGATTAACATGTTTGGAAATTCTAACTCTCTCCATCTGACATCTTTGTGAGGGAAGAAAAGGAGAGAACCTTTGACAACGACATTTTTCTCATGATCAGGGCAAGAGAAAAAGTGTCTTTGAAAGGCAGTGAAGCCCAGGAAAATTGTTTGTTGACCACACAACAACCGTCGTCTTGCGGCTGTCAGGCCGGGCCCTGGCTTCAGGAATTCCTTTGGGAATCAGATTAATAGTTCATTTTCATGGCAGTTGCTCTGAGAGAGAGAGAGAGAGAGAGAGAGAGAGAGAGAGAGAGAGAGAGAGAGAGAGAGAGAGAGAGAGAGAGAGAGAGAGAGAGAGAGAGAGAGAGAGAGAGAGAGAGAGAGAGAGAGAGAGAGAGAGAGAGAGAGAGAGAGAGAGAGAGAGAGAGAGAGAGAGAGAGAGAGAGAGAGAGAGAGAGAGAGAGCAAAAGCGAGAGAATGAGAGAAATAAAGAGGAAGAAAATCACATAAAAAAGGTTTTTTTCTGAAATGTACTTCATGTCAGCTTCATTTTCCAAACATTTTTCCGACCTATGAATGTAGCCTTCTGGATCTATACATGCTCTGTGCCTTTTTTGGTCATATGCAAATGTGAAAAATAAAGACAAAAGTTCTTTTTCCAGCGAGTTGCGTCCAATAGACGTTTTGTTATTGTTGTTTGACTGAAATGTCATTGGGAATGCAGTCTCAGCTGTGAGGACGTTTCACCACATTCTCCCCCTCTACTCATAATCGGCTTTTTATTTTATCAGGGAATTTCTACTAAACAAAGGTCTTCCTTTTCAGGATCCTTTGCATAGCTTTCTTGAATAGTTTGGAATTAGCATGTCGATAAAAACATGCTTGGGCCTGCATCAGAATAATCCAAAGGAGAGTGCTTGCTAAATGACAGCTCTTGTTTCTTGTGATTAACATTTTTATTTTTACAAACAAATAAACAACAATCACCAATCATTTTATTTCACTAAATGATGAGTATGAAAACGGCATTTATGTGAACACAGACTGTAGGTCACAAATTGTGGGTCACCAATTATTCCCTAAAAGGATGAAACCAGCACAGTCTGTGGAACTTTCTGCTAAGTATCCATTTGGTGGCACAACATTAGTTCTTATTTGTTGGAGGTGTCTCATTTTATTGCCTTGGAACCACACTCCCAAACACTAACAAATTACATTTGCAGGCACAGTAGGTAGACCTAAAGGTGAGTTGGGTGAACTTTTGTCTTTTCCCAAGTTTTAAAACCAATAATTGCCTTAAGTGGACATATCAATCAGAGACTTTGCCATTTACAGTGCATTATCTCCCACATTATCTGGTCTGATTTATGTGTGAGTGCAGATGGAGGCACTGTAAATACAGTTTGTGAACTTGTGTGTGTATGCATCCTGGTGTGTGCGTGTGCATTGCATGCACGTATGTGTGTGCGTGTGTATGTGTGTGTGTGTGTGTGCGTCTGTCTTTTAAGTAGTAGAGTCAGACAGAGGCATGCTCCTAGGGAGCTCTCTCGTGGATCAGGGGCTCTTTAATGGGGTATGATGTTGCGTCAAGCCTCAAAATGAGTCGTGTAAAAGGGTGACATTATCGATCATGCCTGGTGAGCGCGGCGGACTCCAAACACCTGTTTTTAATGGCACGCTTACTTTTTCATGGGTGCAGGGATAAATCATGACATGGCTGCTCTCAGCTGTGCTGGACTGCTCCATCACATTTTATACTGCGTTAATAATGTCAGCTGTGTGCGCGTGTGTGTGTGTGTGTGTGTGTGTGTGTGTGTGGAGGGTAAGAGAAGGCCCTATATGCGTTCATCACCAGTGGGGAGGTAGGGGACGGTAGGGGAACGTGGTGGGACAGAGTGGTGGACTGGGGGGACGGAAACCTCCATTGAGCGTTCTGTCATTCCTCCATAGACACCCAGCCAGACGGCAGGGATCTCTATAAGCTCCGTGCGACACGACGGACAATCTGTCTGCTGGAGGAGGTCTGCCTGCCTGGGAAAGCTGCTCTTAGTGGCACTAAACTCCTGTCCTGGCAAACATGCTTGAAGACATATGCTTTTCACTCCCCCACTTTAGAGGTTAATGGGATTAATTTACATTTTCAGTAAGTCTCGAGTTGCTAGTCAGAGAGAGAGGTATTTAATAATGTATATGTCTGAGTGTCTTTTCATTTGTTATTAGTCCCCAAAAGATTTGTGACACTTTCAACTGACATGCATCAGAAACGTGGATAAATAAACGTATTCAACACAACTTTTATTGCGGCAATCCACTCCACTCATTATTACCGTAATCCTGGAAAGACAGTCGTGATCTTGTTAGAGTATTAGAGGTCTGTACATCTCACTGTCTGACCTCTCCGTCCAAAAAGACTCACAATGACGAGCTCAGGTTCGAGCTCAGCTTGATCAGCCTATTGCCTGGAGCTCTTTCAGCATTGAGTAGAGCAGATATATCTTTATAAAAATACAAATATACATTTACACAAATTATTTGATGCCAAATATTAATCCATGTCACTACTACACTACATTATGTTACAAACTGAAGTTTCTAAGGACTCGACCTTCATAAGGCTTTCCACAATACTGTTTCACTGTAAGTGAATTTGTAGCATAAAAAAGTTCCTTCAGCGAATGAGCCTGCACATGTTTACAATGTCTAAATACAATCCTAATTGTGGTGCCATAATGTGGTACTGCTTTACTAACAAAGACTCCCTCGTCCTTGAAAAAAAAGAAAAAAAAACTAGAAAAATGTGATCAAAATAATTTAAAGGAATTAACAGGTTGCTGCCACTGTACAATTATGGACTGTGTCTTTCAAAGTGATAGCATGTAATCCACAAGCACTATCCCTGTAGGCACTTAAAGAGTTTGACCCTGTACACTCGTCTGCAATGTGTTTAATGCAGATTACAATGGTCTGACCACGAAGAACCTTGTCACAGCTGTTCCCTGATCTCCACCACTCCTGCGCCCGGCACACTGGCTGTAATCTAGCAGGCTGGCTGGCCGGTCCCTCTTCTCCCTGGAAACTTTAAAGCAAAGTCAATAGTCGAAAGGAAACTTCTGAGGGGAAAAAATCTGAATAATATTTAGGAAGAATATGAACCTGCATTTCCTCTTGTTGGCGAGGAGAGGGGGGGGGGATACACACACAGACAACTCATTTTATCAGGTCAGGCTTAGCGCCTCCAGATATCCCACTGTCCTTGCCAAGGCCTCAACCCTGCAGGATCTCCCTGGATCATCGGCCTTAAGAACATTAGTGTCGTCAGACCTGATTTGGAGTATAACATTCATGAAATGTACTTTAATGGATCAAAAGAAAGGTTGAACCACAGTTGAATTGGTCCCATATATTTTACTTGAGATAATCACCTTAATTCCGTGAGTTAAAATTGGGTAGAATTTCAAGGAATTGTAGGCTGAATAATTTCCATGTGTTTTGGTTATAAAGCCGTGGGATTTATAATGTGTTGTCTGTGAGATGCTTGGTGTATTGAATATATTCTCTCTAAACTAATTGACTAGTATGGTGAGCGGCACAGAATTAGGCAAATGGGCACAGGATGTGAAGTTGGACTTGATTTATTACTTTGAATGCAACTTGAATCAATGGCTCAGTTCCCCACAAAACCATTGCATTTCCCAGCTGAAATCATTGTTATGCTTAAGAAAAGAGAGATTATGCAGGCTTAATGAGTTTCAGTAGTTGAATGTGTTTGCACGCCATTCAGGGGCGAAATCATATTTAATGGCTGACACTCAGTTCATGGCAGGTCCTCCCTTTTCTGGGTGGCAGTTCATCTGCGTCACCGGGCAGGCCTTTGAGTGTGTGTGTGTGTGTGTGTATGGTGGTGGTGGAGTGGGGGAGCAGGGTTAGGGGGACTGCAGGGCTGCATATAGGTCTATCACACTCCTGAAAAGAGGAACACAAACGCAATGCATGAGAAATGAAATGAGAGAAAAGCAATTTGTTTGCACACAGCACTGAAACTTGGCTCAGCTCAGCAATGGCTGGCTGGCGCACTGGCTGGTTGGCTGGCTGGCTGACTGGCTGGTTGGCTGACTGGGATATGTTGGCTGGGAGGGCTGGGAGGACTGGCTTGCTGGTTGTGAGGGATGGCTGGATGGCTTCATGGCACTCTGTGTGCTGACCAGCTCCAGACTGAGACCTCTTTACACTTCAGAATCCTTTGTTTTTGTCATTGAAGAAGATCACTAATTTCAGTACAAGCTCAACAAAGTTGTTGCCTTGGTATCTATATTGAGGGGAAAAAATGCTACCATTCTGTAATCAGTGACATAAAGCTTCCTCCTCAACTACAATGTTGTTTGTCCCCCAAAGTCTCAAACTAACTCCACAGTTAAATGTTCACATCTGCAACTGCTTTCATTTGCAAATCCTCCTACCAACCCCCCACCTTACTTTTAATTCTGGGAGTCTGAAATACCTCAAAGTCTAATGAAGAAAGCAGAGAAGTGCAAACATTTGGCTTTAGTCCTAAGGGCTGCCCCAATTTCAATCTGTCTTTTTTTTCATAGACCTTGTCTTTCATCCGTTTTGGTTAGGATCTCTTTTGCTCACTGCTTAGCACACATCAGCTACTGTGCCCAGATCCATCACTTTACAACAGTGCTGCATTATAGTACCCTCATTATCCACACTAATACAACCCTACCATATATCATACCCCAATAGTTTTCATAGTAGCAATTACCTTTATTATGTATAAACTGTGACCTTCGATAAACTAAAATGACCTAAATGACTGTTTTGCATTCAAAGCTATAACAAGATCAGTATTGCCCTACTCATCTTTCGAATGTACTGGTCTTAAATGGTTATTATCTTGCAAATGTATTGATCCCTGGGACCAAAATAATTTGGTCTATCGTCAATAGCAATATGGTGCTATTAAGTGCTAGACATTAGCATGGTCAGTTATGAGATTAACAGTCATTGGCTGATGAATGGCAGTAGTCCATCCCTGCTATTTTCCCTGCTATGTAATAAGCACAGAACACCCCATTGATTATCCACTGCTAATATGTAATAGCCCAAATCAATACCAAGCTCTACAATAATTTCAATACAAATCCAATTATTGTCCAACAAAAGATAATGAACCAATTAGTGGAGAAGTAGTTGACCATTCAGTAATATGCATTTGCTCTGTATAAAATTAACAAAACACCACAACAATATAATTCACTTTTTCTTGAAAACAGAGTTTTAATAGTGAAACATAATGAAGTATGTGCGCTCTTAGGAAGTTTAATTCCTAATGGTGACCTCAATTCAAACTGGAGAATTTTTTTTGTTACAGTCCTCTTTTCGGTTATGTAAGATCCTCTAAGTCTCCTTAATCACCTGGTCACACATAAGGCTGTTTTATCCAAATCATCTCCGGTGAGATAGAAAGAGGTGGAGCAAAAAGAGAGATGGAGAGCAGGGAGAGAGAGAGAAACGCGATTGTGTTGAGAGAGAGAGAGAGAGAGAGAGAGAGAGAGAGAGAGAGAGAGAGAGAGAAAGAGAAAGAAAGACAGAGAGAGAAAGAGAGCAGGCAGACCATCATTACTCTGTAATAAAGCATCCATATGGTGTAAATGTTGAGCTGGTGCAAATCCCCAGAGCTTAGCTGCAGCGTAGCCAGCCCTGTGAGGAAGGTTGTGAGTAACCGCAGAGGACTCAAGCATATGTTTCTTTTTTTTGCTTTTTATCCTGGACTTCCCGTGTGACAGCAGTTGACAGGTACCTGTGTATTGGATGCACGGAGTACTGTACAAACTCTGTTAGCTTCGGGTCTTTCAACACTGCATGCGTGCAGCAACCTACTGTTTACTGTACTGTACACACACACCCCGACACCACACACACGCATATGCTGTCTACACCTATTCCCTCAAACACAAGTGCACTGGCAGACAAACACTTTGCCATGCACACACATTCCATACTTTCGTGTGTTTACCCCGATAGCACACGGGTGATTTGTCCTTAATCCTGTTCTCAGTGTCTGTACTGTATTTAAATGTACCCATGCTGTGTCCACTAATGATAAAACCATGACCAGCCTAAAGACTTAGGCACTGATGAAGGGCTGAGGGCATTTCCGTCACTAGCACAAATGCCAGATTCGGCACTGAACTTAACATACCTAAACTTTCTTTTCTCCAACTACTTCACTTTGCCCAGTACAGTGTTTGGTATTCAATTTCAATTCGGCAAAAAAAAAAAAAGGGAAAAAAAGACCTTATTCAGCGACACAGCTAGCCTGGAGATGAATAAGACGAGGTAGAAAAAGTGTCAAGAACAGGAACATTGTACTTTCTCCCCCGAGTTTGAAGATGGTTCTACTTTTCCAAATGCTTTCAAAGTCGACAGTAGTCAGCCAGGTCCTGAAGACTCTGCCCCTAATTACAGAGCAAGTGTAATTACAGAACGAGAGGGGAGAGAAAATAAGCTGGGGAGGGAGAGAGGAGAGGAAAACCCAAATCCAGCCATTGTAAATTTAGATGGCTGCCGCTTCTGATGATACCTGGTTTTCCACCATTGCGAAGACCAAATAATCCCATCAAAGAGAACAATACCTCCACACCTGCCTCCTGAACCTTTGGCCAATTACACTCAGCTAAACATTCGATCTGCCTGTCTCT
Organism: Hypomesus nipponensis; assembly: GCF_054491055.1. Classification (NCBI taxonomy): domain Eukaryota; kingdom Metazoa; phylum Chordata; class Actinopteri; order Osmeriformes; family Osmeridae; genus Hypomesus; species Hypomesus nipponensis. The sequence continues at coordinate 7,002,140 of NC_140379.1, forward strand.
CTTCCCCCCTCTCGCTCTCTGTCTCTCTCTCTCTCCCCCTCTCTCGCTCTCTGTCTCTCTCTCTCTCTCTTTCTCTCTGACTCTTCATCCCTTTGTTTCTGTCTTCAATATCTTTTTTCACTCTTTTAAAACGTGATGCATGTTTTTTTGTCCTATTCAAAAATACACACAAATCTCAAGTGCCAGTATCTTATCCTTCATCCATACAGATATATTTCATATTGTTCATAAGCTTGGTCATTAGCATAAAGGCGACCAGTGTTTGCGTTAATGAGTTGACCTAGAGGTGAAAGGCTAAGCTCTCTTCCAGTTGAGTTGTCAGCACAGCAGGTCCATTGTGTCTGGGGAGGCAGTCGGAGATGGAGCAGAGTGTGTGTGTGTGTGTGTGTGTGTGTGTGTGTTGGCAGAGAGGAGGTGACACGGGCTAAATGTGCCATTTGTAATGATAGCTCAGGCCAGTGTGGTGGTCTCCACCCCGGTCAAGTGTTCCTCAGATCTCCCTCCCTGCAAAACACAATGATCTTACTGCCAGTGTTGTCAATGACACACACACAACCACACACAACACTCATGTTCACACATGCACACTACCAGTCAGATACATTACTCACACAGTCACAACAGATGCACTCTAAAGTCACTTGACTGCTTTTTTGAGTACAAATTTAAAAAAAATTAATCTCCCCCCTCGCCCACCATGACTATGGAAGAGGCAGTCTTAATTTGAGGCTGTGAGTGAGAAAAGACTGGCCTTAAGCCTTGGGTGTACAATAACCCCTAAAAGCCCGGTTGCTTGGAAAGTGTGTATGGACTACCGTCAGACGGCAAGGGTTGGCTGGAGGAAGTACACTGTGTGTGGTGTGGCGTGTCTGTGTGTGTGTGTGTGTGTGTGTGTGCGTTCCCCTGTGTTCCCCTGTCTTCTAATCCATTACCTCGAGGTCATTAGGGCCAGCTAAGGGGTTTAGGCCTGTTTTTATTGACTGCACTTTTACGCCTCTGTGTTTGAAGTGAACGCCAAGGCCGTCATTTCCTGTTCGACCCACTCGCCGCTCAAGACATATGTAATTAAGGAACCATGTTGACCGTCCCTTAAAATATACCAGTGATGTTGAATAAGGACAAGAGTGAGAGAGTTACGCTTCACTGCCAGTAACATTACACACTGGATATTCAAATCACCTTCACAGGTACAAAGTACATCTTAACACTTTTTTTTAATGCCAAACATGTTTCCGTTTGCCAATCATGCTGTGCTGTACTTTTGACCACCAAGAGTGATAGGTGGCTGTTTGAACTCTTCTTGAACTCTTTGCAGGTTTTCTTTGACACCATTGAACAAACTAAAGAGGAAGTTTGGTACAATTGTGTAAAATATTTTTTTTATTTATTGCAAGTATGTTCTCAAGCACGTGTTTGTGAATTGCAGTGTGTGTAAAGCTTTTCTTTGAATGAGTGTGTGTGTGCATGTTTATAGGTGGTAAAGGTTGTCAGATGTGTGTTTACACCTCCTCAACCCTCTCCATTTAGGCAACAAAGCGGATGCTGATGCCAAGAACAGGTAATACAGACTGCAATAATTAGACAATCTGGACTAAACAAAAATGTAACGTTTTAACCTGTCTCTCCCCCCCTCTCTGGGTAAGATAAATAAATGTCTGGATCCGTACCCTGGCACATTAATTTCATAGCTCGATAGATTTACGACTTAACCCTGAGGCTAAAGAAACCTTTTCAAACAAAGGTCGGGGTAAAGGACTTAAGTAGGGTAGGTTTGTGTGTCACAGCTGGAATTAAAGCACTGGGATCTTTCAGTACTTTATGGGCCAGTTGTGAGCTTGATAATATGCATTGTGGGAGTATATCCCATGGAGCGATAACTTAAGAATCCTGTCCCCCCTAAGCCCTGAACTAGCATGTAAACATCATTGTCATATCCTCTCTATTTGGTCATGAGAATGTGCTGTTCTATCTAGTCAATGTGGGCTTCTAAAATGCATTACATTAAAGAGGATTTACACCATTTCCATCTAAGCTTTTTGTTTAATATTTTTTACAAGGACGCACTAACGCATAAACACACTCTCTCGTACATCCATGCAAACAAGGGTGTACTGTTTCATAGTTTAATAGCTCATTGTTTCTGTGTCAGCCAAGCTTTGTGGAACTGTTTCTGTCATGGCCGACAATTTGATAGTTTTTTCACACTTCGTTTTGCCAAGACTTCACATTTTCTCAGCTCTGTTTCCGCAGCCATGCCTGCAAGCCAACCCACGGTTTACAAATATTGAGACTTAATCCCCTGGTTTCAATCTGTGAGCCCCAATATGCGACACTCAACAAGTGATTGTGTTCAGAAGCTAAATTAGGTGACATGGGACTCTTTACTCCATACAGGCCAGAGCTTATCAAGGGAGGTTTTCTGCTGATCACTAAAAGCCATCATCATCATCTGCATCCTGTATTAAATAAGTACTCTTAAGTAACTCTTGAAGCCACTGCTGCTATGTGTTTTGAGGGTAAATGACAACTTTCCCATTTGGAAATGGTGCCTTGATGAAATCTTACATACATAGATGTCAATATCTCTGAGATGTTACTGCGGAGCTTAATGATTGTGTGAAATGTTTCATGGGTCGTCGAGTGTTAGTTTGTTATATTCAGATGTGGGATTTAGGCCAAGAGTGTGTATATGAGTGTGTGTGTGTGTGTGTGTGGGGGGGGGGGGGGGTGGGGGTGGTAGTTATGATGTGTTTTCCCAATATGTTCGGAACTATGTGTACTGCAAAATAAATATTAATCTATGAACAGACTTTGTTCCCAGAGAAACGGAGCTCGGGGCTACGTGGTGCGAGTTTTCTGGACTGGGCCCAGCTCCTAGCTGCTCCATTATCTCCCAGTGTCTTTGTATGTGCTGATTTATTTCAACAGTGCTTTCTCGGCCAAGCGCTGGTCGCCTCCTCTTTGTCAGCTCCTGTGTGAACACAGAAGCCTTTGACCACCTTTGACAGTGTGAATATTTTAGATCCTTTTAATATGCAGCCTGAAGTTTTTTTTATGTAAAGATGAGGAGCGCAAGGGAGGAAAAAGGAGGGAGAGATGAAGGCGAGGGGGTTGGGGTGTTGGGGGGTGGACAAAAAAAACTGTTCCCATGAGTTGATGTTGACATCATCAAGAGGCACGCTGACATTTACTTGATTTGAAGCACTTTTTTTTTTATTGAATAATTTGAATAACCAGTCAGAGTACATTTGGTTTGTGAACAAAAAAATACTATGTGTATACAATAACTCATACATTCCTACTGTATGTCCTGTCTCCTTGGTTCCATCTTCTTCTCCCAGGGTAGGCCCGATTAGACATTCCCTTCGAGGTTAAATAGTTCTCATGTTAACTTTCATGAGAATATTTTTTTGTTATTTGTAATGAATTCTTTGGCAAGCACAAACAATTGTTCTTGTTACACTGTTGACTGTACACTCTCTTCTCTACCGAGGACACCCCAGTACAGGCAAGACTTCCAGGTACAGATGTGGTTTGTAATTTCATTTCACAATGTAATTATGAGGAATATCTACCCACGGTTGACATAGGTTTCTCACCTACTACAATTCAAACAAACTATATGGTTCTCATTGGCTAGCAAAGATGGCAAAAGTACATTGTTCATTCAAGTGTGAGTATACTCCTGTTTAAAAAGACTAAACATGAGTAAAGTGCTTGAGTACTGACTACACTTTTTCAATCAAGTTAAAGTAAAGAAGTATGGGCTCTGACATATGCTTAAGTAAACAATTGTCATTGGGCTACTACTACCTGTTAGACCTCACATCAAAATACATTAATACAAAAAGACACGCAGCGCATTCGCCAGGATCCCTTTTTGGCATCGACAATTTCAAACATCTCCCTCACGTACAGGGGGGCCGCCAGGAATTTTGGGCCCCACTAATAAAATAATAATATATACACACAATATATATATATATATATATATATATATATAATTTATCATTTAAAAAAAATCTAACTTAAAATCTTTGTCTTGTTTTTCCCCACACACGACACAAAAAGTTCACAGTTTTTTTTAAAATCTATTTTTCATTTTTTATTTGCAACCTTTCAAAACTTTTTTTCAACCTTTCAGAACTTTTTTTTTCTTTTCATGCACAACATCACACATTTGCAAAAAAACATTTGTTTTTTTCTATAGTTTTTTACCTTTCAAAACATTTTTTTTGTTGTACGTTTTTTTTTTGCGTCTGCCTTACTCCATGGTAGCTTTGTAGACAAGCTTATGTTTGTTGTGTGTGATAGCCAAGTAAATGAAAAAATGTGCGCAATGACAAGAAATAATAATATCATGCCACCAAATAGAGATTCAAACTGAAGCAACAAGCCTCGTAGAAAGTACAGATATTTGTGTAAAAAAATTATGGAGTGAAAGTTTGTCACCGAAATGTTGGTAGAGCTATGTTCAAAGCATGATCAATGTCTTCAGTAAAAGGAAATGTAAGCGAGCCGTCTGTTACACATCATATAAGGCTAGAAGAACCTGCTGGAACATCCCTCTTGGGTCAGCCAGGTTCAAATATGGAGTGTGAGACTGAATAATGATATTAAGTGATTAGACCGTTGATCTCTAATCAGACCTGACGTTTGACGTAGGTTGTATCTAGGCACAATACTCTCAACTCTTCATTTTCCATACAAGGCACTGTCAGTATGGTAGACTGATTGGATTGCAACGGAGAGAGATTTAAGATTACATTAATAGTACAGTACGTCTAAGGTTATGTTAACATGTCTGTTCAGGTAGAGTAATGGATTTTGAAATAGTGACAAATACAGTGACTAAGACAGTTAAATTAATTTAGATTCATAGAATATCATGATCACTAAGATACATAGTTTTAAGTTAACCTGATAATTAACTTTCAGTTCCCCCCTCCACTCCATTACTGTAGGTAACATAGTCCGGTGACCTTTGACTTCGTGAAATAATTAATGTACGTCCAATGAGGAAGTGTAGTGTAAGAAATTGTAACAAAAAGCACTGGGGCTCATCTCTCCGGTCATTATACTGACCTTATTTGCACAGCCTTGCTGACATATGTTTCTTGACTTGAGACGTTTCTATTTTAATCTGCTGAACTGTTTAAGATGTGGACATAGTCACCATTTGACTTTATTAATCCAGCTGGTGTTTTCTGATGAGATGTTACACCCCCCAGCTCCAAACTGCCTTTACCCCACCCCCACCCCACACACACACTCCCCCTTTTGCTTCTAACCCCCCGCCCCTCTCATTCTTCTCCTCCTCCACTCATCCCTCAGTCCTTAACGATAGGCTCTTTGTCCATGGTCGCAATAAGCTAAGGGATTTATCATTCATGACTAACAGGGTGACTAGGAGCAGAGTAGGACAGCAGGACTGCTGTAAAGGTTACTACTGATTCCAATATTCATCCAACTGCCCTTAAACAGCCCTAATTCAAAGATTCAGAAAAAGCAGAAACCAACCATCTTTTTCTCTAAGAGAAGAGTTGTATGTTGTTGTGTGTTCCGGCCGACTCGCACACACATACACAGGCAGACAGACAGCAAGATAAGCAGGCCGACTTACTTTTGGTACTTTAGAATGAAATGGAGGAGGAGAGAGGAGAGCGGAGTGGTGCAGTGTGCTGCCGTGCTGTAGCGAGGGCAGGAGCGGGGCAGTGGAGCGATGAGGCCCTCCCTCCCCTGCTGATCACAACAGGGGATTAATTATGTCAGTATAATAAGTACAAATGGTGAACTGAACATGGAATTAGCCCCCTAAGCAGAGGCTGCCGCAGAGTGCTACAGAGACAGGGAGATTCGCCAATTTGTCCCAGTCTGTCTGCCCAGGCATGGGGGTGGCGGACAGGGAGGTGGGGGGCGTCTGGATGGCAGGGGTGTCCCAACTTCAACCTGTCATCTCTGCTATGATTTGCATGGATGTCAATCTCAATGGCAGCAAGACAAGACTCTAGCTGGGCTGGAGGCTACTCTGCCGTTCAAAGCACCATTCAGAACCAGCATGAGCAGGGACCATAAGACCTGTCACTGCCCCAGCCTAGCCCTAGCCCTAGCCCTAGCCCTAGCCCTAGCCCTAGCCCTAGCCCTAGCCCTAGCCCTAGCCCTAGCCCTAGCCCTAGCCCTAGCCCTAGCCCTAGCCCTAGCCCTAGCCCTTGTCAGGAATGACTGAACAGTGCAGGGTCCTATATTTGACTCAGTAAAAGTGTGTGTGTGTCTTGCTGTGTGTAGGTGTATGTTTTTGTGTGCAGTCTCCATTGTATGTGTTCCAGTAAGTGACGCAGCGCTCTACCCACCCAGGGCAGGGGGGGGGGGGGGGGCTGGAGTGAGTCAGTGTCGAGTCATAAGTCAAGGCAAACCAGTCAGGGCACTCAACAACATACTGGAGTAACACACATAGGACTGCACACAACCACACACACCAGAGCCCAGACAGCACTCAGTGAAAACAAGCTGCAGTAACATGCCCCAATCACCTCCATAACAACTCCTGGCCCCCTGAACATGACCCCTGAGAGAGGGAGGGAGAGAGGGGGGTGGGGGGATGGGGTAAGAGAGAGATAGAACGAGGGAGTGTGAGAGAGAGAGAGAAAGAGAGAGAGAGCAGACAGTTAAAGTTAGAAGTAGAGGGTAAAATAGAAAGGGAAAAAGGGAGGATAAAGAAGAAAGATTGAGAGAGAGTTGCTGACAAGAGAAAGAGAGAAAGCAACTAAAAGAGAGAGAGGGCAAATAATTGGGAAAGAGAGCAAAATCACACAGTACAAGAAACCTGATACAATAAATAATTTCACATACACAATATTGAATTACTGTACAGACAAAATGCTCTTACATCTTATTAATGTGACTACAGTGAATTCAAGGACATATATTATATATCATGCTTCTGGTTTGCTTCTCCCTGCAAGCTGCATGCTGTTGTGGATAAAAGAAGAGGTTGGAAAGACACCCTTGTCATCCCTTGCTCCTCTTATTACCCCCTCCCACTTTACCCCCCCATTCACCATCTAGTCTAGAGGAGGAGCTCTGAGTGGTCTCCTTAATGAGATGGGCCTCACAACACAAGAGACATAACTCAGCACTCGCCACTCCAATAACCGATGAAAAATGAAAATTGACAAGCGGGCCACCAGCCGGTCTACGTTTATGAGAGGCTGTCTTTACTGGCTGCCCCCAGCCCACCCCAACCCCCCCACCCCCTTCTCCCCCACACTCCCCCCTGTAAACGTAAGTCATACACGGCATGCTCATCATACCGCTGGATTTATGAGTCTCTCATACTAACTCCTCCATCAGCAGTACCTCAGCCCCTTAGAGGAGGAATCATTATGTGGACCCAGTCTCTGTAACCATCATTGACTGGAACTATATTCTAATAGGCCTGGCTTGGACAGACGTGCGGCCAAACAACGAGTATGGCAGAAAAAATCCGGATGAGGTGTGTTGATGAGATTGAAGGTAGATTGATGTACAGGTTTGTCCCCTGCACCCTTTATGTTGCTGATGCTACAGCTAAAAGGGACTGGATTATTGATCTGTTTGGGCTACGCATTCATCTCTGAGCGGGTTTAGCTCAGTTAGCTGGGAGCTAACCCTCGTCTTCCATTCAGTCATCTCTGAACCTCCTGCTGGCTGCTGGGATTCGCACACAAATGCTCCAGCCCTCTGTAGTGCCGTGTGGATGTTAGCATTCCTGAGCTGGGAATGTGTGGCAAGGCCAGAGCTGGTCTGGAGAAGCACAGAGGGTCTGGTGCCGACAGGGACAACGGCTACTATCACTTGGGAGGATGGGGAGGAAGAGGGAGGGGGATGTTTTCTCTTGGTTGCCCTGCCTGGTCAGGGCAACCAAGGGCAGCTGCCAACCTAGGGCAGCCTGACCCAGTCTCACATTCTGCCTGGTTCACTAGCTAGTTCCCTGTACTGTCCACCCACATTAACATAATGAGTATTGCACAGCTCACTATCTTAGCCAAAAGATGTGTACACAGGGCATGAAACAATATACCATACAATTAAATGGGGCAGAGGCTGGGGATAGTCGGGCTAGGGGTAGGACTGGAGCAAGGTCTGGGGTTGGGGTCTGGGGTTGGGGTTATGGCTGGGGCTAGGGCTGGGGCTCAAAATAGGATTCAATGGGGGACCCAGGGCCAGGTGTTTCATCCTCTGTGTGAAAGTGCAATACAAAGAGACACACAACCAGTCATCAAAGAACTGAGACTCGCTGAGGAAGTCCCCTTTATATACAGATGACTGGTGACGTCAGCCACATAGCACTCCCCCCCCTCAACCTCCACCTCATATTGGTAAGTATTTTATAAAAAATCTAGGTGGCATGGGACGGCATTGTTTTTTTGTCTCCTTTCAAGAACAGAAAAGGAACATCATAACAATGTCAAACGATACCTTTTGAATAAAGAACAATTTGCAACAGTTATGCCCCAATTCTACTGATTATTTCATTTGTTTCATTGGAAGACTTAATATCCCAGTACATACGTAATATGGAATGGTATGTTTCTTTAGACTCTCAATTAGATCAAATGCTTTGTGCATAAAGGGTCACTGAGACGGCAGTGTCAAAATGCCTCTGAGCAATTTAACTCACAAAGGAGCGTATTGTGCTACTGTGCATGGGCCACTCTGTAAGGCTGTTTCCTGTCTTTGCCGTTCTTGGCAAGTCTAATATTTAAAGAAATGTTACGTCTTGACAACCCTCAATTATATCCTGTCATAACAGAGGCCATCCAAAAAGAGAGACAGGAAGGAGAGACGTGGGGTATGATTACGTCAGTGGGATGAGACAGGGCACGGGGTGGGGTGGGGGTGCTCAGTGGCACATAAACAGCTGTTCCATTTGGCCGAGGCTCCCACTGTGTCTTCTACACCTCCACGCCAGGGGAAAGGAAACCACGAGCGACCGTGACCAAAACGACTCTGTCATGAGATGCCCTTTCTGTCCTCTGATCAGCCTGTCCCTATCAGTGCTTTGAAGTTGATCGGCTTTTTGAAACTAAGCAGAGCTCATCAAAGGAGAGAGAGAAAGGCAGGACAAAAAAAACTTGAATCCATGCCTGAATTATTACAGAGATATAAGTACGTAACTCTAGCCTGCTTTAGAGGCTGTGTAAGTAGATCTAGTAGGTAGGAAACGAGAAAAAAACAAGTATGACCCTGTGCACTTTAATGGAAGAGGTCAACCTGGCTTTGGCTAGCCGGGACTGGTCCATGTGCTTTCTGTGAATAGGGGCTCGGCCTTTCAGAGGGTGTAAATAACCACCCCAGCCAGAACAGCCTGTGTGTGTGTTTGTGTGTGTGTGAACCTGTGTCTGGTCTGCATGGAAGGGCATTCAGGGCTGTTTATGAACATAATCACCCATAGGTTCAGTTCATGGCAGTTTCATAACATGGCATACAGTCGCTGACCTCACACACTCCCCTGGATCACAGACAAACAGAACAGAGTCCAATCCCAGCCTTCTCCACTGCCCTTCTGATTCCTAGATATGAATCCAGTTAGCAAGTGACGTTTCTCCCTGAACGCCACTCACTGAGAACCTGGCAGAGAGATCATTGAAAATGTCAGTAAAAGTGCTTAGAGAAATTCCACGAGGATTATCGCCCCAGTAACATCGGCAGACGGGGGCATGTCTCCCTCTACACAAAAGGCCTTGTCAGGATATCATAAACCCTGCAAAGTTCGCCTGCTTTTAATGAAAACTTTTTCTGCACTGCCAACTATGGGTGGAGGGAGGAGGGCGATAGAGTAACATCTTGTTTTTTGGGTGCCAGGGGGAAGTTGGAAGCGTGGGGGGGTTCAGTTTTCTCCCCTATCCGATCTTTTTCGGGGGAAAGCCAGTGTTGTCAGTGCATCATATAAAGGAAGATATACAAGCGATTCACATGCTAATGCAGCGCGGTGATTTAGAAAGGAGGGGAGAAAAGGGAAATGTGCTATTGAAAGGCGGTGGAAGGAGCGAGGAGGGGAGGTAGAGGGGGGAAGAGGGTTGCATTGAACAGGGCAGGGAAAGAGGGCGGGAGGAGGGGGAAGGGGAAGGGGAGGTGTGAGGTAGTGGGCACTGTGAGACAGAGAGACATTTGTGTAATCTGGCTTTATGTATCACTAGTTCTGAATAATAACATAAAAAGACTTACCTCATCTGCCTGGTACAGCCAAGGCATAAATAAAGAAGCCTGAACAATGGAATTACTATTAGCTGGGCCTCTGCCGCTCCGCAGCGACATCATGGTATTCTTTAGAAGCACTGGCAAGAAGATTAATGTTTTGTTAAATATCAGTGTGGAGCAGTAAGAGATGGGTTGAGAGGGTTGGAGGGCTGGTGGGCTGGGGGGGGGGGGGGGTTGGAGCTGGGGCTGGGAGGCTGCTCGTTTGCTGGGGTTGCTAAACTTAGTCTATCCTTGCACTTCTTTAATTATGGTGTGTTACTACAGATCGTCTAACTCTTATTGTCTTTCTCTCTGTCTCTGTTTTTCTCTTTCTTTCTCTCTTCCTCTCTCTGTCTGTCTAGTTTTCTGTGTCTCTCTGTCAGGATCACAACATGTTGTGTGTGATGCCATCAGTCGTGCCTTCTCTCCCTTCAGACAGCACCTCATAGCCACACCCTCTGCCTTTCACCCCAACAGGAAGTTCCAGAACTTTGCTGTTTTAGTGGCCTGAATACAGTCAATAATGGGTCTTTGGTTTTCACTTAAAAAAGAGAGTTATGTTTCCATTTAGTTTAGAGACATAGAATTTAGAGTTTCTAAAGACATCGTCAGAAAAAAAAATCTAAATCAATTGCTTTTCAAAGTAGTGGAATGAACACACAACTAGGAGCATACAATATATATGGTCATCAATTCTTCAGGTGCAGGTGCTTGTGTGTGTGCTGATTATCACCTCCCACCCAGACACATCCTGACACACGCTACAGAGACACAGCATTAGCCGGGGCTTGTGATGTAGGGCAGTGGGCATGTTCTGACACAGCCCCCTTCTTCCTCCTCCTCCTTTCCCCTCCTTCCTCTCTGAAGGTGCATGGGACACGAAAGGGTCATGGGTGAATCTGCTGGATGACAGTGAGGCGACAGACAAACATGCTGTGGGGGCAGGTGACAGAGTGGCACAGAGCCAGGGTGACGGGGTGATGGCATGCGGTGACAGAGAAGCTGCCAGTCGTGGAGGCAAAGGTGAGTGATGGCAACTGACCAACACACCCAATTGTCACCCTTTCTCCCTGCCTGTCTCACTCAGTCTCTCTGTGTTCGCCCACCTCTCACAGCTCCTCCTCCAATCTGGACATGGTGTGTGATGTGTGTGTGTGTGTGCATGTGTGTGTGTGTTTATTTTCATGTGAATGTGCAAGAGTCTGGTTGAATGTTTGTTTTGATGAATGTGTGTGTGTGTGGGTGCGCGTGCGTCTAACTAGGTAAAACCTTCTCTTTGAAACCCTCCCAATAGAGTTGGCCATTCAGGCTGTATGTTTTCACCCCTGTCTCTGATGTCATGGCTGTGCACTTCTCCAGGCTTCATTAAGCAGGGGTCTTTTGTGCTGAGTGGAGGTGGGGGTCACTCGGAGCTGAAACACAGTGGTTAACATCCTTCCTGTTTGTTCACTCCTGGGCTCTGAGGAGAAGAGAGGAGGGGAGAGGTGGGTTTGGAGATGGTGGGGGAGGAGATGAAAAGCTCTTCATCTCATTTCATACATCAGCAAGCTCCCATAGTGACTCAACACTCGCTGCCCTGTGTGTATGTGCAGGCGCATGCGTGTTTGGCATGAGGTCTGGCCATGCACTTAGTAACCTATGATGCAAACTCAATAACCTCGTACATTATTTGTCGAACTTGTGTGACTCAAAGCGTTTGTGTTCACTGGTCATATTTGCAAATGTCTGGATAAATTATGTACCTAGAAGAGAGCTGGTACACAAGTGTATGAGGACAAAACCTACAATCTAACTAAACATGCAGTCTCACGTTAACTGTGTGTGGGTGTGAGAGGGGGGGGTTGTAGGCCAGCTGACCGGTGGGTTAAGAGAAACACAATAGCAGCAGTCTTTGGCTGGGTTAATAAGTATTCTGTCTGGGTCTTGGTCAGATGCACTTTACCTTCTAATACACTGTCTGTGTTGTCTGCCTTCAAAGCCAGATGGTGACCTCATGTCTGCCTTGCTTTGTGTGTGTGCATGTGTGTGTTTGTGTGTGTGTGTGTGTATGTGTGTGCGTACATGTGTATACATATCTTGTGTCTGTCAGTGTGTAACTGGTGTTTGGGTGCACAGTGGGAGTGTGTATAGAGTGTGTGTGGGATGATTGCATTACACTAATCCACTGGGTCATATGTTTTTATGTGACTCTACAGTTGGTCACCCCTCTAGCCTCAGTCATTATGCCTACCAGTGGTTTAATGCAATACAGAGTGTGTTTGGTAGTTTTTAATCATTAAAGAACTAACTAGAAGAGGGTGAATCACTTTATTAGAAAGATGAAAGGAATCTTATGTTTAAAAGTGTTAGAGGAGAGGGAGAAGGAGAGAGAGAGGGGAGAGAGAGAAAGGGGGAGAGGGAGGAGCAGGGGGTATCAGTGTCAAGAGGAGGGTGGGGGGAGCGGGGCTGTTCAACCACCACTGCTGCTGTCTACGCTGTTCTCTGTCTGTTGTTTGTTTACAAGAAGGTGTCACTTGGCTGTGTGTCTGTTGCTAAGGGCCTGGGGGGGCTTGCCTGAGTTTGACTCACAGGACAGAGGCCTCTCAGCAACCACCTGGAGCTTGCACAAGCACTGGCCAATCTCTCCAGAGAGACGAGGCACAGGCTCTTTATGTATTTGCTGCATAAACCACAAATAAAGAGCATCACATGACCCGGCCTCTAATTGTCATGTCTAAGCTTCTTCAAAAAGGAGATGGAAAATTCCAAACGCTGGAGGTCATTCACTCAGGCCACCAGCCTTTTAGTTTGCTCATGGCAAGCTGAAAAAGGTAACAGCCCATGTTTACATAATTTTATAGCTTTTTTTCTTCTCTTTTTTATGTAGGGTGAGTGCGGAAAAACAACACTTGCCCACGAGTGACTCAGTGATTTATTTTGTGTTTGGACAAGTATGTAAGATCCAGCCTCTCAAGCGGTTTAATCTCCTTGAAAGTATGACTATTATTGCTCAGAGGGAAATGTGTGTCTAAATCAAAGATTTAATGTGTTGATTTAGCGTATGAATTTATTTCCCTTCTCAGAAATGACACGAGTACGAATCAAAACTAATAGATTTTTACAATTTATTGGCATGGTTTAGCTAATATAATATGTTATCTAATGCCACTTAGCGTCAGCTTTTCTCCAAAGTGACTAGTGGTCCACCAAGAAAACATACATTTCTCGTTGTTGTTTTGCTCTCTATACATGGGGTCAGTATTTTAAAGCTGCAGTAGGCAACATTATGAAATAAATTCAACCGATAAACAGTGCCCCCAATTTTTGAACTTCTGCGCTTTCTTCTAGGTCGAGTTTGATTAACGGTGGTTTCACAAAATAAGCCAAGCAGAAAGGCCCACCTTGCCAAATGCAATTGGCTGGAACAGAATTGCTGGAACAGAATTGGTTGTAAAGTAGCGGACCTCTCCAAAATTTGAGACCACTGGCACTGAGCTGTCTCTGTTGCTGAAAAAAACGCATGGGGGCCTCATTAGCTGACGCAACATGTTTGTAGTAGAAAACAATTTTTTTACAGAAAATAATCGTACTTTTTGTACCTTTAATGCTGTGTGAAATCCTGAGAAATCTCAGGTCACGGTTGTTTTTGATTTCATAAAGGCTGCATTGTTATTTGTAAATGAGGCCAGATCCATGTAATCATACTTGTCAGAGCCCCCTCTTGGAGCCAAGGTGTGGGTGAGACACCTCACAATTACTTCTTAGCATTTTGTTGAGATCTTTATAATTCCCGCAACCTAATACAGGAGCATGGACTCAAATTACAGGCTTTGAGTTGTCGGTGGGAACTTATTTATTGTGGCACCTTTTCTTTCTTTGCCGGTGACAGTCGACTACAAAAACTAATTAGTGCTTTCAACTAGACGCCCATTAGCTGCAACCCGACCCTCCGGTCTGCGAAAAAAAATAATTATGACATTCCTTTTATAAATCATTGGTTATGTCCCTGATCCTTTCAATGTAAATATGATTTCCCACTACAAATTGTCTGACCTGTTTTACGTTCTCCAACACATAATTAAAGCCGTGGCGTGCGAGAGGAAGTAATTTTGTTCAAAGACTCTGGCAACAGCAGTGCTATGGCTTTTTTGGGGGGCTTGTTTAAGTACCAGCTACTGGCGAACCTGCTCGTGTGAGCAGTGGATTGCATTACAGTAAGCAGCAACAAACAACAGCGCCATGTGTGAATAACCTGCGTTAGCCACTGGGCCTAGAGTGGCGGAGATAAAATGAACAAGAACATAAGTGTGGGTTCTGGCTGGGCAAAGTCAGAGAGAGATATAGGGCTGGTGCAGCCAGTCACTGACCTCAGGGGAGTCTGTCCACACATTAGCGCAGGGGAAAGCAGGCCATCTCTTCTCGTGGCTTTGTTTCAGGGTTCCTCAGTAGCCCCTGGTGGTCCTACTGTCACTAAACAAACAGTCTGAACCCAAAATGATGAAAGTAAGAGGACAGACATTTCTAGCTTGTTGGACATCAAAATAATATCGCCAATGTCTTAAAGAAAATGTAATTCCTTCTAAGAAGTTATATAGTATTGTGTGACATTGGTAGATTTTAATTAAATGTTGATTACTTAGTTAAAAAAAAGTTTAAGGAACTCACTTCAGTTTATCACAGTTTATTGTTGCCATGGAGGGTGCTAATCTCCGTTCAGCCTAATCCTTCTGTATGCTATGCCAAGTATGCAATGCTGCATCTTGTGTGTCTTTTCCTGTCCTTCCTGCAGGTGAAAGACTGTGTGTGTGTGTGTGTGTGTGTGTGTGTGTGTGCGTGTGTGTGTGTGTGTGTGTGCGTGTGTGTGTGTGAGGTAAGGTAAGGAGGATACCAACGTCAGGCAGCCAAAGACAGTGTCATGTCCGAAGGCTGCCATAGATCAAAAGGGCAAATCTGGTAGTAATCTGCAAATCCAATTGACCTGCCGTATTCACATGATCTGCTGTGCCAAAGCAGAACCACACCTTCAGAGTCGACACACATACTCGCTCATTTAGGGATACACATTTACCTGCACTGCTCTGCACACACACTCACATGCCTACTGTTCGAGGTGTCGCTCCCTCTCTCACACCCATGACTTCATAAAGGCAGCTCATTGGATTCCTCTTAGCCTAGAAGTAGATTAGTGAAGGTGACTTGGAGGGGGGAATTCCGGCACATAATTGGCATAATTTATAAACCAATTAAAAAGCACATTCTAAAGAGCTGGGTTCTAAAACTATTATTAACCTATCTCTGATTGGATAAGCAGGGGCCTCTCAATTTGCTGTGCACTGTTGTTGACATATGAATAATATGAAGTGTGTTTGGCCTCGTTTCGACCACACAGACTTTCTGTACTGGGCAAATCCCTGATGCCCTTTTTAAACTACACCAAACCACACAGCATCCTCTGTCACTGTGCTCCTGCGCGGTAAACTCACATAACATGTTGTGTTCTTCCCTCAAACACTCGATAAGAGCAAACAGGGTTTTCCTGCAGTGAGTCAGCCTGTCTTGTCCCTTAGCACAAGTGTGGGGGCTTAGTGGAGGGACTGGATCCCATTTCCCAGGCCAGATCGAGACCCCAGGGCAGTGTGTGGAAACAGAACTAATTGCAGGATATTGGGCTTGGGATGATTAGAGGAAGAGATGAAATTCCTGGCCTGTGATGCAACCGGACCAAGGTGAGGCTAATGAAGGATGCATTCTTTGATATCATTAGATAAGTGTGGATCACGCAGCGGACGCCTGCCTGAGGCATGCCAACAGGAAGGGGAGGGGCCAGAAGTTTAAAGGGGCGGTTGTAAAGACTGGAATATGTGCTGATTCTCTGAAAAAAAGATTGTCCTTTCCTCGAGGTACTGTAAGTCTTGATTACAAACAGCAATATCTGTAACATTGTTACATATCGTCATACATAACAGTGTTACGGATATTGATGTTTTTAATCACATATTAGGATTACATATTACTTAACATATTATTACATACTGTATAACCATTGCAAATTACATACCACACATTTACAGTGCATAATTACCATTCCACAGTTCTGTACAGAAATCATGTCTATTCTTCTCTGCACAGCTCAGCAGAGACAATGCCAGGAAGGTTACAAGACAATGTGAAGACACTAGCTTTTTTATTTAGACTTCTCTTGTCTCTAGGCTCTTTGTTTGCTGTGTTTGTTTGGTCTCCCTCCAACAGAAGGAGAGAGATGCGATTGAGCTAGCGGGACCCCCGCTGAGTTCACACCTCTTTTAGTGTGCTCAGGGTCGCTCTCACAGGCCGACCTCGGAGCAGAACAGGCCATTGGCCGGGCCATTGTTGACTAGTGTAACTAATTGCCCTGATTGTACCTCAATAAAACCCAGCTGTCTGTCTGCCTGCCTGCCTGCCTGCCTGTCAGTCAGTCTGTCTCTGCCTGCCTGCCTGCCTGCCTGCCTGCCTGCCTGCCTGCCTGCCTGCCTGCCTGCCTGCCTGCCTGCCTGCCTCTGTCTGTCTGTCTGTCTGTCTGTCTGTCTGTCTGTCTGTGTCTGTGAGCAGCCATACAGTGATAGGAGACGACCTATGTGTGACCACAGACAATGCATTAGTGCCAAAGACAAATAGTTGGGGGTGTTCTGAGGCAATATTTGGCTTGGCCAGATGGCCACTGTGTGCAGGCAGACTCCTTGCCCCCCCCTACACATCTGCTCCTTGAGATGTGCCAGCTAAGGACTGCCTGTCTGAGATGCAAGGTGCTCTCTGTGAATTGGGATAGGCTTACAGTGTGAGTGGCCCCTCCCACTCTCACACAGACTGGGACCCCAAATCCACTAGCTTGCAAATGTTTGGTGACTGTTTGAAAGCGTGATGGGAAGGGTCCATGCCACATTTGATTTAACATGACAAATTCCAAATGTGTGTTGTTTACATTTCCTTCTGTGATTATTACAAAATGCTCAGGTGTCTGTACACTGATACATGTCAGGGGCCTATGCTAGACCTGGACCTAACTCTATTCTTTAAAATCTTTGATAGTGTGGTCGGTGTAGACATGACTCTCCTCTCCTCTCTCCTCCCCTCTCCTCTCTCCTCCACTCCCCTCCCCACTCCTCTTTCCTCTCTCTTCCTCCCCACTCCTCTTTCCTCTCTCCTCCTCTCCTCCCCTCCCCTCTTGTTTTCCTTCCACCTTCCTCCAGCTTGTCTTCTCCGATCTTGTCTCTGATGATGGACAAAGTATCAGTCTTGTGGTGTGGTCTTGTTGCATCATCATGTACCCCCTCCAACATTCAGAAGCTTGCTTTCGCAGCTGTTTAATATAAATTCTCTGTGAATATCTTTGTCCAAATGGTTTATTTTTACAAACAATACACAGCCGCATTCCTGCAGTTCTCCTGCCCCTCTCCCGTCTGCTTAACTACGGAGTCTCTCTTTGGAGTGGTGGGGTGGGTGGGGAGGAGGTGGGTGGGTGGGTGGGCGTAGGGGTGCACAGATGGTCCTGGCACACCACTGCCATACAAACAGGGTACGATAAAGAAGATATATGCACATGTACAGGTATAGATACATAAGTCATACAAGCTCAGAGCCACAACAAAAAAATACACACACACTGACACGCACCCCCCCCTCCACACACACAGACACACACACAGTTTCATTTGTGAGGAGACAGATGTGCAGGGTAAAAAAGTGCATGTATATGTATTTTGGATTCCAGAGTGTTTATTTGAAGAGGATACATAGCCATTTGTCATAGATCACCAGGCTCCCAGATGAGTTCCAGATGACAGAGTATGGTGTTGTGTTAATGTCAGTGATATTGAATGGAGGGGCGGGTCTCCCCCTAGGTCGGCCAGTTACGGGCCTTGCGCGCACACACACACACACACACACAGTCTTCCCCTCAGGCCCTGCTGCCACAGCTAGTGCACATCCTCTGTGGCCTTTCCGTCCCTCTCCTTCCGGCCCCCCCCCAGCTCGGGGCCCTCACAAAGGGGCCCTAACAAGAGAGAAGAAAGAACCAGTGCCACTTGGACGGGATTACATCCTAGTAAGATTCTTCAGGCTTCTTGGCCAGCCGCCCCTAACCCTCCCCTCCCCTGTTTAGAGAGTGAGCAGGCGAGTGAATGGAGAGAGAAGGGCCACACATGCCCGATAGACTGCTACACGGGCGTATTGACTAGACTGACTAGCTGACAGAGTCCTGTCCTGGTAGTTGACTGAAAATACACCCCTTTTTATTTCAGTTCCTTTGGAGCACCTGCATATTACCTTTTTTTTTGGAGCGTGGTGTATTGTCCTACAATGAGAGTGTCAAACTTCAAAGACCAAGTGTGCAACACTATTGGCCTTGTGTAAACTGTAGTGAGTTGCTTGTCCTGGCATGTCCAGAACTCCCACTATGCCTGTGAAGGATAGGGTCAAAGCCCCACTGATGTTTTCCCATGTCCACAATGTCGTTAACACAAACCTAACACCTTCAACCCTTGCAAGTCTTCAGTGTCCACTGTAGCCTGTTGCTAGTGGTGAGTGATGGCCTGTATGCCTCTGTCCTCCACCAGCCCTCCGACCCCCAAACTTCTAAACATCCACCCCTTCATAGGAAGGGGTCAGGTGACAGGTGGACAAAGACCAGTTGCTTCAGACTAAATGATTCGTGGCTCTGGGTGAAGTAAATAAGAGGCGGGTCGCCATTCAAGAGGGCCAGCTCTGCATTGCTGCCATTCCTACTGCCCCAATGGTAAGGTAACCTGCCCGATCCCACTGAGTGTGCGTGTGTATGTGTGTGTGTGAGTGTGTGGGGGGGTTGGTGGTGTGTGCGCGCATGCGTGTTGATGATAGTGAGTATATGTGAGTTCAAAGGGAACAGGATGTGCCGGCCACCCTCACCAGGGAAACCGGAGAAACTCCCTGATGTATGAGTTCACTTAGTGGCCAAAGGCTGAGACACCATCCACAACCAGAGAGCTATAGCCATCCTGATAAATGGAAATGGGTTTTGGGGCAGTAGCATCACCTGAATTATAGTAGTTTGTTGGTGACAGCCGGTAATAGCAGCTTTTGTTTTTGTTGTGTGTTTGTCTACTCGCTTTTCTTCGATGTAGACATGGGGCACAGTCATTTCAGCAGAGAGAGGTTAAATAAATTACTTGGATAAAAAAGACACAGAGGTTAAAAAGGCCATCCCACATATAAATATATATAAACCTTAGTTACTCATGTGGTTGTCTTTGTTCTGCCAGTTGAGGGACGTGTAGTCTCTATTGTTGGAAGAGACCAGGTATTGTTCATACTTCTGTCAAAGTAGACAGAGAGAAAGAAAGGGGTGTGGCGGGGTGAGTAAGGTGGGTACTGGCTTTGGAGCTCCTCGTTTTTATGGAGCCAGAGCAGCAGCTGCCTGGTCCCCACAGCCAGCAAGGGCTTCCCAGACAGGCCGACCCAAGCCAGGGCTCTCCCCAGCCAGGCCCCACGGCGTTGCTGCTTACCACCCCTCCTGGACTGTGAGACTTGGAACTCCTCTGCCCCGCAGTTTGCAGCCAGGACAGCAGCCTCTGCCAGCCAGCCAGCCTCACCCCTAGCCCCCATCCTACACCCTTACTCAGCCAGGCCCCATTGTGGTGCTCCACTGCCCAGTAATTGATGCCTTGCACTGGGGATATATTTAATCACCATAACAAGGAGTTGGTGGGAGTAAATGACCTTGTAAAGGCACCACGAAGCTCTCTGAATGAGCTGGATCACAGCTTATGGGACTGGAGGAAGAGGAGGGCGGAGGGTTTGGGGTGGAGGGTGGGGTTGTATGTGAATGTGCACCTAGCTCCCCTCCCATCCCCACATCCCCAACCCCCTGACACGTCCTACTGCCGGCCAACAAATTTCATTACAACAGCCCTAAACTGCCCAGTTTTAGAGGGGTCTAATTATTGGACTCTCTGATGTGGTTGTGTTGAGAAAAGGCTGTAAATCACCAGAAGTTGAGGGAGGAGGGGGGAGTTTGTGTGGGTGCTTGTCTGTGTGTGTGTGCGTGAGTGTGTGTGCGTGAGTGAGTGTGTGTGTGTAGTGGGGGGATTGCTGGCCTGGAGCTGCAAGAAAACTGAAAACAAATGATCCTCCACGCCTATCCTTCCCCTCCACTTCCCCCTTCCTCCTTTCCACCCTCTGTCTTTACGCCCCTCTTTGCCTCTGCTTGCCCCTCCCACTTTCCAGGTGCAAGCAAGAATAGTCAGGCTGTAGTTGGAACGGGTGGTGGTGGTGGTGGTGGTGGGGGGGGGGGGGGTTGTGTGTGTGTGTGTGGAGGGGGGATGTGTGGGGAGAAGGAATCAGAGGGCACATGGTCAGCTGCACCCTGCAGACAGCTATGTGCAGTGACATAGTCAAAGGCTTTGCTTCCTTACCAAGTGTACAAGTAACAAGGTCGTCAAAGTAACCCAACACTGTATAAATAAAGATTGGTACAAAGTGATATTAGGGACGCATATCAACTAGGTATTATATGTCGGCTGACAGATGTTCACAGAGGTAGAAATGTGTCCTGTTTTGCATACTATACTGCCTCTTAAACTATTTAGTAAAGGAGTGTCCTTCCTTTTTCCCCGTTCTATGAATAAGTCACAATCGATAAAGCCAACAACAATGCTTGAGTGAGGTTTGTTAACATAAATATAAGCATTTCAAGAATTTCATTTGAATTCTGAAAACTGCGTGGTCAAGTTGAGTACTATGATTAAGAATAGGGGTTCATGCTTCATAAGAAAGGTCTAGAGATGTAACCTGTCACGTGCTTACCCCTGGGTGCAACCATGAGTCACATGTCATGTCTGCAGTTTCTGTGTCATCATATTCTATGCTGGGCAGCCATGATGGGGCTCCTTTGACAACAGAGCGTCTGCTTCAAAATGGCCGCCAGTTACTCTTTTTATCAGAGGTGAGACATTGACATGAGCAGTGACAGACATGTTGAGTGGTACCTGGGCCTGGCTCTTTCTGTCTGCTCCCTCCCCAGTCTGGCCTGCCTGTAATCAGCCTCTTTAATGGCTCCAGCCAGTAATTGCTCTGCATAGCCCCAAGATAGCAATCAAAGGGCTCAGAGATGCTGAATTCCACGCTCTCTCTCTCTCTCACTCTCTATCTCTCTCTCTTTTATAACCCGCTTTGTATTTGGGGGCACTGTAACAAAAGCATCTTGGCATCTGTTTCTTAAGGTTTGGGGGGGGGAATCAATTCAAATTGAACTAATGGCAAAATTGATATCTCTTTGAAGACTAGTCCTTCGCCCCCAGTTCTCTGTCCTCTGGTCTCTTATCTTTCAACAAATTACAAGAACAGTCTAATGGCCCTTTTAAGTTCCCTGCCAGCTGTATTTGCAAAAAAAATATATGTCTTCTTCATCTTAAGGCCAACGAAGTGGCGGTGAAGCTCATTCTTAAGTAATGACGATGCCTTTCCTCTGAAGTCATTGTTTGAGCTGTTGGTCTTGAGATGAGCCGTGACTGTACGCCTTAAAACGTTCAGTCCTAGGGTTGGTATCTCTATGCCAGCTTAATATCCCCAAGCAGCTTGATGAAGTGTGTTGGATGTTCTTAAAACAAAGCAACATTTCTCTTGTGACCTTATGATGAATGGTAACTAAACTTCCCTAATTTTCCAAACACAAGTCATTTGTTTTGATGCAGACTTCCTTGATTGCATCCTTAAAGTACATGTCTCTAATTATTGATGCTGGTATTTTAGCGACATGTTTGTCATTTGTTGTGCACTGGGGATGTGTGTGTGTGTGTGTGTGTGTATGTGCATGTGGAGGCTGTAAACAGCATTGGCACAGCAGGGTGAAATCATCTGTTAACACTGAAGAGATGAAGAGAGAGGAGAAGAGAGATGGAAAAGACACCTGCAGCTCAACAGATGCTTCATCCATTATCACTGCATCTCCTCCCCAACAGCCCTTCCCAACACACAACACCCCCCCTACACTTATCTCTTCATCCCTCCATCCCCCAACCCTGAAGTCTTCCCATTCTCTGAAAGAAACACTGATTGAGACGGCACCAGAATCCACTTGGCATCCTCCTAATTTTCTCTCAGCAGCTATACCCTGTAGCACAAACCAAACACATGTAACATCCCATGCCTGTGTGCGCAGTCTGAGCATTATGTCTTAGTGAGAGGGATCCCAGTGAGATTTCTCTCCTCGGTTAACCTGCTTAAGGATTGGCTTGACACAGGATACATTGGGGTCAGGGCAGTCGGGTGATGGTCAGGGTGAGGAGGATCCTGTGGAAGCAGGTCAGAGCTCTCCATTGCTTAGTGCGTACACCAATACATGTTAGAAATGAGGAGCGAGAGAGGAACTGAGAGATATCAAGAGAGGAGTCAAGGAGAAGGGGGTATCAGTGCTGCCGCAGAGCAGAGAGAGAAAGCGAGAGGGAGAGAGGAGAGAGAAGGAGAGTGTTCGAGCGAGAGAGACAGAAAGCAGCCCAGGCCAAGTGTTTGAAGTGTATCACTGTAGGCCAAACATCTGAAGAGGACAAGATTGCAAACATGTCACAGTATCGCCTGCTTGCACTTAACAACAGATGTTTGTTCTCCCAGTCCGGGTAATGGCTGCCTACTCAGGTTGGCCTGACCTGCTGAATGAATAATGCACTCACACAGAAAACACTGGAACTGTTACAAGTCCATCGCAAATCCTCCATCCTTTTTCCTCCCAACCCTCCCCCTCCACATCCTCCCATCCCCTCCTTCTCATCCTTCGTTTCCCTTACAACAGAATGCTCCGCCACGCTTCCCGTTTAGTGGGTAATTACTAGGAGGCGTCAGGAACCCATACATCCTCTGCACCTAATGGCACCAGGGGTGATCTACTCCAAATTTATGGACACGGGGGCTTCAAAGTTTTAATAATATTTGGGTAATATCATGGCAGGTCTTGTCTGCTCAGGCGTGATAGATGAGGCCAAAATTAAGCGATTGTGATTCTAAGCATGACGAGATATTGGCAACCAACAACTCTGTTCCTCTGCACTGGTTTATGGGGACCGGACATGGCAATAGAAAGGTGAGGTGGTGGTGGGGGGGTGCGTTCATGAATTATAGATATGAGGCTGAGTGATGGGGCTGAGGCTGCCGGGTCGTGAGCTGGGTGGAGAGAGACAGACGGTGTGGCTCGCTAGCTGATGTGCTGCGCGACCCTCCATCGTCATGGAGATTGATGGTGAGGGGCCTAGGAGTGAAACAGGCCGCTCGGTGGGGACAGTTCAGAGGCAGGAAAAGACAGGGCTGAGCAGGGAAGCTCTCGGAGCGTCAGAACGAGCTCAAGTGCTGCTGGGAGGTGTGGCCCGTGGGCTAGTCAACAGCAGAAGGGACTGGGAGGGAGAGATGTGGTCGGTGTAGCATAACATGTTTCAGGTTAAGATCATACTATGTGATATTCACTGTCATGTTCCTGTATTAGTTCAATATTCGAGTTATTTGCTTAAAAAATAAAACTACTTTGACAAACAACATTTTTAAAAAGAACACATTTAGAAGATAGTTAGAAGTTAGGATGATGTGCTGAATATGATCTCTGAATTGTTCCTTTGATTTCTTTGTCTTTGAGTTTTCCTGGGAGTTTTTACTTCAGTTCTATGGGTATGCATGAAGCCCTCTGTGATATTGCTTGTAAAAACACTACACAAAGACAATATGATTTAATTTGATAGCTGTGGTTATTTAGTCCTTACTGTTGAGAGAATCCATCTCTCTCTCTCTCTCTCTCTCTCTCTCTCTCTCTCTCTCTCTCTCTCTCTCTCTCTCTCTCTCTCTCTCTCTCTCTCTCTCTTTCTTGAGATCAGTCCTATTCTTAATTGCTCTCAACCACTGCGGGTGTGGAATGAGTGCCAGCACAAATTTGTAATACACAGGAATTAAGCATTGCCATTCTGTTTTAATGAACCACTTGTTGAGAAGGCATTGATTCTGTGGACATTAAGCTCATGCACAGATAAGATAACTCAGAACATTCTCTAATCTAGCCTTGTCCCAGTTTGCACTTGACCAGATGGAGATGTTTTATCTCTTTTTTTTCTTTGATGCACGGAGGGGAAAACATCTCTTTAAAAATTAATACATTATTTACACCCGCCAGTGACTTACTGGCCTTTTAAATCATGTCCACTACAGGCTCTACTGAGCTCCTCTTAATGACTTCTAAAACATATGTTTTTTTAATCGTTCTCTTTTTAATTCTCATCATCGCAGCTCTGGGCTTTTTTCCCTTTATTAAACCATACTCGCACAGGACAGACAGACACGCCAGTACACATACACACACAGGCACACACAAGGGAGGATCACAGTGTCACTTAGGCAGAGGCCTGTGATTAGCGAAGCAGGTCCTCCGCTGGTCTGATAAGATCTGGGGAAGTAGACGTGGTGGGAGCCCCAACCCCACCACCCCACCACCCCAAACCTCCTGATCCCTCAGCCCAGCCCACACCCCCACCTCAGCCCACACGCCCATACCAGCCCCCACCTCCACCCCAGCCCCCATCTCCACCACCCAAAGAAAATTAAAGGTAACCAAAGGTAACAGGACAGCTGCTCTCATTGTCAACATCCCCTAGATAAGATCAGCCGAAGGGGCCATTGTTGTGGCCAGGTAGCCATTTTACGTCAGTGTCTTAAAGACTGGCAGAGAGGGCCGGTGCCCAGAGATTACAACCTGAGATTTATGAATATGTGGAGTGATTAAAAAGGAACAAAAGGGGTTTGAGGAGTGGTGTCCCTTTCACCTCGAGGGGAGGGGGGAAGGAAGGGGCCGACCACAGATCCTCTACCAACACAACAGAGGGATGGTCAGATGAATGCCCTGGCCACTTTGCCATCAATTAGCAAACAAGACCAATTGTGGGATTGTCTCCATGCTGGTAAAAATGCATTTGATATGAGACAATAGGAGTAGCAGCCCAGCGGGGAGATAAGTCCCCTGACCATTGTTCAGACGTCAAGGGGGAGAAATGGATGGTTTGCCTTTTGGAGAATTCAATCAATTAAGCGTTTCAAATGATACTGCTCTACGATTATGCTGTCCCCTGTGTCATAAACGATAAGGAGGGGACGAATGGATGACAGAGGCCTTCATGTTCTGTCAATGAAACTGTATTGGGATCTGTTTGGATGTGTTACATTGTCATGTAGATGCATTCATGAATGACTGAAGCATGTTGCAATTAAGTATATTGTCCATTTTTACAGTAAATTTCCATACAGTGAATTCAGCGTAATGAGAACATTGTGTATTCTGTCCCGCTGAAGTATTTTCAGATTAAAAGCGATGATCCTTACAGATGTTCAAGCAGACATGCATGGCAAGCGTATGTTTTCGTGTTAAGAGGATATGTTTAATTCAACTTGGGAATAATTATTGAAAATACTTGGCTGCAATCCTAATCTGATGTCCAATCTAAGCATGAGTCTTAGTCAGATTAAATCTACCCACACCACACCCCCCATACATACACACACACAAAACACATTTTCCATCTGCTTCAAGACATCTCAAAAGAAATACACATTTTCTTCAGGGCAGAAAAAACAACAGAATTAAGCGCTGGCCAGCGTCTTAGTGCGAGTGTGTTTACCGAATCAGTGTGGATTAGAGAGATGGCCCCCACTTTGGCACACACTCGGGGTCAAACAAAGGGACAGAACAGCACAACATTCCTAAAGTTCCTTGACCCAGAGACCTCCCCACACACACCAATACCCAACACCACCACCCCACCCTTCAAAGATTTCCATGACTTGAGCCTATGCCTTTATTTGCAATCAGCTTGTATATTGCTTGGATGCATTCTTTAAACCACTGAAACAAATTTGGGCTTCAAATTGACAGAGGGATTAATCAAGAGGATGATAAAAAAAAAAAAGGCTATGACATCATTGAACAAGAGTCGATCCAGCTGGAAAGATTCCTCTGGGGAGGTAGGAGACGGATCTCGCTGTTATTTTATTTATTTATTTACTTATTTTGTGTCCCTCTCCTGTTTGTTTTTATGAGGTAAGAGTGGCAGGTGCTCCTCTGGCCCCACTGTCACCCTGACAGTCCCAGCCTCTCCTTGGCTGACCACCAGGAGAGGAGCGGGCAGGAGGAGATGAGAGCTGCATTAAATCTCTGGCTGTCAGGCCCCGTGTCCAGCTGACCACCACTTAGACATCACCCCAGATGGCAGGCACATGTTACCTGTATAAAACACTGGTGGAGGGGGGGGGGGGGCCTAGTCCCAAGGAAAGGAGGGAGCGGGTGCATGGGGAGGAAGTGAGGGACGACAGTTGAATGAGACACTGAAGACTTTTCAAAGTAAACTCCCAAGGGCACCAGTGCAGGGGCAGTGCGATTCCCAATGCCGCTAGATTTTCACACTTACAAACCGTAACAACTGTATAATATGAAAATGCATCTCAAATATATTCAAACAAGCAGAATAAAATCCCTGTCAAATTTCTGACTTTTTTTAAACTGCTCCTGACAGCCGGAAGCATGTTTTCCATTTCCACATCCATCCGTTTGTCTGTCCATCCAACTGTTAGCACATATGCATCTGGCTGTCTGACAGGAGATGACAGCAGGCTACTATTACCTCATCCCATCCGCTACAGTCAGCCACCAGACACGTCCGCTCCCGTGGCATGTGGGGGATTTGATCATATAGTTACACATGTTCACATATGTCTGGGGGAATTAAGACGCATTAAGGCTGTAGGGGGACGATGTCTTATTTGGCCTCCCGGAATTTACGACCCCTGTCTGTCTATCCACGGCTCTGAACGCTTCACACTTAGGCTTATTTTATTTCTCACTGTGTTTCGTTGTAGTATGTCCCGATAAATCACCCAATGGCTCCTTGCACCCCCATTTTCCCCAGAAACTCACTTTCAGTCTAGCTTGTTTTAGTCCCCCCCTTTTTTAATGAGCATGACCAATTGGATATGTGCTATTGGCAACTGCAACGCTCCTCTCATAGAGCAAGCCATTGTGCATGAAACTAGCTGTAGACCGAAGGAGGGGATGGGTGGCTCAAGATTTTAAGTTTGCTGGTGACTAGTCTGTAAATATGTTTCACGTGGTTTTCTAACTGTCACACTGCAGTGGGTTGTATCTGTGTGTCACTCTTTACATCACATCTGGAGGTTATTACATACAGAACCCAACTGACAGGAAATGGCATAAGAACTATACACATTTTCGTAGCATATTTTACTTGACACTTTGCAAATCCAATTTGGAAATGAGGAAGAAATAATGCATGTATCCTGGCCCTAGCCTAGGACCATGCTCTGGTACTTGTAAATACATACATTTTGAAGGTGCCTCAATGAGGAAATATAGTTGTTTTGATTGGATAGTGGATAGGTGAATTCTATACAGCTATATAGGTTGTGCTGGACTTAAGAACTTTGTTGGCCTGGACAAAGACAGACACACACACACACACACACACACTCAAGCACACAAAAGACCAGCAAGTATACTGGGAACTTTCAGGAAACACAATTTCATGGACAACATTGCAGTATGAATGCATTCATCCTTCCTCCAGATGTATCTCTTTGAAGATAAAAGACCTGTAAATCTTAGGACAATGAAACAATGGATCAAACGACAGCTATTGCTATCAATATGTGCAGTCAAGAATACCAGAAGCTGTTATGGGTAATCCCTTTATCCACGTCTCAAGAAGCACCCCGACTTTTCTCAACTGAGTCTTGAAGTACCCGTGTTTTTCTGCCAAGCTGACCTGTTTTCTACCTCCTTTCAGGTTATTCTCCTGGAAAGCTGACCTCGTTGGATAGTTACTTTATTTACCCTAGGGCCATTGTATCCTTCAGTTCCTTACCAGAACAGACCGTGCAGACCTCCCTCTCAGTGGGTGATCGTGTCCCAATTATCCCCCTAAATCTCAGCGCAGGTATCCAAATGTCAAGCGTCCTCCTGTGTTATTCTGTTTCTTTGTGGCACGGCTCTGTGGTGTGGATGCGGTAATTAGTACCTGTGGGACGTGTTGATGATTGGGGGGGCTCAGGGGTAGACAGCCCTCCATTGCAGAACTACTGTTGCAACGCTCAAGCTAGGGGTTTCGGTGTGATCGGGCCTTGTATCAGCAGTGCTCAGGTATGGTGAGGAGAAGGGCATTCATTGGCACCAGGGCAGGTCTCTGTTTTCTCACAGCCTAGAGATGGAGACTTTATCCCCACGCTTGTTTTACAGATAAAATGAGTATTTCAGAAACTTCAAGTAGCCAATTACTGCAAATATGCTTCTAAAAAATAGTGAGTAGTAATTGAAAAGAAGTAATTTGCAAACAATGTATTTACTTTTACATATTGTAAAATGTGATAAAAAAAAAAAATGTAAATTATACCAGGTGGTGGAATATACCAAAACAAGGAAGCTTTGGAAACGACAGAAGATGTCTTAGTTCAAAGTCTCTGGCTGATTCCTTTCTATGCTAAAGCATTCTTAGATCGTTTTTTTCTCTATCCTCCTTTGTCACTTAAAGAATGCTTGGTGTCTGTGGATTAATTAAAGTCTAAACATTAAATATTGATTGATGCATTATCAGTACCTTGCAGTCGCTTCCTCTCAGATTGATTTCCACTGTGATTTATTGTCATATTTGCAGTAATTCCACTTGATAACAAAGAGAAATAGCTTGCAACCTCCGAACCCCCACCCCTTCCATTAGCCCACATTGACTGTCCTTCGCTCTGTCTTTTTATCTATTTTTCTTACTTTCTCTGTCTCTCTCTCTGTTCCCTTTCCTCCCATTTTCAGTATATCTCTCAGTCAACCTCAATCCATTAAGGACATGAGAATGTGTCTGCACAATTTCTCAGAAGCATTATCAGTTGAGCAATGATAATACCTTCTGAAGTTAATGTCTTTGGGATACACATTTTCACTAATCAAGCATCTACCAAGAAGGAAAAGACAGAACTTTTGTACATACAATATGCAGCCTTAGACAAAACCATGCCAACACAGGCAAAGTCCCTAGAAACAAAAATGTCCGGTGATTCCACACCTAACCACACCTCATTTATTGTATAATATCCATATTCTAATTTACTAGGCATATCTTGAGCCGCACACAATACTGAAGTTACAGGCATAATAGTTGATTCGATCATCTGCCGTTTGACAGGTCACATTTGTTTTCAGTTTTTTGTCAAAACCCCCTCCTCCGTCACACAAAGCATTTCCTTCTAATCCAATCAACAATTTTCTCTAAGATCCAGCAACTATTTCTGTACCTACAATACGTGGCAGATTAGGATTATCCTTTAATTTAAAAACTCATTCGATTCTGCTGACCCCATTCATTTTGTACTGTCCTAAACAAAAAAATGCTTTGTTTACGTTCACTTTGTATTTTTAGAGTGTCTACCTTAATTAACCTCTTATTTGTATTATTTGGACAATTGAATTTGCTTTATGGTAACCAAATTTAGTCACATTGAATTATGAGATGTATCCTAACTGTGTGTTATTTGTGTGGATGTGTGTGTGAGGGTGCGTGTGTGTGTGTGTTCTAGGTTTGAGAAAGGTGTCTCTCAGGGTGTTGCATTGCCTCCTAAATTAAATTATTCCTCATGAGAAGATTGTGTGGGAAAGAAGGTGTCGAACACCCTACGGCGAGCAATCAACAATAAGACTAGGATGGAAATTGTGTGTACGAGGATAGACCAGGTCAATGTCCCTGTACAATTTTACACAATTCTGGTTGGATTTATTTGATCTGACTGTCTTCAGAAACAGAGTTCTTAGTCACAGAGTCTCTTTTCACAGTAATTGGTGATAAATGAAGATAGCTTGTCCTTTGCTGTGCAACATCCATAATCAGTAATAACCAAAGGAAATTTGCCAAGTAACCCTAATTAGTAATGTAATATGTGCTTAACTACCGAAAGATTAGACTCCTTTGACCATATAAAGCATGTTCGTGTATATTCTACAAGCTTGTCTATTGTTTGGAAACAGCTAATTAAACTCAAATGTGCTAATTGTTCATTTGTATTTTTCCTATTTGCCTGTCAAGATAAAGCGCATCACGCTCATTCATCATGCAGTGTGTAGTTCATCTCTGTCAGAGAAGCATCGAGGCTCACTGTTCTCCTGAAGATGAAATGTTCTTTCTTTGCCATCAATCACACTGTAGGGGGAAACTGATGACACTGATCGGATGATCTCTAAAGAGTTCCCCAGTTTGGTGCGTGCATGTGTGTTTTTCGGTTTCTCTGGGACCATATCGTCCATAGTAGGCCTGCAGAACTTGGGTCAACATCAGTCTCAGTCCCAGATGAGCCCATACTTAGAATGGAAAGCATGTCCGGAGAAATTGATTGATGGGGGCCTCCCTAGACCCAGCTGAAAGACATCTTCCTCATCTGATCTGTTTCTTCTCATTGTTTTTTATTACTGCCTGTTTCCATGTTTGGCTGATCCTTAGACCAGGGACTATGGTAATGTTCAATCTCCATCTTGCAGGTATTTGGTCTATCTCTATTGTGATTTACCTGATGTTTACCTAGTAAAGGTACTCTGATGCTATCCCTACTCCCAGAGCAAGTCCCAGGCCATGAGGGGGGTCAATATACTCACAGCACTCTCTCACTGCAGAATACCCAAATCTCTTTCCTTGCATGGATTGGGTTCATCCTCTACCTATTGTCTTATTGATCACAAATGAAACACTGAACTGATCAATACTGTCTTAATGCGAGTTTGTTGTTCAATCACTTGCCATTTAAATCACCCGGATCACCATGACAAGATATCTGCTTTCTGTCATATATCGCACATGTCCCACCAATTTGCTCTGTCATTTTGGTTATAAGGCTGTAATTCACATAAATATCTCACGACTCTCACTTTGGCGGTCGTTCAGTACTGTGCCTTCATGGCGAAAAGGTTTTGGGAGTTTGTCGTCTTTTCTTTGTTATGCCGTCTACACCAGTCGAAGACAGGTACTTTGCTTTTGCCACTGATACTTATGGGGGCTATTCTTACATTTTAAACGAGGTTCCATGAATGTCACAAATGAAGCCAAAGTGCAGCCCCATTGATTAGGCAGGTCATTAAGATGTAAATGTGGCTGTGAGTGATCACACCTGCGATAATAGCAGTGTTCTGTGAACATCACCAGGGGTCTGGCTGCCGCACAGCATGCTGCCTTATCAATGTTTGGAGTGAGAACTAAGTATAGGCTCCACGGCTCAGCACATGCTGCTTGCTACCGTTCCACTGTGAAGACAAGATAGAATAAGGCTGCAAGTTATAACTAATTATTGCAAATTGGCTATATGCCTTTAGCGGCAGCCTTTGTTGAAACTGATAAATGCTTCTCCGATAAGCCACCTGGTTGAATAAAGGATGAATGGAAGAAATCACAGTAGCTAGCTTGTACTAGTGAATGTAAGCTTGTTCTTTGTATACTAACTGGAATTATAGTTTTGATTGTGATCAAGATATATTTGTCAAATTATTTCATGACATTTCTGAAAATAACTAATTTTGTTTATATTGAAGATATCAAAGAATCATTTAACCAATTCATGTTGTTAAATTGGGAATATTTCAGACTTTTCCATATCATTTTACATCAGCCTGAGCCTGTTTTCCGGCACCACAAAGCAAGCGCAAGACCGAAACTTGAGTGGCAGTGGGGCCCTAGGTACCCACTGGCAGTGCCTGCCGCCTGGGCACTCTCACAGTCTTGTTAACCGTTTAGCTCCAGTGGCAGGCTGTGACCGACGGGGGGCCAGGATGGCACATCCTGGGATATGTTTGTCAGGAGATGTCCCTCCCCCTGGCGTGTTTACACTCATGGGGGCCACACTTGGCTGTTACCGGGGGGTGGAGGTGGGGAGCCGGGGGCAGCATCCTTGTGAAAGCCAGGGCTCTTTCAGTGAATATTAACGAGAGAGTCGAGCTATCTGGACAAAACCAAGCTGAGTTTGGAGTGTTCCAGCGCATAATAGGCCCAGCTCTTTCACTGCACACCCAAGGCATTCTGGAAAAATGGGGGGGGGGGATGCTGAATGGGAGAGGAAGTAATAAAAAAAAGCAAACTTCTTTGAAAAGAGACCTGTATGTGTGCATGTGTGTAGATGCATACATTTTGCAATTCTGAGAAAGTGTTTTAAAACAGATATAATAGCCACACTACCTAAGCAGTTGAGCTTATCTGACATCTTTGGGATAGAGAGAAACAAAAATAAAGTAGCAACAAAGTGGCAGTGACATCATCAAATAGAGACGGGTGAATCACTGGTCTCATGAAAAAGTAAGGGGAGCCATGCTGTGCTCTTGCCAGGCACCCTGAGGGGAATAGAAAGCAGCAGCTCCCCCAAGCCAAGAGCGCGGAGGTGAGTCAGACTAAAAGGGCAGTGGAGTTCGATGAGAGAGTCGAACTGCTGCTCTGTCTGACACACTCCCTAAATGAGTTGAGTTGAGAGAGCGAGAGAGAGAGAGAGAGAGAGAGAGAGAGAGAGAGAGAGAGAGAGAGAGAGAGAGAGCGAGAGCGAGAGAGAGAGAGAGAGAGAGAGAGAGAGCGAGAGAGAAAGAGAGAGAGAAAGAAAGAGAGAGAGAGAGAGCGAGAGAGAAAGAGAGAGAAAGAGAGAGAGAGAGGGCACCGCCATTCCTCCTTTGAATAAACTCTACCCCCAAGGTAGGGTGCTAGTCACTTGGGAAGTGTGTTTTTCTCAGGACTCCACATCCGACAAGTCTGGTTAATAAGTACTACATGACACATTCACCCACTGGCCAAACAATGTGAGGTGAATACCCTTTCTCTCTAATTTCACAGAGCCTAATAAGGCGCTAGACGTGGTGAGTAATAAAATAGTCTATTTCATTCTACATTCTAATGAAAACATATTTCCCTAGATCTGTTTCTATGGGATGATCTGGAAGATAGTTGTTATTGTGCTCCAGAAGTTTCCTGGTTGTTTATGTTTTACAGTGTGGTCCCTGTGAACTAAATAACACAGACAGACTTTTGTGAGAGGACCTCACATCATGCTGCAAGTCCTCACTTTTCTTTCCAGACAGTGGCGACTTCTAACCGCCGAAACCTCAGCTCAGTCTAATGTGTGTTTGTGCTTGTTTTAAAGAACAATTAAGTATGGAAAGGCGTTGTATTTAACACTGTTTTCTTTATGAGAGAAGAGGGAAAACATGAATGGGATAGGGAACATCTTGAAATAGTCATTTGATGTATCTCATGCAATTTTGGCTTGGTTATTAGGATCATTAAGAGCACCTAGTGTACACCCAAGTACAGTTAATTGGTATCATTATGGCCAAAGGGATGAAAAAATACTCCTCAAGTCACAATTAAACTTTACCACAATAGCCAACAAATAACAGCACCTCCATGATGCATATAAGAAGAATCAGACAGTCACAGAAAAAACTGTCTGTGATGACAACATTATAAATACACAAAATGTCTTATTGTAAGTACTGAGGGCTATATCATCCATTCCAGGTAAAGTCAGCCCCCCAGCCAACCCTGTCTCTCCCACCAGACAGACGGGGGTCCTGGAACTGGGTATGTGTAGCCATTCTTCCATCCTCCCCTATCCTTCTCTACTGGCTCCAGGCAAGTCAGGGACAAGCGGGAGATCAATAGCCTCCGTTTGCCCACAGCAGCTCCATTTCTCAGCCGGGACACTGATGCTAACTATCAATAGCAATAAGGGGCTGTCTGAGACAGAGTTAAAGCGCTGGCCAACCAGCACGGCTGTCTGGCGCAGGCTGATAAACATCTTGTGTCCAGGATCGCTACAAATAAACCACTTGATATGTTTGAACTTTGCAGGGTTATTTATTGCAAGGAGGTATGGCTTATGTGAACCCCAGTGTGCTTGGTTGTGTTACCTACATGCGCGTCCTGTCGTGTTGCTGTTGTATCACTCATTCTGGCTGTTGTGTTGGATCAGACGCAATCGTATGTGTGCATGTCTAACGTTGATGAGCGTCTGTGGAAATGGATTGATGATTTGAAGTGTAAGTTTGAGTTTTTCTTCCAGGTCCTTAAAAATACATAAACAGAGCTTTCTTGGTGATGCCTTTAATTTCTACAAGATGTCTCCAATGTTTGTCCTTCCCCTAACTCCCAGTCTTAGTGATGTGTGTCTGTGTAATTCAGCTCCATTCAGTGAAACATCTAACAATCTCAGCATCTCTTCTTCCAAATATCATTTGTCAAAGTCATATGAAAGCAGTATCTGGTTGGGGAGAATATGATGAGCCCAAAACCAAGCCTTAGTGGTATTCAGTGCCATGGTGGTTCTCATTATTTCAGCTCAAGCGAGAGTGTTTAATCAGATACAATCAAGTGAATTTGTATCATAACTATGGGAGTATTTGATGATTGCATTTCTGGTAATGTCTATGCATGTGTGTTTCTATTTGCAGAAAACCCTTCTCTCATGGTGGCTGATTTGACGCAATGAGAAACAGATATTAAAGTCCACTTTATATTGAGTCTCTGAACAATAAAATAACTTTGCAAACGTAAAAAAAATAATTCTAAATGGCTTTTACATTTTAAATTGATATGTACAATATCAATTATTTTTCAGTGATTTAATATTAGGTGTTTACTTGGCAAATGTTGAACAATACTTTTTTCATTCAGTATCAGGGTCAGTGTTCCATATTTTAACACAATGAATGAAAACAGTGATACAAAATGCAAACTGTATTAAAAAAAATAAACATATATTGTCCCAGATATTATACATAATAAACAGATATTCAGATATTATACATAATATCTGAATACTATCTCAATATCTGAAATATTATATATGAATCACTTCTCACTTGGCCTTCGTTTTAATAATAAAACAAAAGGTGTTTACAATAAAAAACCACTTTGAAATCACAAGCTCTCACTCCCCCAGGCCTACTCTGCCACAGTTGTCATGGTTGTCAGTGTAAGACATCCTATTGGCTCTGTTCTTTATCCTGTGCCTCAGTCATGGTGAGTGTCTGTGAGAGTCTTGGTCAGCGACTTAGTTATCTGCCCACAGCTCAGCACTTGTATCTGGATAACAGCTTACCTCAAAACAAAAAAACGAGAGAAAACAGAGAGAGCAAAGGTACCTGTGGGGGTTGGAGACTAGTGACCTCCTGTGTCTATTTGGCACTTTTTAATGTTTTGTTGTTTTCCTTCAAACAAGGCATGTTGAAAGGAGAAGCTGTAATTCCAGCTAAGATAATGTAAAAACAAATGTAGGCTATTGATATCGAGTGACGCTGGGGGAAGTTGTCAGGGGGCACAATAGAGAGACACACTCTCTGGGACGAGTGTAGAAGGCCTGTTAGAGGACAATAGAAGAGGTCTGATCTCTTAATTAATGGAGACCATTCTCTGCTTGGTGCAGGTACTGAATTTTAATGCTGGTGATTTTTCAAAGGGATTCCTGCCAAATAGAATCGTGCTACTGCAGATGTTTAGGGGGATCTTTTTGTTTTAGAAGTCCAGTCATTTTAAATTCAACTATACTCTACAGCTGTTCCAGCCAGCGCCTATGATACTTTTTGAGAGTATTATTAAATGCTTTGCAGAAGGGACTTTTCTATAAACTAAGCAAACTTGTATGTCACTTTAACAATATAAAAAAAACAACACTCTTCCTTTTGTCAAATTATCATTTTTGATCATTTGAAATTACACCAGGCCTTGATACATGTGCAGGCTACTTTTAAATGTGTTGATTTAATGCACAAAAATGAATTAGTTTGTGTCTTTAAATCTTAGGCTGGCCACCGTGCAATCCTTTTAATCAAGTCTTTTAATCCGCTGACAACGTCTGCAAAGACTTCATGAGTGAGGACATCACTGTTATTCATGTCGATTCTGATTGCAATGAAATGGCTTAACATAAGCAGTCTATACCGAGCCATTGATTTTATCATGATCAAACAATATAGCCTACTTTAATTCAATCTAGGTCTTTGATTTATTTTGTAAAAGTTCGCCATATCTTCTTCACGAAATGTAACCTTTTTTTCAAAAGGAAAATGATTTCTTTAGATGTTAATTTGACATCGCTGTGATTCGTGTATTACACAAATTAATCTAGATTAAATTAATCTGGATTTAAAAATAGTCGCCTAGATAGTCGCCTACCCACAAACTGCTATCATGTAAATCATGGCGATAAAAAGATTAGTGACTACAATGCAGGGTAGGTTAATGTGTGTGTATTCGGAGGAACATCCTTGTCTCATATAACTCACACATGTTTCTATTTTTATGACATTAATTAACTCAAAATGTCCTCATTCATATTTCAAGATCCATATTTCAAGTCCCGTTCTCCCGATAGTGCAAATGAACTAGCTGCAATTCTTTTGGAATTGTCTTTAGAAACGTTGGAAGCATTGGCTACATGTTGAATGGATGTTATACAAAATACCTCTCTATACTGTATGGGGCATGGATATACTCACAAAGGTGATCTAACTCAGGTCTCGCAGTTGCCCATAATGTTTATGCTATTCAATTATGCGGTCAAACGTTCTGTGTTTCTGAGCAATGATCAATGATCGGACGTCAGTGATAATAGTGACTGATGACCCCACGCAGCTCCCTCGCTTATGTGCTCCGTATTGATTATGCGCGAGCTTGTGAGCGTGCGCAAGATGCAGCTTCTGTCACTTTCCTCACAGCAAGAATCTTATCTATCAAAATAACTAAACACACAGAGAAACAGATACTACCATCTGTTTACAATTACGATTACGTTTGCTTAGGTTTTTAGTTCTAATTATTCAAATATTTCATTATTCACCCCAAATTCCTTTAAATTGTTGCTCCAATTTGACAATAAAGATCTGAAAATGTGTGCCCTCATTAAACTTAATCTCACATTGGAGGATATTTGTATTTCACAACTTTCAGTTACTTACACCACTGTCTTGTGTTAGATATAATATTTGTATCCATTAAAACGTGGACA
Source organism: Hypomesus nipponensis (assembly GCF_054491055.1). Lineage (NCBI taxonomy): Eukaryota > Metazoa > Chordata > Actinopteri > Osmeriformes > Osmeridae > Hypomesus > Hypomesus nipponensis. Next base: position 7,039,385 of record NC_140379.1, read on the forward strand.
GTTCGTTCTACCCATGACTGTCTGACCGTCTGGAGTGAATCTCATTTAAAATGTCTCTCGCTGGGCTGGGCTGCAAATCACCCTGTTTACAATCTCACACCAACACTCACATCAATTAACTGACCATTGATTTTCCCGCCCGGGACATTACAATATTGCAGACCTTTTCGCTCGTCCTTTTAGATTCATCACGGATATGATTTTCAACCATTTCCAGCTAATGACCCCATATTGCAGGAAGACACATACGTCTTTAACTGCTGTTGTGACTTTTTGTCCCCATTTGTGTTTAATTGAAAACTGTACAGTTTGTGGTACAGTTACAGAATGTTGCCTCAAATGACACTGCCAAATCATTATTTTACACAATTATTAGAAAAGCATAATACTTCAATTGGTATTTAAATAAGAGTTTGCATTATTGATGCTCTGCATTGATACATCAGTTTCACCCCAAATGAAGTATTTCATGTATTTGTCCTGTCAGAAATAAATAAATATATATATATATATATATATATATATATATATATATATATATATATATATATATATATATATATATATATATATTTGGTCATTAATAAGTAAATACTAGTCGTCCTAAAAGATAGCTGACACTAGAAAGGGCTAGATCCATCTAGCCTGCAGCTGCTCTTTAAATATTCAGTGAAAAATAATGGCATCCTAGACATCACCTATAGTAACATTATTATCTTCATTTCTCAAAATCACCCCGACTGATAGCTTCGTTTATCTTTTCCACGTAATAAATCTACTAGACGCAGCGCACAGCTGAAGCTCCTATGGGATATCTTGCTCCTTGAAACATTCCCAAGGATGAAGATCCACTCTTTCATCCTCTAAAGACTTATTATCCATAGATATATAAGATCCCAAATTGTGATTTTTTTTTTATTTTTAGGCTATTTTTCATTTATGATGGGAACGTTTTCATATTATTCTTATTCTTAGTAGCCTATTCTTATGAGACACTCTCTTGCCGTGTCTGCAGACAACCGAATTAGATTATTTTGTTAACAAAATGCGCCATAAATGACCAGAATGAATAACAATAATTGTTTCGTATGTGCCTTTCAACAATACTTAGTGACATTAACGAGTTTCGGTGCCTATCTGTAAGAGAACATATTTTTTCGCGGAAAAAGTTTTTATGAAAACGAGTATTTCTGATAAGCATCGTATGAAAACAACTTACTGTGTTAATTGTCTCTACCATAAGAACACGTTCTTTAAGCAGATTAAAATACCTATTTATGTAGAGTACGTTAAAGTCAGTTGTTCACCGGCTAACTACGAGACATTCAGAACAGAACTATACGCACTTTACTTTACCGTCCGTTTGCTCACACTCTGGCGCTCAGCCTCGCGCGCCGCCTCTGTGTGTGTTTGTGTGTGTACGTGTGTGTGTGTGAGAGAGAGTGTGTGTGCGTCTGTGTGTGTGTGAGAGAGAGAGAGAGAGAAAGAGAGAGAGAGAGAGAGATATAGAGAGAGAGAGAGAGAGAGAGAGAGAGAGAGAGAGAGAGAGAGAGTGAGAGAGAGAGAGAGAGGCAAGGAGAGAGAGAGAGATTACACCTCCAAACGCCTATGATAGAATAGCCCAGTGACCAATCACATCATAGATGGGCAGGGCTCAAAATTTCTCACAGTCCTACATGGGCCCTTAAAGTTTGTTTGTTCGCGGAATGCAGTGTGTGATGAAAACGTGTCAGTAACCTTGTTCGGTAATAATCAAATTAATCTGATCTGGATATTTAATACATATTGTGGACTTCCGAAACTCTGACAGTGCCATTACGCACGAAGCTCCTTTTCTCGAACACCGATTTTTTTGCGCTGCTGGCTTGCTTGAAGCTTTAACGAGTATCGGTGTTCAACATACAAGATGTGAATTTCAACGATCCTCATGCAAATCTAAAAGGAGGCTATGCAGAGCAACAGCGACCCGAGTTGTGGAAAGATAGTCTACTTGTGTAAATAGTTCGACTCCACCGTGAAAGCCTCTTCAGTTTGACTTTATATTAAACTGATCGGCTTGATTGCTACTTGATCAATAGGAAAGATACGGTTCTATGCATGGACTCAAGACTGACATTCCAGTAGTAGCCGAGATAAGCTTTAGGTGGCTACCAGCTGGTTGCTAAGAAGGGTTAAATTGTATCTAAAGGGAGTTTGGAAACCCAGCCTTTCTTCCACACGGATCAACTCATTGGGTGGGAGCTGAGAGAGAGACAAGAGTCCCCAGCAAATCAGGAGCTAATTGATTAAAGAGACTTCATTTGAATAGGGGGCTGGCGAGGTGCCAATCGCCTTTCAAAGAACCACCGTATGATTAATCGCATAGCATTATTGATAATCATAACAGGGCACATGCGCGGTGGATGGGCTCGATTTCCGTAATTTTGAGCTGATTTTTTAGTATTTTTTTATTCTTTCCTGGCTGATGTGTGAGCCAGCATGTCGCGGAGGAAACAAGCGAAGCCGCAACATTTCCAATCGGACCCTCATCTGGCCTTATCCGAACACAATGGTAAGTCCGAGCCTCGAGCGAATATGACCGTCCTCTCTTTATCAACCATGCTTTTCAAAGAAGAGGAGCGTTATCTCCTTTAAAGGCAACTTATATTAACCTACTATAACTTACTTTTCTACGTAAGATGCGTATGAAAAACTGTTCTATTTGTGATTTAGTTGTGAAATGTGACTTACAGATCTATATCAATTTGCAATATACACTCTCTTGTGGTTTGGCTATATTAGGCAATGACTATGGTCAAACTTTTTGTCCTGATTGTTTATAGTCAGACCAGGCTACTACGATGACATAAGAAACATTTGCCATCATTTCTACCACTAAAAAGGGAAAGGCTACGATTTAGGTTTAAGTTCCACAATAGCCTATATTGTCAATAGGCTGATATAGTAGTCTAGTGACTATATATTTTCGTAATCACTGTTGAAAACGTCTAATGTGGTAGGCTAGAAAGTTGGAGAATGTTATTATAATCGTTATTTGAACGCTTCGACGCATTCCCGAAACGCTCTGGCTGGCAAGTTTCTTACAACAACTACCCAAGTTTTCTCAATTGCTTTTCTTATCAATCCACTCCACCGTTTCTACAAGATGCCTATGGCGTCAAACCTTTTGTAATACCCTTTCTCAGGTTTTAAAAGTGCTAGTTCTAAAGTTTCTTTTTCTGAGTTATGATCTTTCATCGCCTATACAGTATAATTGTTTTGTAGATATTTGCGTCGACGTATTTAACGTTGAAACAAAGCAAATTCTTCTTATGTGAAAACTTACTTGGCAACGAACCGGATTTTGAACTATAAATTTGTCAAAATGCTCAAACTGTAATAGCCCAATAGTGAACAAAAACTAACCAAAAAAGTCAGCACATAATGTTACTTACTGACATCGTTCAGAGTGTGCTTAACTGATAGAAGCTTAATAATTTAATATAGGCTATTTATTTGGTCTTAAACCCAGATATGTCATTGGCTGAAACTAAAACCTTTCCGAAACTGTCTAATTGTTTCTTGCATGCGCGCGTGCACGCACTCGAGCTTTACCCCCTTCTCCCGATACACACAGTCACACACACAAACAGGCGCGCGTGCGCGTGCGCACACACACACACTCACACACACACACTGCAGAGCAGATTGGTTTGTTTCCAAGAAAATAAAGTTATTTCACTATAATGTATTTGAATATTGGCCAATTAATTATTGAACTAACCCCTTACCCTGTTGAGACAGAACACACCATTTACTTGTGCTTTGAATAAATGATTATAATATGACAAGCATTTTCGGAAATGTACTTAATGGAAACCAGTTTCGGTCTTTTGTCATCGTTTGGAGATGGTCGTCTTAACAGTGAAAGGAATATTTATGTCTGTTTGTGGACCAGACATTAGGCCTACGTTTCCTGATCATTTGAATAAACTTTTGACGTTTAGCGACATTTTCAACAAACCACCATCATATAGCCTTCAGCTTTAAAGCCATGTAACATATTAAAATCCTCAATGTCTGTCCTCGGCGTTTCATTGTAAATTGGATTCAAAAGTGGTCTATAGGCCTACTCGCAGAGCTCTTTCACGCATCCCGTTTTCTTAAAATGAGCGATTAGATTTTTGCTATATTCCTATATTCAAAACGTAAAAACGCGCTTGTCCATTGCCTAACGAAGCAAACGGGTAATTCAAATGATCAAACAAGTGAGTGAAAACGATCCTACATGTGGGCCTATGTGTGGCATTTTGCATTAGGTTTCTCCACTTTTTATTGTGATAAAGGCCCCGTAAGTTTTATTAAAACAATTTGTGTATGAGTGAGAGGAGAAAGTACCATGTTTATACCCGACAGATTATTTAATTAATGTCAACATTTTGTTTTCTATTGTTTTACACATTAAGTCCTAAAATATATTTGACCCATGTTCATGTAAAATATTGACCGTGCCTGATTTGGTTTAAAATTGTTCACTGCACATCTAGGAAGTTGATGTTTTCAACATGCTGAATACTCTGGTCCTCCTAAAACACATTCTGCCGGTTTGAGAAGGCCTGTGCACTCCGAAAAAACGTTCATAGGAAACATGCAGTTGGTAAATTTGCGTGATTTTATTGAAACAATATTGGATCAATCCAAAAGTTCGTCAACACCAAGTTACAACTCGCTTCGCTTCACTGCATTTCCCCCTCAAATTGAAAAAAGTGGTGAATAGTAACTTGTGTCACTCCATGTCAGCGGACTGCTACCTATTGACTTGCACCAGAACGCTTCTCCTGTTGCAGAGCTTAAACTGCAATACATTTAATTATACTGTAGGTCAGAGACGTAATAGTTGTATGTCTCTAGCCTATGTAATTGGTTGATCAGTCTTCGATGTGTACTCATAAGAGAGGTCCTGTGTGGATAGTCCTCAGGAGGTTTATTTTTGGAACATATTGAAATAAAAATAGAGAGGCATTTGCAGTGTTTGAGGGCTGTGTATGGCAGTTGGTGCTGGGTAGTGAGACTGTCAGTGCCCAGGCTTTGTCTCTCCTGGTGGTGAGTGCAAGGTGGTACGTTGAGCTGTTTTAACCTTTGCCAGCGTCCCTCTGTGCAAGGGTGATGAGAGTTCAGGGCACAGTGTGTTCTCCTGTACCTCGTCATTGACCCCGGTGATCAGAGCCACAGGCGGCCTAGCAGGGACCCTGCACTTTATTTGAGTGTGTGTGGGGGGGTTTATCAATGTGGCCGCCATCCCCTTTCAACCCTCTAGTGTGGCCCCCCTAGAGGGAGATTGGCAGGGCGGCCCCCTTTGCACTGTTGTACCCAGCAAACAAGAGAGATTCAGTTACTTGTCATTTTGCCAATGTTTATATAGTGGAGGTCTAGATGTTGCCTGAAGGACTTGCTTGCTTTTTCACTCCCTCCCCTTAAGCTTATACATGTCACCAGGGCAGAGACGCTAAGTCTCCAGTCTTGTTCTGGAAACGGCAGCTTTAGTGGAACCCCATCTAGTGTTCAGTGGGATGTTTCCTCAGAGTCCTGCTTTTGAGGACTGGAGAGGAGGTGAACTCACACAGAGACCCTCCTGAAGTCACAAGTGTCAAGAGGTTCCGAGCGGTCCTGCAAAGCAACGTAGGAACTCCAAGCTCTCTGTAAACTTTTCTGCTAATCTTTGCTTCTGTCTTGCATACTCACACTGCTTTCTATCTTTTTTTCTGGCTCTGTAATAAGGTGTGTTTGTCTATTTTATGGGCCTTCGATGTGTTTCTACCTAGCAAAAAGTTTGCTGAGGCACTACTCTCACCCAGAATTAATATTTCAATGTTTGTTTTTTTTTGTGTTTTTTTTCCAAGTTCAGCATTTGTCGTTTTGAGATCATTAGTTAGCATCTGCCTCCTCTGTGTGATTAAATCATTAGACATTTCATTTATTTTTCAAGTCATGAAGATATATCCGTGCTATTTCATTTTAAAGTACAAATCCAATGTAGAAAATAATGTGAGGAGCACATGTGATAGAGTTGTGTGTTGTAGGGTGTACAGGTTAGAAAAAATAATAAGCTTTATGGGTGACTTGACTTTTCCAAAATTTGTTATATCATAATGAAGTGGTAAAGAAGGAATGGTGTGAAATACATCACATAAAATTTTATCAAATGTCATGGGGGATAAGTAACACTTTTCATATTTAAATAGCCACGTTATTCCTCTGACAGTCTGTAATTATAACTGATATGTGGTTTAATCTAAAAGCATCAAACAGTTCAGGCAGACACTCTATATAATTTAGGAAAGCATTTAAGACATTGAGGGAGGAAAGTGTTTGACCAGTGCTAGTATTTCTTTTTACTATTTGAACTGATTTATAAAATATTTGTTTATTTTTATTTTGACTTATTCAGGGCAATATGTATGGCAGTTTAAGTCAAAGGGTACACATTGTTTTAGTAGCTAATATTAGTAACTTTAATATTGCAACATCATGTCTTAAAGTTTGTTATTATTCTCCCTTATGTTTGAGAGTAAAACACTTTATTTTGAGTTTGAAATACAGTTGACTTTACGCTCATCTTTGGTCACTTTAGTATTTGATTACTTCAGCAATGCATGCGGGGCATTGTGTTGTGATGTATTACCTCCCTCAAAATACACTCTAGTTTGTCTACACGATCATTCGAGACAGAGCAAGACAGTGTTCATTTAACCTAAACATTTCTCACAATGTAAATCAAACACATTTCTCATTACCAACGCTTTACTGGGGGTCCGGTTAATATAAAAAGTTATCATTAAAGTTAAGTCTTCGCGTTTGCATGGTTTTGGCGGTGTGAGGCTAGGGTTTACTGTCATGGCAACTTTGCGTTATCTGATGTCCAAGAGCACAGAAACATTGAGGGAGATAATCCCTGAATTAAACAGGATCTGCTTTGAGTAGGCCAAGATGAGCAGGCCAGGCTGTGCCGACGATCCCACTGCTCCCATGCTGCGTGAACAATGGGAAGCCATCCTGTCGCTCTGTGGGGCAGAGTTGCACTCCTCTGGGTTTCATTTGCAAATGAATCCTTGGCCCTGATGAAAATGTAGAGGGCCAGTGCCACAATGAAAGGGATTCATAGAGAATTGCAATTTGTAAATCAACTTGTATGTTAAACAGCAAGAATTTGGTGTGACAAAGGGAAAGAGAATGAGAAAAGTCTGGAGCACAGCAGTGGCCGAAGAGGGCAGGGGTGTAGCCTCGCCTTTTGCTTTTCACTGTTCCTGTTTTTATTAAAATTAAAAACCAAAACCAGTTTCTATGCACATTTTAAAGATGAGATTAAATGTATTCTGCTTTCTAATTCTAATTTTGGTGGGAAACTTGTTTTCTGGGCTTGTGTTTTGTTTTTTGTGTGGCTTTTTTTTGTGTGGCTTGTTGCTTGATGTTGTATTGTTGTTGAAACTTTTCATAGTTCCTATTCAAAATACTTTCTGGATTATATAAAATATTAACATTTTAAGTAGAAAACATTTACTGACAAATAACGATTGAACATTTAAACATGTATTTTGTAGTGTTAACTCATACACATATACATTGTATAAATATTATCCTTCTGTAGTTTTGGTAGGGACACTATAGATCAAGAGTAAATGAAATCAGTAGTCATATTTAAATTAATACAATCTTTAGTTCAATCTTAATTTGTTTTATATACCTTGTGTTTGTCATGAAGCTATAAAGAAAATACAAATAATTTTAGCATGTCTTGGTTGTCCCTGTGTTGTGTCCGAATGTGGAGAACAATGTGGATGCCAAAGGCTGTGGTCACGTAAGACCCTGATAGCAGCCTGACTGGATACAAATTAGTTTAGTGACAGGGATAACCTGTCCAAGATGGCTGTAGTTGGTTGAAAATGAGCTAAGTTGACAGTAAATTGAAAGTCTAATAAGACCTTCAAATGGTTGATTTGCGCTTAGTGGACAAGTAGACATTCAGGAGTATGAAATATTGGAAATCAATGCTTCTCTATGAAATTTCATTAAGCTCCAATGTCCTCAGTCCAGGGTATTCTATATTTTGATGGATTATCTGATAACAATGATTACCTCTTGTTGGATTGATGAAACCCAGATGTGCACCTTCAAAGATCACTTTTAAGCAATATTTGAGCAGTACTATTGATTTAGTTTCTTGCCTCATCCTGTCTCTAATGCTGCCACTCTAAAGGGGTCTTTTTCTCGTTTTGTAGGTTTATTGTTACTTTCTGATGGTTGTATTTGTGAACACATCAAGGGGATAAGTGTAAAACTGATTAATTTGAGATTAACAACAAAGGCATTTGAATAGATAAAGCTGCTTCTTCGGCTGCAAAACATTTCTAATCACTAATCCTCTGTCACTCCCCCCCTCCTCCCCCACCTTGTTTTTCAGGGGACACAGAGCCGTGCTCAGAAGACCCCCCCTGTAAGGAGTCAGATGCCCACGTCTGTAGCAGATGTTGCGCTGAGTTCTTTGAACTATCAGATCTTGAACAACACCAGAAGAATTGCACTAAGAATCAATTAGTTCTGATAGTGAATGAAAATCCCGCCTCTCCCTCCGGAACCTTCTCGCCTGGCTCCCCTCCCAATAATCCTGATGAGCAGATGAATGATACGATTAATAACACTGATCAAGCTGAGTGCAGCGACCTTTTGGAGCAAAACACTCTCGACAAAGAAGAATCTATGGACGTGGACGTATCTGGGATCACCAATGGTCAAGAAGATGGAAACAGTCATGTGGAGGGTGGCAGTCCTATAAACACAGGCAGTGGAAGCTCTGGACCCACAATGGGCACTTCTGCCATCTCTGCCCCTCTACCTCAGCTTGGAAACCTAACTGAACTGGGAAACTTCTCCATGATCAACAGCAACGTCATCATTGAAAACTTGCAGAGCACCAAAGTGGCTGTGGCTCAGTTTTCCCAGGAGACGCGCCCATCTGGACCAGCAGGACCGAGGGTGGCTGTGCCAGCCCTGATGGAGCAGCTACTGGCCCTCCAACAACAACAGATCCACCAACTGCAGCTCATTGAACAGATCCGCCACCAGATATTGCTCCTGGCTTCTCAGTCCCCAGAAATGCAGGTGCCCCCCAGCTCTACTCCAGGCAAGTTGGGACCCTCTGCCAGTCCACTGACCACACTAAGCTCCCATCTCTCCCAGCAGCTGGCTGCAGCCGCAGGCCTAGCACAGAGCCTTGCTAGTCAGTCAGCCAGCATCAGCAGCCTGAAGCAGCTGGCTGCAGCGGCGCAGCTACCTCAGCCCAACCCCAGCAGCAGTGAATCATCTCATAGCATTAGCACACTGGGACCGTCAGCAGTCAATGCCCAGTCATCTGACAAGAGGCCAGGCCACACGGGCAGCCTCCACTCTCAATTCACCAACTCTTCACTAGCTAAGTCATCCACACCAGCCTTTGGGATAGGTAGCCTGTTGAACTCTGCAACAAATCCACTTCTACCTCAGCCCCCAACTGGCAACCCACCATTCTCCAACTCTCTGCCCAGTGTTGGTACCACAGTGGAGGACCTTAACTCTCTAGCTGCCCTCGCCCAGAGGAAAGGCAAGCCCCCAAATGTCACTTCATTTGAAACCAAGAGCAACTCAGAGGAGGCTTTCTTCAAGCATAAGTGCAGGTTTTGTGCCAAGGTGTTTGGGAGTGACAGTGCCTTGCAGATCCACCTGCGTTCTCACACTGGTGAGAGGCCGTATAAGTGTAACATCTGTGGGAACCGCTTCTCCACCCGTGGCAACCTAAAGGTCCATTTCCAACGTCATAAAGAGAAGTATCCACACATTCAAATGAACCCATACCCTGTTCCAGAGCATTTAGATAATATTCCGACCAGCACTGGCATTCCATATGGCATGTCAATGCCACCTGAGAAACCTGTTACCAGCTGGCTAGACAGCAAACCGGTACTGTCCACTCTGCCGTCGTCAGTAGGCATGCTCCTCCCACCCACCATGCCCAACCTGCCGTCTTTCATCAAAAAAGAGGATCATTCTGTAGCTGTAACCAGCCCCCCAAGCTCAGCTAAGAGTGACTCAGGTACCGCCGAGCTGTCAATGAAAATCAACGATGGCGTGTCTGAAGAAGGTGAAGGAGCAACCCTGCCTACCTCAAACGGGAAAACTGAAGAGGGCAGCCTCTCCTCGAGCTTTTTGAAACATGTGAGCTCTGCCTCTGACAGCAATGCTGAGTATACAACATCTAACAGCCCTCCCATGATGACCAACCCTCTCATGCCCCTCATGTCCGAGCAGTTTAGGGCTAAGTTCCCCTTTGGGGGCCTCCTAGATCCCCTCCAGGGCTCAGAGACCTCCAAGCTGCAGCAGCTCGTGGAAAACATTGACAGGAAAGTGACAGACCCTAACGAATGTGTCATCTGTCACCGAATACTCAGCTGCCAGAGCGCTCTGAAAATGCATTACCGCACTCACACTGGAGAGAGGCCTTTCAAATGCAAAGTGTGTGGTCGAGCTTTCACCACGAAGGGAAACCTCAAGACTCACTACAGCGTCCACCGGGCCATGCCGCCACTAAGGGTCCAGCACTCTTGTCCCATCTGCCAGAAAAAGTTCACCAATGCGGTGGTTCTTCAGCAACACATCCGAATGCACATGGGTGGACAGATCCCCAACACCCCACTGCCGGACAGCTACCCTGAGTCCATGGGCTCTGACACAGGGTCATTCGATGAGAGAAACTTTGATGACCTGGACAATTTTTCTGATGACGACGACATGGAAGGGATGGAGGGGTTGGAGGACGGCCCAGATAGCAGCGTTCCAGACACCCCCAGATCGGCTGACGCCCATCAGGACAGTCTCGGTAACTCTCCCACACCACATGACACATATGGCCAGGATGGACAGGAGAACAACACCCAACAAAACTCCCAAATGAATGCCCATCAACGGCTGATGGAGGAGCTCCATGCCAGTAGAATGAAGGCCATGGGGAATGGCTTGATGGAAGGGGATTGCTTCACCAACGATGACTCTTCCATGGGGGGGGACAACGAGAGCCAAAGTGTTGGAAGTCCAGCTGTTTCTGAATCTACCTCTTCCATGCAGGCACCATCTCCCACCAGCGGGCAGCCACATCAACGAAAATCCCCCAGCTTAGATGAGAGAAACCATAGGGCCATGTCCCTGGAGCAGATCAGTGCGAACCTCATGCACTCGCACCCCTCCAGCATCGGAGCGTTGGATCTTACATCGGTCAACCCTTCTAAGGATCCCCTGGGCATGCTGTTCCCCTTCCGTGAGCGCAGCACCTTCAAGAACACAGCCTGTGACATCTGTGGGAAGACGTTTGCTTGTCAGAGTGCCTTGGACATTCACTACAGAAGCCATACCAAAGAGAGACCGTTCATTTGCACAGCCTGTAACCGGGGCTTCTCCACCAAGGGAAACCTCAAGCAACACATGCTCACCCACCAGATGAGAGACCTACCCTCCCAGCTCTTTGAGCCTTCAAACACCAGCCTGTCCTCCAGCCCCACCCCCTCCCTGCTCTCCATGGGCTCCTTATCCTCCATGATAAAGTCAGAGGTCAACGGCTTTCTCCATGGCCTCCACCAAGATTGCAAGGACAGCATGCCTCCTGGCTTGGTCACATCTTCGGCCTCTACATCTCCTGTGCTCTCAGCTGCCCCACCTCGTAGGACACCCAAGCAGCACTACTGCAACACCTGTGGGAAGACGTTCTCCTCCTCCAGTGCATTGCAGATCCATGAGAGGACCCACACTGGAGAGAAGCCTTTTGCTTGTACCATCTGTGGCCGAGCTTTCACCACCAAAGGAAATCTCAAGGTACTTATAAATTGTTTGCACTGCGTGTATGCGTGTGAACAAAGAGAAAGCCTCAAAACCATTGTAAAGTTAGTCTTCAATTTTGAGCTGCAAATTTGTGTCAGTGACACTAAGAGTTGGTAATTTTGATGAAAGAAACAGTTTACTGAGAAAAGGGTACCTTGGCGGAAAGGTTGAATCACCCCATTAATATGATTATTGGGTAGAAACCTGAGAATGTGATCAGCAGAGCACAGCTGGGAATGGTTCAGTTAACAGCATTAACTACAGTTACCAGAGGCAACCATCCTCAGCTGCAGCAGAGTCTGTAGTTTTCCAGACGTTATCCTGTGAAAAACGTACTGTTGCCTTTGATCATTAGGAAAAAGGCCCTGCTCAGAGATAAACAGGAACTGGAGGGCTTTATGTGGACAAATGGAATCACACCACTTGTCTGAGATGCAAATACAACATGTTATATTTCGGAAGGCCTGTGAACCAAATATTTAACAATAGTATAACAAATCAGCACTTTTAGTTAAAAGTGTACTTTATAGTGTGATCTGTACAATTTATTTTGGTTTGTGGGAATAAGCTGGTTTTACAGTATTTTATTGTCCACATACAAATATGCAATATGTATATAATGTGTTGTCTTTCTACTAACAAAACTTACCATAATGCAGAAAATACATTCCTATTTCTCTAGCCTGAATTAGTTTACTTCAAATGTAGCTCAGACTATTTCTATATCCTTCCATTGGTTTAAATAATTCGATAAAATTGTGAAGATCTTTTACAGGCTATTGTGGAAAACTAACATTCTAGCAAAGGGCAAAGCAGAGGTGAATGTCAGGTGTAATACAGGCCAGGTAAATGAAAGTGGACAGAGCAATTTGAGCCAAGGCACAGGGGTTCTCTGGTGACATGTATATATCATTCCTGCCAAAATTAGATGCTTGCACCATGCCTTTAGCTCTCACAACACAAGCACCTTTACTACAACTCCCAGGGTGCAAAACTATTTTATTATTTTCCTTTTTTCCATTGCATCATCTCTTATGTGATGCCGTTGAGGCCAAGTTTGTAAACATTGCTAATTTTCGGCTCTTTTTCTTCCTCTTGTGTTTGTGTTCAGGTTCACATGGGCACACACATGTGGAACAGCGCCCCTGCCAGACGTGGCCGCAGGCTCTCTGTCGACGGCCCCATGGCCTTCCTGGGCACCAATCCCATCAAATTCCCTGAAATCTTCCAGAAGGACATGGCGTCGAGGGCAGGAAACGGAGACCCATCCAGTTTCTGGAACCAGTACGCAGCAGCCTTCTCCAACGGCCTGGCAATGAAGACCAATGAGATCTCTGTCATACAGAATGGAGGCCTCCCTTCCCTGTCTGGCAGTCTGGGGAACGGCGGCAGCTCGCCTGTGGGAGGCCTCACAGGCAGCCTGGACAGGATGCACAGTACAGAACCCAATGCCGCTCTGGCTGGCCTGGAGAAAATGGCCAACACAGAGAATGGGACCCACTTCCGATTCACACGTTTTATGGAGGACAACAAAGAGATTGCTACCAACTAGAATGTTTCTCCTTAATCAGACAGACAGACCATCTCACATACACACATATTGTACATGCATACATATTTAGACACACACACACACACACACAGGGAAGAGAACAAGACAAAGACAAAGACTGTACTGCTTTGGCTTGCCATTGAAACTTTACGGACACAAGTGTGAAGACAACTTGCTTTTTTGTACAATGTACAACCTGTTATAGTTTTAAGGAGCTTATTTATTAGTGATTATAACCTTGCTCGGAACCAAGTGGAAGCATTAACAGTTAGTTTCATTTTCTGTTCTTCAGCCAGAATGAGTATGTATGAGTGCTTAAAATGTGCTTTTAAATTTAGCATATCTGGGTAGATAACTTTACCTTGGCATTAAGTTATTTTCTGTGTATAGGTATAACAAAACTGTTGATGTTCATGTGATGCATTAGATCTGTAATAAACAAAACAGAATGGCTGTAAATAGTGTACACTGATCTATAATAGATGGTCTAACAGCTGTGTATTAATGTTCCCCGAGAAAAAAAAAAAAAGAAAAAAAGAATTTTCAGGCAAGGGACTACAATATGAAAATATAAAAGCCCCTCTTTTATCAACCCCAATTTAACTTTATTTAAGGAAAAAAAACATACAACTGCTGCATTTCAAGTGTTACTTCTAAGAGTTAATCTGTTTTGTTTCTGTTGTTCAATGTAGTGTAGGCTTCCTTTTACTTTTCTTTGACTTTCATAGTTCCTTTTTCCTTCATCTTTCTCGTTTCGTTTTTCTTTTTTTTCTTTTGGTATAAAGTCTACAACAGACAGTTGTTAGGGGAGGATCGTCATTCTGAGAAGCCCACATCCTGGTTTGAACTGAGAAAGCTAATCGAATGGGTGTGATTCTCCTGTAGGCTAATTCCTCCGCTGGATTTCCACATTGCTGCTATGTTCTAGCATCCTCGTTGACATCAAGTGCAAATATGTGTTGAAGCGTCTGTAAATAATGTCAGATGGGGAACTACAAATTCCATCACAACAAAAATGTACATATAGCTCACAAGACAAAGTCCATCTTGGCCAGGGGACAAAGGATAGTGTTTTTATAAATATATATATATGGGTTTGACAAACCTTCGGACTGTTACATGCACTTTCTTGGAAAGTTGGAAGATCTTTATGGGTCCAGTTTCTCTACACTTTAATACTTACTAACAACTAAGATACTGTAATTCTTTACTCTAATAATCAAATACATCAGTTTTCCAAAAGAAACATTGTGTGTGTTTTTGTGTATTTATTCTCTCTTTTTTCTCATTTGTGTGTAGGCCTAGGCAATTTATTTTCAAATTCAATGATGGATTAGCCCAAATGACTTATTTTATTATTTTATTCATGTGTCGCTTTAAACATGAAAAGTGGTTAAACTATGGTTTTGTTAAAATTATGTTTGCTGATTGAGGAAAGGCTTGTGGCCATATTAAATAGCCTGACAGCTCACAACTGACACTAGCCTATATTTTATGTAGGCTAATTATTTAGCGGAATCAACCGGAAGTAAATTGACAACTTCTGACTTGTGTTGATCGTCCATGAAAAATAGCATAGCAGAATACGCATTTTCTAAGTTCATCATTCCTGCTGTTGTCAGTCTTCTGAATCGTTAATTAACAATCGACCGGCCAGAAGTCCTCTGTCTTCCGGGAGGTTGATGGGAAGGATTTAGAAGACTCGTCAATCTGGGTTACTCACCCTGTCATTCATTGTAAATTTTAATCCATGTGTCACCAAACTACAAGTAAACGAATGGTAAGAAAATTAGGCTTCTCTTTTACGCTGGCCAACATGAATCTAGCATAGGCCTACGGTTTGCAGTGTGGTTCCAGGCTAGTAGGCTATATTATTAATTTAATTGAAAACACATTTTAAAATTAAGCCTATGAACTCATGCACGTAAACGCATAGCCTACTAATGTTTAGTAAATCAATTTGGTAAAATATCACACAAAATATCATACAAAATAGGTCTCAGCCTTTTCTAACTGCCACACAAAACAATAGCAAAAACTGTGAGACAACCAACCAGTGTGAAGACAGCTGAAAAAATGGTTGATCGATTTAGAGGAATTTTGTTTCATTAAATTCAGTTATATTTTCCCTTTTTATTTCAACAGCTGCATTTAATTTACCACACCATTGCACATCCTGCAATACAGGATCTGTTCATTTGAGCCCCGCATCCTTTTCCACGCTCGCTCTCTTCCCCTCCTCCTTGTATTTTATAGCTGGCTAAATTCCACAATATTTACAAGATCTCGATACTAAATGATCCTTGCAAAGGGCTTTGGGACCAACATGAAGACAACCCCGCCCAGTGCCGGTTTTTCCTTTGACTGTCACATCTGGCCCCTCGAGCTTTGTTTGCACAGCGCATCAGCTTCCGGATTCTTTTATTACAGAGTTGAATACCTGACTCCATCCACTGTTTATTGACTTAAAGAAAGACAAAAATGCTCTGATCTTATAACAACGTGATTTAATTATCAATTTGTCTTAGGTCTACTTCGTCGTGCTTTGTATGTTTTATTTTGACATTTTAAATAATATTGCGGTTGTCCACTCCATGCACGCACATCTTGTCACAGTATTCAAGTGTCAATAGCTGCAATGAAAAATCATAACGCGCTCAGTTATTTTTTGTATGACGATAGGCGATAGCCCAAGCCAACTGGTCAATTCATTTTAAGAAACACTCACCAGACTTTAGCCTATAGCCTATTACCAATTACATTTATAATTTTAAATTTTTTGGTTTACCTCTAAAACCTGTTCTAAAAGTAGAAAAAACTTCTGCAATCTCTAAATTCAATGGCAGAAACCCATACAATATAAACATATTTTCTTTTATACTTGGCACCTTCTGATTGTTAAAAATGACAAAATGGTATACATTTAACAAACATGGACTCCATTGCTGACTGGTGGAGTATATGGAAAACCATAAAAAGACAAGGATGTGGAGCAGCTCCTCTTATGTAATAAAACATAGGGGGGAGAGAGAGAGCGAGACGGTACAATAAGACATCACTAAGGAACACATGCTTTTCGTTGTGTAACAAACCCTCAAAGAGTGATCCCAATGATGTGTAAGGGTCTCCCCCACCTCCCCGGGCAGCCCACATTTTGGCTAGGTATTGATTGAGCTGTGCAGTATCACAGAAACACTTGAATCTCAGGTGGCAGGAATGTGTAGAATTGATCTCTTCCAGTGTGCCTCCCAGTAGTGTAGCTTGGCTCCCCAACACTGTGCACCACAGGAACAGAAGAGTGAAACACAATCGTTCCATTCTGAGAGGAGATGCCCCCATCTGCCCAGCTTGCTGTCATGCTTCATGTCTCAGAGTGTGATTTTATCCATCCATTATGGACACGTCATGGTTATATAACTATGGTTATTATAGTTATTGTTTGGTCTGCATGTCCATTCAAAATCCCATGAAATTGTATTTTGCTAACATTTATGCTGTATCACAACCAATCACATGCTGGATACTAGATTCAGAACAAACCTACCAAGGACAATTTTTGAATTAAAAGAAAAATGGTTTTATGGGGTGAGCTATGGTTTGTGACGATCCTAACACACAAACAAGGTGCATTGGCATAACATCTTAGAGCACTGTAGCTGTAGTTGATCTACTGTGCTTCAAACATCATACGTCACAAAGCACTGTTTGTGCATCTGTTGAGTAAGCGTTGTGGTTGTTTTCTCAAACAATAGTTCACCAGATAAAACTAAATATTTTGTTTTAAATTTTACCTGTCTTGCAGTTCAAATATAAATACACCCCCCCCCCCCCTCTTTCTCTTTCTATTACACACACATGCATGTACTCACACACACAAATACAAACCATTACTTATTCATGTTTACTTGTGATTATTTTGTTATTAGTCCTTATTCATTCTGAGAGTGATGTAGATGTAGATTTACATGTCCCACCATAGTATTGATTTCAGTTTGACTGCATTTCCACAATGTTTTAGTGCTCATGTTTGATGGGCCTAAATGGTTTAATGGTGTAAGACACTGTAGTGAGGATGGTAGTTCTCAGCTAAGGATTTTGACTTTAATGTTAGACATGCCTATATATCATGTGCATCATTGATTGTACCTTATCATTTTTTCTCAATATACAAACTGCAGGTATCTGAAGCATCAAAATCTTTCATGGCCTTTTTTTAAATTTTTAATTTTTATTTTTATCTTCTCTATGTAGAGTCTCTAGGTTCCCAGTGATGTTTGGATGAGGCTCTACAGACCTCCCTTTCTGAGTCCATTGCTGGTCTGTCAGTTCTCCTGAGTCGATACAAACCCTCGCCTGGGGCCTGGACTCCCTACTGAGAGTCCGGCCTGCTGGTGGGAGATCAAAGCCCTGCTGAGAACAATGGTGAGCCATGCTCCACTGTCCTGGGACATACATGGCAACACCTGCACCACAACATAGCACATGTCAATCACTCCCAGGTAACAGGGCTACCGTATGGAGGGCCATTCTAAGGGCCATTGAAGGGTCGCCTGGTGTCACCTCAGGGGCGTTGACCGTGGTGTGATATCGGCCCGTTTCATGTTTTTCATGTCAGCTACATATAGTGCTTCTTTGTTTAAGCTTCTCTCTTTCACTCAATCTCTCTCTCTCTTACGCCCCCCCCCCCCCCCCCCCCCCAGTACACACAGTTTCTGCCATCCCTACCCTTCTCTTCCTGCGGTTCTCATGGCTTGGTTTCCTGTGGAAAATGAAGAGACAGTCTACAGCGTGTACACAGCTGGATGGGAGACAAGCGGCCCAGATTGTGAGTACAAACACTGAGCAGGGTTTCTCTGCCTCCACGTTCTTACAGTTATCGAAGAACACCAATCAAAGCCTTCAAGGAAATATCCATCCACCCAACCTAGCACTTTCTACTCCCCTCATGTCTGTTCTCCATTTCACTTTTCCCTTTGGTCTTATGGAGGCTCCAAGATAGTATTTGCATGGTTTGTTTTATGGCACAGTGATCTGGAGACTATCCAAAAGTGGAGGTCGTTTATCTTGCAGTTCATCCGCTCCTTGCCTTTTGTGTGGTGAGAAAGAGAGGCAAAGTCCCGTATTACATTTCATGACCCATTGTGCCAAAGGACTCCGCAGACTAACAGGTGGGAGCCCTAATGTGTGTGCTTCGCCGGGACGACCAGCCAGCCTGGGGGCACTTTGGCTATTCTTTAATAAGGCACTCATGCTTGCAGGAGCACCACAATGCTCTGGTTCCCCCCATCCTTCAGGGATGCTAATGAACGTACAGTAAGGGCTTGTCTTACTCACAGTGCCTCTGCTGTCTGTGTGTTCCTCAGTTTATCATCGCTGCTGAAATTGCGAGGCCGTTTAGGCTGGGCCTTTATTGCAAGTGGGACATTTACTTGTCATTGTGATGCAAATTATTTAAAAGTTAGTGTCTGGGGTGTATTCTTTCAAACCAGGTATGAGACTGGTCTTTTAAAAGAAAACTGCCTACTATTTTGTCATTGTGGAGGAGAAGTGATCTTTGTTGAACAGTTCCTGTGGTGTTGTTTTTAGTGTGTGTGTGTGTTTAGATGATGCGCGTTTCATTTCTAAAATGAATCACATGCACTGACTGCCTATGTTTTATACAGTCCAATGGAGGTGGATCATCTTTCTCTCTTTTAAGAGACCAACTTTGAGATTAAGTAGCTGATTGTGTTCCTTTCACCATCCGAATTACGGTTGGTAACCCAAGCCAGCACTGTCTGCTAGAGGGCTTAGACACACACAGTCTCGAGGACACTCTCTGTTAATGTCATCTCCCAGGTTCAATTTCCTCATCCCAATCTAACCTTAAGTCCTCACAACCCTTGACACACATTTCTTCTTTCTCACACTGTCGAAGCATGGCTAGCAGGGAAACTATAGGCCTAATGCTACATGTGTACAGCGCAGTATCAACGTTACAATAAAATATATCGACAGCATGTGATCCTCCATGGAGTGTGAATGAATGTCAACTTGGCTTTGGAGTCTGACTGTCTGAGAAGACTCCGACCTCTTTGTCAGGTGTGTTTGATTCCATAGGCGCTCCAGCTTGCTTTGAGTTTATTGAATTTGTCATTTTTGGCCTGGGAGTGAAAAGGGCACCTGTGCTGTGGTGAAGCCCCCCCTCACCCCACTGGCCACATCACACAGTGACAGTTGATGCGCCTGTCCGCCCCAGGAGCTGTTAAAGTTGGGTGAAAACAAACCTTGCTTGTTTTAGCCCTCCTCCTGTATGTACTTAATGCATTGGGGGAACAGCTGAAAGGAGATTTACTCTGTGTCTGTCATAAAGACCTCCCCTGGTCGTCTGATTGAATGGCCTCTGAGACCATAGTTTGACTAGCAGAGGAAAGGGGAAGTAGTAGTTTTAGTATTAACTCACAGGAACAGAGGCTCAGTCAACCCTTAGCTTTAGGATGAAGTTAATGAACGGGATCATGAATATTCATTGCCATGTTATGACTGTGTAATGGCTTGTTCTGCCTAGGAGACTGATTGTGGGAAAATGTTTAGGGTTTTGATAAAAGCCCTGATCTTTTCTACAGTGGTTTCTGTGTTCTAGGTTTTGGTCTCATGCACTGGGAATCTAGTGGACCTGGGGTTGGATTCTGGAACCATGCCAGTATCTCTGGCACACCAGTAGCTGTGTGGTCGGTGTCCTGGCTGGGCTTGGTTCCTTGTTGGCTAAGTAGTGAGTAAAATGGTGTAGTTCCCTTTAGAAAATTTGTATGAAAAAACACTCGGAAAATGATAACACATAATGTCAAGTCTTTCTGAACACGGCACTTGTTTTTTTCGGGTGGGATTTAGTAATCCCTGTGTGTGTGGGGAGCTGCATACCCGTGTGCTTGTGCTTTACAGTTGGGATGTGCACATAGCACCTACCCCGTGGTTAGTTTGGTACACCTGTGATGAATGGGAAATATCCCAGATCCTGCAGGTTAATGATTGATTAATCAACCTAGAGACAAGCTTCTAAATGACCCAGTTCATTTTACCACTGCGTCAAATTAGAGGCAGTGGATTTTAACAGGCTTAAAACTCATTACTTTCCCCTCTGCTAATGAGCCAATTGCTTTGAGAATGTGACCTATACTGTAGTATCGTTTTGTGTTAAAATGACATACCTCCTTTCTTACAAAGAGAGATTTTTATACATGTTTAAATGTATTCACGTTCAGTCATGCTACAGTCAATGACGTGACTAAACTACATGCAGTACTGAATGATCAGACAATCCGTAGAAGCACTCCTTGAGACCCTGGCCTATTTACTTAATAATCGATCCATATGAAAACAGCAGATTAAATTGACTGAACCTCATATACTTAATCATTGCAGCTACTTGACCAAATAGCATTTTTTCAGAATGCCGTGTGTCACAGGCCATCAATATTCCTTTAATCGCTGTTAGTTATTGCTGTATTTTGTTACAACTGCGGATAGCTTGTCTCCAGTGGTCAGTCTGGCCCCCGGGCAACCAAGAGAATGAGATGCTAAATGGTTGTGCAAACAATTTGATTATGCTGTTTAATTCCCGTCATATAGATCCCCCGCAACCACCACCACCACCATCCTCTTGTCTGCTGATGCTCCCGTTTGGCCCAGGCTCTCTGCAGCACAGGGCCGACCTGCTGACTGCACATTAAGCAGGGCTGGAATATTCTCTACCTCCACCGGAACTACTCAGGACCCAGGAGCCTGTTATTAACCTTCCAGCCGGGGGATTTAGACACACAGAAGTTGAAAATGTGAAAAAAACGTGTTGTCAGTAAGACATTTATTTTTTAGAATTACCACTGAGAATGTTTTGTTACGGCACCATGCATTCAAAAAAAAAAAAACACAGAGACACAGGACAGCACTTGATTTCAGAGTGTTAAGCTCAGGTTCAGAGAGTTGTCTCTTGCCTTGTACCTTAGTGTTGAACATTAATCCTAAACTAAGTCCAAATGGTGAAGTTCTTTGGGACTGTTGAGGGTTAACTGTTACCATCCAAGACAGCCAGACTCTCTCCTCACACAGAAAAATGAGAAGTGAGCGTGGAACTCTCGAGCCACAGTTGCCCAGTTCCCAAAATTAACATTTCAATTCAAAACCAATAATAACACATTGTGAGTCGAGCTGAATGAACCGTGCTGCTAGGGGGAAGGCGATACCTCCTGTTTCTCTGTAAATGAAAAAACTCCTTCATCCTCCAGTAAAGAGGCCACACAGCCTGAAGTCAGCCAATCAGTCTGGTAACACTGCACAGGCATGGCTTGCTGGACAGGACTGCTTCCTACTGCTTTACAATATCCCAGGATCTAGACCCATTTAGGCAAGCACTGCAGGAAGAAGATTTCTCTCAAGTCTCAATACTGTGTGCCCGTATAGCAACTTTTCCTTTTTTTTTAATAAACTTTTTACCACAGGTGTCAGCCCATAACATTGCCTAACGTAGATTTATTGGAGTGTAGGTAAATGTGTGTTTCTTACTTCATGTAGCGCCTGCAGATATGCTAGGTGACAGTAGATCCCAGCCTCTCCAAGGGGCAACAAATGAACACACTGTGTGTTTTTTTTGGTGCTCTGGCTCACTAAAATGGGATTCAGAGCCAAGCTCTGAGGGTCTGCCAAGAAGGTGTCAGAATAGGCCTCAGCTACACGCTCTCGTCCACCACAGACCAGATTACCCATCTGGGAGGAGAGGGGAAGGGACATGGGGCAATTTCAAGAGAGCACAGTGGCTATTTCTATTGAACCTGAAGGGTTTAGAGGCTATCTTCTAGCTGTCTTCACAGAGTGATCCTGTGTGTGTTAGTCCTGACTGATTCTTTAGATGGTCAACTCTGTGTGTGTGTGTGTGTGTTTGTGTGTAGTGTACACCTGCCCTGGTAGGTTCGGTTCATGTGGCTGATATTTCACTTCTCTCTGCCAGTGCAGGAGGTCTGACATGGCACCACTCAGATCAGACGTGAGACAGATGACCTAAAGAGGAAATGAATCACCAACTTGTGAGAATCACACCGACGCTGCTCCTGTGCCCTCAACTGTACTGTATTCCACGCTTTAGTCAAACAGGTACTCTATAGCAAATCTTTACTGTGGCAAAGGTGGACTGCCTTATTTGAGACTGTGGATGTTTGTCCTGGAGTGATGACATCACCGTGCACTGCACAGAGATGCACTACCTCTACTAATAAGGCACCGGTGGGACTGCCACTCGCTTAGGTTGTCAATGAGTCTGTCTTGATCTGAGGATTAGGCCCGCCGTTCCAATTACAGCCGGGTGCCGTGAGGTTTGTCAGGCATCGATGCCGACGCCCGTCGATGGCCCCGGCGCATGTTCCCTGGGTCCTGCTGAGTGACAGGCGCCAGCCCGGGTCTGTGCGCCATCAGACACCAATACAATGTGTGTGTTTGTGCTTCAGTGACGCATTGGTCATGGGATAGCTAGTTTTGGTGAGGATGGCATATGCAAAACAGTTGCCTGGGAAACGTGTGGGGTAAGAGTGTGTGTGTGTGTGGGGGAGGGGAGGAGGCGGCGTGTGTGTGTGTGTGTGTGAGGGGCGGGGTGTATGCAATCATGGCCATGATGGTACTGTAAGCTATATTAAGTCATTCATTAATAGTGCATGGGGTGTCTTCTCCGCATCCTACTGATACTCTAGTCGTCCGACAGCATCTAGCTGATATGAGAGTCTATTATCTCTAAGATGACTCAGAGCAGGAGGAGCAGGTTGAGCTCAGTTACCTGAAATGGCCTGGCACACCTCACGTCCTCCCCCCCCCCCCCCTTTTAGACCTCCGTTCGCTTGCCTATCATCACCTGGGAGGCCAGCGGTGACTTTACACCCGCAGAGAGGCGGGTCATGTGACACAGATGTTAGATACTTAATATTTACCACCTGGTGTTATTTACATGCCATTAAACGTGAGATGGACTGCATGAACTGAAAACCGTTCTCTGCGAGTAACTTAGTGAGTACTCTAGTGTCAGGTGGATTGAAATATCCCATGGGAAGACATCTTTGTGTCTTAATGAAGAGTAATGACTTTGTTTTCTTAGCTGTTTAGACTTAGGAAAGCATTTCACCGTGTATTTCATAGGGACATGGCTCGTACTGAACCAGTAGATGTAATGCTATCTGAGGGAGATGTTGGAAGGCTGTAATTAAATATGAATGGGAGCGCTGTCGGTTGCCCGGCCAGTTTGTTTGGTTGAGTGCCGGCCTGGGAGGAAAGCTCATCAAATCAGTTTTGTTCATGTCATTCTACACCCTTACAACAGCTCCTGACAGGGAATCTCGGTGGTCCTGTGTGAATGTGAACGGGAATCACCTGTATTCAGACTTAATGGATTCGAAATAACCCACAGGCCGGGACTTTAATGAGGGCTGGATTAAGGAAAAATGCTCTAGCCACCCCCACCCTCACCCCACCTCCCTTCCCTCCGCTTGGCGTTGCATGACAACATTTTCAAATTGCATGCCGGAGCAGATAATTCACTTATTCAGAGTAATTGGGTGCTGACCAGGGTTAATATGTTTGGTGTCATTAAATGGAAATGTTCAGTTGTAAGTGGAACTGTATGATACATGGGGGATTTTCTATAGAACTGCCCTGGGTCTACTTTCCCTCTCTACTGCTAGCTGGGCATGTATAGGGTTTTATTTGAGGGAACTCAAGCATGAATTCTGCAAGGGAACGATGGGGACAGTTATATTCACTTCTGTTTGGTGCCCGGTTGAATGAAATGACCTTTAAGATAAAGCGAATCTCTTGAGCAAGTCAGGTGAAGAAAAGGCGGGACAAAGAGGGCAGATGTAGTGAAAGGAAACTTTTTAAATACTGCAGTGAAGGAGGGCTGGTAGCCATGGGGTAGTTAAAGGACTGTTGTTCTCTGTTAACCCCTCTCTACCACAGGGACAATACACCCTAAGAGTACTCGCTCAATGTGGACACTCCTTATTTTGATACCGCACAAGATTGAACACCAGGGAATTGCTTTTCTCAAGCCACCACAGTTTTTTTTACCCCCATAGATAAATGGTCAGAACAAGTCTTGTTATCCATTACTCCAAAATGATTTTGTGTGGAAAATCCAGCAGACGATGCAAGCGTTTTTTCCTCCCTCGACCGGTTAATTAACTTGCTCCTTCAACCTCTATTCAGATGGGAAAGGCCTGTAATTAGTTCCCCGAAAGCTGAAGTATTTTTTTGGGGATGGGTCAACTCGAATTCCTCCTAACTTATACTGGTGAATGGCCTGCCTCCGTGGCATCAGCTAAAAGACCCATAACCTGAATTCTCCCAGTGATACGAACACCGTAAAACTTAACCGAATGTGAAAACATGTCCAAAAGAAGGACAGTTAAAAGCCAAAGAATGTAGTAATACGGTTGGTTCAGGGAACAACAACATGAGGTCTTTTGGCTGGCTGTCTGCTTCTTGTTGTGTCTACTTTTCCTGTGTATTTGGGCAATACCACTTCTCACCACCACCACCTAAGCCTTACTGCCACCTACAGAGAGGGAAGACTTTCGGCTTGGGGACCTCTGGTATGGAAGCAAATCATACATCCCAGACTGGCGCAACACAAAAAAAGCGGTGTTTGTAAACCTGCCCCCGTGGCTCTGGCCATAATTGGCCCTAGAACTGACTGGCTCGGCTTCCTGTCAGCATTATGTCTGTGTTCACACCAACCCAGCTGCTAAGACATTTGTTCTCCTGGAAACATGGCAACTTTTTTGATCTCTGGACTGTGAAAGCTTCCAACGAGAGTTGTGTGGGGAGGTTTTTTGAGGCCTCGCTGCCTTTTGGAGGAAGCTGTGAGGGGACTTCCAACTGCCACGCCTGCAAAGGATGAACCAAAATGTATGTTATTGTTTAAAAAATAAATAAAAAATAGAATGATATACACCTCTGACATTCCATCAGCATAGACTATGTAGGACTATAGTATTGTTGTTGGGTGAATTATCCTTTTTATACTTTTACTCAGTTTCATAGTTATAGCTAATGTTTGCTAATATCGTGAAAAGTCTTTCAACCTTACTGTTTTTTTCAAAGCACAACTTGATTTAAATGTTTGAAACTATTACCAAAACACCTCATAGTCAGTAGGCGACACTTGGCATGAATAATTACATGAAATCTTTTCCTGGCCTCGGTGGCATAAACAAGTACAGGTTTTAATGAGGAAGCCCAGATACTGAACAGATTGGGTATGAGAGTGAGGAGTAAGGCAGGCAGCTGGAAACCGATCTAATTTTTATTATCGACACATGCAGGGAATCTGACATCAAAATTGGAAATGTACAAGTGCTATTGCTGACACCTCCACGTGTGGAGAGATGCACTTCCTGTGCAGCTGCCAAACAACACCCCCCAGAAGCCTTAGCTGCTATGCCCTCGTCATCAGCACCTCTGTGCTCTGCTAATAAAGCTGCCTGAATATATAGGTGGCTTTCCTGCATTGGAATCTGCTTGATAGTTTCTTGATAGTAGCTGGTAATAAATTTTTTGTCTATGAGGTTGCAGTAATGGAAAATTACTTGGTCGTAAAGAATGGAGATATACAGTATCTAGAGTAGTAGATTGTAATTTCATATTTATTTTATTGACGTCCAAGAAAAATACGGTAATTCATGTAAAAACAACAATTTGAGAATGTTTTGGAAAGCTTTTTGCAAACTAATTCACCAATAAGATTTGTTTGAAGGTGGTACTGTGTGTGTGTTTTTCTTTTAAAGGAGATTGTAGGCCTTTTGACAGATATCTTACCCAGGTACTTGTCTGGCATGCTCAAGTTGCAGGAACCTAGCCATGTGTATTAGTAACAGACACTTTATGAACTGCAGTCTGGTCTCTGCACTGTACTGAAACAACTGAGGACCAGATATGACTGAAACTCTCTCTGCGTGTTCCTCTCGTTTGCAGTCGGTTTAGATTTGTTTGGGATTTTTTCGTAAACCACACACTGATGAACTTCCTGGGCCAGTCTTTTCATTGTGGCTGTTCCATTTTGTGCACACTGTGCTCTCTTTTTAAAACCATGTTTACTGGAGGGCGTCCACATATTTAATTGTACAGCCCTTTTTCCAATTTTTGTATTTAATTTATTATGATTTAGATAGAAAATGTACCTTTACAGTAGTTGGATCTAGTTCTTGCAACTCTTTATTGATCGGAAATTCTAGAAAATTCTGTTTTTTCCTCTCAAGTTATTCAAACTGTAATTATTTAAATGTGGTATTCAATAGTATGACACTAATATATGAATATACAATTTTTATATGCGTTAATGATAAATGTACAGTTTGAATAATGTTCTGGAGTATGTTTGTTTCTCATAAATGGGTACATTTCTTGAAATAATTAATATGAAATAAAAATGAATTTATCTGACAAATGTCCCCAACAAACCTCTTCACAAAGAGAGATAAGAGCAGGGGGAAAAGTACCTCGATCATAAAATGCAGCAACTTGGTACCGAATATTGACAGTGCGTCTCCCCATTGGTTTCCGGTGACAGACAGTTGGTTTTTGCTCTGCCAGTGTGTGGTTGTAATTGAACTGTAAACAACAGCCACCATATTATTATTTACTGCACTATGTGCACAAAAGCAACAGAGCAAGCGCCCCCCACCACCACCAACCCCCCAGTCACAGCAACAGTGCCTAAGCCACTTTGACGCGTTATCTAAAAGGCAGTGAAAACAATATATGGCCAGCTCATCCATAAGTCATGTCTTTTATGCAGCTCCAGTGTGCTCCAACAGAATAGGCTTTATGAATGGCAGAAAGTCTGTGAATGATAACGGTCATTAATATGTCTATTGAGGGCCACCACATTCATGCCACATATCAAATCCCCTTTGAATGAGATCAGTTCCCTCCTGTCAGAGCCCATTAGGTCCGTCCCACAGCACCAGTGGCCAGCTGACAGGGGAGAAACCCTAACCCTGCCTCGTAGCCATTAGCATTAGAAAATGAGCAATCAGCTGGAATGAACTGAACTAGAATAGGGGGGGGAAAGCCATTCCAACTTGATAGCAATGATACAGGACTGACACACACACACACAGACACACACAGACACACACACAAACATCATACCAGATGAGACACAAGCTGTATACATGTATATGTACCAATGCGCACCCAGTGTTTGTGTGTGTGTGCATGTTTTTTTTACACATTTTAATCCATTTACTAGTTTAAGTGTTCGTTTTTTTTGGTACCTTAGTCATGTTTGTAATTTAATTTAATTAAAAAGTATGAATAGACATTTTATTTTGTAGGAATTCTATTATATATCTATTGTCCAAAGCCTTATTTGTTCCTTCAAAAAGCTTAGAAGTATAGTAACTAAAATCTCCTTGGATTGTATTTAGACTAGCCCCCTGCTTGAGTCTACTCATAGAACATTGCATTGTACCTTTCTGTGACTTTGGAAAATAATTGAGTTAAAACACTCAATAAAACATTAATTAGTTTAGCAGTCGAGTGCAGATAACATAGATAAAACCCTATGTAATTCATATTGATTAGAATATGCACATTGAATGTAACCTCTTAAGACAAGTTCTCTTTATTAAATGGACACAAAGCCTAGTTCGTTATGCATACAAAGAAAGATCACTTAAGATTTTATCTTTCACATAAAAAGGTTTGATTGGATTTCTTTCTGAGGAAGCTGCACAATCTATTTTATTCTAGTTTGATTGTATTACCTCTTAATTAGTTTGTATATTGAGTTGAACAGAGTTTATTGATTTTTGCTGCATTCATTTGCATTGCAAAAGTCCTCTTAATCCAATATAATCTCATCCTTAGCCAAACACAGCATTATGCCTCTTTCAGTCACTTCAGTCCTTTTGCATTTTGGTCAATTTTTTAGAATTTACTAAATTGTACCTGAGTGATTTTGAAAAATATCCCGTAATTTATGTATTTAAAAATAAAAATCCAGTCAGTGTTTTACACTTTGAGAAATGCATGTTACAAACTGAAATATTAAAGCTTGAGATAATGAGTTGTCCCCTGCATTTTCCTGTGATGGTGGTGGGGGGTGGGGGGTTAATGCTAGCCTGATCCTCTGAGTGATTGTTGGTTGTAGGGGCTGTGTGTAAATCTGCTTGTGAACACCTGCCGAGTCTACGGAGTCGTGTCACACACAAATCAGCACTGGAGGCATCAAATCCCTCATTCCCTCCCTCCTTCCCTCCCTCCTTCCCTCCTTCCCTCCCTCCCTCCCACCCGGCCAGCCCAGCCACACAGCGGCAAGCTTAACAATTCCCTGTAATTAACCTCACCTGAACCCTAATGGCCCACCTCTGGGACCAGGGGCCTCGGCTGTGTAAAATTACTGTCACACCAGAGTCAGGGGGCCGCAGGGGCATGTTCAAGAAAGAGAATCGTGTGGAAAAGGGCGGACCCGCAACACTTAATTCTGCGACCCAAATATCAATGAGGAGTACAGGAGATCAGAGGTGGGACCTCCAGGAGCGGGACCCTTTAGTTTCTGTAAAGTTCTCTGAGACGTTGGATGAGCCCGCCTGAACAGCTGCGTGCAAACCGCCAAAAAAAGCCTGGTGCAGTGTGAGCTCTCTTAAGCACAGCCGCATATCCAGTGTGTGCCAGGAGTTTGTCTGGGTTGATCCCAGGGCTTTAGGGAAAGATGGTGTGTGAGTGTTTGTGTGTGTGTGTGTGTGTCTGTTCCTGTGTAGATGTCTGTCTCGGACGGATATAGCATGCCTGAAGTCATCAGATTGCCCTTTGGACATTAAAGCCAGGTTTCCTGTAACTGAGTTCTCACAGATTGCATGTGTGTGCGTGTGTGGGTTCCTCGGTGCCCGGTGGTTCGAACACACGGACCGGGCAGGGGAGTGAGTCACTGCTGCAAGCCCAGGATCAAACAACCTCAGTTGGGATGTGTTCACCACAAGGCTGGGAGCCTCTGGTCTTTATCAACCCTGCTCGGCTGTGGTGTGGTCCTCTGTCCTATCTTAAGAGGACAACATTGATATGCCATGAATGACAGAGACCACAGAAGGGCTAAAGAAAACCTTTGTTCTTGATGTTCATTAGATTATTTTATTTATAACTAACGTCATAGAAAGGTCTAATTACCATAACTCTTCATGCTATCATTTTCTCTGTCAGGGACATCTACTGAATCACACACACAGACACCAGCACACAAATATATGCATCACAAATATTATGCACCGTACTGTATGTAAGTGCCCAGGAGAGACAAGACTGTCATACACTCAAGCATTGAATGCTACGTGACAGATAGCACTCCCCCCCCCCAGCCCCTCTCCCTCGGTCTCACCCCCTGGCTCTGTAGCTATGGTTTCCCCTCTGTCATACACCCTGAGCTATCTGTCTGACACTTCTATATAGGATAAAGAGACAGGATGCGGGTGTGTGTGTGGGGGGGGGGGGGGCAGGCCTATGGCTCAAAGTGCCATCAATGGGTTATTTTCATTTCATGCAAACAAATGTGTCACTCTAATCACCACATGGCTGGCTGTTACTGTAGCGCCACAGCATTCCCTTTTGTGAGAGCTTGCAGATGATAATCCCACGCTGACAAAAGGCCTTGTGCTGCCAATAGAAGTGCGTGACCAATGTGTTGTACACACATTTCATACTTAGTAAGTGTTCTAATGTTTGAGGACATGATTCACTACAGCTATTTTGTTAAGTAAGTCTTAAAATGAAAGGTGAGAGATGTTTTGTCTTTTGAGAGACAGATATTTGGTACCACCATTCAGCGAATCTTGATCCTTTAATCTCTTTTAACCGGAATCTTTGGTCAAGTGCCATGAATTACATACAGTACCTGTCTGAGGAAAGCAAGTTTTCATATTGTTGTTGCATTCCACCCGGCTCTGTAGCGGTGGAAACATTTTATTATTGTCTTAAAAGGAAAGAGTGAGGTTCACCACAGATGAAGCAGGCTTTAGTTGCTTGGTGATTAGAGGTTACGACAGTGACATCCCTGTTCCTCAGGTCTGTAATGCCTGGACTCCTAAAGCTGAGAAGTCCTATCCTCCGCTGTTCACATGCAGACTGACTCCAGCTTTACTGGGCTGTCCAGTCGTAAAGGGGGACGGGTATCTTGTTACTAAGCTGTAGCCTAGGGCTGCTGTTTGTAAGAGTGACCTTACCAGGTGAAAACCCATTTAATAACGTGTAAAACACATAAAAGACAAAAGGCATGATTGGAGTCTGAATCTGTACACCAGTCCACGTTGTACGGAGTATTGCATTCTCAGTTCCTAAAATGGGTGTTATCCATACTGCACACTTGACTGAGTGGGTCAGGACTTGGGTCAAACAGAATTGATCCGGAGAGGGTTGGGGAAGGTGATGTAGAGAAGCCTTAGAGAAACAAATTGACCCGCAGCACCCCTCGGAGCAGAGAGATGCCGAGCCGTGACCCTCTTAGACCTCACTAGCTTCTGTCTCAGTCGGTGTCAGAGTGTGAGTGCCATGAGGGACACATGCAGGGAGAGACATGGTACTGTTGTGTTTTGTGGCAATAATCTAAATCAGATTTGTTCTCCCCGTATTTAAGATACCTAGTTTCTAACACTTTTGGGGAACACTGGATGACACTCCTCAAAACACTTAGCCTACATGCCTATCAGAGAAGCTTACGAAACCTAAACAACCACAACAAATGAAGCAGATTAAGACGCGGGGGTCCATTCAGCTCTGTCGCATATAGCAGGCCTGTAGCTCATCCCTACACGTGTACATGGCATCCAAATGCATCCATCATCCAGGAGGGGTGACGCGTGCCACAGGCCCATGATGCTGCTCCGTTGAGGGGTTGGGCGTCTGGGAGCACTCATTTGTAACTCTGGGGAATGTGGCACCAGGGTGTCCAGCAGACGGCAGGGTCTCGAGGAATGTCCCACAGTCATATGTTCTCTCCCCCGTCCACAGCAGGCAGCCCTGTCTCAGCCCGACCCTTTAACGGGGCTGTAAAAAGCAGACGGCTGTCTGTCTGGCAGCCCTGGTGCTCCATGGACAGGTACGGCACTGCACACACGGGCTGGGGCCTGGGTGAAGGAGAGTGGAAGGGAAGCCTCACAGGCTGAGGACATGGTAGACTGGAAAAGTTGTTTTTGGAAAATGGAAGGAAGCACTGGTTTTAATGTACTTTATTGATTCATAGAGGACTACGCTAAATTAAATGTTTTTCATCTTTTTTTTTTGTCGCTTTGGTCTTGTTTGACACTGACTGAACATTTCAGTGACTGAACCAAAATTGTAGAGAAGAAATATACACAATGTAGCATAGTTTATATTTTTTACGTAGTTTATTTCACCAAATACACAGTATATAAGCAAAATGAGTGTTTGTAAGTTTATAATAGCTCATCCTTAGCAATGGCTCTGTATTTTTGTTGGACATAAAATTATGTTATGTGCGCATTGGACTCATTTTTCTCGTCTCGCTCCTGCCTCAGACAATCCCACCCTTTAGCTGCCTGTCACTACTGTCCCAGTGGAGACTCAATGATTTATTGACAAGGTAAACAGCTTATGAATGAGGCCTAAGCTTTAGTTATACAGTTTACAGCATGTGAGTAACCACTGGAGGTTTGTATACACACACACTCTCCAGGCTACCGTCAGTCAGATCACAAGGTCGCTGCATCACATCATGTTGAGGGGAAATTCCTCATTGTCTTAATTGTAAGCCCCGTAAGATTAATACTGCGTGTGTTTGGCCTGTGTAAACGTTTCAGTGTGACGCCAAGACATTTTTAAACAAGTTTGGAGCAGTATGAAGAGCCGAGTGGGCTTGTTTACACCAGGAGCTGCTCCGTCGCCACATCGGAGGCCCAGAGACCTGAATAGAATCGGGTTCAAAATAGAGTTATATTAAGATGGAGAACTCCAGTAGCAACAACAGTGGCAAGATTCTGGAGATTGAAAACACTTTTTACACACAACATTTTAATCAATAGAAATTGACGTTGGACTATTTTTATTATTTCCTGTACTGTTAATTGACGTAATGTAGCATGATAACATTTTACAAGGTTTATTTGAGTCGTTTTTCAGTTCAGTCTATACTGTAAAATACTCACTTCAGTACTTTCAGTTTCACCAAAATATCACTGGACCAAAATAAATTGGATTCAAAGTGTTTTGTGTATTTGTTTTTTCCCAGGTGCATTACATTAAGCAAATCTTAGTGACCTAGTGAATAAAAGTATGTTTAAGATCCCAGGTCTGGACAGTGGCAGCTATTGGCTAATGATTGACCAGTTAGTGCTCCCCTTCCAGTCTTCCTGCAGGGATATAGGCTC
The DNA here is from genome assembly GCF_054491055.1 of Hypomesus nipponensis. NCBI lineage: Eukaryota > Metazoa > Chordata > Actinopteri > Osmeriformes > Osmeridae > Hypomesus > Hypomesus nipponensis. The sequence continues at coordinate 7,072,202 of NC_140379.1, forward strand.
TCTGCCTGAGAGGGTCTATCATTGAGAAAAATGATAGTTACTACTAACATAATACTTATGTTTAAGTTGACTATCATTATTATTTATTATGGTTAACATAGTATCATATAAGTGTAATAATTATATTTCTTACTTATCCTTATAATGTATAATTTCATTTATATAAATTTAGAATAGAACCTAATGTAGACTACATTAGATTTGTATAGCGCTTTTCTAAGTAGTTTTCAAGTATAACAAATAAGTATAAGATATGATTTATTTGATCATTTTATGGCATAACCTTGTAGTTCCACTGTGTGCTATATACTGTGAGATTGCATTATGATTATTTTTATTTCTTATTGATGTTTGTGTTTAAAATTTGTAACAGAGAAAGTGTGCAGCTGCTTGTTTACAGTAGTTTATCCAACAGTAAAATTGAATTAATTAATACAAAGAAAGAACTGACGTTTTTGACACATGCTTGAAAGTTGAATATTTCTCGGCTGGCATCTTCAAACGTGTAAATAGAGTGTTGTTTTGTAGCGATGCTGGAGTACGTTCACAGTCTATTGGTGTACAGGCGTCACTGAATTCTTGCACATATTTAAGTACAGCTATTGAAAAAATGGCTCTCTTCCTGTTGTTGTTCTGGGTAGACTGATTTTATTCAAGCCCCGGGAAGTGGAATAATTGAAATGCAGATGTTTTTCACTGTAAACAGCCGTGGTGGATCTGGGGAAGAGAGAGGGTGACAGGAAGAGGGGTGTTTTTCAGCCCCGCTTGGTGCCATACCAAACACATGGTGCAGGTTGACACTTACCATGGTAGCAGAAGGCTACTGATTATTTGACCCAAAAAATACTACCTATATTCAATATGAATTTAAAATGTGGCTTTTCTGTGGGTCCGGACATTATGGTTAGATCAACAAGCAAAAACAAATACCTGGTCGCCCCTGCGCAAACACTGCATTTGACTAATGAGCTGTGATGCCGCACCCTCTCAGGGGAAGAGAGAGGATAGTGGAAGTAGTTTTCTCAACCATTTGTGACATTTTGGGGGGAAATGGTAAAGGTTTGTGTTCACAAGAACATGCTTTGTTTGAGTTATTCTATAATTACATATACAAACTGTTAGCATTTGTAGATGGCTTCTTTGAGCGCACAGTTGGGATAGTATTTGTTTTATTCTTTACTGAAATATAATTCCATATGATCAATACAGAGTTCAGGTCAGAGATAATTTGATCATCCACTTATCAATAAATGTTAATTAATGACAATTTCTTTTGGACAATGCCAGCTGCCAACAGATGTCCCACATGACTTAACTAGTTTGTGCTGCATTTGCATTTTTTAACACTGTCTTGCAGATCAAATGTACCAAAGCTAATAGATATGATTCATCAATCAGTAGCCAGAAGACTCCTGGTTTTCGCCATGCAACTAGAATTGCATTCTTTATTGCTCTTCCTTTGTCTATGTCCACTCCTCCATTTTGTAAAGTGGCCATCAAAAGGTCAGGGAGGTGACGTGAAGTTGTAAAATGGCCCGAGCGGTGCTGACCTATGGCTGCCTGAGCATACGTAATGCAATGTCCAGGCCCGAGGGCCAGAGCTGCCAATACCAGGCTGATTATAACGAATCAGGCCCCTCTTAACGCAATAATGTGATCAATTTCTCATTCCACTGAATAAATAAGGGGCCCAGATAGGGAGCTGTCTCTGACCTGCCGTTAACCCCCCTGCCTCATTATTCATATCATGGGCTGAAAAGGCACAGAAGGAGATGGAGGGAGCAAGGAAGCAGGGAAGTCAATTGGAGCTAATTATTTGTTAGAAGGGGTGGCTCTGCTTAATGTTTCAGATTGGTGGAGTGTCCCGGGATTTTATGACATCTGCTGAGAAAAAGGCGGTGAGGGATCTGGCCAGCTTGGGACTGCTTTTTATCCCCTCATCCAGAGCCAGAGAGGGCTGGCAGATGTCTGATCAGCAGCCAGCAGTAGCAGAGGCAGGCAGCAGAGGTAGCCCACACATACACCCAGAGGCAGAGCCATCCCAGCCAGGCAGGGTAACACAATAGGCCTGTCTCCAAGCTCCCCACTTCCTCATAGGGCTGGGTATAAACCAGGCTGCCTGTGGTCTCACTACTGGTTACCATGCAGACATGGAGAGAGGGAGAGAGCGAGAGAGGAAAAGAAGGAGAGAGAGGGAAAGAAGAAAAGAAAGGAGACAGAGAAAGAGAGGGTCAGGAGAGGAGACGGCAAAAGAGAGAATCCTCCACCTGTAGGTGCAACAGGTTCATGCAGATAAAACAACACCAGCACTGCTAATGTGGGTCTCAAGTGTGATGTAGGTCCCTTCACCATACACACTAAGGCCAGCTATGCTTGAACAATTAGCATTTCCGTAAATCTAGATGGGACTAAATTTACAGCCAGCATTCGCCCCTAAATCTTTGTTCCAGCATCCGAAATGGAGCCGGGTCTGAGCGGGCTGGATTTCTCCAGCGTGGTAACTGGAAGCTGGCGTATCTGTGCCTATGCGGGCCTTGCCAAGGGAGCTTATGACACTGAGGGCAGCGCTGAGCCTTACACGATAACCAGCCGAGCTCGACCGGGAGGATGTGACACGGCCTGCGCTCGTCATTTATTTACCTGTGGCTTTTAGTAATGGCCCTTCTATGCTGTGTGTGCTTTACCCGACACCCAATATCTGGACCTATTGCTTTCATCTGCATCAAGTATTGGTCTTAGCTTACCTCACACTCATCATGTAACTTTAATCAAGTAAATGGATGCATTTAAATGCTGCTAATTTTACCTTGGTAATTGCTAGGCCTTTAATTAAATTTAATCAAAAAGGCATTTTAGGTAATTGGAAGGTTTGAGCTGGAATTGCCTAATGTCAGAAGTTAAACCTTAATTATAGTGAAATTGTTTTCATGTCATGAGAATGGTTTTTACTTGTGCAGATTCTTTAATATAAATAAATTGCAGAAGCCACATTTCCACTAGTGAGTGAATAATAGATTGATTGTCACACGGCAACTGAAAGGTCGAGCTGTGTTATGAGTCACTGCTTGCTCTCTCTCCCCCTACTCGCTGTAAACCTGATGGCCTTAGCATCTGGACACTTACATGGAGTGCTCTCGCTCTCTTTCCTTCTCTCTCTCTCTCTCTCTCTCTCTCTCTCTCTTGCTCTCTCTCTCTATTGCTCTGTCTTTCTATCATTCTCTCTCCAATTCCATCTTTTAGTCCTCGTGTCTCTTTCTCTCCCCCTCCTCACTTTTTCTCTCCTTTCTCTCCCTCCCTTCCCCCCTCCCCTGTCTCTCTCCCTGCGCGATTCTGGAGAGGAGCAGGGGCTTTTATTTAGGTGATTACAGTTCTACAGAGAAAGCAGTGGAGGAGGGGGGAGGATGGAGGAGGAGAGGCGGAGGAGGGGAATGGAGCAGGCAGGAGGGAAGGGGTGCTCGGTTCCACATGAGAGGACTTCCTCTCCACCAGCCAGCCAGCGTTACAGAAGAGCAACAGGTGGCTGTTGGCAGAAGAAACCTGGGGCTAAGTGGATGTCAGAGTGGGATTGCAGCTGAATCATGGCTATTTATTTGACCCTCCTCACATCTGCACCCTTCCTCACCAGGGTGTGGGTGTGTCTGTGTGTGTGTGCACGCGTCCGTGCATGCGTTGAAGGGATGTTCTTTGTTCTCATCCTCTAGGTTAATGTGTTCATGATTTGTGGAAAGGGGAGGGGGTTATTAATCAGAACTCCTCTCACATGGAAGGACAACATTTGCAGCTTTGTGTGTTTGTACGGAGTGGCATCATACACACTAGGCACAAACAGAATCCTGTGAGATAGAGGTGTTTTCCCCCACACGGCTCTTCCATGGCAGCTCTCTCAGATCCCATCTGAACAGAACAGAGGCAGAGCTGGATTCACAGAGGTCCTTCCTGTCGGCCTCAGTTTTTCCACGCTGCTATCGTCCCGGGCCGATAGTGCAGGGCTGGAGCGTCTGCTCACAGGAACCCCTCCCTTCAGGCCCACATTCTGAAGGCCTAACACACAAGCTGCTCTACAGAGCCCACTCTGTGTGAAGGCATCCAGAGCACCTCTGTGTGCGAGTGTATGGAGGTTATTTAAGTTTGCCCAAAGCTGTGTGTATGTGCGCCCACAGCTGGGGCACATATTGGCGCGGGGCTCTGCCAGTCTTCCTGGACATGCTGATACGATTGTTCAGTGTGTCCAGTATGCTGTTTTCCCCTCTCTTAAGTATGAGTAAGCTTTGAGGAAAAACCTCAGACTACTATAGCTAGACATTTTAGTCCACTTTGTGTAATATCCTAAGTGGACATTTCTTCAGTGCTCTGAAGATGACGGAATAGTCAAGCTGTTTTTCCTATTGAGTCACCTGTTGATTCAGTAGTTGGAATGATGTTGTGACAGTGATATTAGACAATCGTCCTTGTGCTACTCTGAATTCCTGTCTGTCCCAAGGCAAAGTGGGAGGTGGTTCCCAGTACAGAAAGCCAGTAAAGTTTATTACACACATGAGCTGGCATGCTGTAGACCATTACTGAAATTTTATATTTCAGCAGCAAGGGATCAACAAATAGGCCTGGGAAATAACAGGCAAGGGACTTTGGTCTTTTAAACCGGGAGAACATTATGCAAACTTTGGATGAGGAATTTATTAAATCTGTTACAACAACCAAGTGGCTCTATGTTTAACTTTGTGAGAGCACTCTGGACAAGTATGGGTTGTGGTTCTGCTTGGCTCTGCATGCAGTCTAGCGGCTGCAAGCTAGCAACCTCTGGAGTCCTACTTGTCCCTTAAAACAAAGCAGCTGCACCCTGTGACACACAGCTAACAATAAAAAGGGGGAGAGAGAAAGGGGGCTGTGCTGGGAGGAGTTTTCATGAATGAAAAAGCTGAGAGAGAGAGAGCGTAAAGGCAAAGGAGGAGGAGTTGGAGGCAGGACCATGTGTGGGTAGAGGAAAGGAGGGAAGGAGAAAAAAGGAGGGATGCAGGCTTGGTTTGGGTGTGGACATCTGATTCAGGGGGTCATGTTAGTTTGCTTTGGTTCAGAATGAAAAGGGGCAAACAGCAATGTTGTTTACATTGCTTTTCGCTGTGCAGTAACCCACTGTGTAATTTGTAACGTGTGTAGATCATCCCCCCATGCAGGGAGCAGAGTGGCTGTCACACACACACACACACACACACACACACACACACACACAGTGCCTGCCACCAGAGCCCAAGCAGAGCAACTCTCACGAATAGTAGACAGAAAACAGAGCACCAATTGGCCCAAGCAAGGGGAGTATTAAAGTTAAACACTAAAATGAAACTTCAGAGTTTGACTTTAGGTAAACCCTCTCAAACTATCTAGCAGTTCTTTCCCTTTCTAAGCCAGAACAATATCTGTGTGATTAAATTCCAGAGACACGGAGGGACTGAGAGAAGCTGTGTCACTGAGCCAAACTGCGCCATGTGCATGCAGCCACGTACATTGTTTGGATTGGTGAGGCAAAAAAAATTGCACCATAAAACATTTTCTGCTGAATCTGTGGAAAATTGCGGAGAGGAGCAACACGCCTTAGCGTCTACCTGCCCAATCAGAGCAACGAGGCTGAGTGGAGAATGGTAACCAGCTGGTCCTGAGGGAACATGAGTCACACGGCGCAATCTGCTGCAACCAACTGGAGGATCTGCTCATCTGCGTCCACACAAAAACAAACAAGCAGACACGCACTCGCACACACAAGGTGAAGATATGAACTCTACTCTGTTCGCACAGTTTTCAATAAGTATAGTTCAGTGGTTCACTGAATTCACCCACCACCAACTGATAGTGTTCCAATGTAAGGTATTGAAAAAGAGTTTTCCGAAAAAAAGATTTGTGTGTGTGTGTGTGTGTGTGTATGTGGCGCGTCTGTTAGACTTCAGCTTTTCAGATCTCTGATTATGGTAAGCGAGTCGTCGTTGTCACCACCACTCCCTGGGAGAGGACCACACACACATACACAAACATTGGCCTTTCTAACCCCAGTGTCTCCCGGAGCAAGCTCCGGCCCCCCCTCTCACCCCCATCTGTCTTTGATGAATGGGTTGGATGGCCATTTTCAGAAGCATACAATGGCCCTGTATGAATATTATCAGCGTACAGTGACAGATGACCATTATCTCCCCAGTAAGAGAGCACATTGTTCTCTCTCCCGGCTCTCGTGTAGATGTCACTGTCTTAGCCTAGCTGCTCACAGTCCATTGCTCATCAATTGAAATGTGTCGAGCTACTAAGTGATATCATTGCCTTAAACACTACAAATGTTGAGTCATTACTTATTATATGCATACGTGTATAATGTGCTTCAATTTGCTCTGTGTAATATCTGTGTTTCGTGTTGTTTTGTGTTTGCTGGTAGTTTGGTCATGATAGGCATTGTCCATAATATCACTCCTGCGCTGAACCAGTCAAAGATAAAACATTTTTGTTGCTATATGGAAGAAATACTTCTAATGTGTAGAGTATCAGAGTATGTTTTCTACCATTGTTTCCACAAGACACACTGAGTGATGTAATGCCAGTAAGTATGAGAGCCACATCTGCATGGTACCGCATTGGCCGATTCTAGTGTCCTACTTCTGAATAATGCAGCTGATTGGCTGAGAGGTCTGTACTTTGCGTGCCCTGTCACTGAAGATGCCCTCTCAACTCGTTGAGTAACAGGGCCACCAAGACTGGAGGCGGCACTGTATATACTAAGACAGCACTGTGACTGTCTATATTATACGGCCTGTTTTGAGACCTCCAGACAATGAGGCTGGGGCCTTTTTATGACAGCCAGCGGTTGAGTCTAAGTAGTGCGTGACTCCCTCCGAGTGTGTCTCCTAACAATCTTCCTAATGACACAGAAAATATGCACACGGATCCATTTATGGGCAGTAAAAACAGTCATCCAGCATCACAGTAACAGACTGTGGAGAGCGCCGTAAAAAAAAAAGGGCCCGTCATGTTCGGGCACAGCGCAGCGCAGCTGAGCGGGGCAAAGTAGCTGTCATACACTTGAAGGATGGAGGAGGGAGCTTGGGGTGGGGGGCTCAGTCCTCTCTCTCTCTCTCTCTCTCTCTCTCTCTCTCTCTCTCTCTCCTTCCCTACCTCTTCACGCCTCTCCTCTCCTCACTGGCAGCCGTACATGAATCCACGCCCCAGCCTTCCCTCTCCTACTGTAGAGGATGACAAGAACTAGCGGGGCCAGCACATAGGAAGTGACACCCATAAGCAGGCCCCAGAGAGGAAGGGCCTTCAGCTCCTATGATGAGCTGTTTTCCGGATGCTCCTTGACACGCGGTGCCAGCGACGGCAAGCACAGGGGGGGGGGTGTGTGTCAGGGTAGGGGGGGGGGGTTCTCAGTGGCAGTGCAGCACGCGTCCGTATTATCCGGCTGATTGAGTTATGACAGCTGGTGCCCAAGAGGAACGCAGCGGGCAGGATAGGATCGCCGGCGCCGCAGACAAATGATGATAAAGAGATCACTTTAAAGAACAATCTCCATAATATTTCATGCTCGCTCAGCGGCTCTCTGGGCAGGCCCGGGCGGAGAGGCTAACTGCTCTATCAATTGATTTGATTCACTGCTGCAGCTACTCCCCACACATAGTATTTCAAATAAATGACACGGCGGATAGAAATGATATCTGCATCAATATTAACCCTGAAAAGAACTAATGGAGCCAGGGTGTAATTTGCTGTACATCCCCGGTAATGCATGGGAGGCAGGTGATGGAAGAGTTATAACTAAAGCCCCAGCCCCCCCCCAACACCCCCCCCCCCTTTCCCACAGGCGTAAAAGGAAACAAGCCCCCCCCCCCCCCCCCCTTCCCCCCTTCATGGACGCATACACACACATAAACACGCTACCCTCCCTCCTTCTCCCCTCCCCAGGCAGCCATTTGTTTTTGTATTTATAAAGTGCATTACAGAAGAGCAGGCTAAACCCACACCATCTCTCAGGGCCTGCAGAACGCTAAGCCAGGGTTCAGATAAATCACCCTTGACCAGTTAGCCATTAGAGCGGCCCGCCAAACCGAGACCAGGCACGGAAGGTGCTCGTAATGGTAACATGGCGGGCCTGTATTAATGCACAGACATGATGTGGTTTCCTCTGTGGTTTGAACACGGTTCAGCGCTCTGAACCTCCCATCCCAGTTGGGCTAGCCGGACCACTTTGCAATATGATGCCTTCTAAGCTTTTGTTATTAAAGTGCCAGGTTGATCCTCGTTTTACAGTCTGAAATTTATAAAAACTGTATTCATCAACTAATCACATTCTAAATTGGTTGGAGTTATTTAGTGGACGTTGCTATCTGTGTAGCAAAATAAGAAAGATTGTTTTGGCATAACTTTGTGTAATTTACTTTTATTACCTATTGCCAGCAATATTTTACAGTTCTCTGAATTATCTGAAGGAGTCCGTTCAATGGTTTAAAACGCTGCACCATACACAAGCACACGTTCTATCACCACAACAGTGGCGTTGAGATAAGGAGCGAGTACCACCTCTCAACCTCATTTATGACCCTTGAGGCTAAACAGGATACCTCAACCACTCTTCCACACACACACACAGGCATTGAGACTCACACTGAGCGCTAGATAGCGGGAGGTTAGCAGGCGTCTGATAACTGGCCTGTGATTTATCGCACAGCAGATGAGAGTCTGGTAGCTAGGTGTCCATCAGAGGGAGCCTAATGAACATCATAATAATAGGATCTTCCCTCGACCACCGAGGTCATCTGGGGGGAAGGGGAGGAGGGGTGCGTTGCGGTGAGGGGGTGGACAGGGCGATGAGAGGAGGTGGGGTCGGCCTGCACAGAGACCCTCAGCGCACTAATGAGTCCACAAGAGACCAGGCCAATACCTTTGATTGTGATGCCCGGGAAGAGGGAGCGCCAGGAGATCTTTAGCTGGATTAACTATCTCTTAAGGAGATCCACTCCCAGCCACAATGTTATTAACCGTTGAGTATGTATTAATTAAGGCTATTGCCCAGGCGGTGGGTGTAATTTGGAGCGTATTCCTTCTTCTTGATTGTAAACACCCTCTCACAGGTGCACACATGCAGACATAGGCAAGAATTCTCCAATAGATTCGCTCACAAAGACAGATACATGTGCACACAGACACACATTTGCCACTCAATGCTTGCATGGGTCTTTATACTATAAACATGGGTGTTACACATGTCAGCCTGTTTCCATTAGGGGCCTGTGATATGAAGTAATGCATTATCTGCTACCGGAGATGACGGTTGATTGACTCGGGGCCGGTAATACACTTTAGCCCCTCAAGTGGAAGTTTGGCTTTGATGTAAGGACATATTTCCTGGTTAGGGGCTGATATAATTCCAACCATTCATGAACCTATCATATGGAGCTTTGTCATAGCTGTGGTTCACTGCTGTTTGCATTTCTCCCATGTGTGGCTGGAAGATCAAAATCCATCTCAGTTTTTCCTTTTCTCACCGGCCGTCTCTTTCGTTCTCTTTCTCTCTGTCCATCCTCCTGTCTCGCTTTCTTCTTCTCTCACTCAGTCTATTTTTTCATCTTGCTGTCCTAGCTTCTACCTATCTTACCTTTTTTCAGGTCCGTTCACTGCATCCCGCCCCACAAACGGCACACGTTAGCAGGAGCTTCTGCACACGGCATCAAAATTCAATCCCCCCCCCCCCCCCGCCCCTCTCTCTCGTCATAACCCGGATGTTTAGGAAGTGTGTCCAGCTGGTATGTTTTGACTTGGTTTAAGTGGTGTTTAATGACAATGGACTGGCTGTTCTGTTCCGGAGCTGTGTAGAGAGTTCTAATCAAGCGTTCTGCTCCATCAATAATGCAGCGCCTTGGCTCCCTCCGAGCCCGTAATTGTGGGTGTAGGGCTGATACGGAGGCCCGTGGCCGGGGGTGTCTCATTGCAGCGTTTAATTAGAGACCCCTTGCATGTCAAGAGGAGGAGCCAGGGTGTTCAGAGCTCAGTGATCTGCCCACTGCTGGCGAGAGCCCCACTGAAGCCCTGGCAGCCACGTCCAATCGTCTGTTCTTGAGAGATTCAGAGACGGACAGACAGGCTCGTCTTATGTTAGTAACGTTTACGATTGCTTTTGAAGGGATTCAAAGTCACAGCGATATACCGCTTGGAACTTTTCCTGTGTTAAAGTGACATGTTTGTGACCCTTCAGTTACTTGGACATCTGACCATTTTTTCTGTGGTATATCAGTGGCTGGGACGGTACAAGCCTTAGCAGCACGTGACATGCATTTGACACTGGGCCTATTATTTCAGGTAAAGAAAAAAAAAATCCCCGCCTCTTGTCATGGTTATTACACCAATTATTGATAACAGACGAACATTCCTCTTCTGGAGTTTGAGCTTCGTGTTTTTTATAAAATCAATACGGCACCTCAGGCCTTTATCTTCCTTCCTAAAGAGAAATGACAGAGCAAATTTGCAGGATGATGAATGATGGTTGCTTTTATGTTGCTTATGTATTGGGTTTATGATAAGGAGTTGAGTGGACTTCCAATTAGGATATGGATTACTGACTGTTTTGAAGTGAAGACCCAGCAGGTTTCAACTCCTAATCTAGCTCCACTGAAATGATTGACAGAAAATCCTGATGGGGATTTGAAACCCTTTATTTTTGCAGTATTACCCAATCAAATGTGTGGTCAGTTTGATGCAATGGCTTAAGAGATGGGGGAGATGTGTCTCAGTGTTGTCTGACAACAAAATTGGCCAAGATGGAGGGTCAGAGTAGATTATATCCTTTAGGGTCCTATGGCTTTATCAGACCCTGACACCCCGGGCCTGTATTCACGGGGTGTCCCACACGCACTTTCCCCCGGACCCTACATCAGGTGTCACACTGGCTGCGCCAATGAATGGACAATGGCCATCCATCAATCTTCCATGCCAGCTTGTCTCAGAGCCGAAAGACCAACTACAATGTCCATCTCCAAGCAATTTGATCCCCCTCGGTCGTCTCATTCATCAGAGCTGACCTCGTTTTCAGCATGGCCTCATCCCTGAACAGGAGAATGGTTGGGGAACTCAGTTTATGCATGCAAAACATTGAATTTGAGCCGAGAAGTGATGATGTACTCAGAATGTACCTCTAACCAGCATGGCTGAGAGCCCAGTGGGGCGAGGGATAGGCTTTATGGCAATACCATAGTGTCTCATGTATTCACTTGATAGGTTGTTTATCATGCGTCTGTGTTCAAGTGGCTGGAGGGCAGGAGTTAGGAGTTAGAGGGTCTTGTCCAGTCCCCCCTCGAGTCATCCCCCCTTCTTCCCCTGCTACAGCCCGCATGACCCTAACGGGTCAGCAGGACTTAAGTAAGAGTGAAAGTCACTTTAAATGGAGAGAAGCTCGGTGGGGCCGGGCGATGGGCAGACCAGCTGCAGAAAGCCTCCAACTATTACTTTTTTCAGGGGCTGACTTTGATGTTTTAACAATCCATACATATTGATTGAGACTGATAATAAACAATTTGATTAGCCTCTTTCTATAGGCTGTCATTTCAATCACTCTCAGAGCTCTGACGGAGTGGAAGCGAGGGGCAGCCGGGGGAGGGATGAAGGGACGAGAGGGAGAGAGAGAGATGGAGACAGAGAAGAAAGACTGAAAGGGGAGGTGGAGGAGGGCGAGAGTAAGAGAGTGCGAGAGGGAGAGAGCGAAAGAGAAAGAGAAAGAAAAAGAGAGAAGGAGAGAGAGACCCCTCCTCAGACAGGAAAAAGGAATCCAGTCCTGATTAGGCCTCTGCCTTTGGTGAATTGGACAAGACAGCTGAGCTGCCAAGTTATTAACTCCCTCAGAAAATTCTCAGGCCTCTCCTGGGCCAGCCTGAATACTGCAATCTGGATCGATAAGCAATCTCCGGTGTGTACCAAATGCCTGCTGGATTCATTTGTCTCCCAGCACCCTCTCCCTCCACTGGACAATGCACCTGCGCAAAAGAGCCCCCTCCACTCTCTCTTACTCTCTCTATCCAGCCCCCCTCCTCCTCCACATCCTCCTCTCTCTCCTTCTTCACCTCTCTCACGTTCACTCACTGGAGTCCCTGTCACTTTTTAAATAATGAGCCAGGGGCCGGAGGAACAACTGCCGGCCTCTATTTCATCACACTGAAGCCCCCCCCCCCCCCCCTCTCTCTCTCTCTCTCTCTCTCTCTCTCTCCCTCTCACTCTCTCCCTCTCCCTATCTCTCTCTCTTTCTCTTTCTCTTTCTCTCCCTCCCTCTCTGTCTGTCTCCTCTCCCTCTCTCTCCTTCTCTGTCTGTCTCTTTCTGTCTGTCTCTCAGTCCCTTTATTTCCTTCTTTCTCTCTGTCTCTCTCTCTCTCTCGCTTTCATTGACCATGCAGGCTTGATGACGATACTGTTGGAGACTAATGGTTTGGGGGGGTTGCCCAGGGCGAACTGGAGGGAGGGGGCAGGGGGACAGGAGAGACACTGTGAGTGACAGAAGCACAGATGTCACCGTGAGAGCTCCATCTTGGCATAGAAATGACCAGCCAACTGGGTATTTACTGGGTAAATAGAAAATAATACTGAGACATAACAACAACAACAAAGCAATCTGTTGACAGGCAATAATAAACAGTGAATAAGCTGTTAATAGGAGAGGCGGTCTATACCCACACTACTTATAGACAGGTACAATTATTCGTAGTGTTGGAGTTGGAATAGGTTTGTCATTCTGCTGACAGCATATTTATAATGTGAGAAGAAATGTTTGCCCATAAAATTAGCACTGCAGTGGAGAACTAGCTTCTGTTCCATTTACTTTGATGTTGTGGTCCAAGATCCAGCCTGGGTTGACAATATAGTACATTTCTGTGTAGGGCTCCTTCTGCAGAAAGAGCACTGCCTGCTCCTTACTCCCTCCCCGCTAACTCCTCCTCTCTGCTCCCTTACAGCAGAAGCTGTCTTTGTGGTAGGAGAACTGAAGATGGATTTACATAGTGATTGTGTTTGCAGATTCGGCAGAGGGGCTTCAGCTGATAACATTTAGTGATTCGCTGGGGCATCGATCCCCCCTGGATGGATTTATTGACGGTTTGGACGGCTGAGGCTTGGGGGGAGGGGGGGCGCAGTAGGAGAGCAAGGGTGGAGAAGAGAAGAGAGGGATGGGGTGGAGGGAGGGAGGGAGGGAGGGAGGGAGGGAGGGAGGGAGGGAGGGAGGGAGGGAGGGAGGGAGGGAGGGAGGGAGGGAGGGAGGGAGGGAGGGAGGGAGGGAGGGAGGGAGGGAGGGAGGGAGGGAGGGAGGGAGGGAGGGAGGGAGGGAGGGAGGGAGGGAGGGAGGGAGGGAGGGAGGGAGGGAGGGAGGGAGGGAGGGATGAACAAGACCCACTCATCCAGGACTGTGGCGGTCTATGAGTCTGTTCTCGCCTCACTTCACTTGCTGGAGCACAGCACTCCTTGGGAAAGGAGTGCTTATCTCTGTAGTTTGGTGTTCTCGTGTCCCTGCTGTGTGCCATCCGACCACTTTGAGATGCCTTTGTGCAGTGACTCCAGACACTGCTCTCTGCCTTGACTCATCACAGTGTGCACGGTCAGGCCCAAGTCATGAGACTCCACTTCTCTGGCCTAATTATCAAAAAGAATGTGAAACATTCAAAACACATTTCATATGTAGGTTTAGGATGAACCTGCCGGATGTTTACATATCCCAATCAGCACAATCTGTCATCTAACAAAATCAAGCTGCTGTTTTTGCAGAGTTGGTTATGAATAGAAAAAGACAACAAGAAAACTTGTGCGACGGAAATGCAGTTATTAAAGGAGCTTGGTAAATATTTGTGCATGCTTTAACGTAGCAAACTCAAAAACACTCTGTATGCAGGGCCGTATAACCGAGAAAGGATGTGAGACAGACAAAACAGGAAGTCCATCATAAATATATGCTGCAGTAGTTTTTAATCAGTGAAAGATGGTGGGCTCGTCAGGGACTGATTGGAACAGAGGTGTTTTTGTTCATAACATCTTTGTGCTTGTGGGAAACTACACCAGCTGTTATTCTCAAAGGCGGCTCCATACAACATGTGTATTGTACATCAAAGACTCTACCATTATCAGTTTATCTGTTGAACAAATTTAAACTAGATTTGAGATTCCTCAGATCCTAGTTTTAACATACCGAGCACGAGTGAAAGAGAATCGACCAAGTAGATCTGCAGTGTTCAAATCCTTTCTTTGTTGGTTCTCTAAATTGTTTAGTTTTTTTTTACCGCCTCCAATTTGTGCGTCCAAGAGAAACTGTAGATTGCGGCTCCATTGAAGCCGCTGATGTAGTGAGACCAGCTCTCCACTTCTTCTTCATATCAGTCATTTTAAACCATTTTAACCTCCTCTGTAATTCTATATCCCTGTCAAGCACTTTTTCATTAGGCTCTTTGTCTAGGTTTTCCCCCTTTTCAAGGTCATTTGTAACGTGGAATCTATAAAAAAAACTCAATGGAGAAAGTTATACGAATTCTTACTTTTTAATGGCGAAGTAAAAAAAATTCCATCTCAGACCTGCAGTTTAAAATGATCCCACAATCTGTATGTCAGCGGATGAAATTGCTGAATGGTAATTAGGCTCACCCATTCAACCTTTCATTCCCTTCTGTCTGTCTTTGTCTCTTTCTCTCTATCCTTCTCTCTCTCCTTCCATTTCCCTCTCTGTCTTTATCTCTCTCTCCCTCATTCTTTGGAAAATACAAAATACATGTTCTCAACCAAAAAACCTGAGAAACTTCCTGCTTACATTTAAAAAAAACGAATCGAGTCTCCAGGTGCTGACGAGGTCTGACACCTGGATCTGAAAAAAGATAGATCCATCTCTTGTTCTCTCTCTCTCTAGGCCTTTTCCCTCTCTTCCTCCTTCTCTATCCCCGTATCCCTCTCCTCTCTCTCGTCATCTGACAGTGATGATAATGTGTGAATAGGTGTGCTCGCCCTCGGGTGCCTTGTGTCCATGTCCACCTTAATAAAAGTCAGCACTTGTCATCATAGCCTCATATCACACACACACTTACCCCTCTCCTCCTCCTTCTCCCCCACCACTACGCACGCACACACAAACAAACAGGCGTCCAGGTTTTTCTGTTTGTTTGTTGTGTACCATCTGAGATGCCACAGGCCAGAATGCTTCCAGAACCTGTCCAGCCCTCCGCCGTTCCTCTCTCCTCTCTCTCTCCCCCTGTCCGGTTTGTTTGTCCCCAGTAGACCTTTCCTCTTTTCCCCTGTCTACTGAGGTTAAACAGATGTGACTGCATTTCATTTAGCCTGAGCCACAGCTCACCTCTGGCATCACAGACACGCGCTATAATTATCCCCGCCACCTCGTGTCACCGAGTCAGGATGTGTCAAAAGTGCAGGTGACACCAGGGTCACTGTCAGAAAAATGAATGGAAGATGTAATAGAACCAAGCACTCATAGAGGTGTAGTAGAGATTCACGTCCTGGTAGCTCTGGTTTGACAACTACTAAGTGAAGTGAGACTTTTGACAGAACATTTACAGTAGCCCTTGCATGACAGGCAAATCTCTGGCTTTCTGAGCTGAAAACATGTACAGTCAGCAATCACTAAAGCACTAAACATTCAGGACAGCTACGGGTAGATTATTATGTTGTGTGTTAAAATGGCATGCAATAAGCAAACAATCGATTCACAGCTCAAAAAACCTAGACCATGAGGATATTTACGCTCAGTGCAAATTAAGTTAAAAATGAAGACATAATACACCAGCAGTAAATCTGTACTCAGTGATAATGGGGGGTAGCTTAGTTGGGGTCAAAAATTAGCATTCATTTGAAGGCTCAGAGATTTAAATATGCCACAAATTTGATTGAGTGGAAGTCTTGGACCAGATTCATCCACCCACTCTGCCTGTGTCTCCAGATTGATTTTTAAGTTATGGAGGAGGGGGAGAGTGGAGGAGTGGGGGCATGGGGTGGGGGGTGGCCAGGCAATCGGTAAGTACTGCCCAATCAAGACGTAAGAACATACAGCAGATTAGACAATTTGTAGTAATCAATGAAAATATTCCATGATTTGCAGTGTGCTCAATTCCCGCCATAAATCAAGAGCATAACGTGCAAGTTCGTTAGCAATAAAACAAGGGCCGGCGACAGGGCAAACTATAAGAGATGAATTAAGGAGCCGGGGGAGGAAGTGCGGACTGGTGCGGTAATGAGACAGAATTACAGGCCCCAGAATCCGGCCATGCTTCCCTTGCAGAAGCTGTCAACAACTAATGGTCTGGCTCCAAGTGCCTGCATTTGTCATCCTGTTTCCGTACACATATTTACTCCTTTATTTATCACCCCAATGCAATATCATCATTTTAATGTTAAATACCCCCCACCTCGCCGGATATACACATTGACTCGTGCTACTCATCTGCAGTACAAGAAGTGGGCCTTAGGGCGTTAAAAAAATGAAACATAGCTGCCAAATGGGGAGTAAATCTTATTGGGTAACAAGGGGGCATGGAGGAAGGAAAGTGGAGATGTAGCCAGACCTTGACTCTGCAGTAGCCCCGGTCTTCTTCTAACTACAACGTTGGAATATCTATAAGGTCATGAGTCTACCTTAGTGATGGGCGGAAAAAGTAATCTTGCTGCAAAGCGGAAAGAAAGAACGGTGAAGACACTGTCATTCGCTTGACTTGATTTTTCTCGTTCTGTTTTGTGCATCCTTTGACAGCCTCAGGGCTTTTGTGAGTTCCACAGGTGAGATGAGGCCTGTCTTGTGCCTCTTCCTCCAGTGGATGCCTCTGCCATCCTATACCTCCAGGTCCAGTCCGGTATCAGGGAGACTTTTCCAACTAGACCTGAGCTGCAGTCTCTCTCTCTCTCTCTCTCTCTATGGGTCTCTCTGGGTCTCTCTGGGTCTCTCCTGCATGGGGTCTAAGGAGGGGTCTTCTGCCTCCTAATGGACTGGCTAGACAGATGATCTTGACAGCCACCCGCACAAGTGCTTTTGATTCCATCATTCGCTCTCTGTCGTAGGGCCGGGCCTGCTCCATCGGAGGAATTACCTAAAGTGCCTCTTATTTCATCATCTGAGGTGTCGTGGCAAGCCGTTCTTTTAATTTATACACCCCCCAAAACAAGCACCGCTTCATACATCACACGCCCTCCTTGGAAAAATCATTGGTGGGAGCCGAGGCCAGGTGTAGAATCATTAACCTCAGCCGGGGTGTGGGAGCAGGGTCATTACAGCGTGCAGGAGCGTCCACATTGAGTGAGAGCAGCTTTTGTTACTTGACCTCTCCTTTATTATACTATCTACACAGACACAGGCACGCATCAATAAACTCATTTCCTCCAGCCCTGGGCGCCTGCTGCATGGGTCAAGGAATGTAGTTTCAACTGTAACCCTTCTCTTGAGTTCCATCACTCTTGACGTGTGGCTGGTCCCTCATATGAAGATGGTCTGAAAGTTTGAGACGGATGAGTTATTCCCAAAAATGTTCACATCTTAGATAGAAAATCTGTATGATACAATTTCTCAACCCAGGCCACACATGCTGTTCTGTACCGTTGAGGTGATCAGTCTTTGATGTTAGCCACAGGGCAGACAGAATATATTTTACTTTCCTGTCCAGCCCACTACCAGACAACAGTAGTCTGTTGAGAAGATGCCTTACTAGCATGTTTGATTATAACGTGGGTGGAATAGGCGTTACTGGTACAGTACAGGCTTCTCTGACTTTGCTTACCCTTGGAAAGCTTTCTGCACCCCGTGATCCAACATCTGAAGAGCTGATAAAAACCCTTCAGTTGCCTCAAAGCAGCTGCAAGGCTTAACATTGTCAAAAAGGTTTTTTATTTCCCTCCTGTTTCGACCTCCTGTGTATATTTTATTGAGCTGTTCTCATCCCACTGCAGAGCGAGGCAGCCATAAGCTGCGTTCAAAATGTATTTTGGAGCTCATTAACAGGAGATGGGCACGCCTGGAACATACAATGTCCTTTTCAGAGATACTTTGAGAGAGAGCCTGGCTTGGCAACACCTATAAGCTCAGAAGTGGTGTTTTTGATATTCAGAATGAGTGCTTTTCATCTTTCTCCGTAGCAGCTCAACATGAGAGGATTAGAGAAGTTAATGAATTATCTTCACAGGGGCCTAAATGTGTGCAGGCAGCACTATCCCACGACTCATAACATGAGGCCCTGTGAATTTATTGAACTGGAGAGAGCGTTTTCTCACCCTTGGTTTGAACCTTCAATTTATGACCATCATCAGTTTTTTTTTTCTTCTATTAAATATAGAATATGTGACTCTTAACACTACAAGAAATAGGTAACAATACATTTGGTCAATTCAGGTGTGGCACTTGAGTTGCTTCAGGCTCAGTAGCTGCATTTGGACCCAAGGTTTCACTACAATCCTAGACCTGACTGAGAGAGGAGGCCCCTGCCCATCACTGGCGTCATTTCACTCAAACTTCCGAGGCCAGCCTGCGTAAAATGCACCAGCACAAAACTACGGTAACACAGCAAGACCTTTCCGTTTTTCCAAATGAGGCTGAACTTCTGAAGAACACCCTCAAGGGGAGAGCCAAGCACCGGACGCTTCCCTCCGGGGTCTGCCTTTCCAATTTCTATCATATAAAGCAAATATCAAAAATGTGATTTGAATCTCTCTAAAAATTATCCCTGAAGGACATTACAAGGAGGAGTGATGTGTGGCTCATCGCCTCCCGCTTGCTTCTTTTACAGGCATCGATTAAGTCTCTTTAGCTCACTCTCGACCTGCTGCACAGTGGTGCAGGGCCCCTTAGAGAGTGTGTCCACAGTCCAGAAACGGCAGACCAACTGCCCCCAAGGTTAATTGAAGTCCCACGAGTGTGTTCAGCGGCCTCTCTTTAACAGGGTGACCCATAAATGTTGGATTTCTGAACGGTGACATGAAAAAGTAAGTGTGTGTGACTCATGTCCTTGAGTGACATTCGGTTGTGTTTTTAGAGTTAGAGGAAACTTCCGGAAAATGTTCTGGAGGGGAGGTTTTGGATGACACAAAAGTGTGACACATGCCTCAATCAGCCTGCTGGCGTGCTAGCCTGTGGAAAATCCAAGCAGCTTTCTTCCATGAGAAAGCCTGATTTTGCAATGTAGAAATGGACTTAGTGCTTTAAAGATGCATTTACACAGTTACATCCATCAGGTTCAATCAGCTGTGATTCCCCAACCACATCAGAATCAGAGGTATCTGCAAATGAAATCTTTAAGCATCTTAAATCTTTAAAAACTAATTTAGTTAATGTTTTACCGTTGCCGATTAAAAGCCCTGTCTGCAATTATATTGGGGCCAGTGATTACGGAGTTCCATGATTTACTTTGCAGTGTGTGTGTGTGGGGATGTGCGTGTGGATGTGTGTGTGTGTGGGGCTGTGTGTGTGGATGTCTGTGCTTGCGTGTTTCAGCAGGAGACAGGAATAGATAGGCAAAAAAAAAGAGATGATGGCCCCAGTTCAGAAACCCTCGCTTGCATCCTTGTCATTTGCAAGATAATCTTGTCATCGATTTGTAAAAATGCTTGAAAATGAAATGAGTGTCCCTCATCCCACTTAATCAAGAAAGCGTATTGATCAGCCTCGTAATGAAGGATCATTTAGATACGGCTGAGAAGAATGGACAGGCCTAGCATATGATGTTGAGTAATAGGATGTCTTTATCTGCTGATTCCTGGATACCAGTAAAAGGTAGCCTGCTCTGTCCTCAGAACGAGGAGCAGCTTCTCAGTTTCATTATCATCTGCCACAGTTCTGTTTACATTCACCTTGCAAAATATAAAGAAGGTTAATAAAGATGGTGTAGTAATTCCAGTAATGCATAGATAATCTTTCTTTGTTGGAACTCATTATTCTTAAAATTACTTTTTAAACTTTTCTTTACTAATTCAACATTAGTAGGTTGTGGGTAATATCTTACTTGTATGAACAAATTGGATTGAGAGAGATGGAGGTGAAAAGATCCATTGTGGTTTGAACACTCTGACTGAACCCAGAGTGGATGGGCAGCTCTACTGCATTACAGTAGCGAGTGTCTGTGTGTGTGCATGTGAGACAGAGTGATGGACATAGTGTCAGTGTGTTCAGAGGGCTCTCACTAACTAACAGCATGACTAACTTCTGGATGACAACAGTCCCACTGGACATACCAGGATCCACTGACGTTGTTGTAACAAAGTTGTGATTTGACAGTCATCCAAGTAGGGTTCCCAGTGGATTCCTTCCTGCTTCTTGCTGTGCGGAGGGAGAGAGCTTGGGCAAAGTGTACTTCTTGGCTGAAAGAAAGGCCTTCTTGAGAGGCCATTACAGGAAGTAAACTGGCTAAAGCTCCTCTAACAAAATAAGGTTATGGACTTCTCCTCTTTCTCCCTCCATTTTCACAGTCCCGCTCGGACGTCCTTGCACGCCGACTTCGGTTCAGGTTTGGACGCGAAGTTTACACAAATAATGCATTTCCCATAAACACAGAAAGTGCCCAATCACACCTAATGGTGTTGTGTTAAAATGCAGAGTGCTGCCTCATGGGGTTCATATACTACCCAGAATGCACTCCAGCAGGAGGAGTATGTCGCTGTGATCAAAAGGTAAAAGTGGCGTGGGTCTAGGCGAGGAAGGGAGCAGCTCTCATTACAGGCCCAAGACCTCCATTTGGGCATTTTTAATATGTGTATCCTATTAAGCTCTTTAAGTGCTTTTTGATAATTGTGCTTTGTACTTTTTTACGGCACTCCAGTCTATTCCCAGTTCAATTTCCTCTTTTATCGGACGTTTGAAATATTGATCCCAGACAGATAAAAGCAAACACCATAATCTCACGCCGCCAATGTCCCGGAGTGAGTGAGTGAGCTCGTGGTGTGAGAGGGGGGTGAGGGGACGGGGGGTGCACCAGGGACCAGTCGCTCCTCCAACGCTCTCTCTTTTGTTTTATTGCGTTTTTTCGTCAACAGAATTGGCTTACTGCTCTGGGATCTTTATGTAAAACACCTGCCCACTGATGGCTCGTTGATATGACCATCTCCCTCCAGTGTCCCCCTACACCCCCCTGTCTCTCCCCACCCCTCCCTCTCAGCAACACCCACTCCCAACCCCCTCCCCACCCCTCCCTCTCAGCAACACCCACTCCCAACCCCCTCCCCACCCCAGCTCCCCCCCTTGACATTTTGCAGAGCGCAGCGTAGGGGCTCCCAGGGTGCTTTCCATGATTGCTGCTGCTTAAACCGCTGTCAGAGCCGCCAGAATAACAGTGATTTATCTCCATAGCAGCTTTATGGAAGTTAGTGTTTTCTGTTAACCTGAGCACTCAAATGCAGCTTGGTGGAACCTCACCGTCACATTAACCTGAATCAATCACCTCTTGATTTTTCCATAAAAGAAAAGCCTGCTGTAAATAACGTTGGGATATTGGCTGGCTGCTCTGCACGCACAAAGCCCTGCCGAAGTCTGTGCTGAGCTAGGGATGATCTGATGATACTACTGTTGCCTGTTTTCCAATAGTCCCGGACCAGCACAGTGCTACAGGCATGATCTGAAGTCCTGACTCTGTGATTATTGTTAGTCCTTGTTAAGCGGATTTTAAAACTGTCTCTATCAGGAGACTTACACTGAACTGAGGGTCATAGACTGTGCTTGAGAACATAGTGCAAATGAACTATGCACATTTCCTGAGAAAATGTACTGTATGTGACATAATATAGTAATCTTTTCTGCTATTATATCTGTTTAGATAGCAAGTCGCCCACAGTATTTTGAGATCTGTTTAGGCATGGAAATACCACAAGATGGGCCTTCTATGCTGCCAAACACTGGAGGTTTTTGTGGCCTTTTTAGCTTTGCAGACATTATTCGAGATTTACTGCAAACATTTGACCAACCAGCCCACTCTATTGACTGTGTTTGACAAGCGTAATCCTTTTCTTCTTTCCAGTCACTTCCATTCAGCGATCAATCAGAGCATCAATGCCGTGCAGACCGCTATGAAGTGCAGGCACAGTGTTCGATCATGAGACAGGCACCTTGTGGGCCCTTTCTCTCTATCTCTCTCTCTATCTCTCCCTCCCTCCCCCCTCCTCTCTCTCTCTTTCTCTCTCTAAAATATAGTGATTGATTCATCTTCAAAGATATCTTAAGTGGTTGGCCGGGTGTAGTATATATAATGCCTTTTTTTGTTGTCGACTGCAGCCCTTTTTCGTACCCAAAGAGCAATCCTTTAAAACAACACAAAACAACACATCAAAACTTTCCCCCCAAGACGAATACTGAGAGCTTCTGACCTCCACATCTCTCTGAAGCTCTGAGCTTTGATTTGAAAAATGGTGATATAGACGGCCAAGTACAAAGAGGGAGGCATACTTTTAAGATCTCTTTGGAACATTTCACTCTTTTTAAATTGCACCTTAACCTTGTTCCACTTATTCCACTTTTTGCTCCTGAAAACATTCATCTTATATGTCATATGTGATACAATTCTTATATATTGTCATCTTCACTGACAACCCCACGGTTCGCTCCCCATGGCCTCGGTCAGCTGTGTTGCAGCCTACACCTCAAGGCAACTTCCACATCATCTGCCCTAAAGTTCCACCAGTGCAGTGGAGAGACTTGCATCCACCTTCACTCAACAACAATCACTGGTGTGGGAAGAGACACAGATGGAATAAGTTCTCAACAGGATTCGGTAAAGGACTGAAGGTCACCAATCTATCCAGTGTCACCCAGTCACCGCAAAGCCACATTAAAACCCTGATCTCTCCCAGATTGGACTCAGGCTCCGACTCTTACAATACAGCCATGGCAAGGAGCACTTGTTCCTACTAATACATAGATGTAAGTTGAGAGAAGGGGGAGGGAATGTAGCTCCCTTGGAGGAGTATGATAGGAAGTGTAGTAATTAAAGCACAGACAGTGTCACTGACCTCTAGATTGCACCGTGCTGTCTCTTTTGTCCCCGGCTGTGCATCCAGCCTCATTGGGTGAAATTGTATCTTTTCACTTTGGCTCTTTAAAAAATGTGCGTGGTATTGGGAGTCGGTGAGGCGTGACATTTCTTCTTCTCTGCCCCCCCCCCCCCTCCACACCCCACACCCCCTCTAATTCTCCACCTCCTCTACCCCTCCTCCTGTCCTCTCCATCCCTTCATCCCCCTCTCTTTCTTACTGGGAGGTGTTTCATGAACAGCTGGGTCCCGGGAGATGAGGAGAGGTTACTGAAAGAGGCACTCTGTGTATAATTCGATGATTATCAGGTGTGTGTGTTTGTGTGCGTAGATATATATGTGTGTGTGTCCCTCCACCCCTCCCCTCCTCCGGCTATTGGCAGGTGTCAGGTGACGGGCGGGCCTTGTCACAGACTGTCAGCTGCACCCTGTATGGCAGCAGACACACTGTTCACAGCATTACCATATGAGAATAAGGGACATCACGGCTCGTCTCGGTACTCTCGTGCTGAGCTGATCTGATAGGCTGAGCGGGGTGAGGAGCTCATAGTGCAGCAAGTTGAAGAAAAAATATAGTACCCTCAGCTACAGGCACGCTGATTTGTGTTGACAAATGTGTTGGCATTTTTCTTGTCATGTACAACTACTCGTCATTTCTTTCTTAAATCATCAGCGATTTTTTTATTGTGTTTTTCCCAACATAACCGAAAAAAAACAGACCCTGAAATAGTCTCTCGGTCTGTGTCTCTCTCCCTCTCTCTCTCTCTAACTGACCCTACAAACCCAGTTGACACTGCAAACATGCCGGCTCTAATCTCCCCATGGCTTCTCCTCCCAAAAGGCAAGGCTCGGTAATGGCCAGATCGGTTCTAAGGGGTAAGGAGGGGGGTGGCTTCAAAGATGGTCTCGCATTAGCGCTACCTTTAGCATGCTAATTGGTATGCTCCAGCTCTGTGGGGAGGCTGTTTGAGATGGAGGGGGACCCGCGGGCTCCGCTCGATCCCTATCAGAGCAGACACGCTGTTCCTGGCCGGCCTGTCACAGTGCGGGGCCACTCGTGGGGTGGGGGGAGACTGACACGGGGGGCCGACGTCTGCTGGGAATCCTTAAACCTGCATCTCCGACCCACTTCATTATCTCTGCTGCTCCGTTTGTTGGCTTGCGTGTTCGGCCTCCTCTGAGCGGGCTGGTGATAAGGGCAGACCCCTGGCCAGACCCTATCTATCGGCTATGGAATAGAATAGGAATGGAGTTGTTGTAAAGAAGAACATTGTGTTTTGTCTGCTTTGTGTTTGACCTCACAAGGGCATTGTTAATGTTGAATAGGCCTTTGAATGGCGATACTTAAACAGTTTTTGTTATAAATCACCTAACTGTACCATACCTCAATGTCTTGTACTCCACATAAAGAACATAGAAACCAGATTGAGACAAACGTTTATAAAATGAATTTGAAAACAGTGTAATGACTTTGACTTTGTGATGCTTTTAAAAGCCAAGGCATCAAACACTTTTGAAACTAAAACGAGTGCTTGAAAAAACAAGAAATAATACGTTAAACTTTTAAAGGGGCCACGATATACGGCAGTTCAAATCGATAGCATTAGCTTAGCTGTGACAAAATACATAAAAAGAGAATCAATGCTAATAAAGTGAGATCAGACTCACAAGAATGCCTCTACTCCTTGCATTCACCTCTAGATTTCTCCGTAGCCCACTGTCTCAAATGCAAGCCATGGCTAGCTCTCATTACTGCTGGGCCCGGGTCAATTATCATACCTATTAACTGTTGCCAAGCCCTTTCAACACAGCAAACACCTGCAATTAACACACTCAGAGGGTGTTACTCTAGATGTAAATTCACTTGTTCCACATGTTTAGAGTACTACTCATTAATGTGGGTAGAGACTGGATTTGTGCTTTAATGAATGTTGTCTGAGTTTGTTCTTCTGAAGTACGTTGATGGACAACAGTACCAAATCTGAAAATATAAAATATTCCCTTAATGAAAACTACAGCTTCATCGTATCTTTTAATTCTATCAAGTTTTAACTTAATATAATTATAAATTCTGATTTTTTTGAAAATATGTTATACAGAGGAACAGTTATTCAGCATTTACCTGTAAAATAGGTGGAGCTTGGTAATGCAGTCTGAAGCATATAGTATATTGTGTGCTTTTCTTTTGCCTTGTCATTGTGTAGACAAAGTGCCCTTATACCTGACTGAACCTACTGCTAATGCATGTCCCCTTCTCTTGAAGCTCAAGCACCTGAGAGGTATTCCAGAAAGCAAGTTATGTGACATACCCAGGTGAGTTAACTCCCCATCTGATGCCCCCGCACTGTAGCAACCAGTAGGTTGCTGCAACATTGTGAATCAGCTGGTGGGTTAACTTAACCGGTTATGTTGCATAACCTGCTTTCTGGAATACCCCCCTGTTCTCCTTTGCTGTAAACTACAAAACTAGTGCATGACTTTTAGGAAATAGCCTACATGTCACTGAGGAGATGGAAAAGGCATGTTAAAATAAAACGTCATCAGCTCCTATTTTATGTGAGCTGAAATACAAAAGAGAAATTTTCTATGTATGTAAATCATTTTTAACAATTTGGCTAATTAATTAGGTAATTTCAGAATTCAGATTTTTTTTTTTTCAACAGTTGTATCTTGTAAAATGATTTCATAATTGTGATTTATTAAAGTTTATTTTTATTATTATTTTTTTTTATTTGGTTAGTGGTCTTAGTCGGATAGGGTTAGAGGGTTAGTGTTAAACTTTGTTGCTCTGGATATTTGATTAAGGAACATTCAAAATCAGGTTCTACCTGTACAGCTTTCAATGAAATTGCGTTACTCTTTGTCAGACTGTAAAGCCCTGCTTGGTCAGTTCGCCTATTCTTCTCCCTCAAATAGGCCAACTTGCGACTGTAATACTTGAGATGTATGTTTATCAATGTCTGTGCGAAAGAGAATACGTGTTCCTGTGTAAGTATATGTGATATCACACGCAGGCCAGTGGTTAAGCCTGTACGTGTGGCGGTAGACACATGCACAGTACAGGGATACTGTTTCAGGCTGTGATCTGGAGCACAGCGCCCCACAGTGGTCATGTATGGAACCAGAAGCCCCACTCTGTCACCTTAGCACCCCGCACTACACTTTCGCTTGCGCGCCTGCCTGCCCAGAGATCCCGACGGTGAACATTTCATTTACATAAAGGTGCAAACGCTTGGGCCCCGATGCCACCGACACTGTTTATCGTTTGATCAGCTATGATTGATGCTCTGTTAATACAAATCTAGCTTAGCGTATTTTCCCTGCCAAGGGACCCATGAAGAGGTTCAATTACAGAGCAATCTCATTAATTCGAGGAGCTGGTTACGGAGGAGGAGAGGACAGCCTCGATTTTTTTTTATTCTGGAATGCAGATGTGTAGGGAACATAATTAGTAGATAAGAGTCCTAATTGGAACCTGCTGTGTGGCTGCAGAGGGTGTAGCCCTCGCTATGTTTTACAAGTTCCACAGTGTGGAAGTACACTTTTTTATATCCTGCTCACACACACGCACCATCCGTCACACACACTTGCCCAGGCGGGAAGGGGACCCCCCCTCCACCCCAACGCCGCACGGAATTGTTAGTGAAAGTGCTTCTGATGCGGAGAATGCACAAGCGCTGGAAATTCTATATTGGTGCTAGAGAAAAGAGACTTGTGTAAAACAAGTTTCCAGGGTATAGTGTTTTAATGCACTCACTGTATAAAAAACAAAATATTGGTATCTTGACTAAGACCTTATGATTTTGGCACGGTATTGTATTTCCCCCGGTCACTGTGTTTGACTGCAGTGATTAAGTGTGGTCTGGTAAAGAGGAATGAGATATTCAGACATTCAAGTAAACACACCAGAGTACAGTATCGTCCAGCACTGGCTGGAGAGAACATCTTCTTTCGGTTGTTGGAAGAATGTGGGGAGCTAACTTCAAACACTCCTGTGTGCCTTTTTAACAGCACCTTTATGGTGTTTTTATGACACAACGCAGGTCTCTCCCCCCTGCCCTGTCTCCCAGGCCATGTAAAACGTCAGGGCGGTGGACGGCTGGCTGGAGCCCACAGGGGCTGCAGTTCCACATATCAAAGGGCCGACCACCCCCTGGTCCAGCAAACACAGCCCCTGGTTCATGGGCCCTCGTTAGACAGCCCAGTTATGTAGACCTGCCTGTCTCTCAGCCTCTATGGGGAACCTGCTCTACATAAACAGTCTAGAAGGAGCCCACCCCCACACTCTCCATGCACCCCCACTGCCCCTCTCAAGTCTTTAGAGGGACAGATACGAAACCAACCATAGTCCCTGCGGTGGTCCGCTCTCTTCTGTAGAAAGCTGGGGGCAGCCCTCTCCCCCTGGACAGGGGTGTTAGAAGAGTGGGTGAGGGAGGTCGGAGGGTGGGGGGTTGACACGGCTGAGCCAGCCCAGCCCATAGCTTGGTCCCTCTGGTGTGGAGGTGGACTGGGAGCCAGAGAGGAGGAGGTGGGACCTCAACAGCTCTGGGTGGCGGATCTGCACCAGCTGTGCCCATGTGAGGGGAAAAGTGAGCCGGAGGAAGCTCCATTAGTTCCAGGGGAAGGCCTTGTGTGGCCCATAGCCCTCAGCCCAGTAGAAAAAACCCTAGACGCACTGTACCTCTCTGTCTCTCTTTAACACACACACACTCTCTCACCCTAGCCGTGAGATTCAACTCCAGTTAGAACCTCAGAGCTCAGAGGTCTCAGGACAATGAACAAAGCCCTCTGACTTACCTGACTCAGCTCATAAAGGAGAATAACAAGTCTGCAGCTCTGTTTTATGATCTTTACATTGTGGCCAATTACCTGAGGGCATTGCCCTGAAAAATAATCTTCAATTAATTATTTTACCCAAGGTTTCCTCATTTGTCCCATGTTTATCCAAGCCAAACAAAGAACTGAATGAGGACATTTAACAATCCAGCTGTATTCAATGACTTTCCTCTGTGAAATACAGTCAGAGAAGAACAGACCTGTATAAATGCTGGTTGGCCAAATCTTCTGATGGTAACATTTAAACACGCAGTCTTGTTGTTAATTCACAATGACATTTCTGACGAATTTTACAAAACCTACAATAGCAAAACATTCTCTAAAAAATAAGGAATTTAGAGGGACTTGATGTAGCAACATAACTGTCTAATTTGAAATAACTTGCCATTAGTGTTTTGATTGTCCCGTGGAAAGTTCCAGAAGGGGAGAACATATGCTCACATCAAAGCCGTCTTCAGCAATGCTCCTCCCTAAATGCTACGCCAGTGGTTGATTAATTCACACAGGGTATTGCTTTATAGTTAAACAGCCAGCCAAAATAAGAAAGCAGTCTGTTCCGTATTTGGTCAAGGGGGTACCTCTCTTCCGGGCTTCTGTCCTTCTTGAATAACAGAAAAGAGGAGGAACAACAAAAGCTAATCACTTTTCAGACTTGGCCTTTGTTGTTCAGTGACCCATATCTCTATTAATTACATACGTGGTTTATCTTTCGCACGCCCCCCCCAATCCCTACGGCAAGTCTGCTTCCTCTGCAAAAACTCTTCAAATGGGTCGAGATTTATGTCAGATGTATGGTCTTGCCTGCTAGGAGTGGGGGGCATTATGTTCAGAGGGAAACTAGATCACAGGCCTGAGTTGAACACAGTGACAACTCAAACTGCAATGACCTGTTAAATGTTATTTTTTTCGGTTTCATTGCTTGCAAGTATTTCTTCCCCCCAAATGGTTTTAGTTCCTCACATTTTAATTTCTTTTGTAACTTTTCAAAACAAGGAACGATGTCTGTTTTTACTTATGATCTACATGTTTCCCGTGTTTCGTCTAGGTCTGATAGTTTATCTTCCTTCCTGCCTGTCTGTTGATCCGTCTCTCTGTGTATACATGTGTACTCAGTGTCTGTGTGTGTCGGCCTGTCTGTCTGGCTGTGTGAGGCTGGGGCCCCTGCTGAGCTGTCTGTCAGACCTGACTGCATTGACATTCTGACGGGGCCCGCCGTGGCTCCTCATGTTTTTCAATTAGACGTCCCTTTGCCGGCGCCTGTCTGAAAATGAAAGGGCAGGATTGCAATGTTTGTATAAACCTAAAGCCTCTGTTCTCATGTGAAAGTGGTGTCACACAAGACAAATTCTAAGAGTGAAGATAAAATGTATCTTGAAATGATTTAGTACAAAATATGTGGTACTGTATATGTATTCTACTGCATCAGACACTAGTGTCTGTTAGCCACTCCTCCAGTTTTACCCAGTTGGCTGATACAGTGCTGTGTAGTTGACTTTTTGCCTCCCTGGTGTGAGGGGTGGGAGGAGGGGAGGGGGGGGGGGTTGTGGTTGTAGAGGGGGGAAAGATGCCAGAGGAGGTTTGGAGAAGCGTATGTAAACCTGCCAAACAGGAGCAGTTTATATCACCCCCCCCTCACACACACACACACACACCAAACAGGTATTCCCATAGCTCTCTGAGCTTCCCAGCCAGCGCCCAGGGGTGGGAGTCTGAGTAAATAACCCAGAAGGCCTGCGATTTCCCAATCACAACAGAGGTGTCATTTACGCCCCCGTCACGGGGTGCGACCGGGGGGCCAGACTGAGCCCTGAGGAGACGCACTATTGATCCGCCCCGCCAAGAAAGCCAGCTGCCATTAAAGCCATGACAGTGGAACTGTACAGCATCGATCGCCTGAGCTGGGGCCTCGGCGGTATTATTTATAGAGGGGCAGAGCTCCATCCACCACTCTCTTATGTCTGATAATTGATGGCAAGTGGGGCCTTGCTTCCTTCCCTGACCCCAGAACACTGAAAGACAGATGGATTACATCTAACACAATTATGATTGATATTATCAGATTACGCCATGCACGACAAGGTAGCCTGTGCTGGCTATGCAGAGCTTTTCACCCTGGCTGTCTGAGGCCTTTTCTTATTCTTCCCTAGTGGGAAGAGATATAGGAGTGAGTGTGTGTGTATGTGTGTCTGTGTGTTTGTGTGTCAACGGCACAACCGACCTATCTTTTTAGCTTTGGGCCTCTGAATTAACAGGACCAAGAACCTCCAACCACAGCTCTCGTCCAGAGAACTAACATGTAGATAACTAGTAAATTTTCTCCACCGCCTCATTAGCTCACCCCCTGTGTCGTCACACATCTGAGTTTTCACCTTCTGGGCTCACAGAGGGCTTTGGAAGGGCTGCTGTGTCTTGAATGTGGGTGAAAATTCAAGTTATCAGAAGCAATCTATATCACCCGCTGTTCAGGAGGTGTAAAAATGTATTGGCAGCTGACATTGCCTTGACTTAACATCCAGCTAAGTAATCTAATAAGTTCTGTTGAAATCTCCATCCCCTTTTCCGTCCCATTGATTTGTTTCCCTGACATTTGTGTAAGTCATGGGGTGTAATGATTTGATTGAGCAATTCATATTTAGTGCCAACTCAATGCTTTCATATTGATTTTCATGCTGGCTGTTTTGCATTTCTCTGGAGCTCTTTGTTGTCCTTTTTCTTGGTCTTCAGTACAACATACAGAGTTTTGAGGCTCACCTCTGTGAAACAATGTTCTATGTTTTCTGTCAAAGGACAAGAATATCCGAGAAGTAAACTGTATTATGCTTGTAAGAATTATTTTTGAAGCCTAAACTTTAATATGTTTTATGATGAAGATAACTTAAGTTTGTGTACTGCATTTAGAACTAGTACTATGAGTACATCTTGGCTTCTGTTACTTACTGAATTGATGTACTGAAGTGAACTGATGTGTGTGTGTGTATATGTGTATGTGTGTTTTCTTTAGCATGAGACCTCTATTGTGAAGAAGGAAGTCACTGTGGCACAGCCTCAGAGCCAGAGCTCTCCTCAACAGACCTTTCCTGTCCACACTCAATGACCAACATACGCCTCTCAATCCATTTCTTTATGTGTTATTATTATGTAGCTTGCGTTCTCCCCCCCTCCCCTATAATTCAATTATTCTGGATAACCATAATGCAATTTGGGCATTGTTTATTACTCTCGCTGCACATAACTCTCCTTGTCAAACATGGGAGGTTAAAATGCCAGGCCAGTCTTAAAAGGCTGTCTTTATGTTTCGAAAGTGAAGTTTCTGCCTTTTCCCAAGATCATCTCTATAGAGAATTGAATTAACATGGCAGTTGGAATAGCTCCCTAAGATTTAAATTGTGACGACAAGCCTTTTAAAATCCATTTTCTAGTTACTGATTAGATTTAGCGTTATCATCACTGCTGCACAGATATGTCGGTTCTTCATTCATATTTGAGTGAGGAAAACATAAATCCTACAAATTGGTTCCTGTCTCTTCTTGTTAAACTGATCTAGATTTATGACTCTGGCAGAGCACAAAGCATCAGACATCACTTGTCCTTACTTCTTTAGCTTCCAAAAAAAACACACACTTTTTTCATTCAGTATCATTCGTAGTAATTACATCAAATTAAATCACACGGCTTTTCTACTTATACTACTGAATTACAGAGCAAATAAAGAAGTGAAACAAAAGTGTGTCAGTTTGAGATGAAGTCCAACAGTTTCTTATCAGATGCTACAGTTTGCTCACTTATATAAGACCAACATGTGTCCCAATATACTGTATGTTTATAGTAAAGTAACACATTCAATCTGGAGCACCTCTGAAACATGGTTTGTGTTAACCCCCTCATAGGGTACTATCCCAGTGGAGCAGATGTAAGTTTTAAGCTGCTTTGTGTGAGTGAGCTGGCAGCCAGTGTTCAAGGTGGGGGGCAGACCTACAGCCGTAGACCGGTCCAGGAAGGGCTGGGAGGAGGTGAGGCCGGGGGGTGGGCGGGGGCAGGAAGGTTGTACTGGCCTGGTCCTCGTCCTCTGTCCCCTCCTGCCAAGTGCATTTAACACCTGGAGTCCTGGCTGGCTGCTCTTTGGCGCTGCAGTATAATGGCTTGTTAAACGGGGCTCAATAGGGCTAATTCACCTGATGAAAAAAGAGAAGAGAAAAAAACCACAAAATATTGAGTGTCGGGCAAACACAAAAATGTTCCATTCACATGAGGCCCTGCTAGGATTACTGTGCAGTTAAGCCGGGCCTATATCATGTTAATGTAATGGCTTTCAGTTTGTTTGTTTTGATACCCGATTTCATTTTTTACTTTAGCGATGAGGAGAGGATCTCTCATATGTATGCTTCACATATGGCATATCAGATTACTCATATGTTGTGGCTATTGTATTTGTGTGTATCATCTTTCTCATATAGCACCGACAACATATGCCATCCAATTCCTCATATGACATATGCTATTGAACTCACATGAACCCATATTGATACCAGACATGATAGTGTCTGACGTCTGTGACACAGGATGAACTGAAAAGTTGTCTGCCAGTGTGATAGAAAGCAGTCACACTTCTTTGCCCAGGAAAAAAAAACAAAAATCGACCTTTTGTAGATGTTGTCCTTCACTGCTGTGTGCTGCATTGTGTGGCTGTGAAAGAGATGGCTGCAGAGCCTAAGAATACACTAAGGCTCTGGTTCAGTGTTCAGCTGAACTGAAGGGAAGTGACAACAACCTGTCCTCCACAGCTGTACAGCCATGTCTGCTGAGAAGGCTATTCGACCCTTTCCTGTGCCGGGCTCTCCTCTCTCTGAGCATGTCTGTGGTTTCCTCTCACCAGAGGACAGTCTTTGTAGCTCTCTTCAGGAGCGGGAAGTCCATTGTGATTGGCGGGGAGGTGGTCAGAAAAAGCTAGTCAAATCAGAAAGACGGAGAGGAACCTTTTACTCTTTCGAAATGAACCATTACGCTACACTGACGTAGACCTGGTGAAGCGGCATGTTCACCAATTTCCAGTTGATGGTAGAAACAAACATTGCCTGAAGGTTGACCAAGAGGATTAATAATATACTGCATCCAGATTCAATAATATATTGCATTGAACAGTATTTATGATTAACGCCTGCAGTATAATGGTCTGGGGATAATCTTTTATGTATTCTTTACCTACCTATATTATTTTTCAATTTGGAAGTTTTATAATGATAATATCTTCAGGCAGAAATAATTGAACATTGTTCTGAGGTATCTTCTCTCATAATACCAATCCTGTCTCATTGTGGGTATAGGCTATCATCAATTGAACCATGTCGCTGCCTCCTTCTTAATTGTGTTATACAGTCAAAATGCACAACAATACGTCTTCAACGCTGCTATTGTGCGAATAATTGAACATATCAGTTCGCAGGAGTTAATAAGGTCTAGTTTTGTAATGTAGGAGGCTTACATTGACAAACGGATTGCATTTACTCATTCCTGCCGCACTTATTATCAGTAACTTGTAATATAAATATGCAAATCTCCTGCTTGAACTTTACAATCTTGAGTTGAGGCTATTCATCTCTTTTAAAGTGTTCATTTGCATCTGAAGAGCATCCATGCATCATGCCGTGTCATTTTGAAAGCAAATATTAATCAATTTTCCGTCGCGATTTCCCCTCAAGCTCTGCGTAGTGTGCGATAATGGCACTGTTTCTCTGTCGGGATGAGTCTGCGTAGTTCTCTGCTCAAACTCTGAAAGATAATTCAAAAAGTGACCTAAACATGCATCAGAGTCTGTGAGGCTTGCCTGCCCTGCCCTGCCCTGCCCTGCCCTGAACGAAGTCCGATGTGACGTAGCCTACTGCTATGTGTATTCAGATATCTATGAGAGCACATTGAAATTTACACGGCTCTCCTTCTTTTTAAGGGAAATGGAAATGCTCCAGAGCATTTATGGTCTGTCGAACTTTAATAGATATTTTAACTTAAAAATTATCCACAACGCCAGCTGTCTGGGTAATAGTTTACTGGCAGTGCAGTGAGCTTACTGATAATGGCTTACTCCTAACTTGTAGTAATAGGACTACATATCCACCAATTGGGTCATTTGTACTGTAAGAACATTTGAGACAGCTTCAATTTGATTGAGTTTTCAAACGTGAGTGTGCGCACACAATCATTGGTCTGTTAATACCGAGTCAGAACTCTTAAACTGTGATTCCCTGAAGTGAATCTTGACTGTTCAGTTTCAGCAAGTCAATAAAGTTGGTTGAGTGGGATTCTGCTATGTGTAATATGACTCTGTCCTTAAAGTATAATCTATCCGTACTATAATTTACCACCAAACATGGGATCATATTGGCAAACCAAGGGGCTGAAATCCTGTGTCAAGTTTGTATTGAGAGTTTTAACAGAGTCGTGTTGAATGACTCATCAGCATGGCTGCCCTCGGGCTCATTAGGATATATTAGAAGTAGTGAGATGGATTATATCCACGTGTGTCCGTCTGTGTGTATCTGTCCCCTTGGGATGTCACACTCGCTCAGGCACGGTTTCCACGGAGCCTGCCTCAAGTCAGCGAGGCCTTGGTACATGGCAGGCTGTCATACCTTGTCATACCACATCAGCCCTGGCAGGGGGGGTTTGACAGGCATGTAACAGAACTCTAATTCCACCCCTTGCAGCGATTGACAGAGTGGAACCAGGAGCTTGATAATGCAACAAAATACAAATAAAAAGGGCTACACAGCAAATACAAGAGCCGCCCACATTTTCCCCAAGGTCCCCCACGCCCACGGTGGAGTGTCCGACCTCCAGACAAACGATGATGAAGTGATCCCCCTCATGACTTTGACAGGCGCAGCAGACAGCCGCGGGATGGCCCACGCAATAAACACATCCCTCTGGACGGCATGGGCCGCAGAGGAGACGGAGACGCCCAGCTCCCCCAGACAGAGCTCTCACAGCAAACACCTAGGCCGCTGCAGATCACACGTCACATTACCGACCTCTCATTGTTGTGAATGTGATGAACAAGAACATACAATACTCCTAAAGAAGACCAGTGTTTACATGGGGGACATTCATTCAGACACCATATGGAAGTGTGAAATATCACTATTGCATAAAACATATAAGGGCCAGTTTCCCTGACATGGATTAAGCCTAGTCTTAAAGTAAGAGACTAATTGAATGAAGATCTCGATTGAAGAAGGTTTTTAGTATAGGACTAGGCTTAATCCATGTCTGAGAAACTGGGTCTTAGTGTTTAGCAAAGTAAGTTCTCTCTAGATTGTCAAACCTTTAAGAACTGTCTTAACTGTCATTCCTGACATTGTTGTTCCTCCAGGATGACAGGGCTATTGCCTGGTAAACAATCCTAAATCTGGCTCTGCTTCTCCCCAGATATGTACTTTAAAAGGCATCTCTAAGACCAAGGTGCACCAGAGAGAACTATGCCTTTTACCTAAATAAAAACGGTGTCACTTGCCCTCCTATAGCGCATCCAATCCCAGTCGAGATGTGTGTGGGGATTTTCAAGCACAGAAAAAGACAGTGTTTTATTTGAAGCAGTGACTGGAAATGTGACGAGGCAGTGGTGAGAGAGGAGAGAGCAAAGAGGTCAAGCATGTAATATCAGAAAGACATGGCACTTGCCACCGGTGAACAATAGCCCCCCAGAGCAGAAAGCATCCACTTCTTTCAACATCAGTCAGCCATTTATTTTGTTAATTATAGTCATATTGCCGTATTGAAGTCTTGTTCCCTTAACATATTCCTCTTTATTTTGAGGCTCTTTTTTCTCAGGTAATGGAATGTCAGCTTCTGCCCAATTCTCGCGCATCACAGAGTGTTGATCAAAGTGACCTTTGTCCCTCACCGCTCTTGCAAATCAATACGCACAGTCAACAATTCCTGACGCCAGGCAGGCACAACATATAATAAATGACAATTCACCATCACAATGGCAAGAGCATATCTGACAACTACTGCTCATGGCAGTCATTTTCACACAATGCCAACCTGTTATGCTCAAAGTGGGATTTATTTGCTGGGCCCGTCTGACACAGGTTGTGATATTACATGCCGACTTGGTTAAAGCGCGAACACCCATCTCCCCCAGCCATGTATTCCAGCTTGAGCTCGTCCTGGCAGTTCGCTGACTGAAGGAATGGTATTACAGTTGTAGCTTTTTTATTGTTGTTGTCTTTCAGAGGGAGCCTATATCGAAAGCAATTTTCCTCTTAAGGGAGCAAATTGTTCATGGAAAATTGTAACTGCTGTTTGGGATGATTGGCAACGTGTTTTGAGGTTGGGAGCCAGGAATGAAAGGATTTCATACATGGCGGAAGAAGAAGAAAAAATGGTGCGGTGCATATTAAAAGATGTGTTGTGAAAAACGAGTGTGAAATTTCACACGCTCCGGATGAAAATGACTTCTGTTTTTTCAGGTGGAGGAGAGCTGGAAATCTGATGCGGGCAAGAAAGTACACCCAGAGTAGGAGAGAGAGAAAAGCAGGGCATGGTGTTGTTTGGGTCTAAGAGAGAAGGAGAGCGATGTAAACAGAATGAAAGAGAGAGAGAGAGACTGAGTGAAAAAGACTGTCTGTAGATGCCAGCTCATTGTGGAAGCCTCACAGTGGGCCATCTTAACCAGTGTGACTGGCCTCTCGCTCCATGTTTCACAGCTTTGTAAGGATCAAGGGGATTTGGTTCTTCTGGCAACCTTCCAGTCACCTGAAACAAAGAGTCTAACTGATGGGAAGGGGACATTTAGGTTCAGAAACACATTTAGCACTTTTGCTCTAGCCAGAAATGGCAAAAGTACACACCTCCTTTAGTCAACAAGAAGTTAGATAAGTTAGAAAAGAAAGATAATCATGTTGAAAAACACTGGTAAAAGTGCTGACTACACTTTATCACTAAAGTTACAGTAAAGAAGTATGGGCTCTAACATGCACCTTAAGTCAAATGTAGCCATTACAACTACCTGTTTTGAAGTGTCAACACTGACAAAATTTAAGTAAATCTTTCTCCCACACTGTGACATGTAAAAAGGTAAATGTGTGTCATATCATCAATTACATCCAATATTTGCATTGGGGATTTTTTTAAATGCAAAAATAAAATATGAGGGTTGTATTTTCTTTGAATAATTCCTCTCCTTATGGGTTACCTTTTAAAGATTAATCAACCTAAAATGCAAAGTTTCCCTATTGATTTCACATGACCGAGGCTTGTGTGGCAAAGTTAATCAATTGCATTTTTTTTGCAAGTTTTTACAACATTTTCAATATTACCATTTGGCTTTCAACAGGTTTAGTCCCTGTGTAAAGCTTGCTCTGTTGGAGCCCTGTCTGCTTCCCCTCCCTGCTCTGCTTTGCCTGGCCTGGCTCTTTTCCCCCTGGGTCTGAGAACCAACAGGTCTCTGCCACTGCTAATTGCCCTGATCCTGACATTTCTCATATTATAGACATAATGAATTATGAAAGTGCCTGAGCTGACACCCACCCCCCCCACACACACACCTTCTCCTCCTCATCCCCTCCCACACTTCCCAATAAACCTGTTTGTTTTGGGTCAGCTCCACCTCATCCATTAGATGTTATTGTGTTTCCTAAACGTGGCATTGATTCAATTTAACACCAATCAATTTCGAACGGTTCTGACATTCAGATATGACCTTAAAGCCGGGCGATTCCAGAACTATGATTAGGATTAAACTTCTGCTAATGAGGTGATTTCTCTTCTGCCAGGGCATCAGACAAGACCCACCAGGGTTGGTCAGTAAAAATTAGATCAATTATTGCAAAGGAAACAGCCTTAACTTGATTACCTCTTGCAGACGCTAATTTGTGTAATTAATAACCTCTCCTCAGCCAGGGCGAGAGCAGTTTATTAATAACAATCTATAGCTGTGCTCCTTAATGAAATGGCATGGGCAGGTCATCCGTTAGGCAGGTAATGTCATAATCAATGGAGCCCAACATGCATGTTAATTAATGTTGTTATTAATTGTTACAGTTAGTGTTGAATGTTACATGCTGTCAGACCCTTTTGTCCTATTATGTATAGCAATCAGTGGATTGGAAATGGCAAATCTAATTAGCCATTCAGCAGTCAGACTGGGACTCCAAATGAGACGGTATCAGCTCTGACAGCTGGCAGACGAAGCGCCGCACACACTGGGCGACGAACAAAACCGCCATTATCCACTAGGCAAGGAACAAGAGGGGAAGGGATGTATCGCAAACTAATAAATACATTCACAGTAGCGGCCTGCCATATCCCACAATGGCCTGATGAAATGGCTGCTTGATGCCATTGTTTGGGTACAAGCAGTGTTTATGCGTTTATCTGTGCATTGGTGGGTGTGCTTAGTCCGTTCCAGTCCCAGTCCTAGAGAAAAGGGCTGTCGTGACACACACACACAGACACAGCTCTTTCACTTCTCTGTGTAAGAGTTTTCCCTGTTCTTCAGGTGGGTGTTGTTGGTAAACCTTCACTTGGCCTTGGCTGAGATGTATACAGGCTGTAGATTTGTTGGAAAGTAGATAAGAACTTAACAGAAGCAAAGCACACGCACATACTGTATATACCTCAAATTTCCTCATGAGAAGCCATGTGGATTCAAGGGACATCATACTTCCCAAACAGGACTTATCTTGTCTTTGAAGATCCAAAGGTCAATTACTTATGTCTTGACAGGGTCTTGACTGAACGCGGTATTCACATGGATCGTCTGACTGTCAATAGCACTGCTTTTTGATGCATGGCCGTATGTTCTGAAACTTCAAGTCATGGGTTTCATAGCTCTAATGTTATTTGCCTGAATTTATGCTGTAAGGACATTTGAAAAATGTTCTGAATGAATTCCAAACAGTTTAAACATTGTTTTCTGCTCAATGATTGACCATCACATGAACTTCAGTACATTGATTAGTCATGGTTGCGACCAACATTACTGTGATTTGGATTGAAAGTGAATTTAACATGAAGCTCTGTCCAATGTATTTGGTTCATAGATGTTTGCGATCTTAACTCTTTCTCATCTTGACCACACAGCAGACAGATGTCTTTGGTGCAAGGGCCTCACGGAACATGTAACGGTTGTGTTCGGAGGGCTTTTGTGGACAAAGGTTGCTAGGAAGCATACACACACACTTACACCCCCCCCCACACACACACACACACACATACACATTCATATTTGATCTAGAAACCAGCTTGCGTCTCCATCCAGTAAGCACCTGTAAATAATGCAGTGTTAAATATGGCAGCAGCCAGGAGGGGATTAGGGAGTGAACAGGTGTATGAGGCCTTTACATACACACACACACACACACACACACACATACACACACACACACCAGTGCCAACTTACATCCCACCCTCACCCTTACCACAGGTGCCAGGCTCAGTGTGTGATGCCCAGGGGGCATGCCGGCCTTTCCTTCTGCTGTACTGCAGAGTAGTGATGGGCAATAAAAACACTTCACACCTTAAGTGAAAGATACGACTTTAAATATTTTACACACATTCTGCATATGCAATTTGGCCCACACCTGGTCTTAGTGGGAGCAACATCTGGTAGCAGTTGCTTTAGAGATAATTCATTCTTCATCCTTCTGACTAGCAAATACCCTCCTACTGAATATCTGTGAAAGGGAGTTGTGTGTTACACAGGTGAGAGCAGACGAGGAGATATTGCAGACGGCTCTGGGTATACATAAGTG
The DNA here is from genome assembly GCF_054491055.1 of Hypomesus nipponensis. Taxonomy (NCBI): domain Eukaryota; kingdom Metazoa; phylum Chordata; class Actinopteri; order Osmeriformes; family Osmeridae; genus Hypomesus; species Hypomesus nipponensis. Next base: position 7,111,767 of record NC_140379.1, read on the forward strand.
ACTGCACCTGTTCATTTGAGGGGAAGAAAGTGTTTTACTTGACCTTCAAAACAACTGAACAATGCTTTCAGCTGTTAATACAATTATGGACAACAATGGCGCCACTATTAAATTAAATGATTAGTTCAGAGAACATGAGGCTGTGAAATGGAAACATTGAGTAGACCACTGTCAGTCTTACCTCAAATAACAGGTCAAATCAGGGTAAAAATGACTGGCTTTAGTTCCATTTAGCAGTTAGCAACCCAGGAATTAAAGAAAACACTGAAGGAAAACCACATTACAAACCTAGATTTGGAGATGGCTCAGTGATTGAATAACTGCAAAGGCAATATGTCCAGCTATAAACATTAGTTTGATTGCACTGCTTTGACTTCATCAGAATCTGACCTTTGTAGACACTAAATAAAGCCCGTTATCACAATGGAGTTAAAACTCCAGCCTAAGTGGTATATTGGGTTAGCACTGATTGGCTTGAAATTGTACTCTCTCAGCTCCTTTTCATCTTTAGTGTCGGAAATCACTGTTTTCCTGTTGTCTGAATGAGCTTAAACGTTTACCTTGACTCTCTCTCTCTGATGGGTTTTCTTTTTTTACCGCTGTCTTTTCCCATGGGAAGAAAAACAGCTTCAGGCTTCAGAGCCGAGTGTCTGCATTCCAGCAGTGGAATCTCTACAGTACCTAAAGTAAGGTAGTTTACAATAAATTACAAATAGCGCCCTGTCTTATCCAAGGCAAGCTGCACTGTCCCATCCTTCTTGTGTGATAATTCACTTTCTAAATGGAGACGTAATGGCAAATGGTATTTCCTGAGCAGGATGTGGTACTGTATTAATTCTGGTCTTTCCCATTGTCAAATTATATTCCCATAGCAGGTTAGGGTGCTGTGTAATTCCTGGTTCAGCCAGTTGGTGAGTGGTATTCCCTGAGCAGGATGTGGTATAGTGTAATTCCTGGTTCTGCTCATTGGAGAGGTGTGGGTGGGGGAAGTTGGAGGGGGTGTGGGTACCCCAGTGGTGTTGGAGGGACACTGGCTGTTTATCATAAACACAGTCCTGCCCAGAGAGGTCCATCTGCTTTGATTTTATTTAGCGATTCCCCCCAGGGGCCCTGAGCTGGAGTGAGAATAATAATACTCTAGCCCATCTGCTCTTGTAGTACCAGTCCCGGCTAAATTATCGCGCACTACGAGCGGCTGGCATATGCTGTGGCATAAAGCTACAAGAGGGCATTGTGCGCCAGCTGTTGTGTTGACAAATACTTATTTGGCACTTCTGAAGTCAGCTTGCTAAGCTGGTTGCAAGTTTGACTAGAAAACTAAATGGGGGGTAAGGTGTGTAACAACCATGCTGCGGGGCACATGAATGAAGAATATCAGCTGGTATCTCTCCTGGTATCTTTGTTGCTGAGTGCCTCTGGGAATTAGGTCACAGGCTATGGATCTTAATCAAAACAAATAGGCCACAGAGGTGAATAACAATGACACAAGTGGTCCAGACTATGATCTTAAGAATCGCTGAGTATCCGGCACAAGCTTTGATCTTTTTGACCTGGTCATCTTTTTTCCCTTTGTTATGACAAATTTAATTTGAAAGGCCTCAATTAGAATTTACGGTATCATAACAATCTGATAATCCTCTCACTACCATAACTTATCAGCCTTTGATTTGAGATTTATGATATCGAGTTTTACAGACTAGAAGAACCCAGAATAAATACAAATGAAAGTTGTAGGTATGTGTTACTGATGTGTCGTGTTTGTCCAAGCTGGACCTGTAGCTCTATGACCAGAGTCCATCTGTCAGGGCTCTGCCATTGCCCATGGGAAGACACAGACAGTGAGTCCCATCTGCTGTGTGTGTCTGACGGATCAACCACCACCTAGCGTGCCCCCACGACACACCATGCTAATGAGCCACACACCTCTGTGACAGGTGTGACCACACTCTCCTGCAGTGGTGACACATACAAAGTGTAGCGCTTATTACACACACACACACACACAATACAGTACCTTTCAAAATGGGTTTTAATTTAGTTAACATTTACAGGAACAGCACTGACATTAATATTCCATCTGTTATATAGTTCAAACTGTACAGATGCTCAGATGTCCATCTCCATTTCAAAAGACTTGCAGGTTCTCTCCTTGTGGAATATGTCCTTTTCAGTGACGAAAGCATTGAACTGCAGTAGTGCAGAAACAATCACACACACACACACACACACACAGTCATGTCCCCTTTAAGGGTCCCTGGGAAAACAATCATGACGGGGCTGAAGGTTGTAGTCCTCTGGTTACCAGCATTGTACCTTCTTGTTCCTATGTCGTTAGATTAAACTACACCACCCAGCTTGCCACTGGTATTAACATTCAGTAGTATCAATAGGACAGTGTGTACCACAGGAACTCACTTCTCATACAAGGTGAGAGAGGATAACGAGTACCAGAAGCTTATATATACTTTTTTTTTTCCTTCTTTTTCTTTAGAAAGGGGAATACATATTTGTAAATATATGGATAATTTAGTAAATCCATTTTGTAAATATATGGATTATAATATATAATAAATAATATAGTACAGGTCACAAATCGGAAATTTGCTGATGCATGGTTGGAGATAATAGTTAACGTTTTTGGAAACTGGCAATGGGGCGTGTACTGTTTCACTCAGCAGTCACAATAGCTCTTGTCAACTGCAAAGCATGGAAGTTGCAGACGGCAGGGTTTAACGTACAAAATTATTTAGTTTTAGTTCATTTTTACCCACAAAGACTTTTACAATTGAAATGTTCACATCACACTGTTAATTTAGTAACAGGCCTTAACAGTACCTCCCCTCAATCCTTGCAAAGATATTCAGTGCTCTGAAACAACCTACTGTTTTATATCCATATGTAAAATATACATTGTACAGACACCGAAGAGGCTGGACAGGGTATACATACCCAACCCAGATCACAGATCAAAGTATTCGAACTGACCATAAAGTACTTTACTGTGGATTAACTGTACTGTTGTTGCTAATGGTGCTGATACAGTGGAGCGTGGTACATAGAGGTCCGAGTTGAGCCTGGATAATGGTACACAGTTGGTGGAGGTTCGGAGCACGGTACTGTTTCCACACTTGAGTTTGGCTATGGAGAGCTCCCATCTTTTACACTGATTAAGAAAAGCAGTACTCCCCCTCAGGTAGGTAAACGAGGTGGCCTCGGTCCTCCTATTAGCACGTCTTGTTTTCACTGCACATGTTTGGTCAGCCAAGACAACCCCCCCCCCTTCCCTCTCCACGGGGAGTAAATATTCATCAGGCCTTCCGTTGCTCTGCCGACGGTCGCCACTCAACTATGAGGCACCGGAAGGGCTACGACAGCGAGAAATGTTTAGTCTTATTGTTCCCCACGCAAGAAAATATGAAAAAAAAAAAAAACACACAACACTTCAACAAATGCACAGTGCAAATAGGCTTCTTTTTTTCTCTCTCCTTCTCGTCTTATCCACAGTCTCTTCATTTTGTGCAGACTGAGACATTAGGAGAGGCTGGGAGGGAAAAGGGGGTGGGGGGGGGGGCAACTGGACTCTTCTCTCCAGCCAGTGTGTTGTGTGTGCGTCTGTGTCCTGCCCCCAGGCACGCCGAGGGTGGGGAGGTGGGAGAGCTCTACTTGTACAAGCTCATGGTGGGGCTCTGGTACATGCACATGTAGGCATCGCACAGCAGGCGTCTGGCCTGACCCTGGATGCTCTTGGGGTCGAGAGCGTGGAGCTCCTCTGGAGTCATCTTCAGGTAGGCCCCCACTTCGGGACACGGAGACACCTGGGGGATGTTGAAGCCGTTTTGCCCTCCTGGACAAACACACACACACACACACACACACATCAAGAACATGAGCTTCACTGAAAGGGACAAAACTTAAATGGGAGGCAGAATCTGGCCCTATCTGCATTTAACATCCATAACTGCTTTGACTGACTGACTGAAGAACAAGTACACGTCTTATTTCAAGACAGTCAGGAAAGTCAGGAAGTGTCAGGAAATACTGCATACAGACATGCTCAAATTTGCTGGTACCCTTACACAGGGTTCCTGCAGGTTTCAGTAAGTCAAATGTAAGACATTTTAAGACCATAAACATTGACATTTAAGACCTACTCGATGCATTACCCAAAAAATATTAAAATCAAAGAAATTCTGAAAAAAACTTTATCCAATGAAGGGGGGAAAACTCGAATTAAGTCCAAGAGCAAAAACGGAGCTGTAAGAAGATCCTACAGACATATTTGAACACAAGACCCCTCACACAGTAGCCCACATGTTTGGGTTGGGGTGTCATAAAACCACAAGAAGGCACGGCTCCCCTGTTAGCTCACTGGGTTAGTGTGCGTGCTCTTTCAGACATGCTGGGGCATTACCGCAACAGCCTGGGTTCAAATCCACATTTTAAATTGTTTATTTTAACTTAAAAGTTACATTGTGGTCATGTGAGATGTGGGACTTCACCTTCACATAGTTTCATAAAATAGCTCATTGAAATAATGTTTCATTCTTCCTGAAAAGTGATGACATAAAAAATGATTGCATTGTGTATACTGGCATGCCTTTGGTATGTCATAGAATACATAAAAGCTGTGAAAAAGAGATGAAATATTGCTCATGCTACTAAAAGATATTCTACAATGGCCTGGATACATTTGTTAGGTAGGATAATTGCCAAAGAGATAAAAGCTGAACTCCAAGGTGAAGATGTCAGTTTCTGATCGCACCATCCGTCGCTTTTTGAGTGAAAGTGGCCTTCATGGAAGAAGACCCAGGATGACTCATAAAAAAAACTGACTGGAATTTGCCCAGTGTCAAAAAAGCTGTTTCAGTTGCAGTTCATAGGTCCTCCAACAGGATAATGACCCAAAACACACCAGCTAAAAGTACCCAAGAATGAATAAGAACAAAACATTGGACATGTGAAGTGGCCTTGTATGCATCCTGATCTGAATCCTTTTGAACATCTGTGGACAGATGTGAAACTGCCCAGTGTGGAGAAGACACCCAGCAGGCCTGAGCCAGCTGGAGCACAGGTCTCAGTGAGAGCTACACAAAACATTTGATTGCAGTGATTGCCTCTAAAGGTTGTGCAACTAAATATTTGTTTGAGGGTCCCATCATTTCTGTCCATGTAATTTTCATTTGTTTTATTATTTATAATATTTTGTTGGAAAACAAAATCAAAGTCTGATTTCTAATACATAAAGAATAAACAACGGTGAATTCCAATTACTTTAGTCAGTTGTAAGTTATTTCAGAGGACATTTTCATTTTTTATTTTGAGGGGTACCAACACATTTGAGCACGTCTGCCTGTACACACACAACCAATCCTTTAACAAAGCAAACAAATCAAAAACTTTGCGCTAAGGTTACATAAACTTGTGATTGCATAGCAATACCTATAGTCAAACGCTGTAGATAGGATTTGCTATGCAATTATTAGTGGAAGGCATAACAGAATTGTAAGAAGGCACAGTATGGAGGAGGGATGTGAGTGGATGTTTTCAAATGCCATCGGAAGGTTGTGTCATCAAAACAAGATCAATGTTAATATCCACTGCTGTGTCATTGCATGGTAGTTCATGTAACCTTAATGGAAAACCATTGCCCTGTAGAAACGAGCGTGTGTTGACATACCGTCACGGTCGGCCATGCTGTCAAAGAAGAGCCAGGAGGAGTCGGAGGCGCCGTACTTGACGAAGGCCACGTAATGGCTGGTCTCGATGCAGAGCACGGCGAAGAGCTCCATCCTCTGACGGGGGAAGCTGCCCTGGCGCCACACGCACTCCTGCAGCTCCTTGGGCACGGACAGCTTGCCGTGCCGGTGGGCCTTCCTTCTGGGGTGGAGGTGGACCTGAGATCGACACACACACACACACACACACGGTGTGAGAGCCACGTACACATGCGTGTGCACAAGCAGGATGGTTGTTTTGGACTTCTGTTGTATTGCTCAATTAAACTGTTATGTATGTGTTGTGTACGACAGGTAGTCAAACAAAATGTTTCAATCACTTAAACATGAAATTGAAAATATCTCTCAAGCGCTGCTGTAAATGTATACACATTTCCCCAAGTGCTTTAGCAAAACTTCCACAAACTTGAAGAAAATGTGTTATTTCTTAGGAGTTGTCGCCACCAAGCGGTACATACTGGTACTGCTTTGAAACTGCGAGCCATGGTTGAATTCAAAGCCAGTTTGGATGAAATGTCTGTCACATTTGTTTATGCTTGGACTACGACATTGCAAGCCGCTCCTGAATACAATGTTTCCATTTCAATCTTACTTGAGTATTGCACTTTTCACAGAACTGTTTGATCTTCCCCGCCGTGATGTCTCCGTCCTCGTAGCACTCCCTGCACTCGTACAGCGCCAGGCCCCCGCAGATCCGACACTCCCTGGGAGCTGGACACAACACACAGGGCTCAGGGTCCGGGACTCCCCCTGTACTCTGAGGCAGAACCTGGATGACCATGTCTCATATTACTCACTGTCTTCCAACAGGTCTGTGATGTCAAGCTCGAGAGAGGGGAAGATCTTGTTGAACATCTTGAAGTCCTTGCCGAAGCGAGGCATCTGGATGATGAGGCAGGAGGGCGCCTGGGAGACGCACACAGGCAGAACAAGCGCACACACGCTCTCATATACTTGTACATACATCATTTCGCAGACTAATGACCAAAAGAGATGTAAAGGCACTATCTTGAGACACCACGGTCCAACGAGTGTGTCGTTTTTGTGTGGAAACAGTAAACAAAAAATGTGTATGTGTCTATGTGTATATATGACAGACAGGTCAGGTTACCTCAGCAAACTTGAGGTCACTGTTGATGAAAGACCACTCTATGAGCTGCTGGCTGGTGGGAACGCCCACTTTGTCCTTTTTATCCATGAAGATCTGGTAGAAGTAGCAGTCTTGGACCTTCTGCCCTGCCGACCTGCCAACACCAGAGACAGCACTCGTCACGGCAGGCTTGGTGGAGACGTGTGTGATAGCACAAATACAGCCCAGACAGCAGAGCAGCAGAGCAGACTGATGATGATGAGAGTGTGGGACTGACCTCAGCTTGAGTAAGGGGTCCACCCTCAGTATGTGGTGGAAAAGGATGTTTAGAAACTCCTCTGGGTCTGCAACCATAGCACCGTATGTTAGTCAGCGAGGTATTTACAGCATGTATCAAGTCCTCCCTCTGTCAGAAGCAGGCCCACGTACCTTTTTCCTCCGAGGTGAAGCCTGAAGCAGCCTCCACCTTCTCCAGGATCCGCCTCAGTTTCATCACTTTAGTAGCACACACATACCCGTGTCTGAAAGGCAGGGGGGGGGAGAGAGAATGCTATTCATGCAGAGCAAAAGGATGGGTGTGGCTACAGTAGAGTATCGTCTCAACACCACCCCCCCCCCCCCACACACACACACACACACATTCACATTTCCACACACGTACATGCGAAGGGGGTTGACTATTTCTGTGCGTAGTAGCTCCTGGGTCTCTCTGTAGTACTCCACATCGGTCTTGGACTTGGGCCTCAGGAGGACTGTGTCGAGGACCGAGCTGAAGGAGAACAGACTGAAGGGTGCGGTGAGAGACAGAGAAGGGAGACAGAAACACAGGCAGTCACCAACGAGCAATGACAACTAACAAAGTCACTCTCATTGCTTCATACCTGGACTACTTGAGACATTCTGATAGAACATGAACTGTTAAAAAAACGAAATAAGTGATCTGTACTCTGGCGTGTTCTCACCAGAAGAGGGTTGAGTCCAGGTAGCAGGAGTTGTAGTGGCCTTGGATTCCTTTCTTCTTGCCCACCATGACGTCCAGACCATCATTCTCAGTGCGCGGAGGCGTGTTCTCATGCACCACTTCACTCAGGTAGCCGCCAAACGCTACACACACACAAACAAAAGATACACACAATTCCAGTTGAGCGCTGAAGTATTTCATACTCCCAAAAACTCTTATTGATCACTGAGCTTACTGACGCCAGGAACTGACCTATGGAGTTGCAGCGTTCTATGGGGTTGGAGGAATGGGGCAGGGAGGGAAAGCGGGAGTCGGGCCGGCAGCACTTGAGCTTCACAAACAGGGCCTTCTTGGGAGGGCAGCTGAAGTAGCGTGTTCCCTTGAAGGTTCCATCCGTACAGCCTACACACTCTTCCTCCTGGAAGAACACAAGTTGTGGCCGTTGTGATCAACACTGTAGTCACCTGCTACCCCAACAGTGCAACAAACCAGGAACTCAATTCTGTTTGTGCTTCCGACAAGGCAACAATTAAACAGTGTGTGCCTGGTGGCAGATGAACCAGAGTTGATCCCTCCAGATCAGTTCCAGAGAAGACTCACCAGCTCCAGGCCAGCCAGAGGCTCCAGCAGACCCGGGGGCAGGCCCACCCAGCGGATGACCCCACACAGGGGAGGGTTCTCCTTCACCTCCACCAGGGAGCCCACCTCCAGCCCTGGCACCCCACGTGGGGGGCTGGGAGGCCGCGGGGACGAAGGGGGAGGAGGAGAGGGCTCTGGCTGCTCTCCCATCACCGATTGGACGGAGAGGGAGAGCGGCCCGTGACTCATGCTACCATTGGGCCCCGTCTTGCGGCTCAGGCTGAAGGGCAGTGAGTGGAACTTGTTGTCATTGGACAAGGAGGTGGAGGGCGGGGCCCGGGGGGGCGAGGCTTGGTTAAAGTCAGGGGGCGTGTCCGTGAGAGACTTGGCAGGGTCCTCCCCGACTGAAGGAGAAAACAGACCCAAAATCATCTCTCACTTCCTCAGATGTTATACTCACAGAGAGCATGTATGTGGAGCTATGACATGTTTAGAACCTGTTAATATTTGCATTGAAATGTACATCCCAAAAAGAGAATATCCCCTTAAACCATTAGGTTTTGTGGTGTTTTTTTGGAGGAAAATAAATAGCCTAAAACATAACTCCACATTCATACATACTGTGCAGGCATGTTGGAGGCTGTAACCAAGATGGGGTGTTCAGACACCAATATAGAAGAAGAAACAGTACGTGAACAAGGTAGGCAGGGTGGCAGGAAGTGGAGCACAGTGAAAGGGGATGGGGGGGGGAGTTCTGAGACAAGAGTGGTGAACACCAGGACAACACCTTGACAGGATCGCCTTCCAAGATCATCTCCAGAACTAGTCTAAACCTAACCCGAGATAAGGCTCAATCTATGAAAAAGAAGAGAACATTTTTTTAATAAATATTTCTAATGATATGATGATTCAACTACATTGATATGATAAAACCCTTGGTATTGACCACATTCAATGTGACTGATTCATGTTGGTGGTTGTGATGACGATCATAGATAGAGAGAACCGAAAATCTACCCCTCATCTACATACCTGTCCCATCTACATATCACCCAGGACAATGAAGACACCTCCTCCCTAACACCTCAGAGCTAAAGGCTTTTAATAAGCTCATAGGACTGTATATATGCATACGAGTTATACCTTGTAATGCATTGCTTCCTCTCTGACCCCGAATAAATGTATTCTGGGAGGTATGGGACACTTGTTTTAAAGTATCATTAAAAGCCTTTAGTGTTTCTGTGAAGACCGTATCACAACACTATGATGCCATGCAGGAGGACTTGCACGTTGAATGGGAATGAAACAGGACTGAATGGAGGGTCTCGGTAGCAAGGTCCTGCTCATTATTAAAGTTAACTTTTCATCCTTTAAAACTTAGTTAAAACCTAGCTCTAGGATTGTCATGGCTTTAGTTATTAATAGTAGACTCCCACTTGTTTAACTGAACGCGCTCTGATTACTGATTGTTGAATCAGTGCTGGTACTAGTCTTCAACAAGAAACTGCAAACATCATAAGTCTCCCGAAGCAAGGGCTGGAGAACAGCGAAACAGGACAGAGACAGGACCTTGCTGGTAAGACTGTGGTGATTGCTTCCTGTTTGTCTTTTACCTTCATCAATGTACCATGTGCTTTTGGATTTGGACTGCGCTGGGGGATCAACAGAGCTGCCATTTAAAGTATAATAAAACTCAGACTTGCTTCTACTCCCACACTGATGACCTAGGCCTGTAAATAACACAAGTCAGATGGAGAAAGAAGGAAATAAGCAGGTGTGTGTGTGTGTGAGAGAGAGAGAGAGAGAGAGAGAGGGAGGAGAGAGAGAGAGAGAGAGAGAGAGAGAGAGCAGACACAGCTCTCTGTGTGTGAGAGGGAGGACAGAGTGAGAGCTCTGTGTGTGCGTGGATGTTTTCCTCTGTCAAAGCAGTGCAGATGAGAGAGAGAATGGACGAGGCCCACTTACTGAACCATGCAAGAAGCTCAAATCAATATTTGCCTCTCCACACAACACCGTCACCTTTTTTCCCCCAATCACTGTCGTTTCTATCGCCATCTTTTTTTTTAGCATTTCCAATACACAGTTAACATGACAACCCCTCTGTATTGGTCCCATCTTTTGTCCAGCAGCAGCTATGGCTAGTAATTCACATCAACTGCAGTTATCACTGTTAGGGTTAGGCTGATTGGGTGACAGCAGGCAGCACAGCAGTACCTTTGCTCTTTGGTTTGCTTTGGCCAGAGGAAGACTTGTCACTGCCGCTGCCTCTGGGGGCAAAACTGTGCTTTTGCAGCCTTTGGTCCTGCATGGCGTATTCTGCACAGCCCAGAGATACACTCACAATTAGAGGCATAACAATCCCCACCAGGACACATTGTTAGCTACTGTTAGCATCCACATTAAGAGACGCCGTTGCTGTATCAATTCAGGGTATGGAATGAAAGCTAAATCTGGAAACTTTTCGGAGGGGATTGAATCAATATGAATTACTCGTGTGTGAGGGCAGGCACTGTAGAACTTTCTAAATGTGCTACTGTTGGAACCAAGTGAAAACACTCTGGTCACACAATACACTGTAAACTGTCAACAGACGCAATACCTTACCAGTAACTAAAAGAACACAGAATAAACGTAAGTTCTCAGGTTTGAAAGACCAAAGAGGCTATGAAAGAAGAGAATGCATTAGCGACCCCCCCATACATTTTAAGTGCATCCAAGCAGAAGCATCTAGAGAAACGTTGGTGGGGAGGACAAGCAAGCGGGCAGCACACATAAACAAATCAATAAGCCAATGGCGAGAACAAAGAGGCTGAGCATCTCACTTGACTTTCAAACACAAGGCAGGCCATTACACAAAAGAGCCTCTGTGAGTCCTAGCAGTGGACCACAAACAGAGGACACACAGAGAGCCCCAGCCTAACACCCACTGCTCATACGGCTAGACTCCCTGAATATGGCTCGAAAAACAGAACAACTCAATACCGCATATCAGTATTTGATTCTAGGAATTTCCCCCCCTAAAAAAATGTAAACGGTTCAGAAATACGGCCGGACTCACCTGGCATTACGTCACAGATGGGTACGAGGCGAGTGTGCTCCAAGCTAGCGAAATTACACAGGAGCTTCCCATCGAAAACACCATCCCAGTCCCCGATAGGATTGTCCTGGAAGAGCGGAAGAGAGCGGCACCTTATTACCCCCGCGGGCGTTCCTCATCTCCCCAAACTGGTACTTATGGTCCCAGCACAGTTATTATACCACAGCTCATCTCCACCCTGATGATGGGCCTGCCTTCGCACTCCCCAGCAGCACCCTCTCTCCCCTCCCCTACCGTAGTTCGAAAACACTCCAAAGTGGCTTATTTCCCCACGGGTCAAAGTCCCCACTACACCAGGCTAATCTCAGCAGGATGGACGAACAGTGTTGTTGATGCTCTGTGCTCGGGGGTGGGGGCTGGAAGGCTGGCTGGTTGGCTGGTTGTAGAGAGGAGGTGATCTGACCAGTGGGCTCTCCTCAGCTGCCTGCTGGCCCCGTGCCATGCTGTTGGTCATACAGCAAGGCTGGGTATCTACCTCACTCCTCCGCGTGACTGACTACTGGCCTTTGTGCAAGTGGTCTGGACTAAATAAGTGGGCTGCTGGCTAGTCAAATGCCTCGCTCCGAAGTTTAAATATCTTTGTCCAACTGCCATCTGATTCCAATAGCAACAGTAAACAAGGATATAAACACCTGACACTGAGTAAACACATCATTCATCGTAACCCAGCTGTCTTGTACATGCACTTACTTATACAAACTATTACTAACCCTGTTTAAACTATAATTTAACTTAAAATAAAGGCATAGCAGAATTTATTTAATGTCTTCTATCATTCCTTTTCCGTTATCATTGCATATGGCAAACATTACATGTATTATCGTAACTAAGGTATCATGTCATCACAGATTTTTTACTCCAACTAGCTCAAGCAACAGACTGAAGAGAATGTGTGTGTGTGTACGGGGGGGGGGGGGGGGGTTGGCATTGTCTTACCATATCAACTCCAACGTAGTATCCCAGGCTCTCATTGCCAGGCAGCAGGTCACAGAAGATGATGGTTCCCCTCTCGGGCCCCTCCCTGGTCTGCACCAGAACCCTGGAGTTAATCTCTAGAGGGGGGAAGTCCTGCTCCTCTTCTACTAACGTCACGTGGTCCACCTCCAGCTCGCCTTCCTCCTCGTCCTCCCACAGCTCCAGCTTGTCCAGGGCCACAAACACGCCACACTCGTCCTCGCAGCGGAACAGCTGCCGCCCCTGGTAGGAGCCCTCTGTGAAGCCCTGGCCCCGGCCCTCCTCCTAGCAGATGGGAAGGGAGAGGTAGATTGTCATAACAGAGGGAGAGGACGCTACAGCTGAGCTCAACCTGCCAGCTCAGCACTCTACAGGAGAGGGAAGTCAACATCACGCAGCTGGGGGAGAGGGGTGGTGATCGATTACTGCGGAGGGCACAAAGAGCTTGCTCCAAATGTTTCATGGCAGAGTGTTTCTACGTAACTCTAAATAACGATTGCAATCATGCCAAAACCTCCGGCACTTTGCATATGACAAACTATGTGAACACAGAGAAACATAAGATGGAGAACAGCCAGAGGATATTAAGGTGTATTGAGTAATCTGAATTTGATAAGAGGCATTTGGTTTAATCGGGGTGTTGATCTGAAGCACATGAATGCGCGAGACACTTTCCACTGCACAGGGGTCAGGCTGCTTGTCCTTCACCCACTCCTACAGCCTACAACTGGACTCCAAGGAATAAGTACAACATTGTGCTCTCCTCAACAGCCCTTTGTAGCTCTCTACTTCACTGCACAATGTCTTGCAAGAGATACTAAATTCACAAGTTTTCCAACGATAAACACCATCGCAAAGAACTGTCTAGCCGACGCTGTTAACACAACACATGGGCATGGTAATGGAAAACAAAACACAAAGTTACGGCAGTAAAGATGACTGGCGAGTTCTCACCAACAGTTCCACGCCGAACCAGATTCCAGAGAGCGCCCGGTCGGGCAGGAGCGAGCCCTTGAAGCGGACCACCCCTGGCAGAGACTCATCCCCCGAGCGGAGCTGCACACGCACCTTGGACCCACAGTCGATGTCACGGGCGCGCTCCAGGCGGGACTTGTTGCAGAGCAGAGCGTAGCGCTCCTCACAGTTAGTGATGGGGAATAGCAGCTCGGCTAGTTTCTCATCCAGCTCCAGCAAGTCCCTCTCGTCTAGGCTCAGCACCACATTGGTCTGGTCCAGGATTCGCAGACTCCTCTTGCCCTTGCTGGGGGGCAGTGTGCGGCCCAGGCTGTTGCGCTCCTGGCAGGCCTGGCCCAGGCTGCCACGGGGGATCCTCAGGGTCTTCTGGGCCGGTTTCTCCACTGTGCATTCCTTCACTACCATGTAGAAGCGCCAGTCCTCCCTGAAGCCCCCGCTGGGTTTCTCCTGGCTCCACAGGGCAGAGCTCATGGCTGGGGATGGGGCATAGCAAGGCTGAGTAACTCCAGTGGGGAAGGCAGGTCACGCAGAGCAAGTTGAGGGGTACGCTCACGGGATCCTGGCCTGGAGTTCCCTCATGATCTCTCAACTGGCTGCTTGCATGTTCCACACCACTCCCACATAAACCCAAGCTGTACCTGTGTGTCTGCGTATCTGAAATAAAATTCAGTCAATTAGATTTTTCAATACAGACCTCCAAGCTGTTTCCTCAGAAGACAAAAAAATGTGGTTTGATGTAATATTTAGAGACAAAACACCACAAGTCAAGATTGTAATCAAATTCACTGATCGGACTTCCACTGATTTGAAAGTAGCCCTTGTATGGTGAGAAAATGACACTGAGATATTGCACACAATGCACCACCTCAGGGGGAAACATTAAAATACAAGAATGAGCCACGCCAATATCGCAAACCAATTTGAGGACAAATAGATGATCCTCTGAATATTCAGAGCAAGCAAATATTCAAACACACTGGACAGACATGACTCACATTTGATTTTAAACATTGGTGATGGATAGATAAATAGTCTGAAGAAGAAGAGAGCTATGTGGGGAATTCAAAATACGCAATTCCTTCCTGGTATTAGACAGGAACAGGGTCAACTAAATATGAAGGAGCTACGTATTTCCGACTCCTCATCTAGCCACAAGATTGACATTGTTCGTTTTGTGTAAACAGTAGGCTAGGCTAATACTAGCTAGAGACTCATTCATGCCCTAAGCACTGCCTGTGGTATTACAACAGGAACACACAGGACATATTCTATAATTAGACAACACTGAAAAACAGTGAGACTGAAAATGAAACTGTTTTCTAGGTAGACAGCTGAAATACATTTCCCAAGCTACTGTACATCCACTTCAGATCTTAAAGCACTGTGTACGAGTAAAGATTTAGCTAGCTATGACGACAGCTATGGTTTTGTACGAAAGACAAGGGATGTCCTAGCTATGTTCAGCAGACGTTGCAATACCCATCAGTGACATCATTACACAAACCAGGCAGTCAGCTGGCAGTGATTCTTGATTCTAGGAATTTAGGTTGAATGTGTCACTTCTTAGCACATAACATTATTTATGAAAATATAAATGCTGAGTGTATAATCATAAACAGTATGACTATATTAGCTAGCAACCGTAACGCCCTTCCATTGACCAATATTAGCTTTTTAGTAAAAATTAGCTAGTTGCTTACTCGATAGCATCACTTAGGCTTGGAGCAATGCTTAAGACCATGTCTTACTACCACCAGGAGGAAAAACACGCAATCGAAAATGTTTAGTGTTAAGCTATATTTCCTTACCTTATATCGATAATTTGTTATTTCAGTCCAAGGATTTATAATTTTCACGTGTTCATTTCAACTGAGTATCAACCAATGTGCTGAAAGCTCGCTAGCGTGGCTAGCCGTGGACAACGATATTTAACTAGGTTAGCTAGGAAAGATGCTAGCTCGCTAGCTGTCAAAGCCAGAACTGTCAAGCTCGAAAAAAGCTAACGCCGCGTTAGCTAGCTAGCAAGACAGCACTAGAAAGCTCTACGGCATTAAATGTAGCCAACCACCTAGCTAGTTTAACCGTTCTAACTGTGAATACATTACAGCAATACGTACTTATATATCAACCAATTTAGGTGACATATAAAAAAAAATACAAACCATGATATAGATAAAAAGGAACCGAAATTATTTACAGGACCACTGGCCCAACCAAACTTTACTCTGTTCGTTTACGTTTCCTCAATCGTGACTCATTGGTCAATAATTGTTATTTCGGGAGGTAATAGGTTACGCCTCTTGTCACTGGGTAAGTCCCACCCCCTGGGGTTTTCCCAAGAGTTAGATTGAGACGTAGCCGCAACTGCGATTTGGCATTTGAGCAAAAGCATGATGCAAATTGCAAATTATGTAGGCCTACAATTTTTTTTTAATAAAATGTCCCCTTGGTAAACCTATCATGAAAGCTTTTATAGGTTTAGTGTGGTGTTGCAGTATACATTAGGCACAGGTGTAGAGCAGAATAGCATATTTATAGATTTTATTACACTTTTGCATTCTTCATTGTAACAATAAACCAACACAGGATGGAGGCTACTCTAAACTTTGTATATAGTTTAGGCCAACTTCCAAACACTAAATCTGAGTAACTTTTTACACACATAAAACACATACACATTTTTGAAAAGCCAATAAACTTTTTGAAATATTCTTATGTTACAAAAAGTTTAATAAATAGCAGGCACCAATAATTGTTTTAAACACTGTTCTCCGGACCACTTAATATACTGGATTTAATGTAACTACTCAGAACGTTAGTCGGGATTCTCTGAGAGTCAGCTCCTCAACCTCCTTTGGACTCAGCTCGTTACCTTTCAACCTGACAGAGGAAACAATCAGTTGAATTCACACACAGTTTACTCACTGGTTTAATGATGCCTTATTCTCACAGGGATTACATGTACACATGTATTTAACAAAACCATAATAATCTGTTCACTCAAAAATATACAGATATTAATTATTTGATCATCACTGTTATTTACATACCACACTGCCTCCACACTACTGTTGCTTTTAAGAGCTTGAATCAGGTATTCTATCCCTGTTTTGGTGATGCAGTTCTTTGTTAACCTACAGAGGAAAAAAGAGTAAAGACAGAGAATGGATTTGACATAGTGAGAGGAAAATAACAAAATGCAAAGATATGTAATAATCAAACGTCTTGTTTTAGTGTCTCAAGACAGAGTCTGACAAGGATATTGTAGGGAGCCTATCTACACCATCAATTGAACAATGTTTTGAATACATATGAATCTCTTTTCTATACTCACCACATCTCCTTTAATGTGTTACTTTTCTTTATGACTTGGGCCAGAGCACAAGCTCCTGCACTACCAATGCCATTCTCTACCAAGCTGCCAGGGGGGACAACAGTTTATGAATGTATCACTGCAACCTTAACCTGCCTACTTTTAGGTACTTTGAGGACTACAGTGTATGTAAAATGACACACGATACACTGGTCCTGATTAACTTGTCCTTACAGAGTTCTGGGACATGACTTGAGTGTCAATGAGTGTGTTGTTACCTAAGCCACACCAGGGTCTTGCTGTTCTCTAGGGCTTTGGCAATGGCATCTGCTCCTACATCCCCAATCTTATTCCCCCAAAGCCTGAGAACATATACATAATGGAATGGAGAAACAATTGTAAACGGCACAACATAATCAGTCTTTGAAATCATCAGTCGTTATTCAATTATTCTCTAAATGGTGAGAAAGATCAAAAGTAATCTTACCCTAAAAACTGCAGTGACCGATTGAACTTCAGTCCTTCGGCTAGTTGCTTTGCCCCTTCTTCTGTGATGTTATTATTTCCCAGTCTTTAACAAGGATTCAGAGATACAGTCAGATCGACAGTAAGAGGTTGATGTGTTTTAATCACCATTTTCAATATAACTGTGTGTTAAACAATGTGCTGACCTGAGGGAGAGGAAATTCTGTTTGGTCTTAAGGAGTTGAGCAAAGTGCTTTGTGCAGGCGTCTGTAAGCTTGTTGTTGAAGAGGCTTTTGAGAGATGCAAGATGTTATCCCACTATGAACCAATTGATAATTGGATATTTTAAATAAAAGATCTGTAAATTATATTGATAATTTAGATTACTTACGCAATCTTTTGGAAGCTTTCACACTGAATACCCTTCTCAATAAGTTTTCTGATTCCTTCATCTGATATGTTGTTGTTTCTGAGGCTAATGGTGTAAAATGAAAGACAAGAAGCATGTTGGCAACTCTTGTTTTTTGATTTTGTTTGGTGATCCATTTAACACATTTACATAAAATATATGTAGAAATACCACACCACAGCTTTCCTATTTCTTTGTAAGTCACTTACTACAGAGAGCCACACACATGCAGGCAAGGAAGTAGCTGCTCCACACCGACATCACCCACAGAGTTATAGTCCAACTGAAGCCCCACAGGGCTCTTCAGGTTCTGGAGCACATAGGCCAGGGCAGTGCACTCCACAGGACCAATGTTACAGTAGGTCAGCTTCAGATGCTCCACCTCCAGTTTCGCCATTGTTTCTCTGGCAATCTTTCTTTCCTGCATCTCGTAGATGCATTTGATGAGCCAGACAAAGCTTGGCATGGCGTGCATGCTCTTTTTTTCCCCATCCACTGGACGGGGGATAGACTTGAAGTGCTTGTGCATGCTTCTGGACAGGCACTTGAACACCTGCTTATACTTCCTGTCCAAAGATGGTGACGGGCAGCATTGCAGCATGAGGCCACTGTGGCGTTGAGAAAGAAGCCCTGACACGAAGGTGGCGGTTATCTGAAGGTTGGGTATGTCTGCTTTGACAGTAGCCTCGGAAATTCCCTCTTGTTGGCCTGTGGAGGCCCAGCAGGGGCGCAGACATGCCGTAGTAAGATCTGGCTGCTGTCTTTCCTGGAGCTGAAAGAGCTTTGAGATGGTAAAGGCATTATTATTGTTGACAACAATGTAGATTGCTGCAAAGAAACACTGCATGGTGACATGAATGAACTCGTAGTGTTTGCAACTCATAGAGGAGAGGTCCTTGCTGTGGATTAGGAAGCCCATAGATATGTCTTCCTCAGTCACCCCACCTCTTTCCAGCTCTGTTCCCGAGAAGACATAACAGGAGGTCTCAATACCCTCTAAGGCTAGCTGTCCAAGATGGTGTATGGTCTCCAGGTGATTGTGTAGCCAAGCATCCCCTAAAGATCTGTTCTGCGTTTGGTAGCGCTGGCAAAAGTGCTGCAGGACCATCAGGTAAACATCTGTAATGGTCTGAGGACTACCTCCTCCACAGCCCAGCAGTTCCTTATAGCACTTGGAGACAATCCAACAGAAGACAGGTTTATGGCAGAGACCCAATAGCGTTGAGTTGCTTTTTAGCGACTGAAGGACCCTGGTGGCCACTGTGGGGTCTTGATGGTGCTTCCTCACAAAGGCATCAATCCCATCTGGCGAGAAACCCTTGAGAAGAACCTCCTTGCTCAGATATCTCTTTAGAGCTGGGCTCACAGCCTCTGGCCGACTGGTCACCACCTTACGTACCCCCTTCATAAGGGTGCCCTGGAGCAGGTTGAAAAGAAGGGTGTGCACAGGGGCAGACTGGGTTGGGCTGCAATGCCTCCTCTCGTCTGAGAAGCTCTGTTTGAGTTCGTCCAGGCCGTCCAGTGTGAAAAGGATCAAGTGTGGGTGGTCCAGGATGAACCGGAAGAGAAGATCCTGGTCCTGGTCAGGCCAGCAGCAGTGCAGGAAGAGCAGCTCCTTCAGTGACAGTTCCCTTTGTTCAGAGTTAAGTCTGCGACAGCTGAATGGAAAGAGCAGTTGGAAGCCCTGTAGAGCAACTCCCTTTGCCCACTGCAGATGGATTCTCTGAAGAAGTGTGCTCTTCCCACTGCCTGCCTCCCCAGACACCATCACTGTATCTGCATGCTCGTTCAAGGTTCCCACCATTCCGACAATGTCCTCGAGGCCCAACACCCTCTGGGCCTCAGTGCATCCATGAGCCAGCTCCACATCACCTTCTGTGTAAATGTCATCCAGGGATAGACTACAGGTGCCATCATATGTGCTGAGAATATGAGACTGCGCTGACACAGAGCTACGTAGCTTTTTCTGGTACTGCAAGCACACTACAAGAACAAAGAAATCAGAGAGTTTGTAAGGAAGCATGCACACAATACCACAAACTGGGATTCGTTTTAGGATACAGTAGTGTATTTTAGATTGGTTGTGACCAGCACAGGTCAACACACACTGATACTGAACGTTTCAGGGGAGTGCAGTAATTTACCTGTGGGAGGTTTCCACTCCTCTTGGTTAGTTAGTGAGTGAGGCTTCTCTTCTCTTTGAATGTATTGAAGGAGGACCTGAGCTGCAGGTTCCCCCTTTGAACTGACCAGGTCAAGCAACCGCCTTGCCTAAGAGATAAAACACATTTATAACCAATAATGCGTGGCTTCAAAGACTTACCCCACCTCCATCCTGTCTACTTACTTGTTGAGATGGGGTGTGAACACGCAGCTGCACTTCATCACAATCACACACCGTAAAGCTTCCCACTTCAAGCAGGATACGGAGAGCTCCGTCGATGCAGTCCCTTAGTCTCTTTACAAGACCCGGCCTCTCTGACA
Organism: Hypomesus nipponensis; assembly: GCF_054491055.1. NCBI lineage: Eukaryota > Metazoa > Chordata > Actinopteri > Osmeriformes > Osmeridae > Hypomesus > Hypomesus nipponensis. Next base: position 7,131,829 of record NC_140379.1, read on the forward strand.
GGAGGATCTGGGCTGCAGAGTCAAGTTTCTTCCTAGACTGTTCTAGATCCGAATCACAGTGTCCAAAGCACAACCCAGCTCTCTGAACCTCAGGAAGGACCTGTCTGATGGAAGCCAACAGGAGAGCACAAGCTTCCTCTCCTTTCGTGTAGACCAGGTCCAGTAGTTCTCTGACGTTGGAGCACAGGGTTCTGCAAGGTACCCGGACAGTCTGGTAGTCCTCCCAAACCAGCACACCGGTAGCCAAGAGCAGGTCCAGCACACTCTCCAGGCTCTCAGAAGATCCACTACTGCACAGGGTCTGTATCAGCTCTGCTCGCTGTCTCAGCACCAACTGCTGGGCACTCATATCTCCTCATGTTCCTGATCAGGACAAAGCTTTACACAATGTGCATAGTCTCATTTCTGAACTCGAGGCTTCATGTAACAGCTGCCACCGTCACAAAGTTAATTCTTACATCATCTGTCAGAACGTGTCAAGAAACTTGATTTATTCAAATTTTGTGAATATAAAACAGATCATCTATTCATACATATCATCAATTGTCTGTGACTGTACACATACAAAAAAAAGGAACCGGAAAACAAGTAACAGGAAACATGACCACATGAACCAGCCTAACCAGATCGTAGATAACATAAGAAAAGATAACACCAAACTGACAAACACCACTCTTGCCAAGTCCAGACTGTGTAGGCTATCTAATACTTATCAAGGTATAGCAATGCCACTGTCTATATAGCCTACTGTTTACCTATACAATATGACCATCGGGTCCACATGCAATCTGCCACTTTAAATCCTGCCAAATTTAAATTGACCCTACATTTAACTGATTATCATACTGAGGCTTTGAATAAGACTACTTACATGAGTCGATTTCTCCAATGGTGCTCTTTTGAACTCTTCCTTATAACTTCATACAGAAACGTTGTCAAACGTACACAGCGTGAGCATCACTGTTTTACTTGTTGTAGACTTCCTCATTCTTGTGAAGTCTTACGTCATAGGGTTTACTTCTCTACCTGAAGAATTCAAGTAATTGTAAAGGACTTTCTGTTTGGATTTTCATACCTTGTGCTCCTTTCAAGTAATGCATGAATGATAGGCCTAAACTCTGATATAACAGAACAAGCTTCATGTTTTTAAATTTGTAATTAATATTTGCCCACATAGTTTGAAACAACAGGGATTTTCAAAATTTTGATAACAAATCTCAAATTGACACCAGATTATTCTAATAATGTCTGGTCTACTTCCACACCCCTTACTTGTTCAATTATGTTTTCATAACAATGCTAGAAAATTGCTTATCTCTGAAAATATCATGAAATCTTCGAGACCAGACATTATTAGAATAATCTGGTGTTAATTTGAGATTTGTTATCACAATTTCGAAAAAGGTAATTAAGATTAGCGTGGATTTCATGTTATTGTGAAAGATGAGCGATTTTCTAGTATTTTCATTAAAGTTTGATTGAAAAAGTAAAGGGTGTGGATGTAGTCCAGACATTGTTAGAATAATCTGGTGTCAATTTGAAAAATTTTAATCACAATTCTGAAAAGGGTTTTAACATTTGCGTGGATTTCATGCTATTTTCATAGATTAGCATGTATTGGCATTTGGTTAAAAAGGTTATTGAAAAGGTAAAGGGTGTGGAAGTAGACCAGACATTGTTGGAATACGCTGGTGAAAGTTTGAGGTTTTATATCCATAGAGATATTATGAAACGCATGCATTTTCTAAATTGTACAATTCGTTTTCTCCCGGTCCCTAACGCGACGCTGCAAAGGACCGTCTTCCGAATGTGAGACGAATGTAGAATGTCGAAAATGAAACTTACTTCACCTCGGGGCCTATATTATGACACGGTTTCATTTCTTGGACGATTACATGATGGGGCGGGATGAATATTACACGTATATTCATATATTTGTATATCATTCCGTATTTAGCCTACCCATGGCGAATCTTACAATAAAAATCAGTCAGTGAGTCGACTGCCTTCCCAATAATTGCATGGTAAAATCGCTACTGTTTAATTAATCTGTAGATTAATATTTCACTTTAATTACATTGCTGTGAAAGCATCCGTTAGTGAACATTGTTATCCATAGACTTACGAAACCAACAGACAAGAACAAGCCTATACAGGTCAGTTTATGTAGCCTAAATCATATTTTGTTATATGAAGATTAGATTAGACTGCTTGGTAAAGTAACATCAAATATTTTGTTTGAGGATGCATGTTCTTACTATGGTTTAGTATGGTTGCAGTAGCATAATGCAGCCACTTGAGGGAACCATGGTGTAAAACAAGTTGACTGGTGATAAGCGATGGACCTGTCTAATACTCCGTGAAGATTCCCCTGACAGAATATCTTCCTTATCAGTCACTTGCCATTAACTATACGCTTCAAACGTTTTACAGAACTCAAGCACTAAAGCAATCCTTTCAGAAATTATGGGGATGATGTTTATTCCTCCAGGTATCATCTCCACAGGGTTCTCCGTGATCACTTTCCAAGACATTTAGACAGTTAATTGTCAGTGGACTAATTGGGACGTCTTTGATGTCTGAACACGATTCCAATGCAAGCCGTTCAGTCTCGTAGCTAATGTGTTTGAATTAATTTGCTCAAAATAAACAGTGTAGGATGTTCATGGTGAAAATCTTATTTCTACAAACAGTATGCGGCTGAGGTGTGAGAAACAGGACAAAATAATAGTTTATAGCTCTTGAGAGTGCGTAGCCACCATGCTGCGTTTCTGATGTAATCTTGAAGGAGCTCATAAAAACACTGGAAAATACAGCGTATTGTGATTTTCATCCACCCTTCATACTAACTTTGATCTGACAAATAAAATATAACTAATAAATAAATAAGAAACAGATTTTTGGACTGTCTGTTGTTTTATTATTATTACATTATCGTTTCCTCCTGTGTGCCATGATTGCTACATTGTGTTTTTTTTTTATTATAGTCTGTGGGAGGAAATCTTCAAGGAAGGAGTAGCCTAATAAAAGGCGGACTGGAGAACAACTTTTCTAAATTTGGTTTACTTCCAAATCTGCCATGCAGGCAGACCTACCACAGGGAGTACTAATTCAGTGTCACATATATTTGTCACATATTCTCTTTAACCAACGAGAACACTGCAGGGGCATGGGTTTCATTATACACCTTTTGAACAGTGTAAATCTGACTCCTCCATCACCAGCTAGGTGATGGAGCATCTATCCACCGCTGATGTCAGATGGCTGAGCGGTTAGGGAATAGGCTATTACTCTGAAGGTTGCCGGTTTGATTCCTGGCCATGCCAAAAATGACGTTGTGTCCTTGGGCAAGGCACTTCACCCTACTTGCCACTGGGGGAATGTCCCTGTACTTCTGGCTCTCTGGATAAGAGTGTCTGCTAAATGGATATATCCTACTCCAATAAAAAATTATTGAATCTGGTCCACAATGTTGTAACTGGAATGAAAAAGATCTCTAAGATACTACAGTCCTTCAAATCACCCTGAGAAATAGGAGGGAGACCCATATAGGATAGGATGTCAGACAGAGATAATGTTCATTTTTTCACAATACCCAGGGCCAAATCTCAACATGGCGGAAATGTTAATCAACATGGGGTTTCTTGAACATTTAAGTCTTACTCCATATGGACTCGATTCAGATCCCTTGCGCTGTACTAAAGCTGCTGGAGAGCAGTAAATATATTTGCTCCACGCAGCCACCTCAACCTGATGGGAATGAATAACGTTGATCAGTACAGGTCCTCCTGGCTGACAGCAATGAATAACCTGGCTCAACACAGCCATTTCATCATCGCAAATTCTTACTATCAAAGATATCAAAACCACATGTGGTGAGCTCAACAACGAGCCAAGTGCTCTGTGTGTTCACGTGTGGTGAGCTCAACACAGACAAGACACCTCATCCAGATTACGCTGGGACAATAACAAACCTATCTATGCACACATTCATGTTTGACTTGAGTTGACTTGAAGAGATTCAGCTGTTGAAATGAGGAAAGGGAATTACTGACCCAGACAAAGTAGGATAGATAAAAACATTGATTTATCTCTGTCTGGTCCATTACCGTGCATTCTACTTGTTTCAAAGCAGTCACTTACAGTCACAAAGTTACAGACCACACACTTCTAATCCAGGGACCAGCCTAAAGTTGCTGCTTTTCCAAATAATGCCTTATCGTAATGTTAGTCTCGGTCAAATAGCGCACCCATAGGTCATCCACAAGAATGTAGTCTAAAACCTACCAGGTGTATCATCCCTGTATAAAATGAGGGGAGATCCTTGGAATCAGAACTTGGTAATGTAAGATATGCAAAAAAAATGTGTAAAGTGGTTTGCAGTCTTTTATTGATACATGTTGATAAGATTGACCAATTAGAGAGGTCTTTCCGAGGCTAGCGGGGGATGAGGCACTTAAAAGAGGAACCGGAAAGAACCCTTTCAAAGGTAACTGTGTGTGGGAGTGTGCATGTGCGTGGGTGTGTGTGTCAATCAGGATTTAATTGACAGAAAGATTAAAGCTTACATCTGAGAGTCATCTTTTTTTCCGAGGGGGGAGGGGGGGGGGGTAGCAAAGTCGAAGAAGCCCAGTCTCCAGCGCCTGCCTGGGGTTTTGGGGTGCCTCGCTCAAGGTTAGCGCAGGGCCCCTGCTGGGCGCGTGCTGTCTGAGATGGGTCCTACTTGTTGGACATTCATTATCAAACTCTGTTTGCTCCTTTCATCTGCAGCACTCCGCAGCACTCAACGTAAACTACAGAGGCACCTTGCAGCTTGACATCTCTCCATTCATGCTGTACCTTAAACAGCATGCTGCCACATCAAAGCGGCACGGCTGCCTTTGATGTTGCAAAAAGAAAGAGGCCCAATGATCCACTAAAACCAATGCAACTTTTTGGAGCTCCCTCTTATTCATCTTCAAGCCCACTTTCTTTGAGAAGGTTTCTCCTGCTTCTGAAGAACCTCTGTTCTTCTGTCCCCGAAAGTCCGGACTTTTAATTGGGACCATGACGAAAACGTTCCTCTTTTTTATCCCCAAAGCGAGCCAAACTTACATGCCATGTGTTAGGGTTAGTGTTAAAGTTCAGAACAGGGGGGTATTCCAGAAAGCTGGTTATGCGACATACCCGGGTAAGTTAACTCCTGATATGATTGGCAGCGTTGTAGCAACATTGTGTGTCAGCTGAGTTGACTTACCCGGACCCCTGGTGACACATGTCTGTTTGTCTTTGTAACTCTTCATCCTTTCCAGACCATAATGGGTTGACAGGTTACATTTTCACTTTGGACATGCCCTCACTCGTACCACAGTTGATGACATTCAAAACTTTGTATTGTGTGATCTCTCTCTCTCTCTCTCTCTCTCTCTCTCTCTCTCTCTCTCTCTCTCTCTCTCTCTCTCTCTCTCTCTCTCTCTCTCTCTCACACACACACACGCACAGCATGTATCCATCTGGGATCAATGTAAACCAGTTGTTTTTCCCTTTCATCCAAAGCTGCAGTAATTTGCAGATTTTTTTTCAAAGCATCTTAAGATTGTGCAGACGACAAATGTTTTTCTTTTCCTCTTTTTCTTTTAAGAGGGACCTTTAAATCAGACAGATATAAAAGGAGGATCTAGGCATTCTGTAAATAAATAGTCTCTGGTTGATGAGAATGGTCCTTTGTTGCTATTGCTGTCCCTAATCTAAAGACAGCCAAAACGGGTCTGTTTACAGGCTGGTGCTGGTGTACCTCATGGAGAACATGACGGAGGTAGGCTGGAAACATGGGTGAGGCAGGTAGGGACCACGCTGGACCTTGTTCACCTCCCCCTACCCCTCACCCACTCCTCCTTCCCACAAACCCACCCAACCAATTCAGCCTCAACACCCAATAAGTGCAGCTACATCCATTTTTCACTTTGATGTGTGTGCTGAGACTTGTTGAATATATTTTTTTCAAACTAAAAGTCATTTCCAGTGTAAAAGACTCAATTATAGTCTGTTGGACATAAACCCTCCAGCACTGGTCTTCTTCTTCCAAACACTGAATAATTAAGCAAACTGATTTCCCCCATTACAAACATCTTCATGTCCTCAGCAAATCCCTCAGCAAACAAACCTGTTGAAAGCTCACATCCCTGGGTAGGATTTGGCCAGCAGGAAAATACCTGAGCCATTTAGTTCCATGGCAGGCCCAGTGAAAATCAACAACTGCTGACTCTTCAATTTGTTAATCCACTAATACACCAGGCCTGGCTTTGAAGAAACGGTTCACAATGGAAAATTTAACAAAATGATGAGTCTAGGACACAGACCTTTGGCTCATACATATTTAAGACATTATGTTGGTGTCTCAAGGATTGACAGGTATTCTAAGCAGGAGCCTGTGGATGGCTGGGGAGTCAGAGACACAGTGGAAGTACGGGTGACACCAATGACCAATGATCATCAGCAGACACTGGATCAGAGAGGAGACGAGCCACAAGCCCCTCCCCATGAAGCCCCTCCCCACAAGCCCCTCCCCAAAAGCCCACAGAGTGATTATGGGGATGGCTCTCTAATCCAGTCAATCTCATTTTTAACACGGGAGCCCAGCACAAGTGTCAACAATGAGAAGTGATACTCACTGTCAGTGACTACTGGTGTAGGCGTGTTGAATTTCAACACTTTGTCAGCGCATTGCTTAATTCAATGAACTTGAAAATTATTGAAGTGCTTTATTTTTACCCTTCTCTGTACACATAAAAGGCTGCCACACCAATTAGCTTTAATTCTCTTTTTTCCCTTTTTCTTTTCATGCTGTTGAGTCTGCGGAACCCGGCATATTCCAATCATTTGCATTATCCTGCAAATCTGCTTTGAAGTTCTCAGATACTGTAAGAAGAAGGGCCCACTTATCCTGCATGAAAAAAAAAACTTAAATATTCTGGAACAGATGTACATTATCATTGGATTTGCCTTTTTTCTCTTTGCTCCTGTATTGGTAATAGACTACCTCATGTCCTTCTCGTTCTTAGCGTTTAGCATCTTGCCACTACAGAAGCTAGCACCCTACTGTGCCAATCCGCACTTCAAAGCTCTCTGCCTATCTACTGGAGACAAAGCACAGATAACACATATGGCAGCCTCTCATTTTCCCACATTTGAATCAATATAATTGCTTCTCTGCTTTTGACAACAAGAATATCGGGTTCATCTGTTGCTCAACCTACATACTCTCCTACATCAGCCCCCCCCCCCTCCCCCTCCCCAAAACCCCATCCTTCAACAACACAAATGTAACATGGCACTGGAGCAAGTAGGGACTGTTTATGAAAATCATACCTGGCAGTGTAACAATCCCCAAGAAAACCAAAGAATATTCTTACACAAGCATGAAAACTGAGTGAAGATGGCAGATGCCCCGTTCCATTCTCAGGTTGATCCTAATTAGCCCCCTGACCCATTGAGCTGCATCACGCCCACTCCCGCCCCTCCTTCTCAGGCACCACCGGCTGGAGACAAAGTCATGAATGAATCACTAATAGGAAAGAATCACTGCACAAATGAATCAAATACATTTCGTATTTCCTGTACGATATGTGCAAGAGTCCACCAGGGTGAGAGAGTGATTGATGTTTGCGGGCGATGTTTAATACCCGCTCTGTGATGTGAGAGCAGCTCTCTCCATGAGTGTGCTCTCATCTCTCTCAGGGGCCGTCACAGAGTAATTGCTGCCTGTAATTGCTGTACTACAGTGGGTTAGGGCTCATCCATAAATGATCATGCCTTTTTGGCTAACTCAAAAGCCTTCCACATGGTAGCCTCTTGACCTCCACACAGCCTTTGCTCTCTTTTTTATACACACACACATACAAAGGCCTAAACACACACACACACACACACACACACACACACACAAAGTACCAAAGCACCTATGCAGCACAGTGGAGATATTGATCTGGGGTCAGCCTAATTATCCCTGTGGTTATGTCTCCATGGTGCTCATCATCCAAACCCACCCACCCGCTCCCATCCAGCACAACAAACCGCAGACTGCACACACACACTCAGCATCAGGTTTAAATAGGAATAGCAGGTAGTAAACAGGCTCTGATTCTTGGGAGTGAATATGAGGCGGAATCAACCAGCACTAAGATTCTGTCTGTGTAAGTTTTCGTTTCTGTGAAGTGTATGTCTGCATGTTCAAAAAGACTTGCTGGTGACAGAGTGGTCCGTGGATGTGTCAGTGAAGGGGATGGAGGCGTTGTTGCTGTGGTCTCTTCTTTTCCTTACCAGATAAGTTGTTGTTAGTTAGTACACATGAAGATTCTAGCAGTAGAGTAGTCTGGCGTGGGGCTGATGTGGTGACAGTTGAAATGAAGAAAAGTCTGGAAACTGTGAGATTCACCAGTATGCTGAGTTCATCACCAGTCTGAGTCCTGTGTATCCACAGACACAGCTCGATTTGGGAGAGGCAGGTCATGTTGCCTGAGAGGCGAACACTCTGCGGTCGTCCCGAACCAGAGATAAGCGCCTAAGCTGCATATCAAAGCGTGTGCATGTAGGGAGTGTGGCGTGCCGGGCAGCTGTGGACCGCCAGATTTGGGAGCCCTCTGAAGCACCATGGGGCAGGGTGGAAGGGATCTTTCTCCCCCCAAAACCCACATGATCCTACGTATACCCACATCAAACAAAAACACACAGGCACATCAAACACTTTCTCCTTTACACACACACACACACACACAGATAAAGCTGACAAACATAAAAGCAACTAAGCCATCACCAAAATGAGGTAATGTATGCATATGAAGCCATTCCAGTTAGAGAAATACAAACACATCCAAACAGTGTTCCCTCCTGATGGTCCACACTCAGGCATCCAGTTTACATCCATCGCACAGACATACACACCCCTTCACACTCACACACACAGCCCATTCAGAGGAACTGACACCAGTAGACAACTCATAGGGAACAGTTTCATACTTTAATGAAAGGGCATATTTCCCTTGGCACAGTCCTGCTTTCAAATAAATAAAGCAATTAATCAAAACCATCTATAGAAACTAAACAAAGTCATGAAAAACAGGTGGGAGGAACGCAGAAGTGAATCTGCTATTGAGAAACAGCGAGTGCTAGAATTTTTTTATCAACTTACGTCCAAAAGTACTACCCTTCCCTGCTAGCTCTGATTGGCACAGCGGATACTGCAGAGAAGTGACAGAGTAGGCAAGTAAGACAACTTGGCAGACGTTTATTCGCTCAATCGTTCAAATATTATAAATAAGCTTATTTTTCTTCTACACAATACTGGTATAACCTTTCTGCAGTCTGCATCCTATTTACATTAGTTAAAAACAAAGATAAATGATTCTTACAAAATATAACTTAGTGGTGGGCTACATGAGGGAATGGTGTTCTGGCTGGGAACTCTACGGTTGTAAATCTGAGAAAGATTTGTTTGGCGAGTCATTTTAAAGCGTCTTATGAGAAGAGCCACTAATGTTCCCATGGAGGCACATGGCCCCATTCATCTGAAGGTGTGGATGGGGAAGACAGAGGGGCATTAGGAAGGATGAGCGCCCTGGCAGATACCGAGTTAGCCATGGTGTCTGAAAGGAGCCGTGGATCACTCAGCTGTCCACACGTCACTGCCGGAGGCCGCGCCGCCGCACCCCCGGCCCAGCGCCCCCATCTGAATGATACACAGGGCAGAACACACACACACCATGCCTAATGAGACCACCCAGGAAGACGCGGACGCTGTCTGGGCCTCAACAAGCGTTGATTTTCGCGTTCTGGAAGACTATGGGCGGGGGGCAGGTGGTGGCATCATCACTCTCTCAAGGGTTGTGGGGGAGGGTGAAAATGTTGACAATGGGCTATGTGTATGCGCGGGTCCATGGGACGCCAGCAAAAACGTCCTGATGGGGTGTGGGGGTGCAGCTGTGATCTCCCTTGAGAGCGTGTGTGTGTGTGTGTGTGTGTGTGTGTGTGTGTGTGTGTGGGAGGAGGGTCCCATGGGAGGGCCATCTCTATGGTGCCTGTGCTAATGGACAGCACTGCTGGCCTGGGGGCAGGCCAGGAATGCACAGGATTCCTATTTTCCTCAAAGCACACACACACGAACAAATGCATCCAAAGCCAATCCGAAGACATTGGATGTTTGTTTGCATACCTGGTGTAAAGTTTAACACGCCTCCGGAGAGTTGCTATACATCTGGGTTTTACACCCTTCACACCTGCTCATAAAACACACTCAGGAGCTTTAAGTGTCCTCAACCCCGACTGGCTAACATAACCTCCACCAGATGAGGACACTGCTCCTCCAGACCCCCCCCCCCCCCAATCGAGGCATGGAGCCTGGGGGTGAGAGAGCAGCCCGACTACAGGGTGGGAGGTGGCTGTCCGTGACAGCAGGTCTGAGCGGGTGAGCTATGGGTGGAGTGGAGCCTGCGGGCCGGGCCCTGTGTCATGTAGCACCAGAGGAATGAGACAGCTGAGAGCCTTCGACCGCTGCGCCTCATAAACAGAGCCTTGTTGGCTGAGCGCTGGGGACACATGGACCCCCGCTGAAGGAGCTGCTGACAGCTGGGGACACTGGGGGGAGTGAGGGGACAATGAGACTGGGGATGTCACTAGGACTGAGGGGCCGGCCATGTGCCTCCAGCTGGACCCCAAGGACCAGGAGACGGCAACAGACTACTCCAAATCTACTCCAAATCTACTTTCGGGACTGTGTGATTCTTCGTAAGAGCAAGGGGCGGTTTCTACCTCATGCTTTTGACACGTTGAGGTTTTGGGTTCAGGTCCTATGGAGGTCATAGCATGTGTGTGTGAATGTGCCAAGGACAGCCCGGGGCTCCATGAGTGTCACAGAGGTGAAGCTCCAGAGAACATCAAGACAAAGTGGTGGCCAAAACCAAACTGATCGGGTTCAAAGTGAAAAATGACAGATTTTTCCAACTGCCGATACAAACATATCACATTATCAATAAAGCTTATAATGACGATAAAAACAGTATACCTGTAGTGCTAAACATGTACATACAATATGTAAGTAATAAATGCACTATATGTCTGCAGATTGTGGCATGTTTTGAAAAAGGTAAATTAACATAGCATCTGAATAATAACAATGATCATAATACAGACAGTTATAATACTAGAGGTAGGAGCTGCTTAGCGTCTTCTATTCTGAATTAGACATTTCCTTTTCATTTTGTCGGCCGTCTCCTGTATTGCATGTTTGTCAGGGTCTTCGTTTTCCTATCCAATGCCTGTCTCCTGACAGCCCAAAGTGTCTCAAATACTACCGCACGACAAGTGCTCTTCAAGTGGTCTTCAGTGGGGACAGGGTATCTGTCATTGAACACACAATCGTACACTCGCACCCACATACATATTTCGTATGTGCACACACACACACATCTCACTTCCACTCTCACACACTCCAGGTACTGTTATCCCTTCAACTTGTTTTCCTTCATTAATTTACTTCTATACATCACAGTCTTTCTGACCCCTTCCTCTTCGAAGCAGTCATTTGAGCCAGTGGTGTGGAAGGAGAATGTTCTGGTTTGGCACTGTGAGCTCCATCAGTCTAGAGGGCTGGAAGCAGAGCCACCAGAGGAGTGTTCTGTTAATACTGTTCATCCCAGGCTCCTCTGCTCAACCCTGGCACTGTCCTCCTGCCCAACATGGCGTCTGTATGTCTGGTCAACCTCAGGATGACCCCTCTTCCCACGGTGGCGGCAGTGGGGCTACAGCACCCTCCTCCTCCCCCATGTCCTCCTCCTCCCCCATGTCCTCCTCCTCCCCCATGTCTTTCTCCTCCCCCATGTCCTCCTCGCTCCCCTCAATCTCAACTCACGCTCTGTGTCTATCTATCTTTGCGTGTTTCTTTCGTCTCCCTGTGTCTCCTTCGACAGTGCCAGCTCTCATGGCCCAGGGCCCAGGGCCCCACTGTCACAGTCCTGGCTGTGTTGTGTGCTTCAGGAGGGGCCTTCCTGTTGTGTCTGTCTGCCAGGGGTGGAGCAGCAGGGGGCGAGAGGGAAGGCCGGCCGGCTGGCTGGGGTGGCGGGGTTCAGGATTGGTAGAAGTGGTGGTAGTGGTGGTGGTGTTCGTGGTGGTGGTGATGCTCATGGCGCTGCACCACCTGGGCCAGTCCCCCCTCGTAGAGCACGACGCTGGGCAGGTCCCTGACCTGCTCCTTCTCCACCACCGGCCCGACAGACGCCCCCAGGGTGCCCAGGGGTCGATAGCCCAGCGTGGTCCCGTCCTTGGCCTTCTGCTTGTGTCTGCGGTAGGGTGCCGTGGACTGGTGAGGGGGGGTCTGGCTAGGCAGCGCTGGGGGAGGGGGCACCCCCCGGCTCCTCATCACCCGGCCAGTGGCCTGCGCAGGGGGAGTGCGGCCGTGGGTCTTGGGGGAGCGAAGGGCGTGTTTTCCTGGGTCCTGGCCCGCACGGGGCTTGGCGGGAAACAGGTTGTCCACAGGGCCGGCACCCTCCGTGACAGTCTGCGAGCGTCGGTGATGGGAGTAGGCGTGGCCGTTCTCGGGTTCGTGGGAGCGGGACCTGGTTTGGTTGGATTGCCGAGTCTGGGGCTCTGCTTTCACTGGCTCTGCGGCTGCAGGGGCTGTGGAGGAGAGGGACACACACCAGCTATTCAACCCATGCTGTGTGAACAGCCCTCCTAAATAAATCTTCATTTGAAACGCTGAGTCATTCTGTTAGCACTTTCAGGTTAGGGATCACTCTTCACAGGACACAATGTGACAGATAGCTTTTTACACTCGTTACAGTGGCCATGCAAAATAAGCATCATGTCAACACTGACATTTAGATCAAGGCGGCCGCTTATTAAACATAATTCAATTCACCCCAGCGCGGGCTCTTGATGGGGCTTAGCCCTGAATACATACTGTATTGTGCCTGGCTGGGTCCAGATGTTACTGCTGGCCAGACCTGCTGCAGATCATACACCTAATGGCATCAAGCAGGTGCTGTAGTAATAAGGGAGGGAGGCAGCTATATCTGGAAGAGACTTCAAAGGGCCGACCGTGTGGCGCTGCTGCCCCTCTCTCTTTCCCTATCTCTCTCTCCCTCTCCATTTCTCCCTGTCTGTCTCATTCTCCCTCCCTCCCTCCCTCCCTCCCTCCCTCCCTCCCTCCCTCCCTCCCTCCCTCCCTCCCTCCCTCCCTCCCTCCCTCCCTCCCTCCCTCCCTCCCTCCCTCCCTCCCTCCCTCCCTCCCTCCCTCCCTCCCTCCCTCCCTCACTCTCTCCATCATAGCCTTGACTCCAGCTGACCTCAGCTGACTCACCAGTACCGAAGCGGGAGGTGTAGTTCTCAATGCCTGCCAGGTCCAGGTAGTGGTTCCTCCGCTCCAGGTTCTCGTCTACACAGTCCCTCTGGCATCCCTGCTGGGTGTGGGGGTCGCCGTGGTGGCGCCTGGCACGACAACGGAGACATTTCTCATCAGACACAGGTGGCACTAAAGCACACGATCTCTCCAAGACACAAGGATTTTTTACTGGGTTCACCTTACACTGTATGATACTGTTGGTCTATTTTGCTGTTTAATTTGATGTTTCACCGTTATAAACAGTCCGTTTCAAGGCAGAGAGGGAAGAAGCTAAGTCAGTCACCTGAGGAGGGCCCGGGACTTCTTGTCTGCACTTTTTGGGTCTTCGATGCACTTGTCAGTTTTGTGTCTGGGGTGAGGCATGTCTGTGTGACAGATAGAGGGAGAGAGAGAGAGGTGGAGAGAGTGAGAGAGCAGGCCATTATCAAAGAGAGCGATACAGAGCAGCCACACACAGCACTGACTACTACAGTCACACAGGCCTCAGAAGAAAGAAACCTTTGTTCACAGCCTTTTACTTTGAAGATCTATAAAAAGGGGGGAAAAAACAACAATGCTTCATTTATTCTATGTTCTACTCCAGGACTCATATAAGACACAGGAAAAAAAACACACCCAAAGCCAAAAGTTTATTAATGGTGGAAGATCTGATGCAGTTTGAAATTATCATGAAGAAAGCCTGCCCGATTTTCTAAACCAGCTTCTTTTGAATCACTTGACGGTTATAAATAGCCACAACAACAGGACATAAACAAACAGGAATACGTTTTTTGAACATTTATTCCCCACAATTCTTGTTTACTGAGTCGACAGTTAGAAAAGTTAAGTTGAATGTAGCTATATTTTCCCGACAGCTTGGAGGGAGAGGGGGGAAAAAGAAAATGGCGGTGGTTATCAAAAGTCTTTGCGCATCTCTTAAGGTTTCTCTCTGAGTATTTGAAGGCACAGGGGGGGCTCTCTTGGCTCTGTCACTCCGCCCATCATTAAAAATGAACCCCATTGTGCTGGGGAGATGGAGCGATGGAGAGACAGAGGCAGAAAGAGAGAGAGAAGAGGGGGACTGACAGGCCTAAAGCAGGTGCCTTTTCTGCGCGACAACAAACATGTCTCTGGATGAGCTGACAGCAGGCAACACAGGGGAACCCACACAACCCCCCTCCCCCAGTCCTCCTCCCAGGCTCCCCCTCTCTTCTACACGCCCTGTGATCCAGGCCTGTCACCCCTGCCTGTACCTGTGACGCCCTGAGTGCAGCTCCTCCACCGCTGGCTGGAGTCTGGGGCCACGGAGAGCTTCACCCGCAGAGTCTTACTGCTGCTGGGGGAATGGTTGACGGAGGAGTCCACAACCTCGTAGATGGTGTGGAGCAAGCTGGTGATGTCCTGGAGAGAAAGAGAGACAGAGAGAGACAGAGAGAGAGAGAACAGGAGGGAAAAGAAAGCACAAGGTTTAAGCTCTGAAGTGACACCGCACTCCTAGGAGGTATCTCTTAGGCGTAGCTCACACAGGCAAACCGGCAGTGGAGGGAAGAACACCAAGGATGTCAGTTGTTTTAGTTCATCTCTTTCTGTAAAGTGATCAGGCAGGGGGAAAGGAAAGGGATAAATGCATGAAAAGAACTGTCTAGTAGGTAGGAGGAGAAACGCACCCGAGATGTCAAACCTGATGTACGACTTACTACACGCCCGCGACGCAATGCTCTCTTAATTTATCTCGCTCACTTTCTCTTTGACTTCAGACCTTTTTATTCTCTGTCTCGGTATGAATTCACACGCTAATCGGGGGTTTGTCTGTGTAGCTCTGGGGCATGATAAGGGGTGAATGAGAGAAGAAGAGCGAGAGCGGGAGAGAGAGAGAGAGAGAAGTCGGTACTGGAAGAGAAAGAGAGGGAGAGAGAGTTATAACCCCACGAGAGAAGGACACAGGGGCCAAGGAACACTCGTACAGACAGCAGACATCTGAAATCTGCTCTCACTGAAGACATGAAAGCCAGCTTAGGAAAAGCACAACATTACCATCCAAAGATTAAAATTGTATTATGCTTAATTATACATATTTCAAGTCTTGTTAGCGATTTCCCTCTGAAGGTAATTACAGTCCTGCTACAAGTGCTCCCTCGACTGCTACTGGTGAGGAATGGGGGCTCTTAAAATGGCTCTGGAATTAGGCTGCTCTGTTCGACTATTAACTCCAGCTCTCTCACCCAGAAATTAAGTCCAAACTGTCTGAATTCAAAATTGCCTCTCTCTCTGACTAGCAGCATAAAGAACTATTATGAATTCCTCAGGGACCGGTTCCAGATACCGTTTCAAACACAAACATGTGTCATTTTTAGTTTCATTTCAAGGGAGCTGCAGAAGAAAGCAGTTTTTTCCCCTTTTTTTGGAGCGCGCTGACGCCTCATGTGCTGCGGGGCCTCGGCGATGCCAGAGAAACTGGAGATCCAACCATACGGAGGACAGCTTTAGTCTCTTCACACAGTTTCAAGAAAAATGCAGGCCTTTTCGAGGGCGCCCTCAGATCTCCACAAATGAGAGGGCCAGCCACAAGGTATCTTGGACATGGAGGAAAAGCAAAGAAGTCTTTTCATTTCGCTTCCTCGCTGCATGGAGGAAATGGATTAATGGGACTTAATCTGTCTGTGTTTTCTTTCAAAAACGTCTAGCTGCCATCTAGAGACGGTGGTGGGTGGGTGTGTGTGGGAGTCTGTGTGTAGGTGATTTGAATGTGTAGGTGTGTGTGTGTGTGTGTTGGCATGCTTGGATAGAAACAAGCAGAAGCAAAGGAGACGGGTTAAAAAGTTGGTTAATGCAACAAGAGTTAGCATAGTTGGCACCAGCAGCTCTTACCTCTCTGGTGACCTTGCCATTGTTGTCAAAGTCATACAGGGTAAAAGTCCACTCCTGCCTGTTGTCCTCCTCTACCGACACTGCACACTCCAGCTCCTGGAGAAAAAACAATTTCATCAATTCACGTCCCGTAGATGCAAGTGCGTGCGCGTATTTCTGTGCATGTGAATGCGCGTGTCAGTGTGTGTTTACGTGTGAGTGTGTGTGTTTGTCTCCCCATCAGTGAATGTGACGCACGATGTGGTTGGCCTAGTTTCCTTCCTCCGGGGGCAGTCCTAAATGGCCCGGTCGATGTTAACACTCACTTCAAACTGGAGCTGCTTCTGTGTGCCTGCGGGCGCCTTGCTCTCCTTGCCCTGTCTCTTCTCCTCACAGCACCCGACCGACTTCTCTGGGGGCAGAGCCACTGCGGGGACACGCACACACATACACACATTAAACACAGGGTTGGGGGTTCAGAAACAAAGACTAGGGGCTTCCTTCATAACCTAAAGGGATGGCGAGAGAGAGAGGGTTCTTTGAGAAGGTGCTAGCCCCAGGGCCAGACACATAGGGTGTCCACACAGTGAGGAGGATGAATGGCTTCACACACAGCCAAGAGACAGGACATGATATTGGGTCGTGTTTGAAAATAAAGGGCTGCACTGGAAACGGCATGCGAACATCAAAGGGCCCATGGGAGCAACCCCCCCCTGTGTTTGCTGGCTTCATTGCAGCTGGGCTCATCAGTCTAGATGTGACAGGCATAATGTTCTCCCTGTATTACTGTGGGTCTCCAGACTGTACATCACACTGTAGACCCGGGTCCAGAGAGAGACTTCATCTGACCCTTTATTTTCTAGTGCTCCTCTACCCACCATCAACAACAACTAAAACCGTCAAAGTGCGAGCCTGGAGACTAGGTAGTGGGCCTGTGCACCTCTGCAGCGCTTTACACATGAGGTGAGATTGAAAGACAAGGGGACGAGAGCAACACTGTGCCGGCAAAGGCGTCCGATACACCCAGAGCCTCCATCTGCTCGTTTTTTTCCCCCGTTCAGGAGCTTAGCCGATCTGTTTCGCTTGCGTGCTCCCTGCTCGCCAAATGGGCTTGATAGAGATGTTACGAAGAGGGACCCTCAGTCTGGACTGGCTGCACGTGAGGACTTTCCACTGACGCCTGTGTGTCCCGCGGGTGACATACACCCATAGTGCGGAGTGTGTGTGTGTCTCTCTCTCTCTCCTCGTTCACCCCCCCTCCCCCTCCCCCCCCCCCCGCCTCCCTTACCCCCCCCCCCCCCATCCCCTCCCCCGCTTCGCACACTTTGAAGTTCCATTCTCAAACCTTTTGGACGAGGATCAGACCGCCTGTAAAACAGAATCACTAATTAATTAAGCCAAGTCAAAATCTGAAACAGTGTTTGTTGTGCTCGCCAAAAGAAGCAGACACAACAGCCCCCCCCCTTCTACTCCTCCTGATCCAGGGAGATCAAAGACGACCCGTCCCATCCCTGGGCAGACAGGCACCGGCAGAATGAAGGGCCTCCTTCCAGGGAGATTTGACCAACTTTTTTTGTGAGAGAGGGAGAAGGGGGGGGGGGGGGGGGGGGTAATGTCGGGTCCTATCTTTTGATCATCTGAGGTGCTCAAAGAGAACATTGTGCATGTTAGGTAGGGGGGGGTTCTGTTCAGTAGGAAGTCCAATATAGTGGAGATGCTTATCTGGAGGCTAATGAATGGCCTGGGGGAGATACTGTAATCTGCCCCCCCCCCCCCCCCCACACACACGCAGACAAACACTGACCATGACCCCTCAATGGCTGACTTAAGCCTTGCCTTTGTAAGGGGGGGGGGGGTACTGGCTGAAGATTCAATCTGAAAGGGCAGAGATGGGTTTTCAGGAAGGGCTGGCCCCCACCACTTTCTACCCTCTATGCTAGGCCTGTTTTCCAATGGCACCTTCTTTACATACATTCACATACGTGCTCGCATTTATGTGCCAATGACATGCAGCTCTACACAAACACTGCTACCACAGCAAGAACAGGAGCACTGACACACTTTCTGCTAAGACACACTTTTTAGCAAGGCCACTGAATTACAAATGACCGATTCTAAGCCCAAATCTTTCATGTCGATTGGCCCATGTGTTTACTCTGGGAGACAGGATACAATGGCAAGTGTTCAAACATCTCAATGTAAGCGTTACCTGCGCTGATAGGGTTTCAGTCTGTGGACAAACACACTCTAACTCACTCCCCTTCACCCTTTCACACCTCACTGCATAGTGGGCAGGGTGAGACATCCTACAAACGCTTTCATCTTTGAGGCCTTTTGCTCTTCCCTTTGCAATTTTGCCAGCAAGATTTTTTTTTTTTCATCCTTACAAACTTTCTTTGCAAGTGCTTACTGAAGCCCCGAGGAGAGAATGCTTTTATATCTACTCTCCTATCATCTTCACTCCTTTCTCTCTCACTCTCTTCTCACTTTAAGATCCCACTTTGTCAGATGTGTGGCAGAGCTTGTAGTGGGTGGAGTCTACACCAGGGTTTGAGTCAAGTACTCACACAGAAAACCCTCTAAAACACTCCGTTATTAAGTACAGTCTTGTGTTAAATTGGACTGTATACAATTATTAAGATGCACTGCTGTACTGTGTGAACGACTCCAAAGAATAGCTTGTATCACCAAAGTCTACTAGTCATAGTGGGACTGCAGAAAGGACACAAGCACACCAGTTCACAAAAAGTCTCACAGCAAGGAAGTCCCATGTTTGATTCCCGGACGGGGGCCCTGTTTAATGTTCAGGACATGGGTGAGCATGCTGACCTGCCGCTGACCCACTGCTCCTGGCTGCCCCATAAGGACAGCAGGACGGGTAGAATGCAGAGGCTGTGGACACTCCGGCACGCGAGTTTGCGTGGAACACGATTGGTGTGATTAATAAACGCTTCTTTTTCATCCACTTCCACCGTTACTCCGAGGAATAACCAAAAACGCTGTTCAGGACAGCCAGACTTGGACAAGACTCAGACTCCGGTGCCAAGCCGCCTGACATGTGTGGCCCTCCACGCTCTTCTCACTCGTAAGTGCCCTCCCACTCAGAACCTAGCCATAGAACCTAGTGCCTAGTGTCCTTGTCTCCTATCAGAGACAGAACTCTTTAGCCGGGATCATGCCACACAGGAGGGGGTTGAGGACACGCAGGGGGTTTGCGATGCTTGCGGGGGGACGGGTGGATGAGAGAAAGAGAGGAGGAGAAGAGTAAAGGGAGGAGGAGGACCGGAGGGTTTTATGCACCTCATCAGCATTTGTGGGGCTTAGTATGGGACGAGGGGAGGAGGTGGGCATACCTTCTAAACGGTAATGTTCATCACTGATCCCTTCTGCACATGCTTCATCCAAAGGGACCTGGAGTGAAGGATAGACAGAGGGAGAAAGAAAAGTCAGTCAGTGTTGACAATCTACAGACAGGCAGGAGGATCATTTCACATTGCAAAAAACAAACAGCTCTTAATGGACACCGGTAATTCATCTAAGAGCTGTATGATACATTGCGGCTGAGTTGCATTGAAATGACGACGGTCAGAAGTATGTGTAGAGTATCTGGCAACCAGTGACAAACTGAGGCTAAATAGAACCGGAAAATAGGCGCAGGCGGTAACAGGAAGATCTAAACACGGCGTGTGTGTGAGGCTGCCAAGCAGGCCTGAGACGAGTGAAAAGAGCCGTCTCAATCACCACTCTCTTCCTGTCAGGGAATTCTGGGAAAAAGAAGGGGTGTTGTGGGGGTTATTTCTGCGACGGGTCTTTCGTCACCGAGGGTAGCGATACGTTCCAAGGCTTGTTATTTTTCGTTCACCAGAGCCCCCTGTCCTGGCAGCCGTGTGTGTGAGTGCATACCAGAGGGCTGTGTGACATGCGAGCTCCGGGGTTCAACCATGGAAAAGTCTGGCTCAGGTGTCCTCTCTGGTATTGCAGTCATCTGCACCAATAACCATTACTCACTCACATATACACACAGATACACACACCCAGGAAAGCAAACATGCATTCGCACACACAATATGAGTATCTCTCAAGTGAACTAATGCAACAGAAAAGTCGCACTGGACACATCCCATACCCCACAAATGTGCATATGCACACCAACACTCCTTAACACGCCGAGGCGATATTACGGCACACCACATTTGGAGGATTATGGGTCAATTCCTGCAATGCTACAGCAGCCACCCATGTCAATGAAGGCCATAGCTACTTATGCTAGTCAGCGTGGAGCATTACTGGAGTTTGAGGGGTAGGGGTTCCCAGAGCGAGGACGTGTTGGAGGGATCTGTGTCTAATCCATACAGATCTAGAAGGTCAGCCAGTGTGATCCTCACCCAGTGTGATCCTCACCCAGTCAGCCTTGGTAGAGCTGTGCACCTCAGTGGGTGGCCCCCACTGGAGGAGTATACACACACTTACACATACTGACTGGTTCTGTCTGACTCACTTAAACCTCTGACAGCTCCCTCTAAGCAGAAACCTTAGCAACTTGCTATTTAAACCTTGCCTGAACCAGACTAATATGGTCAGGCTTAGAAGTTACATGGACCGGGAGATAGAAGTCAGATATTGTTTAAGAGGGGAGAGGGTGTGGGGTGTGGGTGCTGGGAGTGGGTTACATGAAGAGGTTTTGTGTTGCTGCTTAGGGCTCAGCTTGTTTCTTTGAGCGCCAGCCAGCACTCTGCTGATAGCGAAATGGGAGAGCCTTGACGTGTGTATTCTGCTTTGGAAGGTCGACTCCAACAGGTCAGTCCAACTCTACAGAGACGCCGAAGAGGAAAACACAAATCGGCAGTGCTTTTCAGAACATCTTTTAACAGACAGATATGGGAAAGCTGAAGCTGTAGGCAACTGTAAAGGGTGTATTTGAGTGTGTGTGTGTGTGTGTGTGTGTGTGTGTGAAAGACAGAGAGAGAAAAAAAGAGAGAGCAAAGAATAAAGAGTGTTGACTGCACCCAAAACCTCAATGTGGCGTCAGGACCATTTCTGAAGGTCAGGTCGAGTTCCCTGGGTCAGTGGAGAGAGCCAAACAGCCTCTAATACTCCTGGCTATAGATGCAAACTATTTTTGTGGACAGACCAACCAACTGACAGAGCAAGCCATAGAGCTGGTTGTCGCAGCTAAAAATCACCCCTCAATCAACATTCCTGCAGTCTCACACTAGACCATGTGTTCTGATATCTAACAATGAACACTCTGGGCTTTAGTTACAGTAACAAACCATCCTCCAATCATGCACGCACACACACACACACACTCATTCACACGGTATTGAGCACATTTTCGTTTTTGATGAATGACCAAAATTGTGGAGGGGTTAGCCAAGAACATGAGAACAGGGGGGAAAAGGAATGTGCTAATTGGATGTTGTCTGTGGTGATGGATGGCAGCTGTATTATTAGTATGTTGAGGTTACTGTCTGAGATGGGCTCTGCATTTTTGGTAAATTTTGAAAAAAATATCATTCAGAATCAGTACATTCATTCAAACCCCCTGATCTTTAATATTCTGTTCTCTCTCTCTCTCACTCTCTCTTTCTCCTCATTACTTCAGCTGAAACAATTGAGCACTGTATTTTCTGGGGCACTTTCTTTTATTTAAATACTTCAGAAAATGTGAGTTCAAGGAACTGGTCAATTTGACACAAAGTAATTGTGAAAAAGTCCCCATGTCTCCTCTATTCCTGGCAGCCAAATGTCCAACATTCGCTGAACTCTGAATCTTGTCCCAAAGGAACAATGAGACTAGTCTCTTTGTCCAGCTCCTGGACCTGTGGCTCCCCGGTTGGAAGCTTTAATGGCTGGAATAACCCATTTGGTGAGGCTCAGGTCCTCACCAGGCAGCAGAGGTCCATTCAGCGCTGAAAAAAAAGCTTAATCCCCTGAACCTCACTTCTGACTCCGGTGACACCCACCGAGGTTTAGGACCCTCCCTTCACAATTCAATGGAGGTCCCGGGTCTGCAGCCCTTCAAACATGCAGGCCAGCCCTCTGGGAATGCTCTTTTCTCCAGGGAGAACTCATAAGGATCCAGGCAGCAGTTGAAAGGAGAGAAGATTAGCGACTTGGACAGCCACTGAGATACTGACCTCCCCCTCTGTAAGGAGATTCAATGTTCATTTTGGTATTGTAGCCCAAACGCAGTGGGCCAAAGTAATGCATGACCCCAGAGTGAATGGTCACAGCCAATGCAGCCAGCATTCCAGACGGTTCAAAGTTTCTTCATCGGGTGTAACCTTGAGTTTGAATTCTTGTTTGTGTTGAATGGTTATGTTAGGGCGCTAAATGCATGCTAATCAGTAGACCTTTAAAGAGTCATCAATCTTGACCTGCCCTGTCAGAGAATTAGCCAATCACTGGCTTGCAAGAAGACCTATGCAATCCTGGGGTCAAGGGTTACCGTGGGAGTGGAGTTTAAGGCAAACACAGAGAAGGGCAAGGCTAAGAGCTGCACCCCTTTGATCATCTTGAGTATGACTTAATGAACACAGCACCTTCTCAGAGTAAAACTCCAGTAAGCTTAGTGAGTAAAACTCGACATAAACACACACACACAACTCATTGCTGTTGTGGTTGCATTTGACAAAGATGTTTGAATGATAAATACCTGCATAGTGTGTGTATAATGCTGTTACTGAACCGTGTCTATGGAAAAATGTGTTTAACAACACATGTTATGAAGTGTTTATGACGTTTTAATGTGGAGCTACAAAGAGGTGTCACTTTCCCAGGCCTGCAGAAAGTCTTGGCTGGTCTTAGGGCCTAACAGCATCATGAACACATAAACAAGAGCTCTCCTCCAACACTTGGGACCACCAAAAACAATTTTCCAGACATGATGTTTAATGTTCTGTGGAAACCAAAGTATAAAGCATTTCACTTTCAACAGCAGCCAGACCCTTTTGAGCTTCTTCTGTGCCTGGAGGAGGAGGATTGCAAGGCTCCAGTGTGTTTTAAAGTTGTTAGAAGCCCTTCACAGAAAGTGATTTATTCCTATAACATACATAAGAACACAGTGTGCAGCATTACAACATCCCAGCTATGGGGATGGACAGTCTCTGGCGTTGTTTGATTTGGCCGTTGAATCTACATGGCAAACCAACGTCAACAACACGCACATAAATATGTATTTCCAAAAAGGAAAAACCAGATTTGCATGTTTACAAACCATAATATTTTAAGAACTAGTATTGGGATAGACTGGATATACAGAGTGATTGAGGGTGAGACGTTAAGTTCCAGAAGCCATTAACTGCATGGGGCACAGAGCTCACTATAGGCTGACTGAAGTTTGGCAAGTAAGGTCATCGGGTTGCCAGGGGCCCCCCCATCAGTCTTATCCTGGCATTGTGCTCACTGAAGAGTAGGCCAAGACTAAGCCAAGTGTGCGAGCATGTGTTCTTCTATTTGGCACATTAAGATGTTAGAGCCACATACTGTATAGTGAAGAGTCTCAAACAAGCAAGCACTGGTGACAAGCAGTCAAAATCTTTCCTTGAGACAAGGAGAATCATGTGTGTGCAGGTAGAGACCAACGGCTAGTGCGTTGCACACTCCAAGCAAGAGCAACTATAAGAGAGCGGGTGTTTACGTGTGCGAGAGAGGGAGCGTGCGGTTGCGGAAAGAACCACAAGGCTCTCGGTCTACACCGTCTGCCTCCACGCCACGCCACACAGGCTGACAATTTACACGGCCGACGACAGCTTCGCCTGATCGTGCGCCAGGGCTCCGTGGAAGCAGGCCTCTGGAGTCTCACCACTGTTGCTGGCACTCCATCAAAACCCAGGAAAAATCTCATTAGGCCTGTCTCGCCTTGCCTCCTGCACTGGAAAACACCTTCAGGTCTGACATTTACAGCAAAACAGCCAAGGCAGGGAGCGACAGATGAAAGGCCGTTTAGCGAAAGCAGGCGAGACCGAAGGAGTCAGTCAGAGACGTGGAGAGGATGAGGGAATGGTAGCGATGCCTCTCTGGTTCCCTGTCTGCTCTTTTTGGCTTCACATATGGGATCACTAGAGAGTCTAACAGAAAGTTACCTGTTGATGGGAGACAAGGTCATTCCTAGGTAAAAACTTCACTCAATCCTGACAGACTTTTAGGGTCAAGATGAAGTTATCACATGACCAGACAAGTCATTCACAGAAACATTTATATGAAACTATTTTAAACATATATTTTTGCCTCACATCTGGCAGCAAAGCACATTTTATGATGGTGTTCATAAAAATAAAATTCAAGAAAAGGTTTGTTGTGGATTGAGACCATGATGTGCGAACTTTGAAAACCAAGTCTTAAAAAAAAAAAAAAAGTTTGGCATTTGTATTTTGGTATTTAGGACAGCAAAATAAATTAGCATCAAGATTATTAGTGCAGTTTCGGAGTGCAGATGTGCAACTCCCCCACACATACAAAACCCCTAAACTGAGATACTCTGGCTGCTGCCCGGCTGCTGCCCGGCTGTTTCAGAGGATGGAGTCCGAGCCTGGTCCAGACCTAATGCCTGAACATAGTGGAGAATCAGTCACTGGAGCAGTGGCAAGAAACAGTGGGGAAACATACACTGTCCACAGACAGACGCCCGACCCTGGCTCCAGACTCCACACGCACTGTGAACTGTTCCTCGCAACAAACATTACACAGGACTCCCGGCCCTCAAATCCGCACGTAGCGGCAGAACACGACGCCTTGAGATGGAGCCAAGATAGGGGGGTGTTGATGTGAGCTGGTGAACAGAGCACTGTGTCTGAGCTTTGGCTTCAAAGGGGATCGGTTTGCACACATGAAATTAAGATCTCTCGGATAATCATATGGAGCGAGGCTGCCTGCACATTTACCGAAACTGAGAGACAGAGAAAAAGAGAGAGAGAAAGTAAAAGAGACGGAGACTACTAGTATGCACATTTCCAAATTAGGATGCATCTGAACTATTATGTAAAAGTTTTCAATCATGTATGGTTTGTCTCTCAATCAGAGATTTTACTTCACAAAGGGATCTATCAGCTGAACCATCTGATGCTACAGGATTTTTTGGCTCCAAAACAAAAAATAATTGGGTTCGCTCCCAAATTATAGATCATTATTATGCAGAGACCCATAAAAGCAATTGAAAGACAATTTTTCATGGCAAGAAAATATACAACACCTGTGGTCATTTACACCACCTAATGCACACAGTCAACTCGATTATCAACAGGCTGTTGCTCAATACCTCAAAGTGTGTTGATCAGACTTTGACCTGAAGTCATTTTACCTTCAAAAGCGAGCCTGGACAGATAGGTTAAACCATTTTAGAGAAAACAAAGACCTGGTTCGACGGGACAAAAACAAAATCCCTAACATTTGAGATGTTGCCCGTTTCGAACGGCGCTTCAGACTGAGCATCATTTGAGGTCTGCCACAAAGGAGACACAGACGGCACCTCGAGCTGCAGCCTGTGGACGTCTGCAGACTCTGCGGCCCCCCTGTGTGACACCACTCAATTTCAACACAACCACTTTTCTTCCTTTGCCAGCAGGAAGGAAATTATAGCCAGGGGCAGGGGATCCATCAGCGGCAGGGCTGGAGGGAGGAAGCTGCCCTGTGATTAGAGTGTGCCTGGTCAGCAGCACCAAAGGCCCTGGGCTGGTGGGGCCCACGCATGCCAGGGGGCTTAGGCTCTTATCTCTAGTTCACTGGACAGGTCAGCCAGCCGCTCCACCAACACACACACAGCTTTGGCCACAAAGCCCTGTGTTGGACGAGGTGTGGTCTCGTGTGGTATTGTGTGCTGTACGTAGAAGCCAAACCTCACGGTTTGATCTGCAGGCCTATGTTTACTGATTTTAAGGCGTCTGTGCAAACTACATGAAGTTGCCGGACACATTGACCTCATGCACTCCTGTTGTAAGTGTTTTCACTAACGTGCATTCGGTTCTCATCTCTTGATATGAGCACCCCGAACACCTCCCGCATCCCCCCTCTGCCCCCCCCCCAAAAGGACATACCATTGGCTGGCTCAATTTTATGGACTTACTGTGCATGGCCTTCAGTCATTTTGCACCTCAGATTAACATTGCAAACATCACTGGTCACATTACCTCACCCACATCAAAGGCGGCCTCCTAAAGGCTCAGTGGAATATTAGCAGAGATTTACAGCTCTCATCTCTGTACTTCAGAAACATGCTGATTTGAGCTAATCTCCCTTCCCCACTCCCTCTTTGTGCTTCATGTGTGGAGTTAGCCAACACTTTAATGACCCATTTACAAAACTTTTACACCTGCGAAGATAAGATTTTTACAGCTCCTTTAACCCCTGGGGCTGTGGAACCTGCCTGCCTCTCTAAGTGTAGGCATCTGTATAGCTTTGAAAAACATGCAACCAAAGCTATTAAGCTTTATCAGGCCTGTTTATCAAATGTGTCTCTCATAGAGGACTGGGAGAAGGAGTGAGGGATGGATCTAGATCAAGGGTCTTTAAGATCCCAGTCTACTCTCATGTGTTTTTCCTGGCAGATATGAGGTTAACAGGGGATATGAACTCTAGGTGGACTCCTCTTACACATTCTCCACCAGCCGATGAACCCTGCCGCTGGAGCCGCAAGTCCCGATGGGGAGCTGGGGATCGGAGAGGAATGGAGACGGCCTGTCACTTGGCCTTGATTTACAGGTGGTCCAGTCAGCCAAGAGCAACAAATCACAACGTTATGGCCCTTTGAATACAGAGTGAAGCTCATTTCCAAAGAATGGAAGAAGGGAGCCGAGGAGGCACAGTGACACGTCTCATCTCAGAGGGCCCCTGGGGTTAGGGCTGCAATCAGATCCCTCCCCCCGCCACACAGGAAATTATAGAGCCATAGAACCTTGGAACATTCTAGGCTAACTGTACCAAGACTGACACTCGTTTTAAGACTGACTGTATGGGTGGTGTGTGTGTCTGTGTGTGTGTGTGTGTGTGTGTGTGTGTGTGTGTGTGTGTGTGTGTGTGTGTGTGTGTCTGTGTGTGTGTTGAATAGCTTCCTGAGGGCGTGACACAGTGTGTCTGGGAGTTCTGGGTAATTAGTTATGAGTATCTCAAGAGGGAGTCATTCAAGGGTCTGTGTGGGTTCAGACACCAGTTTAAAGCACTATGAAGCGTGGGTGGGGGCAGGGGTTTAGCAGAGATCTGGTGGAAAGTGACAACCACTTCAGCCTTTCACCACGGAGCTCTGGCAAGATGAGCCAAAACACACCTTTGCACTCTGTCATGGAATTACCCCTACACCTGCGTGGCATAACCACCCATGTTACTTGTCTACCAGATAACCCCTTTCACAATTAATTTTTGGACAATTGACTTGCCTTATCTAGATCTTGTTGAAACATGACACAACTGTATGTGTTATCGAGTTCAGGCTAAAGGGATTGAGGTCGCCACCCGCAAGAAACCTGTATACTTTCTCAGAGCAGACATCCTTCAAACCATATACCACTGCGTCTAAACATGAAATATGTCTGACCTTTCAATTTTCAGTACAGTTGCCTCTTTAATTACACACTTTTAACTTGGGAATAGACACTTCCCCTACTGTAAGCTTACTGGAACCAAGTTTCTATTCGTAGCAGAACATTTGAGAAGAATAAGGGGCTTAATAGTCACCAACAAAATCTTTACTGAAGAATGCTCTTCACATTGGTACTTCCACACTCACAACAAATACCAACTGTCATGAGACACCAGATATTGCTAATAGCAGCCCTTTAATAACAACCCAGGAAGTAGGCAAGTAGTAGCAAAATAATTCTCAAAAAGTTCCAGAAACTTCGCCATTGAATGTTTTACTTTGGTTACTTCCAAAGATCTTGGAGAACGAACAGAGGCTTTGTAATCGCAAGCGAGAGCATTGCACCAACGGCATACAGCCGGATCTTTGGTCTTTGAAGCATCAAATAGAAATCAGCACAGTCAGTTTGTTCCACTTCCACTACCTGCAGGCTACCCCCTGTCTTTCATTGCTAAATCCGTGAGGTTCCACTGCAGTAGCAGAACGCCAAGGCAGAATAGCAGCATACAGTACACTTTAGCATGTGAACGATACATTGGATACTGCTGGGGTGGATTTGTGGTGTTTGTTGTATATTCCTTCATAGGAAATGTCTATAGGAGAAGAAATGACTCGGGGAGAAGAGGAACAGCGGTGTATGCCTGTCTCTGCCTGGACGAGAGGCCTGTAGCCTGAAGCTCAGACCCCAGGATGGTGCCTTACCCTCAGACACTGCTCACCTCCCTGACAATGCCCTGGCAATGCCCTTGGAGACTGCCTGGAGCTGTTCAACACACACACACAGATTAACCACCTAAAACAACACTGTACAAGCCATAATAATCCAAGGTCATAGCTAAACGAGCCATGTGCACTCCAGCAGAAAGGACAGTCCCACTGAGTGTTGGGGCGCCCTCTGCCACTTCTCAGTTCTATTCAGAGTTCAGTTCCACTCCAGCTCTGGTTAAATACTCTTCCTGTTGAGTCTGCTCTGTTCAATGTGAGTGATGGGCCAAGGGTTAACAGCCGAGGCAAAACGGCCCTTTGGGGAGTGCAGGGGCTGCCCTGCCCCATTGACAGTCTATGAGGTGAGGTCCTCTCCAGGGCTGTAGCACCTGTGGAGCATAAACACACCAGGGGAGCAAAGTCTTCCTTTCAGTTGGGTCGCTCCCGTGTTTGGCTTTTTCTTCACTGAAAACATCCCTCTAACAGACAATCCAGGCCACCTCCTGCCCTGGCGCCACAGGAAGAGTCCCGGCCCACCGTCAGAGAGGGAGGCACAATGCTCTCCCGGCTCTGTTTAGATAAACTCACTTCCTCCATTCTCTCTCACTCAGGTGGCCGCCAGGACCTGGTCACCATAGCTCTCTCAGGCTTTAGGGGGATAAACGCTCCAGCAGAGCTGTGGCAAGCTGTGTAGCCCATCACTGGTGTCTCCCTCCCTCTGTCTGATCAGCTACGAAAACAAATACAAAAAAAATGTGAGCACGCCAAATGGGTACTTATGTGCGATGGTTAGCAATGCTAAGTACAGTCGGAGTGTGTGTGCGCACATGTGTGTATTTGAGTAGATAGTAGTTTCATGCAGATGTTGATCTTGTCCTATTTGTAAGAGTCCCGCGACTTGGACTGCTCAGTCAAATTATTCAATGCTTGCTAGTACAGGCCAGAGCGAAACCCGCAGGGGAACTGATAAACAAACAAGAGAGAATTATTCAGGGTTTAAACGCTTAAACGCCCACTTCAGCACAGCCTTTTAAGTGGGTGATTAAAGCCGGCACAGAGCTCACATGGGAGGCTCAGTGGTACCCAATGACACCACAACAGCCGAATCCTCCACCATCTTTCCTCTCTAAATGTATACCTCTCCATCACTCCCCTCCAATCTCTCCCACTCTGTTAACCAATTACTCGCTCTCTTACTCTAAATCTCTTTTCCTTTGTCACCCAGTATCACCCACTGATATTATATTTGAACAGACTTCAAATCAAGGACTTATAAAATATAGCTGGATAAATCACAAGCACATCAATTTACATCTGGTATCATAAACCGTCTATTAAACATTGCAATGCCCATATCATAAACCGTCTATTAAACATTGCAATGCCCATTGGCGGGGCAATCCAGTATTATCCCAGTTGGTGGTGTATGCTAGTGCAGCGCCCCTTTGGCGTTTTGCGAGAGCCATGGTTCCATGTCTTAGTGCATATCAACATGGCGGCAAACGTGTTTATGTCTTTATATTCTTCGCAAATCACTCAGCCAAACAACGTTCCACGTTTCATTGCACGTCATTGGGTCCTGAGAAACACATTGGCAGATTTGTAACAAATAATCCAGCAACAGAAACACAAACACACAGAGACGGACAGAGATTTCTGCCTTTATAGTTCAACAGTCTTCCATGCTCCATCACTTCAATACTTTCCCAACTGCTTCCCTAGATTCACTCTGTAGAGATCCTGCATGCTTTTCAAGACACATTGTTATCTCCATTGTGTGGCAAAGGCCTTTTCCCTTTAAAAAAAACACAGAATTTCTCTCGACTACACACTTCAAACGGAAAGACAAAAGAGAGCAACTCGGTGTGATGACATCAGCTTGATTAACTCTATAGATGGATAATCTGCTAATTAGACCTTCTATAGACACCATTTTGATTATGCACATGCTTTTCAACTAAAAACTGTTTAAGGGTTTAACCCACAACCGCCAGACAAAGAGCTAGAAAGAGAGGAAAATACGACAGACACAACGGAGTAAGATGGCTGAGCGGTTAGGGAGTCGGGCTATTATCAGAAGGTTGTTGGTTCAATTCCCGGCCGTGC
The DNA here is from genome assembly GCF_054491055.1 of Hypomesus nipponensis. Lineage (NCBI taxonomy): Eukaryota > Metazoa > Chordata > Actinopteri > Osmeriformes > Osmeridae > Hypomesus > Hypomesus nipponensis. The sequence continues at coordinate 7,162,410 of NC_140379.1, forward strand.
AAAATTACGTTGTGTCCTTGGGCAAGGCACTTTACCGTACTTGCCTCGGGGAATGTCCCTGTACTTACTGTAAGTCACTCTGGATATGACCGTCTGCTAAATGACTAAATGCAAAATAGCCTTTGGACGTTACAATCTAATTTATCATTAGCATTTCCAGTCAATGTTACAGAGAAGTCTGTCTCCAGCATACCCAGCGAATAAACAATGCACAGAAAGCTTCATAAAAGAGGTGAGAACAGAGAAACACTTTGAAATGATCCTGGCCTATCCATTGCTCCACAGTTAGCAGATATTTGGGAAAACAAAGGCTGAATCTCAGCTGCTAATCCCAGGAGGATTCTGAGCACATTCCCAGGGACGCCTTTGATCTCCGGAGTGCATCCGGACAGCCAACCCCACACACACGCACATACACATAGGCGCCACTCCACCCCCCTGCACGCCCCCATATCTCACATAGCAAATCCCTATTTTTAACTGTCTGTAAACATAAAGTGTCACGCATCACAAAAATTACAGCCATGAAATTCATGACATGAACAATGAAGTGACATTCAATAGAAGGCACAGCGCTGACTGAAAATAAACTCCACCTTCAGAAAATATACATAATAGGGGTAAGAAAAAGAATCTACTGGGGGCAACCTGATCAGATATCAGTATTGATACCTTTGCCTTACTCAAAACATTCTCAGATTTCCCTCACAGGAACCTGTCCAGGCACCATCATTCAAAAGAGCAAATAAGGGATATCCGCTTCACATTGTCACTTTGGACAAGTTCCGCCAGCTAAGTAATCCATGTGTCACAATATCAGAGGTGACATTAATGCCACCCGCGTCCTTTCTCCCTTCTGCTCATGGGAAAATCACAAAAGCCAGGTGCTGTCCCTGTTCTCCCCCAAGGCAAACCCTTTATTTTCTTAGACCGCAACTCCCAGCTTCTTTTAGTCTCTTCAAAGATCAACAACAGGCCTGCGGTCCAATGGAAGTGGACAGGGGTAGATCCTGGAGGGAGAGGGGGCATACGACACAACTCTGGGGACAGCTGGTGGGAAAAGCACAGACATGGGGAGAGGACAGAAAGAGGGAGAGAAAAAGAAGAGTCTGCATTTGAAAGGTGCTTTCAGCTTCTAGACAAGGGCTTTGCGCATTGTGAAGACAAGAAAGGAGAACACAACAGGAGAAGTGCAAAAGTAAAGGGGGGAAAGAAACCTGCCGTGTCTTTTAGAAGACTTGAAGGCTTGCATATACAAAAAAGTAAGTACACATACATTTGCAAAAAGAGCATCAGGGCCTACTTCGAAAAATATTCAGACTTCTGCAAGTCCAATAAACAATTGCCAGGCACCTAGTGAGAAACACAGGGGTCAAGGGCAGAGGCTGCACAGTAATTTTTACATTTAATGATTTTGTAGTGATCACTGATTTTAGTCAGAGTTCTTAAATGTCATAAACGGTATTTTGGAATTTTTGAAAGCAGTGTCTTGAGAGACTCCAACAGAGTTTTGGCTTCATTGGGGGGCCTCTTTTTACTACAGAGAGGCCAGGGCCTCTCACCAGAGGAGGGGCCCTCAGTGTCATTGCATCCACCTCCCTGCAACACCCACTTCAGATGCAACCTTATTTCATCAGCAACAACCAACAAGGCCACAGGGTAAACGCAAGAAACAGATGGAGCCTTGGAGGAAAAGAGGGAAGCTAGGGAGAGAAGAAGAGAAGTGGGATAGGGGGAGGGGGCTTTGGGGAGTAGGAGAGGAGGACTTGGCAAAGGAGAGGGAAAATGCTTTAACAAATCATCAAATGAAATCTTTCAAGTTGCTTTCAACACGTTGCAAATTCCCTGGACCATAAGCTAAAGGGGTCCAACTCACAACGCTGAATCCCCATTCCAACTCCTACGAACACTAAGCCTTCAGCAAACTCGGTTAGAGAGGCCTTAAGGCTTTGCAAAACCATGCTAAAGAGATATTAACTGGCAAGTTGTAGTATTGGTTGTGGTAGTCGGTACTCCTTCTTAATGTCTATGAGCTCCAACGTTGTACAAGGGATACAATAAAGTCTCACACTTTGAGGGTGGGGTGAATTCCAAGTCTAAAAAGTAAATGTGTCCAGACTCCCATGCTGTGGCCCCTTAAATGACAAATCTTCATAGCCACCTGTTCTTACAGTCCAGCAACTTAATAGAAGTGGAGATAAATTTTGATTAAATGTGATCAAAATGGCATTTTGTTAGTTTAACTAATAAGCGTACTGAAAAAATAAAAACTTCCCAGAGCCCTGGAGTCTCACATCTCTTCCCACCCACGACTTACCACTTAGCTCAATTCAATATAGCCTCTAATGAAAACAAGCTTGCTAATGTAATCAGCTCAACTAAACAAACATGTGTTCTATAAAAAAAGGGGCATTTAGCATGGCAGAAATTGCACTTTAAGAAATGTGGTTTGGGAGATTCAGATCAAAAGAATTCCAAGGCTGGACTCCCCACTGCTGCCACCATCTGACCCACATTCTCCTGGACCCCAATTCAGCTGGGAGGATAGAAGAACAAGGGCTATAAATAGCTATCTCACCAGGTATCCTATACAACATGGACACATTTTAAAGCCAAGAGGGTTGACTTGCATTATCACCTAAGAGGTGTTATACTATAGTCCTCTCTGTCCACAAGGGTTGGGCTATTTAACCCTATTAATTGAGGACAACAACTTCAGCTTGTCTGTGACACCAAAGTGTGTTTACAGGTAACTTAATACTGATACAGTTACCTCAAAATCAAATAGACTCAATATATATTTAAAACAATCTAAATCTTATAAAGGCAACACTCAATTGATTTGTCAGATCAGCCAAACTTTTAAATAAAATATTCATGTTTTTTTGTGCCATTTTCCAAGACAAAGGAAAACAAAAGCAAACAACGTCAGGAAAACATTCTAGTAAATATTGATGTAAGGCACACCTTTGTCCTATTTTATTCATTTTTCCTCAGAGCTGTAAAAGCCATTAGGCACAAGGAATTCAATTATTTATAAAACTGAACTCCACAGAGTCCAAATTGTTCAAACCATCCAACTTTTTCAGCAGGGTTCCTTTTTCAAGCTCGCCAAATCTCACTTCACACCATCTGGGAAATGAAAACATGCTCTACCAAACAATCCCACCCTTTCAGATGTTTCCCACAATGCCCTTCACTGGGCTGAGGCAAAGAGAGCTCCCGGTACATACTCCACCCAGGGGGCTGCGTTAGAACGCTTCTCTTATGATGTCATAGACAGTCCAATTACAATACGAAGATGCATATACAAGCCTGCGCACACGTCAACCATAGTGACTTTGTCACCATGTGCGTGCAACATGGAGACCTGGGCCTGACCCCTCATGACACTCAGTGTCACACTCGATCACGGGCACGTCATCTCAAACTGGGCCAGTCATAAAAGTTAAAAGCTTAAAAGCTCCCAGCCTCACACGGTTGTGACCTGACTGGCTGTGTTTGTTATTAAAAATACCTTACAGAAAGGGAGAAAGAAAACTAGGACTTTAGACAAGACTTTGATCAAGAGATTTCGCCAGCATGCTCTATTATGGTTGTTACTTCCTGAAGGAGTTCACGGCTGGCTTACCCTGTGTCTTCCTGGATTCCAAGCACATGGCATCCCTATTGAACTGGTCTGGCATGTGCTGTCTGTGCATGGTGGTTCTCTTTTAAAGATGCCAGCATGTCAGTTAAGCTGCATAACATCGCATGAAGAGATGTACTGAAGGCGAGTATCCCTTTCAGAGGATATATGCTCAGAAAATGTAAGACGTTTTAAGATAGTAAAAAAGCAAACAAATAAAAGAAAACCTTCACACATCTAACACAAGCAGCATGGAATTTTGTTTAGCATGATGGCCACTTGCAGGACTGGGTGTCTGAGACCCCCTGCTGAAGGAGTGGGTGGGGGAAGTGGAGAGTCCTGGTGGATTTTTGATGAGCACTCAATCCTCAAAAATTCTGTCTTTGAGAAGCATCCCTAACCAAAGAGGCTTATGGTTCGTCTGAAGCAATTCCAAAGGATTTCTTCTTGCTCTCGACAACAACAAAACTGTGTGTGTTTACCAGCATGCCAAATACGAAACAGACATGACCTCCACCACCTCGCTCCAGCCTTACAATGCAACCCTGTCACCAGTCTGTCAGCCTGCAATGCTTTCAACTTTGGTGTGATCTATTACCTACTGAAGAACCAAGCATCTGTTCATAGTCTGACTCATTTGTTTCCACTACAGTCCAATGGGACATTTACCAAACCATAATGAGATGGTAAATTGTCAGGACTTCTATTGTTTGTAAAAACTTAAATCCGTAAAAGGGGCTTCTGTTCATGAAAGGGTTGAGGACAAGTGAAGTTTGAGGTATTAAATGCATGTTTTGTTCTTTTTTTTTTTTTTTCTAACCAAATTTGTTTTACTTTTCATAATGGTTGTGATTGTGTGTTCAGGTTGGTGTTTTCTATACAAATTTCTGTATGATTGTCAATTACAATCTTAACACTGCCTTTGAATATTGATAACCATTAAACACCTCAATTCTCTTCAATACAGGCAACAAATGTTATAGCAACTGGACAGCAATACATAATTTAGCCACTTCTGGTAGGTGAAGCACTTATTTATTTGACTTATGAACGTACCCCAATTACCGTCGACCCATTGCATCCCTGCATATCTCTATTTTTGGTCTAATTAAATAAGCATCCGAAAATTCTCTAATTTAATTTGATATCATAATTAAAACACTGAAGTGTGTACATTTTCCTCACACCAACAACGGTTTTTTGTTCCAAACTGCCAAAGCAAATAAAACGGAGGCACATTCTATGAGAACGCCTCTGAAGACCCCTGTCGGACTGGCCGATGAGGTTGCGTGATGTTATAGTATAAGTGGGTGACTTAAAGATTTAAATGCCAAAACATATAGCCTGGTTTCCCACAACTGGTTACTGCTGGTTACTTAATGGAGGTAGCCGAAAAAGTTAATACATTTCAGTGTACTAATTATCTTGAAGCTTAAGTTGGGCAAAGTTGCCTAACTTAGGCTACAAACCATTCGCTAAACCTCGCTTGAAAAAGTTGATGTTTGATAGCCCTAGTCATCATTGTGTCTAGACGGCTTCATATACAATGTAACAACTACAACAATAAAGAGCTTAACACAATATCCAATACGTTACATGTAGTCATAGTCAAATTCATTGCTTACCCTTGTAGACAATCCGCAGCTATTCTTATGATGACAGTCCTGTTGCTCCAGCCGCGAGCCCGAGCAATAGTATTTCTGTTTCACGAGCCAGTCGTCGATCCCTTTCCTCGCCAAACAGGCATTGACTACAAAACTGTCGCCTGAAACCGAAAATAACAGACGCATTATAACTATGTTCACATTCATTGTACCTTCCTTCACATCATGTTTTCAAGTATCTCTGTAACTATTTCCAATGTTTACCCGCTAAACTCTAGGCGTACCTATACCTGACAAAGCAAGGCAGATTGAAAATAGATCTTTCAGTAAAATAAAACATTGGAAAAGACTGTATGTAGCCCAATATTAGTCTACTCACCTTCTGGACTTTCCCTCGGTTTACAAATAGCAGCTTTTGAGATAATTTGTGAGAAAAAAGGAGAAAAGAATGAGTTGAATTACTCGAAAGTATCCCTGCAAGTGAGCATTCATTACGTCGACCATAGTACATATCACAGGAAAATGCCGAATCTTACCATGCTTAGAATGAAGTTTACCCATGTCTCTGCATTGAGTTGAGAATGTAAAACATCAGATTGATTTATAATCCAGAAATCAGCTATATCCAGATACGAGCGTCCGTAAGAAAGCAGCTTGCGCGCTCAGTACATCATACAGCTAAAGAGGCACACTGCCTTTGATCGGAGCAAGCTTTCCCCCTCGTCTCTCTTCTAAGCGTACAGGAGGCGGTTACCAAAACCCGCACTTCAACCACTGAAGGGACATGATTGACACCTCGCCCAAGATTAAACGACCAGCAGGCAGTCTCTGTGTTTTATTGGACCAAGGCGGCACATGAAAGCCAGCCGGGATTCTTACAGAATCTCCGAATATAAAAACAATTAAACCCGGCACAAAAGCCAGCCAGTCAAACAGACGCATTGGAAGTGTGGATGGTATTGTATTATAAAGATAGGTAGGGAATACTATTTAATTGATAAATTAAAATACAATATTTTGCATGAAGAATTTGAGAACATTTCTAAAGTTTTTAATTTTACAAATGCTTTGAGTATTTGTAAAAAACTTGAGTATAACATAACAGTTTATTGGATGGAACCCACAATAAAAATCAGAATTTGTATATCATTACAGTAATTCAGTTTACAAATCCAATTCTAAAATGTTCTTTTGAAGTCCCATCTCATCTAAAGATATTAAAGATCTAACAAAAGTGTAAAAAAAGATAAACAATTTACATTGTTAAAGTGCTGCTTAGAAAACAGAGGTGAACCATTCCACAGGATGGCTCCCACATGCACTGAATGTAATGGCCTCTAAATTACCCTGGGCCTCTTCGGTCAAGGCTATGTTTAAGTTTAAAGGCCTGCCATGCCCTGCTCTGGTTTACCCAGCCACCTGCATCCATCCACTAACAGACGCTGTCTCTCTCCTCCAACTCCAAAGACACCAGGCCAGCCTCTCTCCAACATCCTTCAGAGCATGTGCTTTCTCCTCAGGGCTTCAGGCCATGCACCATTACCAGTCAGTCAGACACTGTGGCAGCAGATAACATCACTGGCACCGTTGTGACTTCAGGCAGGAAAATCCACTCCAGTGGACGACTACTCGCTCTCAGACATGGTGTAGTTGGGCCAAGAGGGTTGTCTCTTCAGCAGTCTGGAGATCTGTCTGGATAAGACAGGCTGAGTTACGAGGACACTGCTTCTGGCATCCATCTTTGAATGGGCCCCGTCTTTTCACTGGAGACATTTGGTCTCACCATTTTTTCTCCCTTAACTTTTTCTCTCTCTGTCTCTGTTTCACTCCCAAGCCTGAAAGAGACACATGTGAGAGCAGTTCCATGTGGGAGGTCTTAAAACGTCTGAGAAACAGGCACTCATAAGGTCTTTCTTTACCAGTTACCTGAACATGTAGCTGAGGCACATCACAGGCAAAAATGATTTGCTGCATGTGAGTGTAAGGAAGTGAATGGACTGATATCTGGCAAAATCACACTCCTCAAACTTCTAACCTGATCTCAGTTGGGTGGGTTGGGGGATATTTTCACCTCTTTAAGGATGTGGCTATATACAGTGGATACATGTCCTTGACACAGCCGCCCCAGTGCATTTCTGCTAAGCAGCGCTTTCCGCATCCTGAGTCTATCATCACATGTTTTACCAGAGGAATCAGACTCCTCTTTGAACTTTCCTGCCACAGACACGCAGATGAGCTTGTTATTATAGCCGCTCGCCTGCATTTGCTGGGAAAGAGGGACTGTCCCTCTGACACACTTCCTGTACTTTGAAGAGGCCAATGGAGAGATGGCTTTGCGAGCCCTATTTCCAAGCCTGGCCTTTGATGCCAGGCTGAGAGGAGATGGAGGGGGTTTAAACCAGAATTCCATCTCATGGATCTCCAACCACACCCACTGATCCTGTACTTGGTAAAAATCTGTCTAAAAAATGTTTAGTGGTGGGGTCATCTAATTTTCATTATTGAATAAATCAAATGAAGTCATGTACAAAGCCATGCGCCAATCTTCTTTCTCAAATCTCTGACTGAGGAGTGTAACGGTCATGCGGAGGTCAAACAAGGGTGCTATCAGCCACACACTAGCCAAGAGCAGAGGATATGGTTTAAAGACCTGCCTTCCGTCCTGTGTATTCATTAACCTGGGAGAGCACCTACCCTGGTGGTCAGGCAGAGTTCATTCCGCCATAAAACCCAGCATTCTCCCTGGAAACAGGCATAAAAGGGAACATTCAGCTTGCCGGATTGGGGGGATCTAATGGTTTGTCTGTGTTTATGTCCTTGTAACAATGTTAGGAGGCTGCCCGGGGAGCCCACTGGAGGCAGAGAGGAGGGAGAAGGTTTGATGGGGGAGAGGGGGCGGGGGGTGTGAAGCATATAGAGAGAAGAGGGAGCAGCTGCCGGCCGCTTAGAGCGCAAACATGTGACTGTTGCCTTTCTCTAAGGGGACAAAAGGGGGTGGATGTTGTAAAGGGCAGAAGACAATCGTGATTGAAGTACAGTGTTGATTCCTGCAGCGCCGCTGACTCAGCTCATTGTGGCGGCCCAGCGTGCGACGTGTCGGACGAGGGGTCTGCGCCGTGGCGACAGCGGCCTGTCGAGTGGATGCCTCTCCATATGGACAGCGGCTATGGTTCTCCAGTCTTTCTCCCTTTCATTGACTTAACATCATACAGATATTTTATGAATATGTCCTGTGTTGTGCGGGACAGTGTCTGCCAGACAAAGCCAACTGACATTTTCTCTTTGCAGTAATATAAAAGTGTCTATCTATGGACATAATTGGTAAAGAGTGTGCCACTTAGCCTGTTAGAAGACCATTGAGACACTGATGAATGAAAAAAATATCAACATTTTCAAGGCAACCCATTAACTGTAGAGTTTTCATTATTTAAAGGAATGATGGGACCATGTACACTCAGTATCATAGTTCTATCTTGAGGTACATATCTTAAAATCAATTTAAAAAACTTGGCAAAATTAAAATGACAGCTCTGCAAACTGTAATATATGCAATATGTTAAAATAAAGAATCTTCCGGATGGCGCTTTCTTTTAAAGACTATCTTAATTAGCTGCTGATCCAGAGTTTTATGTTATGGGCTTGTGGTGTAAGAGGGTAAAATGCTGGTGTCCCACTCAAAAATTCCTTTTTATCTGATAAAGGCAGCATGCAAAAACATTCTTAATAGGGCCTTAAGCCCATTAAATCTATTCTGCTAAATGTTCTGAAGTAGAGACAAGTAGTGTAAATGATGGTACATAGTATAATGAAGTAAACTCACACTTTCTCTGACTGGAGTCATGGCACTGAGTGTTTGTGTTAATTTCTCCCGTCAGAAAACTCTGCCCAAATTTAGCTCTATAATCAATACTTTCTGCTTCCGTACCTCTCTTTGCTATCTGCACCCGGCACTTGCTTCTTTTTGAAGCGGTGGGGGAGTAGCCCCATCCAGAACGAGGACACAATTAGTGTATTCAGACGAAAACAGTAGGGAACCCCCTTTGATGTGGGGATCAAATGAAGGAGCTGTGTGTTTTTGTCCAAAATGACAGGCTTGCCAGGTTTACTAATGGGTAGCTAATAGAAAGAGAGGTTTATGATGCTCATTAATTACACGGCCTGTCATGTGCTGGAAGGGGAGAAGAGAGGAGATAGGAGGAAAGAAAAGGAGAAGGGGTGCAACAGAGGAAAGGGAAGAGATGGGGTGGGGGTCGGGGTGGAAGTGAGGGAGGCTGGGTGTACCGTGAAAGGAGAGGAAATTGGAATGGGGCGTATTGAAAGAGTGCAGGGAGACTCAGGGACAGAGGCAGAGACACTGAGAAGCGGGATGGGGGAAGGAAAAGGTCTTCTGGGGGGAGAGTTCTGCTGGGGGCACAACCTGAGGAGACCAAGAACGGAGCAAGAGAAAAATGAAAGTGTGGAACAGAGAGAGGAGAGAAAGAGAGAGAGAGAGAGAGAGAGAGAGAGAGAGAGAGGAAACAAGAAAGCTGAAGGAGAAAAGAGAGTAAAGGGAGGAGATAAAATAATCCTTTCCTGAGATAAGAGAAGCCACCAAGACAGGAGCTTCAAAGAGATGGAGACGCTCTCGTGGGAGCGCGCTGTAAACCTTTTCCACATCTTCAGAGGAAATTCAGTCCCTGATCCAAACACACGCCCTGGCTCTCAGCACCCACGACTCTGCAGGCGTCCGAGGCCTGGTACCTCCCGGGGTGGCTCACACACTTCCAAGCAACACAAGCTTTGAACTGTCTGGCCCCCACGTTGCGCAGCGATGGTGATCTACACACAAGGTGCAAATGTGAATGGTTAATGAAGAGAACCACAAAATAAATCACAGCCTGCCACTCCCACCAGTGGGAAAAGCAGTGATCTCTCATATCAGCTCCAACCAGTTCATCCCACATCCACCCTCCACAGACAGGGTTTGTCGTTTCAAGCCGAGGCATTAACAATCCCCAAGCCTGACTAACTGCCTGCTATCCCACATGACAGAGGAGTGTGACTTGTGGGGCCAGTGGACTTGGGTATTAGCAGTGGAACTGGCTAAATGGGCATCACAGTGCAGTGTTGGGCCGACCGGTGACCTGTGAGTGACCAGGCTGCCCTCCTCCCAATAGGGCCAGGCACCATCAGGCTACTCAGCCAGACTAGGTTTATTTAGCTAAGCTCAGAGTCTCCCACATATTGAGGCCCGGATGGCAATGGAATTCATTATCCCTGGCTGGAAACCGGCCGCCCATGTTTTGAATAGTTTCAGCACTCTTTGAAAGTGCACTTCTCGCTCTGGGTTCAGGTGCGGCAGATGCGATCGGATTGCGGCCCAAGTGCTATATCATCTTTAGGATATTCGCCTTGAGCCGCAAGGCTGTGGCCCACACAGAAACACAATGGCCTGCTAATGCCCAAATATTTACCAGGGCCTTCCTAGGCTCCAGATAGAAGGCTTTTTGGAATAATAAGAACAGGGGGGTTGCCAGGGTGGACCCGCAAGCTCTGGTTACAGACAGGCTTCCTCTCTATGAGCCTGGGGTACGATGACCTTTCACCTACAGACACACGGGAAGTCAGGAAGTCAAGTTTTCCCCATAACACACTGAGGGAAAAAGGAGCAGGAACATGGAACCATGGAAGGAAGACGCAAGATCAGATAGACCACTACAACAGAGAAGAAGGTGAGAGAGAGAAATGGAGAAAGAAAGGGAGAATGTGAAGTCCATCTTTTCTCTCATCTAAATGCAGGACTAAATCACCCAGAAAGCCCCTTGGGCCCACACCCAAGGAGGAGGTGAGGGGGAGGGGCTTGTCTGGTCTGGGGGGGGAGGGGTTGATGCTGAATTCCCTGTTTGCCTCTCGACTCTTATTTCAGTCTGAATGCAACACCTCAGCACCACAACTCGTCCTGAGAAAACCCAGATATGTTTGTTGTCGTCATCTGTCTATAATTAGCTCCTGTACTGAATTGGTGCACACTTCCTATGTTTAGGCAAGGTAACAGGGCAATGTACAATAAAACACTTAAATCCTTGTATTTCATCTATGTTGCCTTCTAATCAAAACTGGATTTAGCTTAGATATTGATGAAAGAATAGTCTCTGTCAAATTTGCTAAAAGTATGGAGGAAAAACACCTGTCCTACATGATATGATAGGACAATATGATAGTTTTGAATGGGATCCATGAGTGACACCAGAAAAATATTTATGTTATTTGTTCCTCACAGGTGTGACTGGTCAATTCAAATTATTTTGTCATATCAATTGGTTTTGATGTCACTTCATGAACTAACTAAACTAAAATGAGGAAACCCTGAGAAGCACAGAGCAATGCAGACACTTGAAGAGTCAAACCTTCTTTCGACCAAGTACTGGGAAAACAGAGTAATAAGGCTCTACTTTTAGAATGGATCTCTTTATTTTGTAGAAAAACACCCATCGACCAGAGGCTTTGACATTGTCTTTTTTTTTATTTGTTTACTTAAACACTTCTTTAAAACTGTTCTTGGTTTTAGCCACAGACACAAGCTGTACAATGCTGACAGCAGAAATTAGAATGCCTCAAGCAGCATTGTAAAACAAGCACTTAAAATAATTTTTCCACAATAATAAAACATTTCTAAGTTGGCTCATAGCCACCCCCACAGAATTCTTGCCTGTGGTAATTGAGCAAGAGCGCAGTGAGCAGAGAACAGTGAGGACATTTCAGGAAAAACAATAAACGTAATACTAATTCTTTATGGGCAGATTTCTACCACAATAAAATGTTTAAACAACAGCATGTTACGACGTACAAATATTAAAACAGATTTTATGTCTTCTGTAGCAATAACCCTATTTTGGACTCAAAGCTTGCAATATATGACAGTTGAAATGCCTGAGTCTCTTTCTACAATAATGAGGTATAACATTTTCTAAGAAGCCACTTGCCAAGATTCAGCCCAGTTTATTTTGAGGTTTGTGCCAATCCAAACACTTTTGTCTGCAGCACTGGTGATTCATATATTTTCTCAGAGTTTAAAGAGATCCATTGAATTACTTGTATACTTCCTTACAGATATACAGTATACCTCCATTTCATTCCTGCCCATTCTCTATTCGTTTTCTCTAACATATAATATGAGCAGAGGACTAGATCTTTGTCATCCTCTGGAGGAAATCTCTCCTTCCCTCATGAGCTCATCAAACTTTTCAAACTTGGACCAGACGGTTCTACAGATGTCTGCGTTCTTTTGCTTGCGTGTCTTGTGGGAACCTTTGCTTCCCACCCCCAATGCAGAAGGGGGCACATTTTGATGTCAACACAATACTGATGATTTGTGTCCAAAAGCCCTGAGCTGAAAATGTCTCCTTGTTCCCACAGTGGCACACAAGCTTAACTTCATATCCTAAAAGGTGCCTCCTGCCCACCATCAAAGACCTTGAAGCTTACTTGTACACCAAGCCAACTTACTAAACTTGAACCATTTTCAACCATGAACACAAACACAGTCCAGCATCCCCAAAGACACAGGATGCTGAAGATGACACTGCATAGAGAAGGGCTCCAAGTCATTAAACAAGCCACACTTCACACCTATCGGTACATATTGTTTCTGGGCCTTTGGATTAACACCTAAACATTTAGATGGGGGGCGGGGGGAGTGGGGGCATTGGCCACAATTCCACTGTCCATGAATTACAGGCAAATGTTTTTACTTACTAGGCAGGATTTAGCTTCAGCTTGGCAAAATAGATTTGAAAGACTATTGAATTAGAAAAAAAGGCATTTTACTGGATCAAGCCAAACAATGAGATTGAAAATAAATAAAGTTACTGCTGTTCCCCTGGGCTTGGCCTGAAAGAGGTCATGTGATCCCTCTGAGAGGAAGGGGTGGTCCAGTGATCCGTTACATGAGATGTTTTTGAAACACTGGGTGAGCTGACCCTTGAAGCTGTGTCGCGGCACGATGCCCTGATGTCCAGTGAGGCCCCACCCTAGCCTGTGAGCTGGGCAGTTGGCTCTTGACAATAAGACAATTCATCCCCCTAATGAAGCTGTGCTCCTTGAACAGAGCAGAGCGAGAAGAGAGAGAGAGAGAGAGAGAGAGAGAGAGAGAGAGAGAGAGAGAGAGAGAGAGAGAGAGAGAGAGAGAGAGAGAGAGAGAGAGAGAGAGAGAGAGAGAGAGAGAGAGAGGATGGAGGGGGGACTGGCTGGCAGCCCTGTCTCAGCTGGGCCAACTTCTTTTGTCCAGGGACTCAGAGGGAGGGGAGCGGGGGGCGTGGATCAGGAGGGGGCGCGACTGGAGGGGCCAGTGATGTCATCTCGCTGGACGCCAGGCTCTTTGTTGCCCACTTGTGCCTGGGAAAACGCTGCACGGGGAGAGGCTGGTTGATTAGAACGAAACAATTCCATGTGAAGAGCTGTGGTCCTAGACGGAGTGAACGTGAGGAGGGAGATGGGAGGAGTAAGAATGGGAAGAGGAAAGTGGAGAGAAAGAAAGGGAGGGAAAGAGGGCGGGAGACTAGGGGTTTGGAGACAGAGAGGGAGGAGGTCGAGGAGAAAGAGAAAACTATTTGTTTAAAAGTGTTTTCATCCTCAGTGGCCAAGGTTAGTTGTATGCTCTCTTTGCACAATCTTTCACTCATTTATTCCCTTCCTTACTACCTTGGGCACACACACAAATATTAGACTATAAAAATGAATGCATTATACATACAAGTACGTCTTGTTTTTTATTTGGCTTGTAACTGACTATCAACTGAACGGATCTTTAAGACCTACTGTAAATATTAATTCTCAGAGCTTGTAGGCAGTTTCTGCCACTAGTCATGCAAGCCAGCCTTGCCTTGCTGAGGGCTGAGGGCCAAACTCTGTTTCTCAAACCCTGCTGCCTGTCTCCCTACATAGCATGCAAGGAAACATCTGGACAGCGCATGGGCCTCCACAGAACCATCCACTCAAACATAACAGCCCTTAAAGTCACCTGTGAAAACACAGTGTGTGCCAGCTACTTACCTCACACAACAGTACTCACTTCACACAATAGTATTTACTCAACACAACTTCCCCCACTCTCATCAGTGCTGAGACATTGTTAGCATGGCTGGACCATAGCTGGACTGTTGGATGGTTCCACAAAGCCCATCACAAATCTTGATTTCCTGTAAAAACACTCATCTTGCCTTACATTGACTTTCAGCAAACTAGGAAAAGATAGTGCCAAACACGTAAGACTTTATTTGTTCTGAACTCTACTCTATTGTTATGCCATGTTGTGAAACTAGTGTGCTTTGGATGAGAGCAACTGTTTAGGTTTCCTGGAAAGTGGGTTTTATGGGTATCTGTATCACTTTTAAATCGACAGCTTCCCCATTTGGGCCTGATGTCTTGTTTAAACTGGTAGAACAATGCCCTCCTAAATGTTTAGTTTAGTTGAATCCAAGATTAAGAATGTTCCAGGCACTGTACATGTTAACTCTATCAATAATCTGAGGAATGCCTTTTCAAACATTGCAGACTGCCAGCTGAAAATATTTCAGCCCAAATAAAGAGTGTATGCAACATATAACTGACTTCCATGGCAACAATGAAATGGAATAACAAGTAAAAGAAAGATGCAAGAATGCCAGTCTGTTTTATGATTTTGTTTTGACCTCTGTGGATTTTATGGGCATGGCGTGGGCCATTCCAGGCCAACCGCAGCTAAGACCGGGTTCAAGAACAATAGAAACAGACAGGCCTGCACTTCTCACGCAAGCAGATTCCACTGTAGTAGGAACAGGGAGATAACAAAATGTCATCCAACACAATTGCAACATAATGCAATCTTGACCTGTTTCATTTCAGATGATGATCCTACCCAATATCCAATCATACTCCCTTATACTGCCTCCGATAATCCACTAATGCCCGTTGTCTAGATGTCCTACATTGTAGTGAATATCTCAACAGGGCCTGATGGTGGACTGTACCTTTTTCGATTATTTCTTTGGGTCACAGGCTTTTTCCCTGTCTGTTTTGTGACTGTCGGAAGACCTTCCTGTCCAGGAGGGGTTTTAGCACGGCTGTAATTGGGTACAGACGCAGAGGCCCCCGCGTGCCTCCCTGGTGATGTCAGCCCAGGAAGACAAGGGACAGGCGCGGAGAAGGGAAACGTGCGGTGAGCCCGGAATGTCTGCGAGGCGGCTCACACGTGCCGCAGGTCTGAGGTGGGCAGACCAGGCCGCAGAAATCCACCACCTCCCAGTGGAGATCTGTGGTTGCAGTTCTGAGCTGGTAAAACACATGCTTCACGGATAACTTAGTAAGATCATAAGAAATGGTCAAAACAAATAATGAAACAACTTTCACCCATTGAGAGGCTCATAAAAGAGATACTGTAGATACTTATCAAGGGAAATTACCATGCAATTCAATATTATGATTGCCTCACTCACTCAAGGTCATGAGTTCAGACATAATACAGAAAGAATTCCGTACTGTTGTGGAATTAGGATAATGAAAAGTTTACTTTATGACTTAGACTACCTCAATGTGAAGGCTAATTGTTCCCTGTGCAATTTACCCTAATCAAAGAGAAGTCAGTAAAGCCTTTGTCGAACCTGTAAATGCTAAGCATCAATAAGGCTGCTTTTTTTGTTGTGTTTTGTTTATTCGAGGTACTGTGATCTAAAATGTAAATGTCTCCTCGTTAAGCGCTTTGCTCCATCCTGGTACACACAGACAGCGCCCACCCAGAGTTGCCCTGACCCATTTCACTCCATGCAGGACATTTGCATGAAAGGACTGGAACTCGATGCCAAAATAAACATCAATTATAGCTGTCATCCACCACCAAAACAGCTGCAGCTTTGAACACCCATAGCAGCGGGCTTCAAACGCAAGCCGTCTTTAAAGGACTGCTTCACATGGACCAAAGGCCTGGCTGAAATTAGCCCAGCCTAGGTTAGAGCAAGAACCCCCCACCCACATACACATATACACACACACACACACCCTTTACAAATGAAAGCTGTGACAACACGAAAATCCTGTGTTATTGGAAGACATTAGTTTGTGATTATCACTTTCTTTCCCTCCCTTTAATTCTGTACCTTCTGGTCTTCCATAGAAATATAATTAACCAAAGAGAACATTCAGCTAATGGTGCTGTGAACGGCTCTAATGGTGAAGCTTTGGTATAAACGTAACACACAATAGAGAGAGAAAAAAAAAGACATTTTCTCAGACAATGAATGAATGTGTAGTTTCCCTCCTCAGGGCTTTTGGTGAAAAGTACAGGAAGCGCCTAAATGCTTGGCCGATACAGTCTTGGCTGTGATAGTAATCCATTATGGCTTCTCTGCTCCTGTTCATTTGCTCATACTGAGCTCCCATTGGGCATCTGTCATGTCTCATTACTGCCTCAATACCTAACAACTACGGCCTGGACATGCCAGAATAGGAAGTGAGGTTAGGTAAGGACTATATAGTGTTTATGCGTTGATGATAATGAGTGAGAGGAAGAACGGAAGATGCAGAGTGTCCAGACATAGAAAATGGAAGTACACATAAACAAGTATACATGTAGCTGAAACAGGCCTAGCACTTACATCCACATAATCATACTTAAATAATACAGAACAATATATTTGTACTTTGTTATTATCTCTACTCATCGCCTGAGGAAGTGTCAATATCAGTTCTCTGACACATTTTTCACATTAGTTTTGTGCAACAATATTTAATGATAAGTTGGGTTCACGACCATCACTTTATTGACAGAAAATTTCCCTATAAATGTTTCATCAAAACCCTATTCCAACAATAGCTTTAGAGCCAGCCTTCTCTAAATCTCTGAAGGGTTCATAAGCGACTCCCCGGTCTCTATCTCCAAATGTGAATGATGTGTATTATTGTCAGTGTGCCGCCACTGGGAGAGACCTACAGCGCATCTAGTTAAATGCAAATGGTGGCAAAAGGCATGCAAAATGTACATTTCACAAGAGACGTTTTGAGGCCCAGAGAGCTGCAGAATATGGTAAACACTTTGCAAGACAAGCATTTTGCTATCTCACACACTCATTCAGTCCAGTAAAAATGTTGAGTATATTCACATTCACAAAGAACCAGAAATAAACATTGGTTTTGTTGCCATATTTCATTTGAAAAGTAAAGCAAGCTGGGCACCTATGGAGTCATTGTCCCAACACTCAAAGGGAAACACATTTCTGCAAAGGTAGACAAGAGAAGGGCCCAACCAAATTAACAAATTAACACTGAGTCAGTAGAACGTGGAAGAGATGGCGGGGAAGCCTTGGACTGCTTTGATCTGGCGTCGTTGGGAGGGATCTGTTCTGCAAAATGTTAATCTACCCTACATATTACAGATTAGTTTCCTCTTCAAAATGTGACTGTTCTCAGATGGTCAAGGTAATTCTGACCCACTTAGGCTTCTTTGATCCAAAACCCCCTTTCACAGATCCTCCACGCAAGAGTTCAAACTGATTTTGTCATTGCCGACCACAGCCCTCCAGATTCAGAGGATGGGAGCTAAGCTCTCCCTAGCTGCCAAAGCTGCTGACAGTCAGCGGAGTTGAAAGCACTTTCTAATGCTGACGATCAGTGTGGCTGACTAGCTCATAATGGTTTGCTCTCCCATTTTTTTTCCACTCTCTCTTTCTCTGTCTCTACTTCAGGAGTGGAACCTTCTTTATTTCCCTTCAAGAAAATTATGAAGTTTGCAAATTATCTTGTTTGTTCTTGTATTCCTCTAGCATTCACTCAGACAGGATGACAGCCCACTTGGTGCAGCTTGCCTTTTAAAGTCTCTCTCTTCTCTGTGATCCTCTGTTCTGTGTTCCGTGATTCGTCTACGATTCGCGACGGTGCTTTACAGTAGCTGTGTGGTGACTCACACAACTGTGGGACAGCAACAAAGCATTGTCGCACCAGTGGCACGCCGGCACTGGGACGGTGATTAAAGAGCCTGATAACGAGACTGAACAACAAAAGAGAGTTGAGAGGAGGCTGTCTATCTTTGGCTTCCTCCAAAATAATCTCAGCCTCGGTTAGACTTGGAAACCTGTTTCCTGTCAGCACTCCTCACTTACGAAAAGTGTTACCTCCGTCTTCGACTTCATTGAGGAATGTGTTGCCTTGCCAGTTTCTTTTCAGTTTGTTTTACTCAGGAACCATTTCTCATGTTCAGTGTGTTACCCTGCTGGCTGATAGACAGCCCACAGGGGAACTTCTTCCTATTCTGCCCACTTTACCTGTTTCAACTTTAGTTCCCCTGCTCAGTTTATTTTCTCTACGTCAAACCACTGAACAAACAAACCACAGGGGAACGTTTTTCACACCAAAAAACTAATTTAATGAAGCCATTTGTCATCATTCAAAGAATCCACATTGAGTTAAGTGCAGTGAATTGATTTCCTTCAACAGCTGTTGGAGACTTCTTTTGAGATTTCTTTGGGTCCCAGTTTGGCAGCTGTGTCAAATGAGAGCTGGGGGGCAGGCGAGGCTGTAGAATGGGTTCCCACACGGCCGCCTACCCTGGATCAATTCTCCCAGAGAGAGTGGAATGTTCCCAGCTCCACTGTGAATGAAGCACAAAGCTTTCAACTTCCTCACAAATATGCAAGAAATCTGCTAAGAATTTATGTTTCTCCTCTGGGTCACATTTGCACATTCGTGGCTAATGAAACCATTTGTTGTGTGTTTCACAGTTCTTGGAGTGTAGCCCTAATGGTAATTAATTGATTCAAAACACAACTGTATGGCAATTACACCATTTCTAGGGAGAATTGAATGAGGCTGCCAACATGTTCTGCATTAATAGCATAACCTTCGTTTAAACAAAAAAGCTGAATTTGGGACGTCTCACCAAAGAGACTGCTCATTAGTAGCAAATGTGTTGAGTTGTTATTAAGGGATTTTTTGGCCCTCGTTTCCCTCTTCATCTGAGTAACAACATTAAAGACAAAGCTGTAGTTCTTTATTTCACTTAAGTCTCTCATGGTAAAACTCAAAAGACTTTTGTTTAGAGCATAAATAAGTGTCCATTCAGCATCATTCTTCAGTCCAGAAAAAGGGTGAAAAAAAAACGTTAAAAGCTGTTTTTATGTTAATGTCAAGCTTAATTGGCATTAGAAAAAATTGCTCTGGCATGCTGAGGGGCTCCAAGATTAGCTAGAAGAGAAAGAACAAGATAAAGCCTTCAAAAGGACCATTTCAGAGGAATTATGGTTTCCTTTGAACATCTTCCAAGTTTTAAATACATTAAAAGCCTGTTGGCATACATGTAAATTAAGCAGTACCAAAGCCTTTCCAAAGAATTCATGGTGAATCAGACCAAGAGTGCAAGGACAAATGCAAGGGAAAACACGTCCCAGAAGAAGCGGGCAGGAACTCTGCCATCAACCCACTAGCCCCTCTGTCTGTCTTTTCTTTCCCCTGTCCGCTCTCCCTCTTTCTATCCCTCCATCCGTGAGGCCAAGTGGCTTAGCGGATGAAAAGAACAACGTTTTGTGGAGCTCCCTGAGCAGCCGCAGATCCCTCACCCACGTCCAAAGCCCAGTGATGGAGCGTCCTGCGCACAAAAGCCTGTTCAGCCCCACTCAGCACACAGCGCCAGGGATCCTCCTGAATCCTCCTACCACAAGGCCAGGAATGGAGGGCAGCATCAGGGTTTCATGCCAAGGGAAGAGGTGACTGGTTAGCTGATCACCTCAGCCAACACCACACAGGGGACGGAAAGATTGGATGACATTCCAATATTTTCAAATTGTCTTGTGTACAGCATATGGGTTTTCTACTTGGGAAGACAAGGCACCATGGAACTGCTTCACTATATTACTAGGTAACTCAAAAGTCATTCATACTGATTCAGGAATGGCACACATCCTCTGAAATGCTATGCTTTGGGATGGCTGTGCCATTGAAGACACATGGCAGCATTAGATTCTGTAGGGCAAGACAGACGTCATATCTAGAAAATCCTCACATGAAGCCATTTTGGTCTTTGTCATAAGAGGTTTGCAAAGTGCTTGCATGATGGGGTGACAAATAGCATCCTGTCCTACAGGACTCCATCAAAGTTTGAGTTTGAATGTGAGTGGTAATGCTATGGTGTGTGACACACATGAGCCAATCAGGATGTGTGCTCAGGACCTGGAGGTATTCTGTGTATTCCAAACACTGGTGGCCCTCACACTTAAGTCATCCCAATACCACCTCCATGCTAATTTTGTCAGGATGATATCAAACAGGCAAGTACATGAGAGAAGAGAAAGAAAACATTCCCTAAGTGATTGGGTCATTACCTAGGTGGTGTCATCTAATGTTACCCTCAGTTAAGGACTGGTTAATAGTCTTTTAATACCACATCTGTTTGCATAATAAAAGAAGGCGGTAGAATTAAAGTTCCTTTCAAAGGGATTTTAGGTAGTTAATTACTGTGACCTCTTATCATTCAAATATGCAAGGTCACATTTTCAGCTTGTTCAGTCGGTAGATATGGAACATCCACGTGAAGTTCTCCACTGTACATGATCAAGTCATCTGTTTCTCCAAAAGGATTTGCGTCTTCAGACGAATAGTGACTTGAAAGCTCAGAATCTTCAAGAGGCTGAAGCACTTCATTTAAAGTTAAGAAGATTTAGATCAAAAGGTTAGAGAGAAGAAAAAAAAACACTCAAAGGACGAACCCTTAGGAAAAAAAAACGTGGCCCTCACAGTTTTAAGCTGGGCGAGTTCACGGCCATAGCAGGACACAGTCCGTTCCTTCACAGCCTTCAAGAGATGAAAGGAAAGACTGTCCGCTGGCTGTAGACGCCAGGGCTCTTTTGATTCTGGGCTAAGACGCAGCGCGGCGACGTCCAAAGAATGGCTGGCAAAGTTTGTTTTTCGAAAAACCTCAAAGATGCTTTTTGAAAGTCTTCCCTATTAGAGCGAAGCGGGCCCAGAGAATTTGTACAATGTTAATTACTTTGGCTTGCTGTGATGCCCGCCTCACAGCTGGGACTGCATTGTGCTGCTGAGCTGTTTGAGACCAGGGAAATAAGAGGATGATGACAGAAAAGCTTCGCTTTGTTTGAACACTTGATCAACAAGCCCCCTGAAAAAAGTAAACAGGACGCTCTTGGACTGGTCGGTCTGCTATGTGCATTCGAATGTGTTGATCCTTTTTGGAGGCAGAATAGAAAGTCTGCGAGAATAATACCTCTCTACCACCTGGTGTGAGACAATAAGGGGTTTACCAAGCCTACTGGCTCTCTCTTCATGAATTCCCTTGTTATAATCTTTGAGTCTCAAAGAAAATTAAAAGAGAGCTGTTATTTTATTGTAGGGGGAGTGAGGTCATCTGCATCTTATAGCATATTTATTGATTATAGAATAGAGTAAGAAGATGATATGAGTGGAGATATGGAGACTCTCCTGATATCAGCAGTGATTAAGTTAGCATCCAGCTGGACAAACTGACGTGATGTGAAACACGAGTCGTGCTTGCTATCCTAAACAAGTGTGTCCACTCAGGAAACACACTTTGCAAGATTTTCATAAATGTGTTTCGTTTGCAGAACATTTGCAGAGATGGAGTTCAGCCTCTTTGGTGCCAGCTCTGAAGAAATCTCACATTTCTGACATTCCCAAGCTTTGGATCAGTCAGACAGAGTATCTGTTTGAAATGAATCTGTCAAATAACTTCTCCATGTGAAAACGAAAACCATGAGCATTCATTATAAGTTCCACTTCTGATGTACTGTAGATATTGAAGTGCTTCCATATTAAGTGACTTTTGACAGTGAAACAACTTCACAGACATTTCCAAATAAACAATGATAGGAGACAATATTTAATCACATGCATGAGCTTGTACTCAAGTCTGCGCATCTGAGTTTGACTTCAACAGGACTTCAAATGCAGATCGCTTTAATTGACACGGCATTTCATCTTCAAACTTCCTTTGACAATAAGCGATTCGAGAGTATAATAATTACACAAACAATACATTTGAAAGGCCTGTGTGAATCGGAGGATAGTCTAAAACTCGACTATCAGAGAGAACACAGATAACACAGAGAACACAGAGAACACATCTCCGTGTGATCAGAGCTGCCTCGGACTGGGCCAGGGTGTGGAGGATGGGGGGGGGAGCTTTTCAGCCGTCTGCCGCTTCAAAACACATTAATATATTTCACAGTGCTAATTAAGCAGGCAATCACTTAGAGACGTCTTTCACCAGGTCGGCTTTGTAGTCGTGTGGAATTACCTCTCCATCCCCAAGAGAGAACTCTCTCACAGTAGAAACGTTCAGAGTTCCTGATGTTATCTCTCTCTCTCGCTCTCTGTCTCTCTCTCTGTCTCTGTCTCTCTCTCTCTCTCTCTCTCTCTCTCTCTCTCTCTGTCTCTCTCTCTCTCTCTCTCTCTCTCTCTCTCTCCATTGGATCAATCCCAGACGCCTTCCTGTTTCGCCTTCTCCATCCAGCCACCCTTCCCAAAAACAAAACAGGCTCAACAACTGAGCGGAACAGGAAGACTGCGTTACCAAAGTCCTGCCCACTTACAAATCGGTCTGCCCCTGACACGTACGGTCACCTTGTTTCCTCCTTCAAGTAGGTTGTGTTGAAATGCAGGAGTACATGAAAGGTGCAGGAGGCCCAGAGTGCTCTCACTCCAGGAAGTATACTTTTCCTCTGCTGCACCACTGTCCTGAATCAGGATCAAAACATGGGAATGTTCTTTCTCCTGGATTCTCTCTAAACCACTCACACCATTCAGGGACATATCTCTTTAAGCAGACACTGGGGCACCATCATTGCTGCATGGCTAAACATGGGCGTTCAGATGTGAAATATGAGGCCCGCCACCTCAAACAATTCCAAGGCTCTACTGCTATGTGATGTTGGGCGTTTCTTTACCATTATCTCTGTGCGTAGCATGCAGTGTTGCGTATGTCCTTTTACAGCATTCGGTAATTAGAGTTACGATCAGACAGAGACAGCTAAAACTCGACTGGGACTTTGTCAAGGTGAAGGCAAAAGGAAGGGACATCTGGAAGTGTTTTCGACATGGCAAGGGGACAGAATGCATGGGGGAGGTGATTACCGTATAAATCTTCTGGGGAACGGTGGCTGAACTAATGGGATCGTTTTCCCAGTACTGCAGCTAACACATGGTCCCACAACATCTCCATGGCAAGAGATGGGCCACCATAAACGTAGAAAAACTTAATGAATTTGATCAGATGGGGTTACACAGGCGGCAAGAGTGTCAACTGTAATGTGTGCAGCCAAGATAAGCCAATGCAGAGTGCAGGAGGTATGAAACATTTATTTAACCATTTAAAGACATGAAAACCTCAGACAGCATATGACATGTCCTGTGAAGCATATCCACTGTGTATGGCTCCATCCCTAGACTACAGCAGTCATTCGCTGACAGGGACCTCCCCATAATAGCGAGCTTGTGGGGGAGGAGGAGAGAAAGGCAGATGCGCTCCACCCAGCCAGACATACTCCGGCAGCCTTGCTACTGTCTCTTGTTTTGACAGCAGAGACAGGCGCGCCATGAGTCATTGTTGTCTGTTCAGGGTGACTACCCTGCAGTTTTGAAACGCTTGGCTGGTCCGCGGGCTCTTCCCCTCTCTACTGGGGCGGGCTGTTGTTGTTCCCTGCCTGGCCCTGCCTTAGTTGATGGGGTAGTAGGTTTGCAGTATTTCTTACACCCCCCTCCTCCACAAACCCCTGCTGTCAGATCCATCCATGGATGGGTTGGGCCTCGAGAGACTGGGGCTTACTGTTCACCCTAACCAGGGAATCCACTGTTTCAATTCATTGTTGTGATATTTGATCACAAAGTAGGAGTTGAGGATCCAACAATGCATTCACTCTATGAATTAAAGTGCATTGAGCTGCTATATCATAAGTCAAATTTGATTTTCGTGAAGCAAATACTTTTTTTCCAATTTGTATTGGACTCCAGGGGTTGTACAACCAGGCTCATGTGGTAAATGAATCCACAACGCTGCCTTTTGGGAACAGTTCTAGACACATGGCCCCTCATTCCTGGTATGCACATAGCAACTCTGACTGCTCCCACATTGAACACATCTGGTACGCAGAGCGCTGCCAAGCCTGAACGAATGAACAATAATTAACCTCCGCATTGATGTCATTGTTTGAAGCCTGCAACCAGTAAAATAACGAGCAGAGAGAAAAGGAAAAGCGGATTTAAGCACTTTTGATAAATATTGATACAATCATTAATCAAGCCAACCGTGCTAAAGGACTGCCCACCCGTTTAAATTATTTCTTTGTTTATTTTCCACCCTACGGCAATCGGCCCTTCCATCTTTAGACCTGACTAAATGCGGAGGCATGACATTCTGATGACTGTATAAATGTGCTCTGCAGTCTCGTAGCCTGCTGACAGGTCGCAAACCTTACTCCTTTGTGCCGCCGCGTGGATTCCCAGAGTACACCGCGACTAAATCCCGTGCGGCTATAAATGATATTGCAACAAATGCTTTACGACGTGTGATGCTTAGCGGTGGACACTATTAATGGCAGTGCCTCTTT
Source organism: Hypomesus nipponensis (assembly GCF_054491055.1). NCBI lineage: Eukaryota > Metazoa > Chordata > Actinopteri > Osmeriformes > Osmeridae > Hypomesus > Hypomesus nipponensis. The sequence continues at coordinate 7,187,219 of NC_140379.1, forward strand.
TGCATGTGTAAACTGGTCTAAGCCATAGCAGGTGCCCTGGAGCGGACAGTCTCTGCACAAAGAGGGCTGCTGTCTGGGGTTTTGTAGACAGGATATCCACAGATGTGGAACCAGACCAGATGGCATGTTCATCTGAGACAGAGGCAGACACTGGAGTCAGAGGGATAAAGAGACGCAGGGACGGAGGGGACAGGGGCCAGACGTAGGCCCCGGCATTAAGTCATGTGAGCACGGCCATATGCGGGTGACTTTTTCAGCAGCTCTCCATTGGCTCAGCCTGTGTAGCCTGTGACATGCCTGCAGGCCACTGAGGACAATGGCCGCCTTTCTCCTTCAATCAGCATCAAAGGGAAAGATGAAAACCACCAAGCTATGGAGGGTCTCTTAGAAGTGTAAAACACTAATGTAATATGTGAATTATGTCCCTGTGGTGTTCTCAGAGCTGGACCCCAGTCTTTAAACAAACTGTCCTTGTCCAAGTACAGCCAGTTCAGGCTCCAGTCATTTCTGAGGCGTATTTGTCTAAAGAGAATGCCAGTTATGTGAGGGGAAACAAATGCGTGAAATCAAAAATGCTAGTCTTTGTGCTACCAGTGAAGTCTTTTACATCTGAACCCTAAATCCTTGCAAAACAACAATGGCACAAAGGGAATATCAGATGAAAGCATTAAAGATGTAAATAGCTTTTCTGCTGTGTGTGTGAGTGAGAATGAGACAGAAAGAGAGGCAAAGAAAGGAAGAGAGAGTGAGAGGAATAGAGTATCAAAGAGTGAGAGAGAGATGAGTGCAACAGGACACTGTGGCCCAATTAAAGGTTCAACACAGCTAGGGAGACAGAAAGATTGAGCTTGTTGCCAAACTACAGTATAACCAGTGGATAAGGAACAGACACAGTATGTCTCTCATCCCTTTGTAAGTAAACGGGTAGTAGACAGACACATGCACGGACAGACAGAGAACCCAAATGGGAATATGAGGTGTACACAGCTGGCACCATCCAATCTGGAGATGGTGTTGACAAGGCCAAACTGTCCCTCTGTGCTGCCCAGGGCTTGTGTTCCACCCATATACAGTATTTAACTAAGCTCTGCAAGTCACTCTGGATAGGCTAAATAAAGACATAATCATAATGATACTAGTAGGACAGGGACAGGCAGCTAAGATAGAATTCTGTGACTGAGAGGGGTAGGTTTGGCTTCTGGCACACCCAGTCTGTAAAGGACAGCGTTCATATGACCGGTCCTCTCACTGGGAACAGAGAACAGAGTTCTGTTGCAAGGAAGAACCGTAAAACAATGGAATTTCAGTCCAATTTGTCATCAAAAGGGGGTAAAAGAGCTCATTATGTGTGCTCTGCTCTTTCTTGACTATTAGATTGGCTAAGAAAGAAAAGTTAGTCATGCCTGCTTATCTCACAACCTTACAAGCACAGGATTAAAAGATCAAAGGCTGGTTGGGTTTAATATTATAGAAAATGTAAGCCCTTTATAGACATCCTTTAGACCAGGCCCTTTATCCACTTTCAATACTTAGATCAAAATGCTGAAAATTCATATTAAGTTCATCGAAGGTCCGATGTGAAATTTATGACCACACCTCTCTCCCATCCAGAGTGAGGATGGAAGCAGCTACTGATGTATTTCAAAGTGGAACCTTTAAGACCTTCAAGTCAATTCCCTGTTGATTACACGCTCCTCAAGAGTGTCTCGAATAAACACAGAAATAGGAGTTTAAAAGAGAAACTTTAAAGGAGACTAAGCTGAAAGTGACACCATACTTGCCAGCTTGGTTGTACAGCTTCACACATACACAAGAACATACAGTGACACACACGCTCATGTTCACACACACACACACACACACACAATAACACAAACTTAAGAACACACACAATCAAACCTAGTCGCACACACAAATTCAGACTTAATGAAAAGATCCAGTAAGCACTCAATTATACACTTGAAGGAGACTGTTGCAAACACAATGGCCTTCAAAGCATAAGATGGGAACTTGATGTTCTCAGGGGCTCTGGGCCACTCTAACGAGGATGTGCGTTTCTGGCTCTCACATCAGAGAGCAAATCCAGCTTTGCTGTCCGACAGCCTCATGCTCATTATTCCACAAGGGGAATGTGCTCCACAACAACTAAAAAAGGGACATTGACTTTTGTGACAGACAGCATGCCTCTAACTGGGTCAACTTTGGGTGACTGGAAAGTTTCAACTCACCTCCTGCCCCTCAGCTGCACTTTGAAATCTCATATATAGGAAGACCTGGACAATGAGCAGCATCCAAACAATATTCTGTAAACTTTGAAGTTATCATCTTTTAATCTGCACCATCGGCCTCATGCCAAGGCTTCAGCATGCCTGAAAAATGTCCTGTTTGATGACTTGTAGAGCCTCACTGGTAAGATCAACTACTCCCTATCCCTTTGAAGCCTCTACACCCTATGTATACACACACACTGTCACACACGCTTACACTAACTCACACACACACAGCCAGGTGAAATAAAACAACTTGAGTGGGTGTTTTGGAACCAGATCAATCACAGGTTTAGAGAACCAAGCAAGTTTAAAGGATATCCAGCTTGTTAGCACAACATGAACTTAATTGAGAGACTTCCCATTGTTTCAAGGCTCAAAAATAGCTCTGGGTAGAGCTCAGACCAACTGTCAGGTAAAACTCAACATTTCCTGTATCTGACCTCTCCAGCACTACTTTGACAAGCTGGCGTCAGCAGGGACTCTGTGAGACATTCTGACGTATTGTATGAGAATGTCACTCAGCATTAAGTGAACCTTGCCCAGTTATTCAGCTGGGATGTGACAGGTGCTGATGTTAACATGAGAGATGCTGAGATGTTCCCTCAACGCGTCACTGATTGTCTTTTCCTTGCAGAGCAGTCAGGAGAGGTAAGTGGAAATGACTTTATGCTGCTGTTATAACAACCTTCAGATGTTCTTAGAGCCAAAGGCGAGGAGTATGGTTTCCTCCCAGAATGACCTGACCAGTTAGGCAGGAATTTCTTTTGACTTTTTTGATGCTGGAGCGCTGCTCATCATCAGTGGTTGAAAGGATGGTGATTTGCACTTCACAGAGAGCTTAACTCTGAGCTCTCCCAAACTCTCTGCCAAGTTCTCTTCCTAGGCTTCCATGTCTTGTTGTCGGGGCAGGGAACGGACAGCTCCTCCTCTCTGGACTTAGGTACGTCATCTTAGGCCCCATCGAGATAAGAGATGAGCCACACATGCTTGTAATTGCCTTGGCTCTCAGATACTTAGATGGACTTTATCTCTCTTTCTCTCTCTTTCTCTACAGTCCCTCACATCTGGTTCTCTATGTTCTTAGTGCTCACAGGCCAATAAAAGCATGTCTAGGGATAGAAGGTGAGCGGGTAGAAGGAAGGGAGGAGATGGGTGGAGGGGAGTGGGGTGAAGTATAAACAAATGTACAGCTTGAGAGTTGGGGTGTGTGGTTTATTTCTTTACTCATCTCCTCCCATGGGGTGTGATAAGGTCGGTGTTGGAAACCGGCAGCACCTCAAACCTTAACTTAAACAAACTGAGAGGAAGAGGCTAGACAGAGCGTCCCAAACAGCACCAGTGGACAGGATCTCTGAGGTCTGCCTCGTGTATTTTCGTGGAGCCGAGTGTAGGAGTGAAGACAGGGGAGCCGGGCCAGACGGAGGATCATTAAGGTTCGTTAGTCTCCCGATCCCCCCGCCGCCTGAGGCCTAGCGTGGGGGCCCCCGCTCGCGTTGCCTCTCCTCTGATCCTGCTAAGACGGAGGGAACATAGAGCTAGGGGAAGGGAGGGATTGAAGGGAGGGAGCTAGGGAGCAATGGGGGGATGGGGACCACGCCACTTCCAGCAGCCCCAGAGACATCTGACAGCTCCGCAGGTCTCATTTCATCTGCCTCAGCCCCAAAGCCATTAGACAGTTTAGCAGGGAAATGGCTGTTTAAATATACATCTGGCTATGTGTCAGCACATAGCAGCTCACAATGTAGATCCCCTCCAACTGCACACCGCAGCCAGGCTGAATGATCAATTCAATATTTAATCCGTCAATTGCGATAGGCCGTTTGATGCATGCTCTTAATGAGCGCCGTCTCTCGCACTGACAGAGGTGTGGAGAGACGAATTGTTTACTCTAAGAGAAGAAAACAGTGCTTCGTAGAGTTTTCTCTTCAAATGTTTATGGCATCTGATGGGACAATTATATTTTGAACAACTGCACAAATGGTGTCCAATCAATCATGCACTGCTCAAAAATCTTACTTCCACTTCACTTTTTCCTTTCGACCCAGACAGATTTGTTTTCTGAAATCAAACACAAAGTGTTTCTTACCTATAGGCTAGGAGTTCAAGCGTACCATGTATGCATGATGCCTTAAAGGAGACCAGGATGTATGCATAACTTCAGAAATGTATACCAACGTATAGTGATCTCTTGAACACTACGCTATTGTACTGTAGCATTGATACCGGCTTATCCATTTTGCATGCATAGATATACATAAATGAATTACTTGCATAACATCTACAGGTTGCTGTAGCTGTTAATATATAATAGTATAATACTGTGCAACAACTCAATACAAGGTCAGTGGTTCTACGCTTTGATCCTATTCTGTGAGCAGACTCGACCACACGTGATGTCAGTGAAGGTTAGGAAGAGACTTGACTGAGTGTGGGAGAATGAGTCTCAGGATAGCTTTGCTCGGTATATAGTTGCGTGTGCCTGTGTTCGTGTGTACCGTGGGGCCATCTAATGGGATTAGCATGTGAGCAGCTTGTTCCCCTAAATGCACACAATCAGCATGCAACCCCCCCCCCACACACACACACGCACACACACCCCTCCCCCCCTTCCCCCACCAATGCCCGGCTGTCTTACTGTGCACTTACCCTGACCCCTGTGACCCCAGCATGACAGTGGGGGATACCATGGTTTGCCCCAGTGCACAGTTAGAAACCACGTGGGTGGCGACACATGAAGGGAAGGAAGAAAAGAGAGAAAATAAATAAAAGATGTGATGGGGAAGAAAGATCAAAACTAAATGTTTGGGAATCAATGTTTAGCAACATGATGAGACAGACTTCCTATCTGGAAACTCTCTGGCCCCTTGCTATGTTAAAAGAGAGAATGGAGCATGTCGACCAAAGATCAGGACAATGAGATGTTCTGTGGGGATGTCAGCTGTTACAAATAATCCTCTGATCTCGATACACCACAAATATTTTCTAAATATGGAACTTGGACTAGTCAACCAAATGTCTAAACAACCAGATATCTGACACAGATTGGATAGGTCAACAAAGATAGGTCAACCACGGGGTCAAGCACATCACCATAACATTGAAAATGTGATCTGTCATAATCTCTTGCGTGACCCCAAACCCCTCACCCCCCTCGTCATCTACCCTCCGCTTGTCACCTTCATCCCATCACCCACTCCTCCTCTCCTTATCCTCCTACTCCTCCTCTTCCCACCCACCCTCTTTATGTGGGCTGATTGGATGGATGGGATCCGTGGCGTCTTGTCATCCTTTAATCCTTCATATTCTTTCAGAACGCTCAGGCAAGCACATAGGCAGGTAAGCGCAGGCAGATAGGCAGGCAGGCCCGAGGAGAGGGTGTGGGCCTCTGGAGCTCAGCATTTCCCCCCAGCAGGATCTCTCGCTCTCTGTGGACCTCCCATGGGGCAGGCAGAAGATTAAAACAAACAGGAGTTTAATCAGTGGGCCCCGGCTCTTCTTCGCTCAGCCGCCAACAGAAGGAGCCCTCTCCAGGAAGGCTGCCGCAAATCAAAGCTTCCTGCTCGCCACTCGCTGCTGCGCGGATCCGTATCACAACAACAAAACCAGCAGAAACAATTATTTATTCCTTTTGATGTGGGTTTTTGAAGTTACCCTAACCTCCCCCCTCCCCACTCTGCCCTTCTCCCCTTCTCTTCCCACCACCCATCTTCCCTTCTACCCCCCTCTCACCCCTCCTCTTCTTCTCTGCTCTCTCATTTTTTCTCCAAGGAAACAAGGTCACACAAATCCTCCTCCAAAAAGGGGGGCTTCTTTGAAAGAGGAGAAACACAGGAATTATTATCTAACCCTCACGTCTTGTCATGGAGAGCAGCTTTTTGATTCACTCTCCTTCAATTAGAAGCGACATGTTTCCATGCAAGCTCATTCCTGTAATGGGCCGTGTAGGAGGCTGATGGACTGCTTTATTCAAGCTGGCATTCACCCAACAGAGACAGACGCTGGAGTGTGTGTGTGTGTGTGTGTATGTGTGTGTGTATGTGTGCTATGTGTGTGTGTGCATTTTTGGCAAGAGGTTATGGAGATGGGTATGTATACATAGCATGGCTGGATAGGTAAGATAGAAAGGCCCGCTATTTGATGCAATTAACAGCAACCCTATATTTACAAAATGGGTGGGTTAGGGTTCTACAGTAATACTTTTTGGCAAGAAAAAAGTTATTATTATAGAAGTATTTTGGCCATAGTTTTTTTACGTTCTTCCTCAACATCTCTTTGTATTGTTAAATCCCTCCGCTGCCTCATCTAAAAGGTTTGGCTGTAGAGTTCAGGAATAACACAGATGGTAATCAGGGTCTCCTTATTCACTGAAGATTTTGATACTCAATTAATTTAATTGGCCGCTATATAATTGAACCCTAACATTCTTATGCCAGACAGATTTTTTCCAGGTCAGATATTATGTGCCATGAGAAACATCAGGCAAAATGTGGTTTAAAGTGTCATGGTTGGGTGGATCTGGGTAACATTTTCACCATCTTTTTAAAAAGAGTTGAGAAATTGGATACAAATAAATCCTGATCTAAAATTAGAAAAGGGTGCTGCCAAGTTCTGCATACTGGATGGGTTTGAAATACAGTCCTCTCTTTTTTTTTTTTGACAAAGTCAGCTTGTCTGTTTTGCTGACACGCAAGCTATGCACATAGACTACAATCTGTGAATAGCTTTAAATAAAATCTTGATATATAAATCTAAAGTTCATAATACATTTGTGCCAATTAGTGTAATTTGGTTGGCTAGACTAGCCCAAAGTTGTGCAGACCATGGCCAGCACAGTGGAGAGTGCTGACAGGGGCACTTTGTGTGACATGAACCAGGCAAGCTGTGGCCTGCTGGCCTTTCTCAAGGCCACATAGCCATGCTTGGAAAAGTAAGATCCATCCCATGCTCATGCAGCACTCATACTTCTATGTATGGATACCAGTAGAGGGCACCCATAGGTGTTATGAAGGAGAATGGTGTCCATAAAACGACAAATAGTTAGAGGTAGGCCTATCAAATATACAAAAAAAAGGCACCAACATAATTTGAGACTGACTTGTGTAAACACTGACTTCAAACGATGCTCAAACGTATTACTGCAAGTACGTTTCAGTTCCAACTGAGAATTCGGACATTGTAGTATTATTTTACTGTGTCATAACTATTCCGGTGGGAGAAAGACCACTTTAGATGTGTTATAAAATATTTATTGACTTATATTTTAAATATAGCATCAGCTTTTATCACAATGTTGCAGTGGCGTGGAACCCACAAAACTGTAAACAGACAAACTGTAAAAGTTTGCCATTTAAATCATGTCCTTGAAGACCAAGTAGAGCTTGTTAAGCATTGCATTTCTGTTTTACAATACTCTTTAATTTGCCTCTCTGTCTGCCCATTTGAAATGAGTCTTTAATTAAACTCCAGCTAATTACACAACTCAAGAATGACTCTAAAATGGAAAGGCTGGTGTAGGAGTAACTGGCTTTGCTGGTGCAAAAACGGAAACACCAGCTGACACCTAGACATGTTTTGCTTTCTCTGCTCAACAAAACCAAATCCTCCAAAACACATCCTAGTAGCACCAGTAAGTACTTTATTGATCCAAAAGGGGAAATGAAGGCATTGCAGCTGGCAGAAAAAGGAAATGAAAATAGGAAATAAAATAAACAAACCGGTTACAAAAAATAATATACAAATACAAAGAACAGGGCTGTATACACGGTAAAATACAGGGTTAAATCGTGGAGTAATACACATGTGGATCATGCGCAATACAACTTACAGATAAGCTGAATGCAGGTGACCCACAGGGCAATGCACAGGTGACACAGGTAATACTGCTTACAATTCCTCTAGGGTGCTGTGGTTAGTCCCCAGAACAGAGCCTGCTTACCCGATCAGTCTGTCCACAAAGGCATTGGCCAGATGCTTGAGGTGCAAGAGAACTAGCCTCTCCAGGGTCATGGGATGTAAGCAATATTGGTCTGTTGTTGTTCAGGACAGTGGGGTGTCCCTTCTTGGTCACTGGGACCAGGCACAAAGTCTTCCACATCACAGGGACCCATTCAAGGCTTATGCTCAGGTTGAACAAATGCTGGACTAGTCCACAAAACTGGGCGGCGCAGCACTTCAGCACCCTTGGGCTAAAGCAATCAAGGCTAGCAGCCTTGCCCCTGTGAAGCTTCTCCAGCTCTCTCTTTGCTTGAGCAGTGGTGAATGACAGGGGCGCCATTGTGGGGGGAGGTGATGATGGGTTATTGGTGGAGAAGGGAGGTAGTTGGGTGATGGTGGGGACCAGGTTGAAGGGAGGGCAGACAGGTAGTGGGGTGATGGCAGGGATAAATTAGAGGGATGGCTGAAGAAAGAACATAATACAATTATTATCAATAAAATTGAACCAGGGGAAAGTTTGTTTAAAGCAGACTACAAATATAGTGCAAACATTAAAGAACAACTACCAGGCATCATCAACTGATAGTTGGAAAAATGTTGCACAGAAGAGTTGGACTAATGTCAGACAATTTTTCTCATCCAGCATGAACTACATAAGAGGCATCAGCATCATAAGCACTCTGCTTTGATGAAACATCTTTGAGCGCAATGGCATCAGGTAAACACCTGGATTTGACGCACCTTGAAGACTGATGAATATTCAAGTGAGATGTTCAAGAGGATAACGAAAGCTTGATGTGTTTGACTGAATGTTCCACTGACGAGTGAGAAGATCCGGTTCTGCATATTGTGGTAATCCACATCGTTCATTAAGCCACAGCACCTCTCATAAAACAGTACTAAGCCCAAGAGCTCCAAAGACTCTTTTAAAAATGGTGCTGCCAAAAGTCAGTAGCCTGGAAACGTGTTCTTCTATCTACCTGACGTTATTAAAGGTGTGTTATTCTCTGCACCGCAACAACAAATAAGTGTCTTCTTAACCATGTGAAAGTAAGGGATTGGCCTGGGTTACCTCACACAGTGTAATCCTTAAAACCTGAAACCATTAAGAGCTTTGACAGGCTTGCACAGTCCAGTAGCTTGTCAAAGGACTTTAGGGAAATCTGCACAGTAGTCTACAATTGGGGGAGAGAATCTCCAGCCAGACAGCAGCTAACAAGTCCCCTGTCTCTGGTGCAGAGCGGGGGAGCAGGGGTGGGGGCTGTAGACTATGACTGATCCAGACTGGCTCCACTAAGCACCTCTATACATCCACAGGCTGGTAACTCCCTGGCTGGTAGGCTACACTGCCTCCAGAGACTACCCTTTCTACAGCCTGCATTCATCACACCCCACCAAGAACATGGAACATTAGGATGCAAAGAGAGTTTGTCACAAAGGTTCACATTAATTTGATTAACATCTACACGTACAGGCTGTATGAACAAGGCCTGTATGGCACAAACCATCCATTTCAGTTCCTATGATCATTAACCTCATCAACTACATATGGTAATTCCAATAGATCTTCACCTTCTGAACGAACAGGCCAGGCCAACTACATTGAATATGGTCCTGTTATCTCCAAATACATGCTCCCTTGAAAGGAAGCACATTTGTATTAGGCGTTTGATATTTCTGCTATCAGGCATCAATGTATCACAAAAAACGCATAAACCTGCGGTGAACTGAGAAGCTACATTAAAAAGAAAATTAATCATCTCAAATGAACGGAAGGTTCTTTGTGAGGAATGCTAGGCAGGTGGTAGATGAGTCCAACATGGGTGTGACCAAGTCCTGTGTTCCTCTGATTAATACTGGGCTTGACAGCAGGCATCAGGCCTGACTTGCACATCAAAAAGACTGCAAACTACATGGAACTGGTGGTGGCATTTCCTGCAAAACCCGAAGCAATTTTATTTCTCCCCCGTCCTCCCTACCATGCAATGCTGCCTCTACCCCGTCTCTGGCACACGGTCCATTTGGGCTTGAACTGAACCTCAACTGGGGGCAAATGCTTTTAAGATAAGTCTTTGTGTGTGTGTTACTGTTTTGGGGGTAACACAAAAGACCCGACAAGACCATTTATCTATATATTCTTGAAAGAAAAGAAAGAGGAAGAAAAAAGTGCATTTTCTACCTGATGTTCCCTTTTTCTGGCAGGCTCTGCCAGCGCCTGCAATCCCTTTATCTGCCTTTCATTAGCGCTTCGCTCGCACTCTTAGCAGGGCGGGCGTCTGGGAGACAGTCACTTTCTCCCAGCCTCTGATGTTCCTGCCGATTACAGAGCGGCTTTGAAGCTGCTGCTCTCTTCGTTGCTGGCCTCAGACAGCCCCATGCCATCTGCCGGATTGCCACCAAAGCAGCGGAATGGGGCAGAGACGCCCTCTGTTGATCTATGTCTTTCATATGTCCCATTTGGACGTGGAGCTGAAGTCACACCTATGCAATCTGCGGTGGGAACCCACCCGAGAGAGCGGCCCCTGCCACAGCACGCAAACACACACACACACACACCGACGAGAGGGAAGTAATGGCCCTCTGTAATTACCTGTACCTGTGGGCATCTGTCTGAAAATGAGACAATTACCGTCATCCTCTCCACAGTGCTTTTCCCCATCCCTTCCCACTCCGTTGAAGCCCAGAAATGACATTCACAAGGGTCTTTTAGTTTTCCACCAGCCTTTAGGATTTGATTGCACTATAAGGGCATGAGAGAAGGTGGGCTTGGTTACAAAAGGGTATTGAAAAAAGCTATCTGCCGACAACGTATCGTAAAATATAATCTAGAACTTATATTTACAATAACATAATAAGCTATATATGTTGCTAACCATATGACCCTGGTTGATGGTATTAGAAGTTGGCGGGTGTCACATTTCAGACTCATTTTTCAGGGTTTAATGACAGGTCACATATTAAATCCTGAATGATGATGAGATTATATACACACTGCATCCTTGTCGTGGAATACCACTCCCTGAATGAAAAAGAAAAAGTATTTGAGTTTGCAAAGACTATTTCCCAATGGCTGCTTCAGTTTGTATGAACTTTTCAAACAGCTTAGTATCTGACAGAAGACCGTCACCATGCTCACTAGCTTTGAACATGGGTCCCCTGGGAACTCTCCCCACCCAGGACCACTGTCTTCTGAGGCTTGTGGAGAAAAAAGGCCTTGAGCAACAGAAATCAGTGGCCCTTTCCCCTCCACACCCTCCCCTTGTCTCTCTCACACACGCAAACACACACGTACATACACACACTGTCAGCCCCCCAATAAACCTCCCCACAGAGTCACACATCAGAGTCCTTTTCACACTCGTGCACACACACACACAAACTTTCACATCCTTTGTAATAGGGCTTTCAAAAACAGAATAATACATTAAAGTACCTTAAAGCAGAAGACACAGAGGGTGACGTGAAAGCATAAAAACATTAAGTAAGCCCAATGAAATATACATTACAGTAATTGGATCAGAGAAGACTTGGGCTGACGATAGGAGGAGCAGCAGATGCTAATGACAGCACATCAAATTACTTCATGTGGCACTTCACATGCCTGAGTCTCTTCAGCAGCAGGACCATGATTAACCAAGCTGCACCAAGCTACCATGACTGTTGAAACTAGTTTGGATTTTGTGCAGGACAATAACACAATATGTCACTGAAACAGTGAGAACATGTAACATACTCATTTCTCTGAGGGCGGCATTGTCAAGCACAGGTAAGGGTCTTTAACAGGCAGCAATTCTACATACAGTCTTAGGTCACATGGTGGGCCAGACAGGAATAGTGTGATCGAGACAAATGGTGGAAAATCAAAGAGGAACACATGATGCAAGGCTCCAGATAGACACAAAGTCAGGCCCCCACATCACGATCACTCTTTGAGTGGCTGAGTGAGTGAATGATGGAGTCTCAAAGACATCGCTGTGACAGATCATCTGGCAGGAGAAACAGAGGGACAGAATGATTGGCTTCTTCTCTTTGATGTTTCTATCTGTCTTGCTTTTGATGGCTGGTTATACATCTTCAAAACCCTTTACACGCTGACAGGCGTGATGACCCTAAACATTCATCTGTCACATCAGAACAGGTCTCTACCAACTGTCAGGTTGAACAATAGACTCTCCTGACCAATCCAGTAAAACAGTGGTTATTACTATTACATTTAATTTGAGTGCAATGAGATTACATCCTTTGTGTCTTAGATAATAATTTTACATTTAAATCAGTTTGATTTATGTTGTACTGTTTTTTTGTATGCACTGCGCAGTATTGTAGTTACTTTTAATAGACAATAGCAACTGTTCTGTGCAAGGTCAAACTGTTATGAATCATGTTGGAGCATGACAAATGTCAGAACTACTATTCATGACACAGTATGTTATGCTAACACTGTAGAAACTGGATTGTTCCACTACTTTAAATGTCTAGAGATGAGTTTGGCCTTCAATGACATCCTGTATATATACAGGACCGGTTCAGTCGAACCATGTGCGCGACAGATAAACCATTCAAAGCCTCCTTTGTACTGTATGAATGTTTGTGTTTTTGTTGTGTATGTGGAGACCGAAAATTCTAATTCCATACTGGCCACAAAGTGGGAAGCGGTTTCCCATGGTTCCGTTGGGATGGTGCTTTCATGTGGAAAGGAATCTCTGGGTCCCCTCTGCCCCTGTGTTGTGACAGAGGATAATGAATTTCACAACATCTGCTATTTGTTAGCCCTGTTTGGTGTAACTGATCTCCTTTTAATCCCGAGACGTCCACGGACTTCCAAAGCGTGTGCAGTGCTGCGGCTGAAATGAAACAGATGGATCCCATGGCCTAACTGGGGCAGGAAGCAGGAGTGTGCAGGCAGGCCCAGCAGAGGCTGGCACATACATCCTCTCATCGTCCCGTGCCCCCCCCATCCCCGTCCCCACCAGTACCAGTATTGCTTTACAACTTCACTCTAGAGTCTGGGTTGAGCTTCTCCAGAGATCTAAAAGAGATGGGGGCCTTATTATACTTATAGACCTAAACATCGAGTCTTTTTAATCCCAAAGAGAGCAGAAACACTAATCCTCAAATATTCAGATTTCATCAGGGAGAACCTCATCTTGATAAAAGTGTAGCCGTGCTGTTAGCCCTATAAAATCAGTAGAGTTCGGAATGAGGAGTGGTTTGACTAGACAGAATATCAGACGAAAAAAAAAAAACTCAGAATCACCTCACCTCTTCTGAGGGAAGTATGGTCGGAATGATAATTTTGTCTCTTTTCGTTCCCAAAAATGTGGAATATGAGTACTGTATTCCCTGCCTCCATCCCCTGTCTCTTCATAAAACCTGGAATGTGCTTCAAAGTATGCACACTATCTTCCCTCTATGAATAAAACATCTGTCATTCATCGTCCCGCACAATATGTGCCGATTTAACAGAGCATATCAGCTTGGAAGGGAATGGAGGCACTTCTGAGTGAGGTGCACGGTCCTAATGGGCTCAGCCACATCCAAGGGTTAGCCTATCTACCCTGTTGGACAGTTCCCAGTTAGCTGGCCTGGGGCACAGCGACTATGAAATGCCGTTTTTGGAAGCCACAATAACAATGGGATGTATCACTAGGAGAAAAAAAAGGTTCTACAAAAATGTCTGTTTTAAAGCACGTTTTCATGTTTGAAGGGTTTTGGTTGTTTGAACTTTGGAGAAGTAATGGTCTGGATGGCCTGGGGCTTAGTCTTTAGGGCAGCTACTGTTACAGGACAAATTATCCTTAGTTGGCCTTGCATGCTGGTCAGGTGAAGAGTCATAGTCACAGAGAATGTAAGGGTGTGGTGAGCACCACGTGGATTTTAAAGCTTTATGTCAAGCATGACAAAATGTCACTGTAGAAAAGTTATGAGATCAAAGTGACAGTCTCTGAACTTCCTTTGCACATGTCAAACACTCTTCCAATTAATTCCAAGTATGGTATGTCATATCAATTAGGTGGGAGTTTTTCATAGCTTACATTCATTTTCATACTTTCCTGTGAACTAAATGGGATTTAAATAAATATCTGAATACTATGACTTCTATATATTTGTATTAAAGGGCCGTTTAGGAAACAATTCAGACTGTCTTTACACAAAAATTTTACAGAGGATTTTTTTTTTCGAAAAAAGTTTATTATAAAATATTTGTTCAACCTTTAAAAAAAAAAACAGTTCACTTGAATGCGCTTCATATGTGTATTATGCAAGCATTTCACATGTGTGGATGTGAGTTTTCAGTGTTATGAATGTCTATGAACGTTTCATATGTGTATGTGTTTCATTTGTGTTTGTGTAAGGACAGTCTGAATTATTTTCTAAACGGCCCTTATATCTATGACTTGTCTTACCGTCCCAAAGTAGGCTACGTCTTGTCATTGTGGTAATGTTAAGATGACAGTGCCTCCTACTGGAAAAATATCTACCCATGTTTTGTACATAATATGATCCTTATTATGATAAAGTTTCTCTCTTAAACCGATTCCCCATGCATATGTTATAAGGTCAAGGGACATCCTCACTCAAAAAAACATTTGATTTATCTTTCAAAAGGTATTCTTCATCCAAAAGTGAAAGTTTGTTGCGCCAAGCTTCATACGTTAGGACACGGCTCAGGCTATGCTTTTATTTTGAAAGGGAATGTGCAAAACCGGAAATGATATTGACGACCAGTTTCACGGTCCCAAGAAGAAGAAATAAACCGGAAATGGGATTACTTACTGAGGCTGGCTTTTACCTACTCACAAAGAAGATCCCGCGGTGGTGCATCAGGATAACATAAACAATGGGGAAAAAGCACAAGAAACATAAGTCCGAAAAACACGGATACGAAGGTAAGACTTTAGTGACCTACACAATCACCGCCTCAAGTTGCAGAGATCGTGGCTATGTATGAGCTTTAGTGGGTGTCGTGCCCCAGGCTTGAAAGCTAGCTATTAGTTAGCTACTAGTTACCTAGCTCATTATTAGCCCGTCACATTTAGCTCACAATAGCCTTTTAAATTACATTTACATTGCATCGTATTAATTTATCAGACACTTTTATCCAAAGCAACAAATATTGTATGTATAAAGTACAGCGGGAGATCAAGTATCAGAAGTGCAGTACATTTTAAAATATAGATCCATATATTTCGGTATTCAGACTCGAGAATCTGACTGTTTACATTGCAAAGTAACCACACATCTCAGCAACACACGGTGAACCAACAACAATACTATCAATGCAGCAATAACATATCGATTATAGTAGCATGCAAATGAATGTATGTTGAGCAAAAATAACAATACAACTGTGTTGCTCTTTTGCCGTTTCAGCAACATGCTGACATTTGAGAAGCAATACATAAACACATGGCTACTCCTTAACTATTTAAAAAAGAAACGACGCTAGCTAGCTAGTAATTTACTCGCATACTAACGGGCCGACTGGCACGGAACATCTTAAAGTTGTTAGCTGGTTATCTTTAGTAGCCTCAATGCACTGCATAAATATACTCACTTGTTTCTGCTTGATTGCTGCTGTCCGCAGACTATGGAGAGAGACCACTAAAATTGGTCCTGAAGGTTGCGGGTAATGAAGTGACAGCCGGAAGCTCGAGTCTTGAAAACACTTATGACGAACAGGCCGATTACGACAAACCCAGCAAAGATAAGAAGAAGAAGAAAAAGAAGAGGGAAGACAAGGAGAGAAGCAACCCAGGTTCACCCCTGGATGACAAGAGAAAGAGAAAGGTACATTTTTAATGTCTGTAGGATGCCCCTATTTTCCATGGGAACGTGCTGAAAATTAGAACAATGTCACTTTTTGTAATTTGCTTTTCAATAGTCATTACACGACTAAGCTTGCTGGCTACATCAGTCACTGTTGTGTGGAGGGTAGTCCATGTTCAGACCTATATCTGTGCGGTCTATGTAGATGATCAAGAAGAGAAAAGGACAGGACTCTTTAGACACAGACTGGGATGACAGGGAGCAGAGTCGGACTCCTGTCCGGTCAGAACTGTCTTCCTCCCTGGCGAAAATGGAAGGTAATAAATATGTTTATATTTGCCTTTTTACTTCACTGATGTCCACTTTGAAATGGTATTTGGAAAAATGTCATTTAATTAAGCACTCATAGCCAACATTATTACTCATCTCTTCCATCAGAAAAGGAGCAAACCCCGCTTCAGGTAGCTTTGAACCAGCTCATCAGACAGCTCCAGAGGTGAAGCATCCTACCAAACACAACACACCTTTGATTGAAATTGTATACTCAATTTCATTTGCATATTACATTCTAGTCATTGTATTCCTTTTTCTTGTAGGAAAGACCCCAGTGCTTTTTTCTCATTCCCGGTGACTGATCTCATCGCCCCTGGTTACACCTCAGTCATCAAAAGGCCCATGGACTTCAGCACAATGAAGGAGAAAGTCAAGAAGGAGCACTATTCATCTCTGGAGGACCTGAAGGTATATCTGCACACACTGGCCTTCTTTTCTCCTTCTCAAACCACCAACGCACAGATTACCTCATTAAATAGCGTACTGGTTCTATGGAGTGAAAATTATTAAAAAGAGGATCTACCAACATTGCCCATTCTTACCCATGTGTGTCATTATCGGTCACTGATACAGGTGGATCTCAGAATCATGTGTGAGAACGCCATGATCTACAACAAGCCTGAGACAATCTACCATAAAGCTGCCAGGAAGCTGCTCCACTCCGGTATGAAGATACTCAGCCCGGTAAGCGTTTGCCTGAAGAGTAAAGTGGATTCTTGCACAAAGCCTTGTACTTTCAATGAAATGACACCAGAGGGCAGCAGAGAGCAGCATGTGGCTCCACATTGCGACATGTCATTACAGTCTGCCACTACATTGCTGCAGTATCCCTACAATATGTTCACATACCTACAAACTAATTTATGCATCTAGTAATAAATATCCAACTAAAGTTGATGTTCTGTACCCTTTCAGGAGAGGTTGGAGAGCGTCAAACAGAGTATAGAGTTCATGGCTGACCTGGACAACCCTGCTAACAAGCCAGGAAAGACTGAGGAGGAAGGGGGCTCAAGCCTGGACCGGTCTCAAAATGGTGCTATTCCCACTGACACCAGTGAGAACTCCCAGTCCCCCTGCACTCCCAGGTGCTGCTCCTTACCCATGTGATACTAAAACACCATTTAAAACCTGATTTAGGAGAGAAACGAACCCTGATTTAAACACACGTTGCAAACATCTCAAGGTGCAATTACTGGCATGATCCTGATCAGACTAGCCTTTGGAAGGAAACTTCAACTGGTTATAAAAGGATCACGTCTTCCAAGTGTCACAATAACCTCTGATGTTTGACAGAATTCCTTTTTAAAATTTTGCACAAGTGGGATTGATATTCTGTTAGTTGTTTGTTGTTGCCGCTGATGTAGTAACAAGACGTGCT
This sequence comes from Hypomesus nipponensis, assembly GCF_054491055.1. NCBI lineage: Eukaryota > Metazoa > Chordata > Actinopteri > Osmeriformes > Osmeridae > Hypomesus > Hypomesus nipponensis. Next base: position 7,204,904 of record NC_140379.1, read on the forward strand.
GCTGTGCTATTGCTTACATGAGACTGTTGTGACCGAGCTCATCTGTCAGAGACACGAGAGCCAATCAGGAAGTGGCTCAGCTCTGCCCCCTGACATTCACATGTTATGGATTCCCTCCCAAGTGCTGTGGGTTTGTTTCCCTCCCTGTCTTTGGTGAATCAGTTCTTTCCACAGAGACACTGAGAGCTCAGAATGAAAGGAATGCCTGTGAGCGTGTTGGGTCTTGCACGCTGTCAGCACTGCACTCTAGGTTTTACACCAGGGAACAAAACATGTCTTTGAAGCCTACCATTTCTTGGTCTCAAACTACCAAAGTGTTAGCTAGGTGAAGCAGCATACTTTTGACAGATAATATCTAAACATTGTGGATTAGTTTAGGGAAGATGCTGACTATGGAAACAAACGTATGCAAATGTTACTTTTTTGTCCCTGTCCTCGTTTTGGGTCATCAGAGTGGTTTCAAATGTCTTCCTTCTGGTTGCACAAGATAATTACAGCATCACTAACGGCTGTCAACTGCATTTGGGCCATATTGTGAGGCCGTAATTCTCTGGGTCAAAGCCTCTTACTCATCCACTCTCCTCTTTGCCTTTGTGTTCGGCTGTGCTTCCAGGTTGGATAAAGATTCTAAAGATGAGGCGTCCAAGGCTGTGAGCCAGGCAGAGAGAGAGCTGGAGGAGATCCGCAAGGTCATCCAGGAGTCTGGAGGCAAACTCTCCAACAGAGGGCTTCAGACCGAGGTGGGAGATCCCCCTAGTTCACTTTCTTCATTTAGTATTTGTGTCATGGATGTCCACCCGATACGCAGTTGCTAGACACATTTGCAGACATACATAGGTACGATAGCCGTAGGTCACTTGACTTATTGAGCCTCAATTATCAGATATCACCACATGCTTACGTTTTTTGTGTCCACAACCATGTCTTACATGCAAGTACATGATACAGTGTTGCTGTTGTTTTTGTAGCTGGAGTTTAAGAGGCGGAAGACTGATGGCTCCACCACCCTGGCCATCCTTAACCCAGCCGATTTATCCGCCGGAGGTAGGTGCAACCAGGAAGTTCTCGAGCTCTCCTGCCCACTGTTTGCACGAGGGAGCAGTTGAACTTTGACATGTCACTGTGTCTTCTGCAGATGTGGGCTACTGCCCTGTGAAGCTGGGCATGATGTCAGGCAGACTGCAGAGTGGTGTCAACACCCTGCAGGGCTTCAGGGAGGACAAGAGGAACCGGATCACCCCAGGTAGGATGGGGGGGGGGGGTTAAAACACAGCAGTGGGAACATTTCACAGCACAACAGCCAATGTGCCTACCCATGTTTAAAAAAAAAGCCTACAGGGTTTTGTATCCATATCCGTTTTGAATAATTATTTCCGTGGATGGAGGGCATGTGTATTTCCAGCTCCTAGCTTGTCCCTCCCCTTCGTGTTGCTGTGTGTGGACGATGCGTTGACGTGCATGCTCGGTGCTCCACAGTGTGTTACATGAACTACGGGCCGTACACCTCCTACGCTCCCACCTACGACTCCAGCTTCGCCAACATCAGCAAGGACGACACGGATCTCGTCTACTCGTCCTACGGAGAAGAGCCCAGCCTCCAGGGCTCTGAGAGGTAGGAATCTCTCTCCTCATTCCTCTGCCCTCTCTGACTGTTGTGAAGATATATACTTGTGACATTTACAGTATAGAAGATGTCGATTTATTTTTCAGACTTACATTAAGTACTGTTTTAGACAAACACGCTATTAGGATTCCTGGATGACTCAAGGCCAAATGTCGTCCTCTGAAGTTATGAGAGGGGGTGTTGGCGTGGCTACAGCTCGCCACTGCATAGTTTCAAGCCACGTTGAACGTAATCCGAGCCTGCTACTTGTGCTTGCAGAGGGAGAAACTCTTCCGATTGTTTTTTGTTTGAGTGTGTGTCACTGGGTCCACAGCATCAAAGAGTTTCTGGCCAAATCGGAGGAGCACATGTACAAATTGGCAGACAGTCTTTTGGATGCGATGACCAATGGAGAGCACTCCAAAACCATAGAAGAAGTGGTGAGTACTCAGTCACTTCCTTCTGACACATTTACTTGGCTGTACTGTACTTTGTTCTTGCATTTTGCAGCCAAGCATCCCTTCCGAAAAAGACAATGGTCTCTGCTTGAACGTATAATGGTTCGATCGAACAGTAAAATGTTCTACGGTATTGCGTACTTGATGATGCGTGCTTGCCTTTTAGATTGTTCAAGATGGAGAGGAACGAGAGAAGACTTCAGAGGCCAGGGTTGAAATGGAGGTAAGACCCAGATAGACTACAACACTAATGATGATCCCAACGTGAGCTGAACCCCGCCCAGACTGCTTCTGCACATGGCTGTTGTGCGTCCCAGCTGTGTCAACAGCACAGCCATGGTCGTCAGCTGCCAACATCCACATGTGGAAAAGTATTTCCCCATAAAAACGCACCTCCCTCCACTACAGTCCCTCTTCCCTTCCTGGGATCGGTTGCATCCAGCAATCTCAGGGGCTCAGTGTCAGGGATGTGGAAATGCCTGTATTTTCTTTCCAGCCCCCCCCCTCCCGTCTCCCGGTCATTTGAATGGGCTCCACACAGGGGTGGCAGGGCTGGGGGGAAACTGAAGCCACCAAACCCTGCTGAGCAACACTGCAGCCTCTGTCCCCGGCTGTTTGCTGTGCTTGGCTGCTCTCCAGATTATCCTTCTTCCCTGCTCGGGTGGTGCTGCTGCTTTTATTTATTTATTTTTTTCGCAGCAGATTTCTTGGAAGCTGGGAATGTGCTGCTTTAAAAGGGACTGGTCCCTGAGTCTCCATCTCAGTCCTCTTTTGAGGAATTGGTGATTTCTAAGAATTGTCAGTTGCGAGATGAGGGGAGTGCTGAAAAGGAAGGCCAAGATAATGTAGCAAACTGACTCCTTTCTCCCCACTCAGGTGATTACGCCCAGCACTACCAAGCAGAGATCAGCGTCTCTGAGCTCTGTGATTGGACTGGACCCGGAGACTGTGGAGGACCTCACTGAGGGTAAAGATCTTTGGTGTGACCTGAGGTCGAGTTCTCCGCAGCTAGCCTGTTAATTGGAACCATGAGTCATAGTGTTTCATTGTAAATTCTCGTAGGCCTGTCAAACAGGCAATTAGGTAGGTGATTTTGAAGGGCTGCATGCTTTCCCTGGCCACTTAGTCGGGGCTTGGTTGAACGTACCCTTGTGAAAGAGATGTTGTGGTCGAGATCCAATTATATAGGTTACAATTAACGTAGGAAAATGCAGGTGTGAACCCCCCCCTGTTGTTTGTGTGCATCACAGAAGCCCAGCGTTTCCAGAACAAGTTGGACGAAACGACAAAGCTCCTCAATGGGCTCCAGGAAGCCCAGAACGAGCGTCTGAGCGCCAAGCAGCCCCCCAACATGATCTGCCTGCTCGCCCCCACCACCAAGGAGCTGCAGCTGGGTACGACTCGTGCTCTCTCCCACACAGTCTCAGTAGGGTCATTCACAACCCTCCCTGGATGTAAACTCTCATTGTACCTATTCTCCCTGCAGCTGAGAAGGTGACTGAGAACTTGGCCCAGCTGACCAGCCAGGTGGGTCCTGGAGATGTGAGCAGCCTGTGCGGTATCAGGAGGGCCATGGGCATCACTGACTCAGGATCCCCTCATAGACCTGACCACAGGTAAGCCACCATACATCAGTCTGCTGTCTCTTATCAGAGCTAACATTTGATTTTGTATAAATACTTATCTTGTACAAAACTAATATGATGTTCCTCTTCAAATAATGACTTGCGTCGGTCTGGTTTTCTTCATAGTGGAGAGTGCATCCATGGATATTTCGTCTGTGGGTAGCTGAGCTTAGGATGGCTTACCATCATAACATGAGATCTGTCTTGAACTGTACAAAAGGTGCTTTTTGTCTGACATTTGTAATTTCATCAAATAAACTTTTTATAGAAAGTTTGCTTTTGGTTGTCATTTACTCAGCAACTGCAAGGTCCTTGAACTATATTGTAGACAATGTCAACCACTCAAACTTGCAAAACCATTTATAACATTCCATTACTGTACAAAATGCGAACTTTGTTCCTTGGTGAGACAGCATACAGTTCACATGAAAGCAACACAAGCTATTATAGCCCACCGTAGTCAGTCGAAGACATAAGGCCCCACAGCAACAGTTTTCAGAGGCACACAGCGGCAAGAACGAGAGCATTCAGTGAGTAGACAGTTCTGCTTACACACAAGATAATAGACAGTCAGTATTGGGGGTTTGGGGAAAAAAAAAATGAAACATGTGATTTACACCTTGAGTTGATCCCAGCTCTGGTCAGTACAGCTTGTTATTCCCCAGCAAATGTGGACAGGCAGCATAAGACATTCATACAGGCCTACTCAGAAAACACTAGCCTTGACACACTGGTCAGCTAGTTATAATCAAGTGAATTTTAAATACTGTGTTTCTTACATTTATACCAAAGTTAAAATATTGTATTTCCTTCTGGTACGCCCATGTGTTACAGCACTGGTTGAACAACCAGGCAGAACATAGCAACATTCTATTCAGCTTTTATCTCATTCATTCAACAGAGAATGGCAAGTAAACTCAGTTGGCTGAAACAGTATTTGGCTTCAATATAGTACATATACATTTGTGCATCACAGGCAACAGCCAAACTGGGATAGAAGAAATATTGTGAGACCTTTCACTAAACAAAAGTATTAAGTTATATTTTAGAAAACAGATCAGCTGGAAGGAATATTTACATCTGCGTCCCTTTTCATGCATTTCATTATCACCACCAGGATACAAATCCAACCAGTTTCAGACAAAAGGGGGCCGACAAACTCATGTCAAGTTCAGTGCTTGAACACAGTCTGTCTTTCATCCCTCAAAAGGGACAAGAGTGGCAGGGAGTTCTTGCCCTCTCAATCCAATCCTCTCTTCAGTCATATGCGACACTGCAACCCTGATGATGGTCTAGGAAAGCTGAATGCGCCAGGGCCATGTTTCTGAGACCCTCTGCGTAGAGAGAAGGGAGAGGGGCCTGTGGGTCCTGTGCTCCTCTCCCCTCCCAACAGCAGCCCAGCCGGAGCCTCCAGGGCCAGTGGTCACTGAGGCTGGCCTCAGCTCAGGCCCAGGCCCTGCTGCTTGCTCATGTCCGTGCAAACAAAGAAGGTCCTCAGCTCGCCCTTCCCCTTGACATTGATGAGGCCTCGGCATTCGCAGGAGTAGCCCAGCTTCTTCAGCACCTCTGACGTCTCCTCTGTAACCTGTTTGGGGAGGGGTGATCAGATGTGGATCATTTAAAATATTGATCAGAGCTTGATTGATCTTGCCTGGCATAGGGGGACCAATTGTCTCGTAAAAAAAAAAAAAAAAAAAAAAGACACTCTCTTCGGGCGCTCTGAAACTTTTTCAAAACTATTTTCAAAACTTTGTAGAAAATATTTGTAAAACCTTTAGAAACTTTTTTTCCAAAACATTTGTAAAACCTTCATAAACTTTTTTATTCCAGCCACACCAAGAAGTGTTAGCCCCACCATGAAACAAGCAAGAAATTGTGTTTTCTATTGTGTATGCATTCACATTGAAATTCAGACATTGATTTGAGCCCCACGACTGTATGGATTACTTGAATAGTGTTGCATTAACCTCGACCCATGTCACAATGTCTAAATGCAAAAACACAATAATTGACATTTTGGGACAGGTCAATTTCAGGATGGTACTGGGACAGTGAGGAAAAACGTTTGTTGCGAGCCCTGAGTGACGCAAACACAAAGTAGAAAAGGACACAACAGGCCTCATTGTTTTTGCAGTACCTGGATCTTGCCCAGTTCTCCAGTACTCTCCATCCTACTGGCCACGTTGACAGTGTTGCCCCAAATGTCATACTGTGGTTTCCTGGCTCCAATCACCCCAGCTATAACAGGCCCATGGTTGATCCCTGTGAAGTAGCACACAACATAACAAAGAGCTTAAAGACAAGATTTATCTATTTAATTATGTTTTTAGTTAGCAGGCAAAATGTACAGATTTATGCCTTCACTTCCAGCATATGTCAAGGGACTATCATCAGTCTGGCAAGGGAGGCCAAAGCCAGAGCCGTCTGTAAATGTAACTTGTTGGAGCCTCAGATTTTTAATAAAAGCGTCTTTCCGCAAAGGAATTCAGTTCAATTATGTGCTGTACCAATTGTTTTGACGAGAGAACCATTTCTTTGAAAGCTGTTTATGTTGCATTTCATGCCAACCTTTCCCCAGTGTTTATGTTATTCTTTTTATCATAACGTGTGCTTTTATCTCCCAAGTATTTTAAATGTTTCCACTAAGCTTAGGGGATCTGCTCAGAGTAAGCTGTCTGGGAACTTGGCTGGATTGGAAGACGCTGCGAGTGTTATAGTGCCCAGACAATGCAACAGACAATGCAATATATTGAGGGAAGGGTCTTGTAAGTGAATAGCGGATGCATGAGGTAAAGTATAACCCATGACACATTGAGAACTGGAACAGGATATAGAGCAGACAGCACCACACCAGGCTTGGAAACAGACTCCCCAAGCTCACTCACCCACACGGAGACGAAAGCTGTTGAAGGAGTGCCTGTTGATGCCATCCAGTTTGCCAATGAGGGCGATGGCAAACTCCACCATGTTTCCAATCTGGGCCTGCTGCCTGTCTCTGTCCTGAAACCACACAGGGATGAAGAATCCACTTTGTTGTATCAGCAGGTCATAGCACTTGAGCATCTTGCCAATTGGGTATTCTCACATTTACAAGTTATATAAACAGCTTTTGTTTGGTTCAATTCCCTTCAAGTATTTAGTTTGAGATCCGTCTTAGTTCATTGTATTAATGGCGGTAACATCATAATCAATTGCTTAATCCTACCTGGTTGTTCTCCTGTCCTGGTGTGCCACTGAGACCGGCAGCAGCCATGTATGTGCTGCCTATAGTCTTGATCTTCTCCACTCCACTGAACTTGGGCTTAGAGAGCAGCTGGATGTGGAAATGAGGATGGGATGAGAAGAAGGGGTTTGTTTTTTAATTCCCGAATATGACCACAAATCGGGTGGCAGAAGTTCAGCAGCAGCCTGTGGCCTCACCTCATCAAAGTCGGCGATGATCTCGTTGAGCAGTCGCAGGCACTCCAGGCCCTCTTTGTTGATGTCACACTCTGTATAGAACTCTTTGAAGTCGGGCACCGAGGCGAACATCACACACACACAGTCATAGGATTTGTAGTACAGGTCCTGATGAACAGAACCGGAGAAGAGGTGATAAAGACTGATGCCAAGAAGCATTACATCGTAACGAAGAGTTTTGAACAGATAAATGGGACGTTTAGGGTACACAGGGAGACATGTTTCTATGAAAAGGGCAGTGAAGATGAGTGGTTCTATGAGAGAGTGTCGGGTCATGTCCCCAGGGTCAATGTAAGGCTAGGCAAACACCTGTCAGCTCTGCTATAGTCACCTGTTTGACCTCCAGTACTCCCAGGATTAAAAATAGGGCAATACTATTTCTTCAGTTCTCATTTCTATTCTACAGTACACCAAAATATGATATGGTTGCAGGTCTTTCCAGTATTTGATTTGATGTTGCAGTTCCAACACCAACCCAAACAACGATGGACTGGCGTTCTACTCTCTGCAATAAGAGAACTCGTAAGACAGAATGAGACTTTCCCAGGCACCCACACAAAAATAAATCTTTCAAGATAAAGAACAAAAAAAAATATATAAAACATCAGGAGTTGTAACAATTTACCTTGAACCTCTTTTTCACACCAAGTGGTGTGAATGCGCAAGGTTTCAAGGGTGATTTAGACCCAACAGATATATATTTCTGAAAAAACTTGGCATTGGCAACACTCTTATCAGGGATTTGTCAAATGTATTGATATGATGTCTGTTTTTTGTCCATTTTCAGTGGCTGAAGGTGTAGTGGCAGAGTAGAAGCTTCCTCCACAGCGCGGACACTTAATGATAACCAGCATATCACAAATCACAATGATGATACATTGTATCTAAATCCTATCTACCCAGAGGACACAAAATTCCTTAAACATAAAGTCCTTGAACTCATTTGTCAAACGAGGACCTTATGCGTCCTGTGGTGTGAGGTGTGAGTTCGACCTTTGATCCCAGAGGGAGGACAACAAGAAGAAACAGTACAGCTTTAGCAGTGACCGTCCACTGGGTCAATCTAATCTAGACACCACCTCCATGGATCACTACTGTAGGCCAGTGGAGATAGGACCCTGGTGTAAGAGACAATGGAGAGGAGAGGATGGAAGGACAATATATTGAAGAGGAGAGTGAAAAGGAGGAGAGTATTTAGGAGAAAGGGGGAGAATGTGGAGGAGAGGACGAGGGGAGGATGTGTTGGGCTCATCCATCCATCCTGGACCCCTACCTTGTACTTCTCAGTAAGTAAAGTGTTTGTGAGGAATCCCACCTCGTTCTTTTTATTCTCCCCGACAAACAGGGCGGCCACGTGGGCGGGCAGCACGTTCTCCAGGAGCAGCCGGTTCAGGTTCTCCCGGGTCTCGATCTCGTCCTGCTCTGTACGGTTCTTGTTCTTCAGTAGGAAGTCTTGTCTGAAGCAGGACTCGTTCTGTGAAGCGGTAAGGGAGGAGGGGGGGGGGGGGTTAGTGGGTGGCCGAAGTGAATATAGGGATGGAATTTTAAAAAAAGGAATGGAGAAGCAAAAAGATTCTTTCTTACCTGCTGTGAGATGAGGAACATGGTGACCAGGAACAGAGTGATGTACATGCAGCTCATCACCCTGGGGTCCTTTACGAGGCCCAGTCTCTTCAGTATGAAATCTCCAGAGCTGCAATACAGAGGTCAGGGGTCACCAGGAGTAACGTCACAACCCTCCTCCGAAGCAAACATCCTTCCTTCCTCCCCGTCCTAAGTTCCTAGCTCATGTGGCATGCTTGAATCGGTCCCCTCGAAACCACAACATTCGACAAAATTGAGTTGAGCGGCGCGTGTCCCACCTGCTGCAGGTCAAGTTGTCGTTGAGCTGAGCATACAGGATTTGCTCGTAGGAACTGAACAGATCACTCCTGGAGCTGAGGATGAGGATGTAGTAGGCAGTGGAAGCCACTGTGAGGAAGAACACCTTGAGCTCGAAGCTGACCCTCAGGAAGACCCCACAAGCTATGAGTGCCAGGATACAGCTGTACACAGAGTACTGTATGCGAGTCAGAGAGAGGTGGAGGAGAGAGCAAGGAGAAGAGAGGGAGTGAGATCCGAATGGAGTGAAAGAGAAGAGAAGGAAATGCAGAGACAGAAAGGATTAGATGGATGACAGCCTCAAAGATTGGAGCTCTCAATCCTTCAACTGTTCTGCCCGTCATTTAGAGCATTTAGAGCCGGCACCGCCACTCACGGGCAGGTAGAAGAGGTCGACGCGCTGGTCGTGCAGGTGCGAGTCATTGGAGCGGGTCATATCCAGAAAGTCACAGACAGACTGCACAGGTTCTGTCTGGATGAAGCACTGCAGGGGGGGAGAGTGGACATGATTGAAAGTGGCTCGTGTATGGGTCAGAGAATGTGAAGCACTTGGCTATGACGTAGCTAAAGATGGAGCCACTCGTGATGCTTTGGTCTTCTGGGTTAGATAGAAACGCCACAGAGAGCTGAGACTATGAGCTCGCACTATGGAACCAGGTGATGTGACGTAACCAGGAAGTCTGTTACCAGGTTGAAGACGGCGAGGATGACGATGACTGCAGTGGTAATGGTGGCCAGGGGGAGGCGCACACATGGCTTCTTCACCACCGCTTCTGACACGGCAGACAGCCAGTGGCAGGTAGACAGCTTCTCTGGAAACAACCGCTGAAAAGGAGAAGAAGAGAGGGGAATTGAGATGAGGTTGAGCGAAAGATAGAAGGGGGGGGGGGGGGGTGAGGGAGTGAAAGAGAGAGAGAGAGGTTGGAAGGAATGGATGGAGAGCGGGAAGCAGGAGGAGAGAAGGGAAGTCGTTTGTGTTATCAAGATGAGCATGTGACACGGATAAGGTCATCCATCTATAGACTCATCATGTGTGATTGATGCAGCACTAAACGTTCCGGCTATTTCTAGAAGGGCAGAATGTGTGACAGGATGCACAGGCAACCGGTCTTCCCAGACTGGCTCTGAGATGCTATGAACCAGGTGTCATGGTCCAATAGAGGTTGACTGTGTTCGCTAATAAAAGAACCAGTCAATGACATTGTCACAGTTGTTATCACAAGCACTAATAAAGTACTATGAAAAATCACTCATAGTAACACTCCCACTACTCCCTCAATAAAAAAAAAAAAAACATGGATCACACCACACAAACATAACCAATGCCACCCACTGAGTAATCTTAGAGTGCGAATACAATGACAATCGGGGGGGTCAACTTCTTCTCCAGGGCGTAAAGTAATATTTACGATTACAGGTAAGAATGATATCTAAATGTATCCACATCCCCAACCTGTTGGTTTGACATCTTTTGGGGGGGTCCAAGTCTTAATTAGGGGGGGTCAACCCCCCCTAATCCCTAAGCCCCCCCATAATTTGAACTCTGAAGACCATGAATAGAGGTGTGGCTGTGTTGTGAGGTTAGTCTAAGCCTCATACTGACCTGTAGATGACCTGCAAAACAGATGCCCAGGGTCAACAGGAGGACACAGGCCAGCACTCCAAAAGAAATGCCCAGCCTTCTGGGACTAAAAGAGGATGAAACACTTGTGGTTACTGTCTGTATCTGTTACTTTGAAGAGCAAATATGCATTATTTTAAACACCAAAAAGGAAAAACGATTCAAATGGCAGGTGAAAATCAATTGGGGGAAATGCCATTGGGACATTGTGTGTCGAAGCATATCACAACTCACTCTTTAGTCACAAACATCTGAACCATGAAGATGCAGAAAAAAATGAAGCCGGCACAGCTGATATAGTGCTTGAACATAGGCAGGTCTATGGCGCGGTACTGTAAAGAGGAGAAGACATTTATAACCTCTTAAGTTTCGTTTTTCACGCCAAGAAGGAAGTTGTGTGTGTGTAGGCGAGATGTCAGAGTACAGTGTGCTCTGAACTGTGTACTGTGTTGCTGAGCTATATAGAGGGAAAAAAACGTTGATCTTGCTATCCATATGAAAGATTGGCCTTGAGAGACACTGACCTGTTTCTCCAGCTCTTTCTTTGGGAACCACAAAGCTAGGCTGCTGATCTCCTCAGACTTCACCCACTGCCTGTAGACAGACAGACAGACGTAAATGCTAAGGGGGGGAAACAAATTGCACATTCTAGCTGTGAACATCTACTCTCAATTCGTCAGAAATGAAAGACAACATTCTAGTATTGTCTGTTCAGAGAGACTCACTTGTTGCTGAGCTCGTCGATGGTCGTGGTCATCTCATTGTGAAGCTCCTCGTCAAACTTGCTCTTCTGAGATTTGTTCCTGGGTATGGGCAGAACGTAGTAAGGGAGAGTAGGACAGATGGACCGAAAGACCAATACACAAACGTCCAACGATAAGGGGGAAGGAGACAGGGTCATGCAGGTTATTCTATTCCAGTTAGCGACGAGAGGAGGCAACTGGTTTCAGGCCATTCCAGTGAATTAGTGGAAAGACAGGTTGGGTGTGTGCCAGTGAGAGCGGTCTACTGCGTGTGGCGGAGGCAGGATGTCGTGTGTTAGCTGAACTCTGGGGACAACAGGGGAGTCTCCCAGCAGTACCCCCTGCTTTGTGCCCCATGGCCCATCAGGAAGGAAACGTGCGCGCACCCACACACATACACACACACACACACACTTCTCCCAGTGTTTACAACAGCGCATACCTTTAGTGGGGAAAGAAAAGACAGTTTAAAAAGCACTTAGTGAGGAGTGGTATCAGCCAGGATTATGGGAAACTTGTGGAGACCTTGTGTCGCCCTGTTACCCAGGAGAAGAGCAGGATGCAGCTCTTCACATTGCGGAGGTGGGAGGGAGAGAATGGGGGGGGGGGGGGGGGTAGAAGTGGCCTGGAGGTTAGTGGGGGAACAGCAAGTCTCTCCTTGTGTGGGAGGAGAGCTTGCGAGCCAGGCTGTACAGCCCACACTCACTTATGGGTGCTGGGGGGAGCGGGCAAGGAGAAGGGCTCCTCTACAGACTCGTCAAAGCTGTCGGAGAACAGCAACAGTGAGAGACACATTGATAATGGTGACACAGAGAGACAGAGAGAGAGACAGAGAGAGAGAGAGTGTGAGAGTGAAAGAGGAGTGTGGCCGAATGAGAGAACACACTTCTACAGACCACATCACAGGCAGAATGCAGGGGCTGGAGCTCTTACCCATCCACTTACAGGATCTGCATTCACTAACCACACGCCAGACTAAAAGTCTTATAGGGCAATTTAGCTGCTGTGCTCGCATAAAGCAGCTTTGCTTTTTGACTCTCGTGGAAAAAAGCAACTTCTAAGCCCTTGCGCCAGAAGAAAAAGACCATATAAAAACATGTTTGTGCTTTTTGCATGTTGGTGTAGCGTTATGTGGCTTGGTGTAATCACGATGATTTAATATTGCCATGAGGTCATTTCTGTCCAGCTGTAAAAAAAAAAAAATATTGGATCCAGCTTGATACAAATCCCTGAACATACTCAGAGTAAGCGGTGTAAACATACAGTATGAGTATTCAGAAGAAGTTTGTGACATAACAGTAGTAGCGTGAGGCCAGTACAGACCACATGTTTACTTTTGAACACATGAGGCCCCCGCTTGTAACAGCGCAAACACTTCTCACCTCTCAGGGATCTTAGAACAAGGGGCTGAGCGCAGGGGGATGTCCTAAAGAGAGAGACAAAACGTGGGAAAGAGAGTGACCTCGTTTACACTTGGCATGGAGATAGACATGCATGTACACAAATCAGTCGACATTTGAAGGGTATCGTTCCGTATGGTACCTTGCAGCGGGCCTTGCCGTTGACCATGGCGTCAGTGGTGTAACTCTCGCGGCTCTGCAGGTGAGCGAAGGGCTTCACGGCCCCCCAGGACTCCAGGTAGCGTGTCATGCGCACCGACGCTCGCATCTTTAGACCATCATTTACCCTGGGCTTAGGGACGCTGCGGCTGTTGAGGGGCTGGTCCTTAGACTGACACACACACACACACACACACACACACACACACACACACACACACACACACACACACACACACACACACACACACACACACACACACACACACACACACACACACACACACACACACACACACACACACACACACACACACACACACACACACACACACAAGGATGAGCGGCCTTACATTCAAGAACCGTTAAAGGATGTGAAGGTAGCCCAGAACGGGTATCTCACTCGTGGGTCTATGACCAGGTATGTCTGGATGTTGAGTTCCTTCAGGTAGTTGTCCCTCAGCTGCCCGTCGCCTTCCTCCACCTCATAAGCCTTGTTCAGGTGCTTGAGGGTGGCTTTTGTGATGTGGACACGCCTGACCAGTGAAGAGAGGAGTTACTACAAGATGATCCATTATGAAAAATGGTGTGTTAATAGGTAATATGGCCTTAGTAACTCATTTTGGCAACATATTCTTAATAAACATCTAATAAATTTTCCTTATTAGCTATTAACTGATGTTTATTACAAGCACCTGGATCTAAAGCGTTACCATACGTTTTCATGAATGTATGTTGTGCGTTTTTACATGCACAGTACATATATGCAGATATCATACACAAGTATGAGTATACAGGAAATCATGTAAACTGCTTTTCTAATTCAAATATGAACTTACCCAGGTAAGCCTCCAGATTCCATGTGATTGGCCAGGGTGACATCATGTGACCATACGTCAAACTGCCATTTCCGAAGACCAATCACGCCACAAAGCACGTTGCCGGAATGTACGCCCACTCTCATGTTGATGTCCACACCTGTGGCCTCGCGCACCTGTCTGAATAGGCAGGATCAGAAAAGATGTCAGCGCTGTGGGTCTCTCCCCTGGGTTCTGTGATCCTTTCTTATTGCTTTGATTTGACATTACAGACATCTGGCAGGGGTGCTCCAGTATTAATGTTTTCTTCTCAGATGAAGCTCTTTGTTTTGGCTGGGCAGAGAAAAGCAGAAATAACCCCCCCCCCTTCTCCTTTTCTCTCCTCACTTGCCCTCCCACAAACACTTCATACCCCATTGCATTCCTCTGGACTACACACGCACACAAACACACTCACAAGCACTATTCTGTCAGACAGCCTACTTCATCACCTTATCCTACTGGATTGTTCATGCCTAAGATTCCAGCCCAACAAAGTCAACACTGCACTACAGCCTCCTTGGAAGCACTCCATGTATACCAACACTGCGGGGGACAATAACGGTTAAACGTTGTCTGGAACTGAAAGAGGTTAACCACATCTGATAGTTCAGTCTTTTCTCCTACTAAGACCCAGTGTTCAACACCCCTGACGTACTTGATGGCCTCGCACATATCCAACCCCATCTTGACGCAGTTCTTAGCATGGTTGGGCAGAGAGACAGGGAGGCCAGACACACAGTAGTAGCAGTCTCCCAGAATCTTGATTCTCATGCACTCGTTCTCCTGTGAAGAAGAAAACATACCGCCTTTAAAAAAAAAAGAGGCTTTTTTGTAGATATAGCAAAATGTTCAAATGTGGCTTAATATGTAATCAAGAATTGTCTTGAGAGCAAGTGCATAGCTCTGCTTACAACATTTAAACCATAGCTGGGAGGTCAGTATTAACTGAACATATGCACCAAATATATAAATGATTGACTCACCTTGGCAATCTGGTCAAACTTCCCAAACAGTTCATTGAGCATAACGACTAGTTCCTTGGGAGAGCAGTCGCTGGCCAATCGGGTGAAGCCCACGATGTCTGCATACAGGATACTAAAAAAAGACAAAAAACATCATGAGTTCAACACCAGCAGAGAGGGCACACAGAGAAAGAAGGATTCTACTGGCCGTGACTCAAAAAAAAGGTCAAACCTCTCAGATGGCGCCATCATGAGACCCAAGTATCAGTAGTCTATCATCAGTGGGTTCTGACAACCACTCAACTGGTAAATCTCTCTGATGTTGCCCCAACTAGGAACACCATTGTCAGATAAGAGTCTGACTGAGGGCGTTGAAATGAACTGGTAGTAATTGATTAAAGCTGGCTGGACAGTGCCAGGAGGGAGGGTATTTAGGGAGTGCTTTGACCCTTACTAACAAGGGAATATGTTGTGATAGGAGTTTGGCCTGACTCTCTACTCAGAGCACCTGACCTGTTTTATATCCAGTATGTCTAATCACCGGCTCGCTGTCGGGACTCAGTTCTGCAAGATCCATCTTGCTGGCTGAGAGAATGGCTGGGAGGCCGGCTGTTTGGGAAGCTGGCTGCAGACCAGCACAGCACAAGTAGCTGGCTTGAAAGCTAGCATCAGTCAGACCGGGCCACACCCAGATGGCCCACATGAGCCAGTGGCAGCACCACATGACTAACAGCCAGGTGCCTCTCCCTGGGCTAATGATCTAGTGTGTTCGTCCAGGCGAATTACAGGGCTCACACGGGGATTCCATTGGGCGTATCCTTCAGCACTGCTTTGCGATGGATTTAGGAGAGGATAAGACTTAGCACATTAATCTGTCCTAATGACAATTGTCATCCATTCTCGACAGGTCATTTAAGAGCACATTGTTTTGTTTGGGGAGGGGTTGAATAAAAAATAGCTACAAACATAAAGACAAGACTTGGGTCTGGACAAGGGTTCATTTGGTTCACAAATCACAGTTGAGGTAAGCAGACACTGTCCCATCTGCATGCATGTGATTACTATAAGCTCTCTTTTTAAGAAGTTGTCTCTAAGCAATGCCAACATCAGCACTCAGCATCAGCACTTTCTAGATGAATGAAAGCCCATAAAACAAAAAGAAGCTTTATCTGGGTCACTGCAGCAAACACATCTCATTTAGAATCTCCAGTCTCAGTTCACTCAGGGGTGAGGGGTAAACGTGTATATGTGTGAGTGGTTCTGTCATCGGTGCGTGGCTGACGGTGCAGCAGGGTGGGTTTGTTTTGAATGAATGCCTAAATATAACACATTTTCCATGAGGACCGGGCACCATGAGTGTAAATGTATAAATAGACATTCCATTGGATGCAATTGGGAAATGAAATTAATTGTGTTTGTGGACCTCAGTACTCTTAACTATTCACACACTACAAACATGCCACAGCAGAAAGGGGAAAGGAAAGTATGAGAGGGAGTAACGTTTAGCAAATACATAAAAGAGGAATGAATGGAAAGGAATGAAAGAAAGGTAGGCAAAAAAGAGGTTCAAATAATAGAGAAAAAATAAGGGTTGGCTGACTTTTTCCATGGAGAGAAGTGTATTTTCTTGATGGCATACTGTGGCCAGTTTTTACAGTGTGTAGCCATGCTATGAGGCCATGCAGTTGTTAGGGGGGGGGCGGTATCTGGAACTCAGAAAGAGTCTCTGCTGTACCTCACGTTCTCGTGCCTCTTGACATAGAGGCTGTGGAAGTTGTTGTCTTTTACGAGTCGCTGCTGCGCCTCCTTGTCTTTACATTCCTGCAGACGCTCCATGATGGCCAACTTCATCTTCATAGATATGTAGACCGGCAGCACCGACTGCAGCAGGTTCTCCTGTGTACGCACACACACACACACACACACACACACACACACACACACACACACACACACACACACACACACACACACACACACACACACACACACACACACACACACACACGTCAACGCCACACACTCTGGCACACCAAACATTATGAAGCCATAAAAGAAAGCCCAGTCTGGTTATCAACCAGCTGTCACAGTGTCCACCTCATCTGCTAACTGGACTAACAAGGACCCCCATTCACCCAGCTTACTGTTATAAGCTTCATGATCAGTGAGAGGGAACATCACATATGAGGCTTATGAACCCATCCCTGTCAGCAGGCTATCAAGAACATAAGGCGATGATGTCTCTTGGAATCACTACACAGTCATCCTTGTTCTCTCCATCATGGCGTGAGTCTAATGAGAAAGGCGTCTGACCCTCTTCTAACTCTCTCTTCTCAGCTTTTTGATTTTTGTTTCCCCAGTACTTCAGCAGGAGTTATATAAATACCTCCTTTTGCCAGTCAAACCAGCAGTGACTAGATATAATCTAGTTTGTTTTACCACCTCCAGGTTCAAAAGACCGCTCACCGTGAAGCTTTGGAAACTTTCTTTTATCCAAAGTGGCCTTGGTGAAGTCAGAACTGTAATTGATCAGGCAGATCTTATCCGGACCCAACAACAGCACCCTAGTTCTCGACAAAACTGTTAGTATGTGTGTGTGTGTGTGTGTGTGTGTGTGTGTGTGTGTGTGTCAGTACAAGCCGTTTTCAACCCTACCATCCCCTTTCTGTGACTGTACTCTTTGGCTAACTGTGTACTGTTCCTTTTTGTCAGGCTCAATTCAAATACAACAGAATGTCAAATGTTAACGATTATATCATTCCCTTCTGACGTGCTAGGCAACAGGGCAGCCTCCCTTTCAATGTGATTTCCTGTCCTTAGCGACAGTCATAACAAATGAAAAAATGATTGCAAAGGCCATTTCAAGCAGAGGTCTCAGTAGACATTACTTTACAACTCAATATCGTTTATCCTCACAATTATTCCAATCAAATTTAATTTGGTTTGGATTTGTCTGTTAATGAAAAATAAAGTCAGCTGGCAAGGTCCAAGGCCATTGGGTTTAAATAAAGTCCAAATGGAACCAGGTTGAAAGCATGCCTATTTAATAACCAAAATAAATTCCCACCATTTAATCATTTTATTAAGATGGTATTCTATCTTCTTTAGTAGTTTTTTTTTTTTTCGACACTCAACTGTGGAGATAAAAAATAATCTGAATATGGCTTTAGTGCCCAGTATTTAGAGTGTGGAAGACCTTCAGAGTTACTTATATAAAAACATGTAGCTATTGCTAAGGTCGACCGGTATGTACTGGACTGAATCAGAATGCAGATTTCGGTGCCACTTATATGCCTGAGCTGTCGAAATATTTGCCCTCTGGTGCTCCGAAACGGACCGAAACACCTCTTAAATTATAGCTTACTGCATTCATGTGGTGTCGGAATGATCGTAAAAATACCCCAAACTATACCCAACCCTCAGCTGTAGCCAGCCCGCCAACACTAGTCAAGTCTCAGCTGGATGAGGAGCTGTTGAGATGTGGTGCTCCTGACCTGCTGTCTCTTCTCGATCTCCAGCTTCATGCGGATCCCCAGGCAGCGCAGGGTGTCCTGGAAGGTCTGCCTCAGGGTTCTCTCCATCAGGACCTTGTGGAAAGCCCCCACCACGCTACCACACAGGAACACCACCGCGTTGGATAGGAGCTGGAAGCAACGGAAAAATCAGACACTGCACAGTTAAAAGGACCTCCTATAATAGCATAGTCGACCATACCTCATTAAATGGCTCTGCTAAACTCTCCTCTCAAAGTACATTTAAACATCTCCTCTCATAGATATGGTAAACACACACACACACACACACACACACATGAGTACTGTGAGGTGCCATCCTACCTGGCTGGCTAGGTGAGGGGGGATGTGTGTGGTGAAGACGGTGAGCCGCAAGGTCAGGACCAGGATGTGGGCCAGCGAGGTGATGATGCTGAGAAGAACAGCGTTGGACATGGGGAAAGGCAGCATGGTGTAGACCGTGAAGATGATGAAGAGGAAGAACGGAACCTGGGGGGGAGGGACGGAGAGACAGACACACAGAGAGAGACACAGAGATAATCTGTGAGATTGGGCATAGAACTCCACAGACTGCAGGAGTGTCAGTCCTGTTCCCCAACATAGCGTTTCCTTCATTGAGTCAAAGCTTTTGTGTTGTGTGTGTTTGTGTTTACTGACGTGTTTGAATATGAGATCAAACCTTTTAAAAGCACACTAAGGTGCACAAAGGCTTCAGTATGCATTAAGAGTGACACTAAACCTTCTGTTTTTTTTATGCTATTAGTTATCAACATTGTGTGTAAGGACAACCACAGGCAAACACACTTCCCATCAGGATGGAGGAGGACAGTACCTGGTCCCAGGGCTGGATGAGGGGTCCGCTGAAGATGAAGGTGAAGCCCATGGTGAGGTGTGTGACCCAGACCACCATGCCCAGCAGGCGCCTCCATCGCTGGGTCAGCGTCTCGGTGCACACCAGCACGAAGACGGCCAGGAACACGCACAGGCCGCAGCTCACCACGCTCACGAACGCAAAGTGCTCCTCCGCACTCTGCAAACGCAAAGCCGCCGCCGCGCGGACGCGGGACACATGCTACATGAACAGAAACGATCACCCTCGCTAAAGGAGGACGCAAACCTTATTGACTGTGTGTGTGTCTGTGTGCGTGTGTGTGTGTGAGGTGTATGGCACACAGGAGACAGACGCAACACTCAGATAAATACAGGAGACTGACTTCCGAGTGTCAGTCTCTTTGCTGTGTGTTTGTGTATGAAAGGGATCCTGCAGTGTCAGAGTCTATTCATGCTTATATCAGGCTCATTCCACATCTGGCTTTGCGTCACGTCCTGATGCTGGAGGCAGCATCTTCCTGATTGAGTTAGGTGGCTGGGTGGCCGAGTTATAGATTGGGGGGAGGGTGCCTTTGTGTGCTTGTCTTGTGTGTAGAGTGAGAGAAAGAAAACGAGATTGGAGAGAGAGGGAGAGGTGGAGAGAGAGGGAAATATCGAGTATGTAAAGGTCCCTACTCGAGGAAGGCCATCGCTGCATTGTATATTGAGCATGTTGGTTGCCATGGTAGCAAGTCTGAAGGCCTGTACTCTGGCACAGAGCTAGCCCGCAGCCCAGCCCACTAATAACAGCCAATGGGCTATGTCCTTACCGAACCTTGTGTATGGACAGAACAGTGTAATTATTCTATATGTTTATTTAGTGAACCCTTTTGGAAACTGTAATATCCTACTGTGAGGGCTAAACCTATAGGAGCTAAACCTACACACACACACACACACACACACACACACACACACACACACACACACACACACACACAGAA